>NC_062551.1:13833838-14476529 GCF_016906955.1 Phacochoerus africanus | reverse complement strand
GATGAGCAGGAGATGGTGGCAGGGAACTGTGGTCTCCAGAAATGATGTCGGGAGTACGTTGGGCCGAGAAGGGCAACTCTCCAAAGAGCAAAGCAGCCCCATGTGGGCCGCGGGGCGATGTGGGGAGGATGTGTCCCGTGAGCGGAAAGAAAGGCGTCCTATCTAGACACCCTAGCGCTCCCCTGCCAAGAAGACTAAAAAACAGCTATGCCCTCTTTGGATGTGCTTTGGGGCCAGCTTCACTTTGAAAGAGGAAACGTCTCCAAGGGTGAAGGGAATTACAACATAGCGTTGAGAACATAAACGATGAAGTCGGAAAAAAGCGTGGAAGTTATCCATCAAAATGTTAACCTCGGTTTGTATGTATTAGAAGTGGGAAAGGGTAGGTTAATTAAACCTAGAAGGCTCACTGAATGAAGCAGCAGAATTGGTTGTACTGTTCTTAAACTTTAATTCAACAAGTATGTTTTAAAGTTTACTTTTATTTTCTTTCAGTTTCCCTAAAGAGCAGATCTGGGCTATGATACTTCCCAGGGCTGGATTTTTTTTTTTTCAGAACCCTCGGCAGCTTTGTCTTGGGCAGTGAAACAGCTTTAGCTCTTCCACCAAAGTGGGCTGCTTTGCTTAAAGTCAGCTTTATTGTGATCCAACTCATATACAACAAAAAGATCTGCATTAAGCATACAGCTTGATGAATTTTGACAAAGAGCTATGCTGTGCAGTCATCAAGATATAGACTGTTTTCATATCTAGAAAGTTCCCTGGTAACACGTTGCGGTGAACTTCCTCCTCAGGCCACATGCTCTCCACCATCAGGAATTAGGTTTGTTTTTTCCTAAGATTTCATGCAAATGGACTCATACAGTTATATACCGTCCTGTGTGTAGCTCCTTTTTCTCAGCGTGATATAAAGTTGGGTGCTTCTGAGCTGGGAGGTGTACGTGCTGGTACAGTTCTAAAGGGTCACCTGACTGTAGGGTGAGGCCGTCCTATCTCCCTGGCTCTTAAAGAACCGCATTTGTCTTAGTATGAAGCTGTGTTACACCTGTGCATTCCCTAATTGAAACCATGTCCTCTCACAAATCAGCTTTACACTTTGCAATTTCCTCCCCAAATGCAAACAAATTATTGATTTCTTCAATTATAAAAGTAATGCACCCTGATGGTCTTTTTGTCTTTTCTAGGGCCACTCCCACGGCATATGGAGGTTCCCAGGCTAGGGGTTGAATCAGAGCTGTAGCCGCCAGCCTACGCCAGAGCCACAGCAACGCAGGATCCGAGCCGCATCTGCGACCTACACCACAGCTCACGGCAATGCCGGATCGTTAACCCACTGAGCAAGGGCAGGGACCGAACCCGCAACCTCATGCTTCCTAGTCGGATTTGTTAACCACTGCTCCACAATGGGAACTCCAATGTTGGAAAATCTTGATAAAACAGAAATATACATTGTAAAAATTATCTAAAATCCAAACAATAAAAATAACCACTGTTACCACTACTTTCTCTTCTGGACTTTTTTTTTTTTTTTTTGGCTGCACCCATGGCATGTGAAAGTTCCCAGGCCAGGGATAGAGCTTGTGCCATGGCAGTGACCAGGGCCACAACAGTGACAACACTGGATCCTTAACCCACTGAGCCACCAGGGAACAAACACCTGTTCTGGACTTTTCTACCACATGTGCATACTTTTTGCTGTTGTTGATTTCCTTTTAGGTAAGAAGAGGGTTCTAGTCTCTCTATATAACCCATTTTTCCACTTAATATAGTGTGAACATTTTTTCTACCTCAGCAAATATGTTCCCTTAATATTTTCACTTTTTAATTTGTTATTTTATTTTATTTTGGCAGTGCTCATGCATATGAAAGTTCCTGGGCCACGGGTTGAACCTGCACCACAGCAGTGACCTGAGCCACAACAGTGACAATGCCAGATCCTTAACCCACTGTGCCACCAGGGAACTCCATTTTACTTCATATTTTTAAAGGCAGTGTAGAATGTTACAATGAATTTAAATAATTCCAACATAAATGACATTTAGGCTTTTCCTGATGTTTTGCCATTGGGAGAGATAGATGCTATGTATTTCTTAATAGAGTTTGAGGAGAACAGAGGCTCCACAAGCGCTATTTCTGCTATAACGTTAATAGAATCAGAAAGCATCAGGGCTAGAGGAGAGGTCTGGTGGCATGTGCTTTTAAAAAGAAAGGCCTAGAGCCTCTCTATGCCTTACTTGCCCCTTGAAAGGATCTGGTTCACTGAGTCAGCATCTCTCTTTACTAAGAAGCAGCAGTGCATTTTAGGTCATTCCTTCTTCTGATTCTGGCTGAATCCTTCAGATCTGTTAATGAGTTAACACTCTTAAAGTCAAGTCAATTGAAATCTTAATATAAGCTCAGTCAGTTAAGCAGTGGGTTAGGGTATTAAATAAACATATAGAGGGGGTGGAGCATGCAATTTGAGAGGCCGAAACCTCACAACTATCCCTCGGACCCTTTTCAGGGCGACCACAAGTCCGTGCCATTGACACTGAGAAGCCATCTCCAAAACCACAATGCCAGGCTCTGTGTGACAGACAGCACCCCTGACTGCAGAGATCACAGCCTTTGGGGAGAGAATGAAATTAAACCTTTAAGGCTGCTTTGCACCTAAGGCTACAAGCTGAATGCAGACCCCACCCTTTTATTTATTTATAATTATTATTATTTTAAATACTTTTCCTGTTACACTGGCCCAGCACTCCTTTTACAAGCTTCTCCATCACTGTTGGAGCACAAGGGCCTAAAGGGAGAGGAAGAGGACAGAAGGGAAAGGAGACGCTGTTCCAAATGCAAATTGGGAGGAGCCGGGAGGGGAGCAGACCAGTACCTTCTTCCCAGGGAACTGCTCACTCGTCACTGGTCCCTCCTGTTGTTTCATGTATTACTTCATAATAAATGAGCACAATCCATGCATGCCCAGGATTCCGTGATCTGATATGCGCACTCGACATTTGCTCTTGGTTTTTATCTGATCTTTATCCTCAGCCTTTAAAGATGTTAGTAGCCGAGGAGTCATGCCTGTAACCATGAGTTCGGGGTTTATCTCTTTTTGTCAGTGTCCCTTGGACTTCCTCACGGTGACTCAGCCCCAACTGCAGGGTCTCCCCAGGAAGTTAGAGCCACAGCTGCCTACTCTTTTTGCCAGTTTGTCGCAGGGGGATGTCATTTTACCAATGAGGAAAAGAAGTCACAAAAAATCCCCTCTAAGAGGAGGCTGAAAACCTTCAGGCGACCTCTACCCTGGCATGCAGTTCCTGCTTGCGACAAGTCCCCGGTGTTTAAGGGCTGTGTCTCTCCACACAACACAGCATTGTGTATTTATATGGGTCCCTGCATGTCCAGAGATCTTTTCTAAGCCTTCATTTGTTAGCTGCTGCTGTTGAATCATCCTTTCACTATCTCAACTCAGAAACCCAACCTCTAGGCCCAAAGCCAAATAGCCAGAAGCAATCAAAGCTAAATCAAGGTGTGTTTTGATGGGGTCCCCTGGCAAGCTCTGCCCTCTCTTGGTAAATCAATCACAGAAGAATACTTCTACAGAGAAACCTGTTAAGCAGCCTCGGGCTTCTTCCTACTATTTATATCATCCAGAGAAGAAGGTTAAAAAAGGAAGGGAGGTCGGAAAGGAAGAAAGACAGGCAGAAAGAAAGAAAGGGAGGGAGTAAAATAAAGGGGGGGGGGGAGGGAGGAGGAAGGAAGAAAAACAGAAGAGAAAGAGATCAAGCATGTAAACCATTTCAGGCCTTAGCGTCAGGGAAGCTCTTAAGTTTCAATTCCAGCTGCTCATTTAACAGTTGTGTGACTGCGTAACTTATTGCAACCTCTCCCTGCCTTAGGAGCTGTTGAGAGAACTAAAAGCAACAGGGTGTGCCCAAGTGTGTAAACGAGAGTGAGGATTCTTGTACCTGGATTGCCTGGAGCTCATCCGTGAAAGTCCTACATAATTCTGTAAGAGCGAATTTCATTGTAATCAGCCTAAGAGACATCTTCAGGTATTAAGTTCCCTGATTTTTCTCCCTTAGGCTGAGAACTTTTCCCCCTTTAGTCACAGGCAGCCTAGGAATATTTCTCACCAAATCCTGTGAGCCGTAAGGGCTCACGCTGACAAACCAGATTTTCTTCTTCGTAGGCAAGGGCAGCCTGGTGCCAGGGTGGGAACGCTGGGAAACCACATTTGGCGCTGACACATGGTATCGTGTACGTGTTCTTAAGGGTGTGTTTTCTTTTGTTTCTGTTTGTTTTCAATGAAACAGAATAGGATAGACATTGTCAGTGTACTTGGTATGTGATAGGGTCTTACTGTTTCAGGCTGTATGTGCGTGTGCGTGTGCGCATGCGCGCCCAACGCGCGCGCGCTCAGGGGCACACACGTGAACTCATTCTTAGTGTAAAAGGTATTTCTTACTGTGGGTCTCAGTCAACAGCACTTAACAGCCGTGAGGGCGTGTTTGGGCATCCATTCTCCTATCCCGGGGCACGAGCTCAGCCTGGCTCCCATCTCCAGGTGCTCTTCCTTCTCTAACGCTCCTGGCTCTGCCTGCGGCTCCACCTGCAGCCTGAAAACTGCAGCCATGGCTGCTTCGCCAGACCCCGGGCACGTCCATCTCCATTCGAGGAGAAACCCGGGAAAGCCAGCCGCCCCTCGCAGACAGGCCTACCTTTTCTAAGCAAAGGGGAACCTCATGCCTACCTTTTCAATCAAAGGGGAAGCAAAGTATGAAAATGAAAATGCTAGAAACCAAAAGGAAGTCTGCTTCAATTTTCATTTCACCAGCTCGGACCCCTTCGGAACCGCCAGCAACAGTAAGTAAATGGTTGAACCACCTTCCACATGGCTCACCTCTCCCGGTGCACAGGTATCTGCACTTGTGGCATTCCAGGAGTCCTTCAGCCTCTGACTGGTAATATTCCACTTCCTCTAGCCCAGGCCCAGGGTTCGAGAGCTGGTATCTCCCTGAAGTGCGTTCACTATAAACAAACACAAACATGGCCATTAGGGGGCTTCACATTCGGGAGCTTGCTTGGCAGTAGAACTCAGGACGCCTCATGCTGGGTCTAGACATTAAAGAATGTGCAGGACAGAAAATCTGCTGCAGTATTTCGTACTCCAGAAAAACTTTCTGGTTCGGTGCCTCCACAGGGCATCCAGATACTTGGCCCAATTCCGCTAAGGGCCTCACTTATCCGTGTAATTCTGAGCCCTGCCTTGGATGCTGGCAGCTGCCTAGGGGGGCTTTTCAGTTCAGCGAGGAGGAACAGACCCTTTTCAAAACTAGTTTGCATTCACAGGACTCTGATGCCCAGGCTGGTATTCTCTTCCTTCCCTTGTTATTTTGGCAAGAGTTGAATCAGAAATTTTTCTCAAGGTTATGGGTGGTACCATAACTTTGGACATTCTTCATAGCTCACTCTCTTCCTTTGCCAGCCCGACTCCTGCAGGAAACATTCCAGAGCCCAATCAGGGCCCTAGCTCTATTCTCTCTGAATCCGTCCCTCTGGAGTAGCTCACATGCTGCAATTGGCTGGTTTGCTTGTGGGTCACCTCGAGACTGTGGACACTGTGAGTCGATCTCTGCTATCTCTGGCTCTACCTCCCATCTATTAAATAAATGCTTGTTATGTGGAGGAGAGACAGAAATAAATCGCTCTTGGTTTCAAACCACCTAGTGTCTTTGAGCAAAAGAAGCAAACATTCCCTTCACTGGCTTTGGGGCTGGGACAGGGTGGGGGATGTCGAGCAGGGGGATCAGGACACCAGTTTAGAAGAAAACCTAAAACTGAAGCTCTGGGAAGTTCCTGTGTGGGGCAGTGGGTTAAGGATCTGGCATTGCCACAACTAGGGCACAGGTGGCAACTTGGGCACAGGTTTGATCCCTGGCCCGGGAACTTTGACCTTTTGTGGGTATGGCCAAAAAAATAAAAACAAAACAATAAACCTGAAGCTCTGGATTTTCCCAGGTCAGGCACAGGCAATGCAGTGTGGCTTTCGGCAGGGACACAAAAGCTAGTGCCTGTGTTTGGACACACCCTTTATCACCATTTGGCTAGTTAGTTCTAGATAAGGTAACATAAACTCAGGATAGTAGCTTTCCCGCTGTGTGGACACAACCCGGAAAGAGACTGGGCTTAAGCCTCCAAGTCCCATAGCAGAGAGGAACTTGGACTCCTCTTAGGAATAAGGGTAGGTGTCAAAAACCAGAAGCAGTCTTTACTCCAATACCTGGCTGTCCCCTTCTTGGCCTGGCACCTAATCTGAGCATTCAGTAATATGTGGGAGTTGGATGGAATGTGCAACGAAGAAAAGACCACCTCCTGAGTTCCCATTGTGGCTCAGTGCTAACGCACCCGACTGATGTCCGTGAGGATGCAGGTTCAATCCCTGGCCTCACTCAGTGTGTTAAGGATCCGGCATTGCCACAAGCTGAGATGTAAGTTACAGACGTGGCTTGGATCTGTTGTTGCTGCAGCTCTGATTCAATCCCTAGCCTGGGAACTTCCATATGCCACAGGTGCGGGCCCCAAAAGACAGACAGACAAACAAACAAACAAAAAACACCTCCTTAGAAGGGGGGTGGGTGTCATCCAGGACCACTGCCTCTCCTCAGTCTCTCCCAGATCACAAAGTCTTCCAGAATATCATGATGCTCTCACCTCCAGGCCTTCCAGGAACTTTGTTTTATCAGGTAGGGTTGACAAGATTCCTTCATTCAGGAGGGTAGATTCCGAAACAGTCGTGGGATCAGGCTGAGGCTGCCCAGAAAGACCTCCCTCACAAAGGGGCGGGGGAACCTCTGCCCTTTGGGGCTGAGTTTTCGGTACGTTCAGTTCTTCAGCTAAAAGTGTTGCTTCTTCCAGCTGTCTGGTTTTGAAATACATATATGTTCCTGAGAGGGGTTACACATTAAACTATGAATTCTTCATGGGTCTGACTTTATTAGGCCGGGGCTTCCAGGGAATGAGACTTTGGGTTTTGAATCACTGGACAAGGGTGTGAAGCTCCAGGGGGCGGTCCTGTGGTCACAGGACGACAGGGAGGAGCCTCAGGTTAACCCCACCCACCCAGCCTCCCGCCCACCCCTTCCCATTTCTAGTCCTGAAGTCCTTTCTTCCTCTTTACCTGGTCCCGAGCAGTGCAACGAGGCGGGGGGCGGGGGGGGGGGCGGTTAGGGGGGACGTTCTCTGCTTTGTTAATCGTTCAGGTCCAGAAGTGAGGACACTGTAAGCTTTTCCTTCCCTCCCAGATCCCCTCTAAGAGCTCAAAAGGGAGGAATCGCACTTCCTTTAAACCCACTTCCAAGGACAAGTCTCTGGGGCGTAGAGCAGCGCAGGCGGGCCTCAGACCGAGGCTTTCTCCCGGCCGAGGTCAAGCCCTCTCCCACCTCACCTTTCCGGTCCGCGGCGTTCAAGGCCCCCCTTCCGCGAGGATGGTGGCTTCGGGGTTTCCCAAGGCGTGGGCCAGGGTGGCGGGGCTGGGTCCCAAGTCGGCTGCCGGGGTCCGTCCCGCGTCCGACTTGGGCGAGATTTTTCTGAGACTCTTTGTTCACTTCCATGATGGTCCCCAGCCCTGTGTCTGTCCTGGTGGGAGTGTCGGTCCCTTTCCCTGTCGCGGTCCCTCCTTTCCCTGTCGCGGTCCCTGTCCCTTCGCTCTCCCCCGTTTCTCTCCCTTCGTGGGTCCCCAGCTCTGTCCCACTGTCGCTCGGGGTGGCGATCTCGGTCCGGGCTAGGGTGCCGGTCTGGATCCCGCTCTCTCGGCCGAGTCCGGGGCTCTCGAGTCCCCGACGTGCGTTCCATGGCCGAGTTCCGCGTCCCCGCCCCAGAGCGACCCGAGGGCAACAATCCACAAGTTTCCCCGGCAGGTGGCCAAGCCCGGAGGCGGGGCCAGGTGGGGCGGGCCGCTTACCTGCGCGCACGCGCCCTAACCCCGCTGAGGGCCAGTAGGCGTTCACCGGCAGGGTGCGCCCCTGAGCGCGGCCAGGGGTCTGGGCGCTAGCGTTCCGGGGTTTGGTGGGGTCCTGGAGCGTCGAGATGCTTTACACACCTGGGAGAGACCTACCGCCCGCCCTCCTGCCCGTCGGCTCTGATATCCACTCCGTTACGTCTGCAAGACGGGCGGCCTAGGGAACTGAGCTCGCAGCTAACAGCTTGGGTTTTCTTTGCAGCGTGGACCGATCCATTCTCTCACCCATCCATCCACCCGGCCACTATCCTTCTCTTCCTCCCTCTCCTGTTATCCTCCTAACAACTGTGTTGTAGGGGACTTGAGGCCAGTTTATTTATTACAATAATCCTGGACTTAAACTTTTTTTTTTTTTAATGATGAACCCCACAGAATTGGCAACCTTTTGGCAAGTAAGGATATTTTAAAACATACAAAATTAACGTCTATTAATGAGTTCTTTCAACAAATATGTTTGAGCACCTAACCTAGCTGTCGCTGGAGATAGAGTGGTGAACTCTGCTAGTAATGCACCCATTCTAGAGTGTGTGGAAAAGGGAGAACAAGCAATAAAAAAGGAAGAAGACAATCTGACATGTAAACTGTGAGGAGGAGGGCAGGTTTCTTTATATAGATCTGGAAAGGGGCCTTTGAATTGAGTCTGGATGGTGAAGCAGCAGATGCTGTAGGGTCTCCGTGGTGAAGAGTCTGCATTTTAATCCTAAGAGTGATGGGAAGGCGTTAAAGTGTTTTGAACCAGGAGAGTGAGTGACTTGCTCTGATCTATGTTTTTAAAATAAAGATTACACTGAAGAGAAATGCAAATCAAAACTACCATGAGATATCACCTCACACCAGTCAGAATGCCATCATTAATAAATCCACAAATAACAAGTGCTGGAGGGGCTGTGGAGAAAAGGGAACCCTCCTGCACTGTTGGTGGGAATGTAAACTGGTACAGCCACTATGGAGAACAGTTTGGAGATACCTTAGAAATCTATACATAGAACTTCCATATGACCCCGCAATCCCACTCTTGGGCATCTATCCGGACAAAACTCTACTTAAAAGAGACACGTGCACCCGCATGTTCATTGCAGCACTATTCACAAGAGCCAGGACATGGAGACAACCCAAATGTCCATCGACAGAGGATTGGATTCGGAAGATGTGGTATATATACACAATGGAATACTACTCAGCCATAAAAAAGAATGACATAATGCCATTTGCAGCAACATGAATGGAACTAGAGAATCTCATACTGAGTGAAATGAGCCAGAAAGACAAAGACAAATATCATATGATATCACTTATAACTGGAATCTAATATCCAGCACAAATGAACATCTCCTTAGAAAAGAAAATCATGGACTTGGAGAAGAGACTTGTGGCTGCCTGATGGGAGGAGGAGGGAGTGGGAGGGATCGGGAGCTTGGGCTTATCAGACACAACTTAGAATAGATTTACAAGGAGATCCTGTTGAATAGCATTGAGAACTTTGTCTAAATTCTCATGTTGCAACAGAAGAAAGGGTGGGGGAAAAAATGTAATTGTAATGTATACATGTAAGGATAACCTGACCCCCTTGCTGTACAGTGGGAAAATAAAAAAAAATTATAAAAAAAAAAAAAGATTACTCTGGCTTCTGTGAGGAAGATGGACTACAGAGGCCCAAGAGTAAATTCAGGAGATGAGTTAGGAAGCAACTGGAACAGTCTAGGTGAGAGCTGGTGGTAGCTGAGTTGATGAGAAGTGGACAGATCTAGGTTGTGGTTTGGAGGAAGACGTACAGGATGGGTGGATGGAGGTATCCTTTTTAAAAAATATTGAGGTAGGAGTTCCCGTCGTGGCGCAGTGGTTAATGAATCCGACTAGGAACCATGAGGTTTCGGGTTCAATCCCTGGCCTTGCTCAGTGGGTTAAGGATCCGGCGTTGCCGTGAGCTGTGCGGCTTGGATCCTGCAATGCTGTGGCCCTGGTATAGGCTGGTGGCTACAGCTCCGATTCGACCCCTAGCCTGGGAACCTCCATATACTATGGGAGCGGCCCTAGAAAAGGCAAAAAGTCCAAAAAAAAAAAATAATAATAATTGAGGTATAGTTGATTTACAATGTTGTGTTAATTTCTGCTGTATAGCAAGGTGATTCAGATACGTATATATGTATGTGAATAAATATGTAAAGAATATATACTATTTTAAATATATTCTTTTCCATTATGGTTTATCATAGGATATTGAACGTAGTTCCCTGTGCTCCATACAGCAGGACCTTGTTGTTTATTCCCTTCATGTAAAATCGCTTCCATCTGCAGACCCCAGCAGCCACAGGTCTGTTCTCTGTCTGTGAATCTGTTTTGTAGACAGGTTCATTTGTGTCATATTTTAGATTCCACATATTAGTGATATTATAAGGTACTTATCTTTCTCTTTATGACTTAGTTCACTTAGTATGAGAATCTCTAGTTGCATCCATGTTGCTAAGAATAGCATTATTTTGTTCGTTTTATGGCTGGTTGGTAGCCCACTCTGTGTATGTACCACGTCTTCTTAATCCATTCCATTCATCGGTCAGAGGACATTTAGGTGATTTCCATGTCTTGGCTGTTGTGAATAGTGCCGCTCTGAACATAGAGATCCAGGTATCTTTTTGAATTACAATTTTGCCTGTACATACGTCCAGGAGCTGGATTGCTGGATCATGTGATAGTTCTATTTTTAATTTTTTGAGAAACTTCCTTACTGTTTTCCATAGTGACTGCACCAGTGTACATTCCTACCAACAATGTAGGCGGGTTCCCTCTTCTGGATGGAGGTATCGTTTACTGAGATGGGAAGACTGCAGAGAACCTGGTTTGGAGCAAGTTGAAGAGTTCCACCGTGGATGTGTGAAATTTAAGATGGGTATGCTTCATCCAAATGTCCAGTGGCACTTGGATGTGAGTGCGTATGCAGTTGGGGGCAGGAGCGGGATTTTGGGGTGGGGCTGGATATGCACCAAAGGAGTAAAAGGACTCACCTAAGGAGGGAGGGAGTTAGAAAGGAAAAGAAGGCCTTGGCAGAGCCCCAGGAAAATCTAACCTTTATGGCTCAAAAGCAAGGAGACTGAGTAATGAGGCAGGAGGAAATCCAGGAGGGGGTGTCACCAGGCCTGTCTGCCCAGACACCAACCCCCTTCCCACAGAAGTGCTCTGTGAGCTCCACCAGACTCTCGTCCCAGAGTGGACAGGGGATCAAATCCTAGGAGCTCATATAAACATTTATTTAAACAAAGCCCTATTTTGAGCCTGAGACAACTGTGGCTATCATGGAGGCTGGTGAACAAGCAGACAGAGGCTGGTTTGTGAAGTGGCAAAGTCCTTTCTCTCTCAGAGCGTCCCCCTGGGCTTCTGGAACCTTCTTTTTTTTCTTCATCTTTTTGCCTTTTCTAGGGCTGCTCCCATGGCATATGGAGGTGCTCAGGCTACTGGTCGAATCAGAGCTACAGCTGCCGGCCTACACCACAGCCACAGAAATGCCAGATCCTTAACCCACTGAGCAAGGCCAGGGATCGAACCCGCAACCTCATGGTTCCTAGTCGGATTCGTTAACCACTGAACCTTCTTTTTGAATACCCAAACCCCCATGCCAGCTCACCTTTTTGTTTCATTTGTTTTTTGGGGTTTGTTTGTTTTGTATCTTTTATAAACTAATTGTTATCATTTTGCCACATTCGTTCCATCTTTATATAGCTATAACTTTTTTTTTTGTCTTTTTGTGTTTTTAGGACCGTACCTGCTGCATATGGAGGTTCCCAGGCTATGGGGTCTAATTGGAGCTACAGCTGCCAGCATATGCCAGAGCCACAGCAACAGCAACACCAGATCCAAGCCACGTCTGTGACCTACACCACAGCTGATGGCAACGCCGGATCCTTGACCCACTGAGCGAGGCCAGGGATTGAACCTGCAACCTCATGGTTCCTAGTCGGATTCACTTCAGCTGTGCTACCACAGGAACTCCTATAAACTTTTTTTTGATGAAACACTTGAGTGTAAGTTCTAGACACATGACACTCCATTAAATCTTAATTACACTCGCATTTGATCATTTCCTTATGGTTAATTTCTGATTCAACATTTTTGGCAGGAATATTAAAATAGGTGACGTTATATCCTTCTTGGTATGTTCTGTCAGGAGATACAAGATGCCAGTTTGTCTCATGAGTGATGTGTTGAATTTGATTGCTTGGATAAGGTGGTATCCATCAGATTCCCTGTTTTAAAGGAAGCCCCTCTCCAAGCGATTTGTATTTAATAACTTTGAGACTGTAAGTTCCTCGTTAACCTTTCTTATTTGAATGAATTATTATAGTGGTGGTTGCAAAATTGCAGTTTCTATTTTTTTAAAGTATAGTTGATGTACAGTGTCGTGCCAATTTCTGCTGTAAAGCAAAGTGACTCAGTCATACTTATATACATATATTCCCTTTCTTTTTTTTATTCCCCCCACCTTTGTTTGTTTGTTTGTTTTGTTTTTTAGGACCACACTAGCAGCATATGGAGGTTCCCAGGCTAGGGGTCAAATCAGAGGTATAGCTGCCGGCCTATGCCAGGGCCACAGCAATGCAAGATCCAAGCCGCATCTGTGACCTACACCACAGCTCAGAGTAATGCCAGATCTTTAACTCACTGAGCAAGGCCAGGGATCAAACCTGTGTCATGGATGCTAGTCAGATTTGTTTCCGCTGAGCCACGACGGGAACTCCACCCTCACTTTTTTTTTTTTTTTTTTGCCTGCATATGGAGTTCCCGGGGCGGGGATCAGATCTGACCCACTGTTGTAACGTAACGCTGCACCTGCAACCAATGCCAGACCTGCAGCAACACTTGACCCCTTTAACCCCCTGTGCTGGATGGGGATCAAACCTGCCCCCTGGAGCTTCAGAGACCCGGCTGATCCCATTATGCCACAGTGGGAACTCCACTTTCCCTTTCTTATATATCTTCCATCATGGTCTATCCCAAGAAACTGAATTTAGTTCCCTGTGCTGTTCAGTGGGACCTCATTGCTTATCCATTCTAAATGTAGCAGTTTGCAGTCTCCCAGTCCATCTCTCTTCCTCCCCTTCCCCTTTGGCAGAGTTTTCTAATTCTGTCCTTTTATATTTATTGATTTCTTCCCATTCTCCTCTAATGAAGAACTTTTCCTTTCATCTGTCTTTATCAGCTTGCAGAAGCCGTTCGGACTCCCCACCCCACATCTGGTTCTGATGTCAAAAATGCACCGGAAGCTTATGTTTGTTCCTCACTGAATGAGGCCCTCTGGGGAGAGCAGAATAGGTTTCTAAGCAGGCTTGAAAATGGCTTGAGAAAGCAGGGAGAGGTGACCAGCTTGCGGATTTTACTGGGATTATGGAATAGGACTGGGGTGCAGGTTCCTATGTATGGACTGGAATCTGCATGGTGTAAAATTGCTGCCAGTGTCAAAGGCGTCCCTTGAGCTTTCCTATTAGCTTGCTCAGATGAGGGACAGAAAAGGGAGGGGAGTGGTGGAGCTTGAGAGATGTCAGCAGTCAGATGTCAAAAATGTAGTCAGACTTGATTATATTAACTGGATAGATTCATTAATTTTCCTAATAATGTGTTATGACCTGTTAATTATTTGGATTCTTAAAATTGCCCAGATTTGGCCCATGGGTGTCCCTTCAAGCTACCTCCAGTGTGCTTTTGACATTAGGAGAAATATCCTGATATGCTCATCAGTCTCTCTTTTTTTAAAAAAAAAATTGAAGTATAGTTAATTGACAATGTTGTGCCAATTTCCGCTATACAGAAAAGTGACCCCCACACACATTCCTTTTCTTTCTTTCTTTTTTTTTTTTTGTCTTTTTGGAGATTTTAGGGCCACACTCGTGGTATATGGAGCTTCCCAGGCTAGGGGTCTAATCAGAGCTACAGCTGCTGGCCTATACCACAGCCACAGCAATGCCAGATCTGAGCCGCATCTGTGACTTACACCACAGCTCCGGGCAATGCCAGATCTTTAACCCCACCACAGCTCCGGGCAATGCGAGATCTTTTTTTTTTTTTTTGTCTTTTGTCTTTTTTGTTGTTGTTGTTGCTATTTCTTGGGCCGCTCCCGCGGCATATGGAAGTTCCCAGGCTAGGGGTTGAATCGGAGCTGTAGCCATCGGCCTACGCCAGAGCCACAGCAACTCGGGATCCGAGCTGCGTCTGCAACCTACACCACAGCTCACAGCAATGCCGGATCGTTAACCCACTGAGCAAGGGCAGGGACCAAACCCGCAACCTCATGGTTCCTAGTTGGATTCGTTAACCACTGCGCCATGACGGGAACTCCACAATGCAAGATCTTTAACCCACTGAGCAGGGCTAGAGATCGAACCTGCATCCTCAGGGATACTAGTTGGATTTTTTACCACTGAGCTACAGTGGGAACTCCTGCTTATCCATTCTAAATGTAACACTTTGCATCTACTAACCCCAAACTCCCAGTCTATCCCTCTCCTTCTCCCTTGACAACACACAAGCCTATTTTCTATGTCTGTGAGTCTGTTTCTGTTTTGCAAATAGGTTTGTTTGTGCCCTGTTTTAGATTCCACATATAAAGGGTGTCATAACAGTATTTGTCTTTCTCTTTCTGACTTTCCTTAGCATAAGAATCTCTAGTTTTATCCCTATTGCTGCAAATGGCATTATTTTGTTCCTTATGTCGCTCAGTACTATTTTATTGTGTAGATGTACCAAATATTCTTAATCCATTTATCCGTCAATGGACATTTAGGTTGTTTCCTTCTCTTGGCTGTTGTGAATAGTGCTGCTATCAACAAGGGTGCATGTATCTTTTGGAACTATAGTTTTGTCTGTATATATGCCCAAGAATGGGATTGCTGGATCATATGGTAGTTGTACATTTCATTTTCTGAGGCTCCTCCATACTGTTTTCCACAGTGTTTGTACCAATTTACATTCCTACCAACAGTGTAGGAGGGTTCCCTTTTCTCCACACCCTCTCCAGCATTTGTTGTTTGTAGACTTAATAATTATGATGGCCCTTCTGACTGGGGTGAGGTGGTACCTCATTGTAGTTTTGATTTGCATTTCTCTAATAATTAGTGATGTTGAGCATTTTTTTTAATGTGCCCACTGGCCTTCTCTTTGTCTTCTGTAGAGAAATGTGTATTAAGTTCTTCTACCCATTTTTCAGTATGTTTATTTGTTTGTTTTGCTTTTGAGTTGTTTGAGTCGTTTGTATATTTTGGAGATTAAGCCCTTGTCAGTTGCATCTTTTGCAAATATTTTCTCCCATTCCATAGGTAGTCTTTTTTTTTTTTTTAATGGTTTCATTTGAGTTTGATTAGGTCCCATTTATTTATTTTTGTTTTTATTTATATTGCCTTAGGAGGCTGACCTAAGAAAGCATTTGTACAGTTTATGTCAGAGAATAAACTATGTTTGCTTATCTTCTTTTCTAGAAGTTTTATGGTGTCTTATGTTTAAGTCTTTAAGACATTTTGACTGTATTTTTGTGCATAGTGTGAGGGTGTGTTCTAGTTTCATTAATTTACATGCAACTGTCCAGTTTTGCCAGCACCATTTGCTGAAGAGACTGTCTTTTCCCTATTTTATATTCTTAGCTCCTTTGTCGAAAGTTAATTGATCCTAGGTGTCTGGGTTTATTTCTGGACTCTCTATGCTGTTCCATTGGTCCATATGTCTGCTTTTGTACCAGTACCACACTGTCTTGATTACTGTATCTTTGTAATATTGTCTGAAGTCTAGGAAAGTTATGCCTCCTGCTTGGTTTTTTCCCTCTCAGGATTGCTTTGGCAATTCTGGGTCTTTTATGATTCCATATAAATTTTTGAGTTATTTATTATAGTTCTGTGGAAAATGTCATAGGCAATTTGATAGGGATTACATTAAATCTGTAGATTGCTTTGGGTAGTATGGCCATTTTTACAATATTAATTCTTCCATTCCAGAAACGTGGAATATCTTTCCATTTCTTTGAATCCTTTTTAATTTCCATTGTTAATGTTTTATAGTTCTCAAGATATAGGTCTTTCACCTCTTTGACCAGGATGATCTCTAGGTATTTTATTATTTTTTGGTGTGATTTTTATAAATTATTTTTTATATTCCTTTTCTAATATTTCATTGTTAGTATACAGAAATGCAACCAATTTCTGAATGTTAATCTTGCATCCTGCTACTTTGCTGAATTAATTTATCAGGTCAAGTAGTTTTTGTGTGGAGTCCTTAGGGTTTTCTATACATACTATCATGTCATCTGCATATAGTGACAATTTTACCTCTTCTCTTTCAATTTGGATACTTTTCTTTCTTTTTTTTTGGATTAGCAAATTTTTATCTTTATTTTTGATATTTTTATTAATTTTTAATCAAAGTATAGTCGATTTACAATGGTGTACCAATTTCTGCTGTATTGCAAAGTGACAATTCTTATAGTGAAATTCTTATGGTTTCCATCATAGTCTCTCAAGAGACTGGATATAGTTCTATGGGCTATACATTAGGATGTCATTGCTTATCCATTCTAAATGTAATAGTTTGCATCTACTACCCCCAAGCTCCCAGTCCATCCTGCTCCCTCCCTCCTCCCCCTTGGCAACCACAAGTCTGTCTTCTATGTCTGTGAGTCGTGTTCTGTTTGTAGATATGGATAACTTTTATTTATTTATTTATTTTAATTTTTTTTTTTTGTCTGATTGATGTAGCCAGGACTTCCAATACTATGTTGAATTGAAATGAGAGTGGGCATCCTTTTCTTGTTGCAGATTTTAGCAGGATGGCTTTCAGCTTTTCTTCATTGAGTATCATGTTGGCTATGGGTTTGTCATAAATGGCTTGTATTATGTTGAGATATGTTCCTCTATACCCACTTTGGTAAGAGTTTTTATCATGAATGGATGTTGGATTCTGTTAAATGCTTTTTCTGCCTCTATTGAAATGATCATGTGGGTTTTTTACTTTTCTTTTGTTCATATGGTGTGTGAATGTTTATTGATTTGTGTATGTTGAACCATACTTGTGAACTTGGGATGACTCCCAGTTGATACTGATGTATGATCTTTTTTATGTGTTACTAGATTTGGTTTGCTAAAATTTTGTTGAGAATTTTTGCATCTATGTTCATCAAAGATATTGGCCTATAATTTTCTTTTTTGTAGTATCTTTGTCTGGTTTTGGTATTAGGGTGATGTTGGTTTCATAGACTGTCTCTGGGAGTGTTCCTTCTTCTTCAGTCTTTTGGAAAATTTTAAGAAAAATTGGTGTAAATTCTTTGTATTCTGGGTAGAATTCACCTCCGAAGCCATCTGGTCTTGGAGTTTTGTTTGTAGGGAGGTTTTTAGAAATTATTTTTATTTATTTTTGTCTTTCTGTCTTTCTAGGGCCTCACACTTGGCATGTGGAAGTTCCCAGGCTAGGGGTCCAATCTGAGCTGTAGCCATCGGCCTATGCCAGAGCCCCAGCAACTCGGGATCTAAGCCACGTCTGTGACCTACACCACAGCTCATGGCAACGCCGGATCCTTAACTCACTGAGCAAGGCCAGGGATCAAACCTGTGTCCTCATGGATGCCAGTCAGCTTCCTTAACCACTGAGCCACGACGGGAACTCCATTTTTTAAAATTATTATTATTACATATTCAGTTTCATTTCTAGTGATCAGTCTGTTTAAATTATCTCTTTTTTTCCTTTTTTTTTTGGTCTTTTTGTCTTTTTAGGGTTGCATCCGTGGCATATGGAGGTTCCCAGGCTAGGGGTCCAGTTAGAGCTGTAGCCGCCAGCCTACAACAGAGCCACAGCAACACAGGATCTAAGTGGTGTCTGTGAACTTCACCACGGCTCATGGCAACGTTGGATCCTTAACCCACTGAGTGAGGCCGGGGATTGAACCTGTGTCCTCATGGATGCTAGTCAGGTTTGTTAACTGCTGAGCCACAATGGGAACTCCAACTTATCTCTTCTTGATTCAGTTTTGGTTGGTTGCGTGTTTCTGGAAACATGTCCATTTCTTCCAGGTTGTCAAAATTGTTGGTATATAATTGTTCATAGTATTCTCTCTCTCTCCCTCTCTCTTTTTTTTTTTTTTTGTATCTCTGTAGTATCCATTGAGAGTCTCCTTTTTTATTTCTTATTTTGTTTATTTGGGTTCTTTCTCTCTTCTTCTTGGTGAGTCTGGACAGAGAATGACTTTGTTTACCCTTTCCAAGAAGCTGTTCTTGGCTTTATTGAGTTTTCACATTGTTTTTTGAATTTCTATTTTATTGATTTCCTCTCTGATCTTTATGATTTCCTTCTTTCTGTTGACTTTAAGTTTTGTTTAGTCTCCTTTTTCTAATTCTTTTAGGTGGTAGGTTAGGTTGTTGATTTGAGTTTTTTCTTGTTTTTTTCTTGAGTAAGTCCTGTATTGCTATGAATGTCCCTCTAAGAACCACTTTTGCCGCATCCCATACATTTTGTATGGTTGTGTTTTCATTGTCATTTGTCTCAAAATACTGTTTAATTTCCTTTTTGATTTCCTCATTGACCCATTGGATTTTAGCAGCGTGTTGTTTAATCTCCATGTAGTCAGTTTGTCTCATTTCTTTTCCCGTGGTAGATTTCTACTTTTCTGCCATTGTGGTCAGAGAAGATGCTTGAAATAATTTCTATACTTTTAATTTGTTAAGGTGAGTTTTGTGCCCCACTCATTAGTCTTTGTGGTTTCATTCAGTGCCTCCTGGCCTCACCTTCCTGTTCCCTGAATATCTCACTACCCCTGTTGCTCTGTCATTTGGAGAATGCTTGCTCCTGAGCCCTACACAGCAGTGTTGTCTTAATTTTCATATTCAGAGTATCCCCTTCTCCTTTGAGACTTGGCAGGGTTAGGTTATGAGATGGTCTGGGTGGGCCAGAGACCCAACATAATAATATCCTAAATACAATAGAAAGTTATTTCTCTCTTGGAAAAGTCTGAGCCCAGTTGGTGGTTCTGCTCTGTGAAGTTTTGGGAAGTTCAGACTCCTTCTGCATTCTTGTTGGTCTCCCTTCAGATGCTGCCCTCATCTGCAAAGTGTAAAATGTCAACACTGTGGACATTCCAGCCCACAGGAAGGAAAGAAAATTGGGGACCAGGAAACGGCTCTTCTCATTCCTTTAAGAGTGAGACACATATTGCAGACATCACTGCTCATAGTCTGTTGGCCATAGACAGTCATATGACCATAGGTAACTGCAGAGGAAGCTGGGAAGTGTAGCTATGTACCCTACTGAAAATTTGAGGATTTATGCTGTGAGGTGAAGGGAGGAATAGAGAACATGTATTTCATATGTTGGTCTCAAAATTGGGAAGTATACATTTATTTATATTGTTTGTTCCTCTCCTACTTTCCCACTTCTCTTCTAACTCTGGTGAGGTTTCGTTCAGCACACCATCAAGGAGATGGTCCCTAAAGCGTGTGGATCAGGGGAAATCCCTGCACCTTCTCTTGGTGATCTTCTGGCTCCCTCTCCCGCATGGAATATCCTGTGCTTGTCAGACAAGGGGTAGAAGTTCTGAGCTGGTTGAGTCTGCAGCGAGAGCAGACCTGGCCAGCAGGGGGCAGTACAAGCTCAGGCAGAAGGGCCCACAGTGTGGCCCTGTCCCTCTCTTCTTCAGTCCGAGCATTTCCTCGCCCACTTGTTGACTATGCTTCTCTCATCACAGGTACTTGGAAAGGACACAGTTCAGTTTAGTTCAGTACTTCCTGCATTTCGCATTCTACATTAGCAACATTGGGAAGTTACTCAACCCCTCTGTGCCCAAGTGTCCCCATTTGCACAATAGGGATAACTGCACCCATCAAACAGGACTAAATAAAGCAAATATGTGTAAAACACTTGACGCTATAGCTGGCATATATTAGCACTATAAAAGTATTGGCTGGGACTTCCCCTGTGGCTTGTTGTCTCTGCAGTGGCTCTGGTTGGATCCCTGACCCAGGAACTTCCATGTGCCACGGTGTGGCCACATATTTAAAAAAAGAAAAGGAAAAAAAAAATATTGGCTGTGATAACTACCATTGTCATTGTTTATGAAGCACCGTACACCCCCCTAAGTGAACAAGATCATTTGTTAGCTCACACTTGAGAGAGGCAGAGAGATAAGCGTTGTATACAATTGCAAAGGAAAAGAAGTGTGTGGTGTAGGTGGGATATGAGGCAGAGGTAACCACAAAACACCTTCCCAGAGGAAGGAGGAGTTTTAGGAATAAATAAGACAGAGGGACTTGGAGCTTGGGGAGCCCAGACGAGGGACAGTCTTCCAGCCAAGGAGGGCAGCACATAGAAAGGAGGCTGGTGAGAGGAGCTTTCAGTTCAAATCCTTCCCTGTGGACCACAGCACTAAGAGCAAGAGAGGAAGCAAAGGGGAAAGAGACAGAAGAGATAGGCAGGGGCCAGGTCACAGGAAACCCTGAAAAGTCAGCCCTGTGTGCTTGGACGAACCCCTGGGGGTCTGTGGATTCTGAGCAAGTGCATGCAACCTCCACTGCAGTGGAGGGAAAGGGATGAGAACTATCTAATTTGTAAATGTTACCTCTTTGGGAATTTCTTTTTCTGTGTCTGACTTATGATGTAAGCAATATTTTATTACAGTGGTACACAGATAAAACTTATAAATAAATGCTTGTATATTGGTGCGCCTGCGGGCCACCAGGGATGGCTCTTTATCAGGGAAATACCTCAGTCAAAATGTTGTAGAAATTGGAGTTCCCGTCGTGGCACAGTGGTTAACAAATCCGACTAGAAACCATGAGGTTGCGGGTTCAATCCCTGGCCTTGCTCAGTGGGTTAAAGATCCGGCGTTGCTGGTTCAATCCCTGGCCTTGCTCAGTGGGTTAAAGATCCGGCGTTGCCGTGAACTGTGGTGTAGGTTGCAGATGCGGCTTGGATCCTGCATTGCTGTGGCTGTGGCGTAGGCTGGCGGCTACAGCTCCGATTAGACCCCCAGCCTGGGAACTCCATATGCCACAAGAGCGGCCCAATAAATGGCAAAAAGACAAAAAAAAAAGTGTTGTAGAAATAACCTTCCAGGATGTTTGAGAGAGAGAGAGAGCTGGCCCAAAGCAAGGCTTTGGCACTGGGGATGGAGAGGAAGTGGATTTAGGCAATTTATGGAAATAACAGTTCACAAACATGAAGAAGCAAATGATCTGTAATTAGCGCTAAGTGAGCAGCCAAGATTGTTGGTCACAGAGTGTGAAATACTCAATTAAAGACAGATACTCTGAGAACATCAGGTACTCAATGAACGTCAGATATTGGTAGCTCTAGGGATTCCTGTCATGGCGCAACAGAGGCGAATCCAACTGGGAACCACGAGGTTGCGGTTTGATCCCTGGCCTTGGTCAGTGGGTTGTGGATCCAGTGTTGCCATGGGCTGTGGTGTAGGTTGCAGATGCAGCTCGGATCCTGCATTGCTGTGGCTGTGGCTGTGGCCGGCAGCTGTGGCTCCGATTGGACCCCTAGCCTGGGAACCTCCATAGGCCACGAGTGTGGCCCTAAAAAGCAAAAAAAAAAAACCCACAAAAAACAAAAAACACGTTTTATACACACACACACACACACACACACACACATATGTAGCACAAAACACTTTTTGTTATGCAGAAGCCAGGTGAATTCAAGATTAGAAAGTACTCATTGTGTTTGGATGGTGTCAGTGAATTTGGCTAGATCACCAGATGGGTACTAGGAAGGAACCAGATTATACTCTTAGATGAGAAGAGTAGGAGACATGGCCGTGTCCCTGAGGACGGGAAGCTCTTTTTCTAGAAGGAGAGATGTAATCACACACATATAGGCTCAAGAGAGGGGATCAGTGAAGGGAAGAAAAATGGAAATGGTGTGTCTGGTATAGAACCTCGGGGCCTCTTCTCACAGAAGCACCTCCCCACTCCCCCAACAACTAGAGAATCTTGGCAAAGAACTTGTTTGAATCCATTAAAAACATAAGTTGACGTTCCCATTGTGGCTCAGTGGTTAACGAATCCGACTGGGAACCATGAGGTTTTGGTTTTGATCCTTGCCCTTGCTCACTGGGTTAAGGATCTGGCGTTGCCGCGAGCTGGGGTGTAGGTTGCAGACTTGGCTCGGATCCCGCGTTGCTGTGGCTCAGGGGTAAGCTGGCGGCTACAGCTCCGATTAGATCCCTAGCCTGGGAACCTCCATATGCTATAGGAGCAGCCCAAGAATGGCAAAAAGACAAAAAAAAAAAGCATCAGTTATACATATGCATATATGAAATGAGTCTTTAATTTTGTCAAAGATTGATTTGGCTCATTAATGATAGAATAGCAGAATGAGAAAACTAGTTCAGAGGCATACAGGAGAGATCAATGCAATTCTGGCCTATGAAAGACAATGTTGAAAGAAGATGGGTTCAAGTCAGTTCCACAACAGGCTTTAAAGTCTTGTGGGGAGACTGACTAAGTGTCCTTTTTGGCCCAGGGTAGTCCTGGTTTCAGCACTAGAAGTCCCCTAGCCTAGGAAACCTCTCAGTCACAGGTAAATGGCAACAATTATTCACCCAACCTACAAAGGAATAAACTATACATTTTGGGTTTTTTTGTTTTGTTTTTTTTTAGAGAAATAAAATGAACTTTTTTTCCCCATTTTTTTTTATTACTCAAATGAATTTATCACATCTGCAGTTGTATAATGATCATAACAATCTGATTTCACAGGATTTCCATCCCACAGCCCAAGCACATCCCCCCACCCCCCAAACTGTCTCCTCCAGAGACCATAAGTTTTTCAATGTCTGTGAGTCAGCATCTGTTCTGCAAAGAAGTTCCGTCTGTCCTTTTTTCAGATTCCACATGCCAGTGAAAGCATTTGATGTTGGTGTCTCATTGTATGGCTGACTTCACTTAGCATGATAGTTTCTAGGTCCATCCATGTTGCAAAAAATGCTGGTATTTCGTTCTTTTTAATGGCTGAGTAATATTCCATTGTGTATATGTACCACATCTTCTGGATCCACTCCTCTGTTCATGGACATTTAGGTTGTTTCCATGTCTTGGCTATTGTAAATAGTGCCGCAATGAACATTGGAGTACATGTGTCTTTGCGAGTCGTGGTTTTCTCTATATAGATGCCCAGGAGTGGGATTGCTGGATCAAATGGTAGTTCTATTTTTAGTTTTCTGAGGAATCTCCATACTGCTTTCCACAGTGGTTGCACCCATTGACAATCCCACCAACAGTGTACTAGTGTTCCTTTTTCTCCACACCCTCTCCAGCACGTGTTGTTTGTAGACTTTTGGATGACGGCCATTCTGGCTGGTGTAAGGTGGTACCTCATTGTGGTTTTGATGTGCATGTCTCTAATGATGAGTGATGTTGAACATCTTTCCATGTGTTTCTTGGCCATCTGTATGTCTTCTTTGGAGAATTGTCTGTTTAGTTCTTCTGCCCATTTTTTAAACTATACATTTTGAAGTTATTCTTTCTACTAGGTAAGAAAACATTTGCATCTCTACAGAAAGCATTTGTAATGAGCCAATCTAAAAGAGCATTCAACTGCACAGATCCTGAGGCCAACTCTAGAGCAAGAGATAAATCAAAGGCACACACCTTAGAGAATCAGTAGTTGTGGGCGGGCCTGTTAAACCCCGAGCCATGTGACATCGAAGACATACAGATATTTTTTGCCTTTCTTGCAAGTGTGGAATAATTTTTCTCAACACTCTACAAAAACAATTTCTACACTTCATCCTCAAGCAACCATTTCTGTAGAGGAAAGAGGAGTTCTCCATGGCAAGCCCAGTCCTCAGAGCCTGGGGGACTCCTCTTGGTGTAAACTGTCTACTTGCATAATTAAGATTTAGTCCTCTTACAGGATCCGTCATTTCCAAATGTTGCAAAGGCTTTAGAGCCCAGGCAGGTTAGAGTTTACGCCTGAAAGACTGGGCCCATTTAGCTAATCCAGGATGGTTTCCTTATTTTAAGATCCTTGGGGTTAGTAGGTGTAAACTATGACCTTTCAAATGGATAAACAACAAGGTCCTACTGTATAGCACAGGGAACTCTATCCAGTCTCTTGGGATAGACCTTGATGGAAGGTAATATAAGAAAGGGGTGTGTATATATGTAGGACTGGATCACTTTGCTGTATGACAGAAGTTGGTACAACATTGTAAATCAACTATACTTAAAAAAAAAAGAAGAAGAAGAAGAAGAAAAGATCTTTGGAGTTCCCGTCAGTAGCTCAGTGGTTAATGAAACTGACTAAGATCCATGAGGACGTGTGTTCAATCCCTGGCCTCACTCAGTAGGTTAAGGATCTGGCATTGCTGTGAGCTGTGGTCTAGGTCACAGTCTCGGCTTGGATCTGGTGTGGCTGTGGCTGTGGTATAGGCTGGCAGCGGTAGCTCCAATTCGACCCCAAGCCCGGGAATCTCCATATGCTGCAAGTGTGGCCCTAAAAAGACAAAAGACCCAAAAAAAAAAAAATCCTTAATCCTATCTGCAAAGTCACTTTTGTTATTCAGAGTGTCCAGGGAGTAGGATGTGGATATTCCAGGAGGCAGGGTGGTGGGGGGCATTATTCTATTTGCCACACTGTGGGTCAGAAATTCGGGAGTGGCTGAGCTGGATGGCTCATGGGTCTCCCATGAGGTTGCAGCCTAGAGTTTGGCTGGGGCCGTAATGAGCTAGGCTTTTATCCACTGGCTCCAAAAGGTCATTCATTCATTTGGGGGCAAGTTGCTGCTGCTGTTAGGCTTCAGTTCCTCTTCAAGTGGGGGGTCTCCACAGGGCTGCTTGGGTGTCACCATGATGTGACAGCTGGCTTTTCCCAAAGCAAGAGATCCAAGAGACAAAGGTAAAAGCCACAGTGTCTTTTTTTTTTTTTGTCTTTTTGTTATTTCTTGGGCTGCTCCCTCGGCATATGGAGGTTCCCAGGCTAGGGGTCTAATAGGAGCTATAGCTGCCAGCCTACACCACAGCCACAGCAATGTGGGATCCGAGCCGTGTCTGCAACCTACACCACAGCTCATGGCAACGCCAGATCCTTAACCCACTGAGCAAGGCCAGGGATCGAACCCGCAACCTCATGGTTCCTAGTCAGATTCGTTAACCACTGCACCGTGATGGGAACTCCCACAATGTCTTTTTTTACCTTTGCCCTGAAGTCACACATGATCACTTCCACAGTGATCTGTTGGTCATAAAAGTCAGCCCTTATTGAATGTGGAAGGACCACAGCAGGGCTTGGATATCAGAAGGCAGGCATCACTGGGCGATCTTGGAAAGTGGCTATCTTAGATGTTTTGTACCACCTGTCTCTTGATGTACGGTGTCTTTAAGAATTTTTCCAGATCGTGAAGACTTATTCACAGCAGTCTGCTTTTAGAAAAAGTTTACAAAAGCCTGGGTGTACATATTAATTATAAAAGTAATGTCACATCCCTGGTGGTCTAGTGATTAGGACTTGGCACTTTCATGGCTACAGCCCAGGTTCAATCTCTGGCCTGGGAACTGAGTTCCCACATCAAGCCACTGCACACCGTAGCCAAAAAAAAGAAAAAAGAAAAGAAAAAAGTCACACACAAAAAATAAGCCCTCTCCTGGCTGTAAACTACCTTCCTTTTGTATGCTCTATTAAGGCTTTATCAGCAAAAATATTTTTTTACATATTTTAGTATTGTAATAAAAACATACATAACATTTTTCATTAAGGTGACAAGGTTAAGTGTATGGTCTCTAGAGCCAGGCTGTCTGGGCTCATAGCCTGATTCTACCACTTAGTCCCTTGTGACCTTGAGAAAATAACATCGTTATACCTCAATTTCCTTACCCACAAAATGAGGATAATGATTCCTCAGAGGGGCGTTGTGACACACTGAAAGTGCTGAAGGAGAGTTTCCTGTTATTATTATTTCTTTAGCATTATGTCATAAAACTTTGTTACGAGTTGGATGGTGTCTCCCCTCAAAGAAAAAGATATGTTGAGGTCTTAACCCCTGGTCGCTTGGAATGGGACCGTACTTGAGGATAGGGTCTTTACGGAAGCAATCAATTTAAAATGGGATCATTAGAGAGGGCCCTGATCCAGGATGACTGATGTCCTCTTAAAAAGATGAAATCTTTGTGTTCCCACCTGGCGCAGTGGAAATGCATCCTACTAGGAACCATGAGGTTGCGGGTTCAATCCGGGGCCTCACTCAGTGGGTTAAGGATCCGGCGTTGCCATGAGCTGTGGTGGAGGTCGCAGACGTGGCTTGGATCTAGCAGTGGCTGTGGCTGTGGCCAGCAGCTGTTGCTCCAATTTGATTCCTAGCCTGGGAACCTCCATATGCTGTGGGTGCAGCCCTAAAAAAGACAAAAAAAAACCAAAACCAAAACAAAACAAACAAACAAAAAACCTTGGCACAGAAATAGACACATATAGAGAGAAGACACTGTGAAGAGACAAAGAGAATATGAATAGTGAGGTAGTCCTGGAATAGACCCTTCCCTCACAGACCTAAGAAGGAACCAATCCTGCCCCCACCTTGACCTTGGACTTCTAGCCTCAGAGACCATAAGACAATTCATTTCTGTGGTTTAAGCCATCCAGTATGTGGTACAGTTGGCCCTTGGTATCAGTAGGTTCCACAATCTTAGATTTAACTAACTGTACATCAAAAGTAATTTTTTTTTTTGGAGTTCCCATAATGGCTCAGTGGTTAACGAATCTGACTAGGAACCATGAGGTTGCGGGTTCGATCCCTGGCCTTGCTCAGTGGGTTAAGGATCCGGCATAGCTCTGAGCTGTGGTGTAGATCGCAGACGCGGCTCGGATCCTGAGTTGCTGTGGCTCTGGTGTAGGCTACAGCTCCGATTAGGCCCCTAGCCTGGGAACCTCCATGTGCCGTGGGAGTGGCCGTAGAAAAGGCAAAAAGACCAAAAAAAAAAGTAATTTTTTTTTTAATTCCAGAAATTTCCAAAAAGCAAAGCTTGAATTTGCCATGTGTTGGTATCATTTACCTGGCATTATTGTTGTGTCTACAACTATTTATATAGCACTTACATTGTATTAGGTATTATAAAATAGAGATGATTTAAAGTTTATAGGAGGATATGCATAGGTTACAGGTAAATACTGTACTGTTTTATGCAAGGGTCTTGAGCATCCTTGGATTTTGGTACCCATGGGGTCCTGGAGCCAATCCCCCTTAGATACCAAGGAACACCTGTACTTTGTTATGGCAGACATAGCAAACTTTCTAAACTAGACTTTTTATGTCAGTATACGTATCTTTAAAATTGTGATTGTAATAAGTACCTGCACCTGTGAATTGGTGTTATCACAGTTTATTTAGTTGTCCCCAAATTGTGGGCATTTAGAATGTTTTCAATGCTTTGATATTAGATCTAATACAGAAATAAATTACTTCTTTAGGATAAATTCTCAAGAGTGGAATTCCTGGGGTCCAAGATTGTTTTGTGTCTAGGTATGTCTCGCTGCCTTTTTTTTTTTTTTTTTCTCAAAAGCCCACTTTGATAACATGGCCATGGCAGCCAAAGCCCTGTGTAATTGTTCATCTCTATTCCAAGCCTCTGCATGGCTTCAGGCTCTTTGTGATGCCCTCTGAGCCCTGCTGCACATTATGGCACCCAGCAAAGACGGCCACCAGGCCCCAGGGGAAAGTGGCCATTCTCTAAACCTTAGGATGTCGGTAAGGACACATGTACAATATCCAAAAACAGGTTCCTCCAGCCTTTCCATCCCAGTATGTTGCCTCAAAAGGTCACTCAAGAGTTCCGGGATTGACTCAGTGGTTAATGAACCTGACTGGTATCCACGGGGACATGGCTTACATCCCTGGCCTCGCTCAGTAGGTTGAAAATCCAGTGTTGCTTGTCCAGTAGGTGAGCAGTGGCTTGGATCTGGCATTGCTGTGGCTGTGGTGTAGGCCAGCAGCTGTGGCTCCCATTCGACCTCTAGCCTGGGAACCTCTGTGTGCCGGGGGTGGGACCCTAAATAGAAAAAAGACAAAAGACAAAAAATAAAAAATAAAATAAAGGTGACTCAGAAAGAAAGCATTGCCCTCCCGGGAAACGGCACCTGCATCAGTTAACCCGAGGGGTCCCCTGCGGGTTCCTGTGCCCCAACATCAGCAGTATGCTCAGCCCTGTCCTCAGCCCCACCTTGATCAGGAGTACTGGGCGTAGGTGATTCACAGCTTCCCAAGGAAGGTAGTTGAATGCAAGGGGAAACCTTGGACAAGAGGGATGGAGCTCTGACTCCAGGAGCCAGCTTCCGGTGAAATCTACACACGGAGGAAGCGTGCTGCTCACGACCTTCACAACACAGGTTCCCCCCAGCAGGCTGCAGTCTATTCTGCCACCCGCCCACACACACACACCCGCCCCCGTAATCTGTTCAAAGTAAACTTTGACAGGGAGGGACAAAAGATCTGTGCCTATAACATCCGCCCCCGCGGCCCTGCCCCCCAGTGGAAGCTCCATAGGCACTGTTGTTTTTACTCTTACGACGTCCTTGCCCAAACCTGGAAGCAACCAAGATGTCCTGCAATAGGTACATGGATAAATAAATCGGGGGGATATATCCAGACAATGGCATTTCATTCAGTGTTAAAAAGAAAGGAGGGAGTTCCCGTCGTGGCGCAGTGGTTAACGAATCCGACTAGGAACCATGAGGTTGCGGGTTCGGTCCCTGCCCTTGCTCAGTGGGTTAACGATCCGGCGTTGCCGTGAGCTGTGGCGGCTCGGATCCTGCATTGCTGTGGCTCTGGTGTAGGCCAGCAGCTACAGCTCCGATTCGACCACTAGCTTGGGAACCTCTATATGCCATGGGAGCGGCCCAAAGAAATAGAAAAAAAGACCAAAATAAAAAAAAAGAAAGAAAGGGGCTCTCAAGCCCTGAAGAGACGTAAAGAAAACATAAATGCCCATCACTAGGGAAAGAAGCCCCCCTGAAGAGGCTACTTTCTATGTGATTCCAGCTCTATGGCATTCTGGACACGGCAACACTATGGGGACAGTAAAAAGAGCCGTGGTTTCCAGGGGTGAGGGGGAGCGAGATGAATAGGTGGAGCGCAGGGAATTTTTAGTTCAGTGAAACTACTTTATAAAACTAAAATGATGGGGAGTTCCGGTCGTGGCTCAGTGGTTCACGAATCTGACTAGGAACCATAGGTTTCGGTTTCAATCCCTGGCCTTGCTGCGTTGCCGTGAGCTGTGGTGTAGGTCGCAGATTCAACTCGGACCCTGAGTGGTTGTGGCTCTGGCGTAGGCCGGCGACTACAGCTCCAATTAGATCCCTAGCCTGGGAACCTCCATATGCCGCAGGTGCAGCTCTAAAAAAGACAAAAAAAAAAAAAGATGAATACATGTCATTATACATTTGTCCGAACCTGTAGATGCACAACACCAAGGGTGAATCATAATGTTTAACTGTAGACTTTGGATGATTATGATGTGTCAGGGTAGGTTCATCCTTCATTAAAAAAAAAAAAAGAAAGAAAAAAAAGGAGTTCCCGTCGTGGCGCAGTGGTTAACGAATCCGACTAGGAACCATGAGGTTGCGGGTTCGGTCCCTGCCCTTGCTCAGTGGGTTAACGATCCGGCGTTGCCGTGAGCTGTGGTGTAGGTCGCAGATGTGGCTCGGATCCCGGGTTGCTGTGGCTGAGTAGGCCGGTGGCTACAGCTCCGATTCAACCCCTAGCCTGGGAACCTCCATATGCCGTGGGAGTGGCCCTAGAAAAGGCAAAAAGACAAAAAAAAAAAAAAAAAGTGCCACTCTGAGGCTGTGTATATGTAAGGGCAAAGGATATATGGCAAATCTCCATATGTGATATTCAATTTTACTGTGAACCTAGAAGAGCCCTACAAATATAGCATAGTAAATATTACATCAGGAGTGATTTTTAAAAGTGTGATAAAAATAGGTGAATTTCATGTTCATCAGGTCCTTTTTCTCTACAAGTTTCCTTTAGACATATATTTAAAATTTTTTTCAATAACGTAAATTTTAGAACTTTGTTCTTTTTTTTAAAAAATGTTGTTATGGTTGATTTATGATGTTCTGTCAATTTCTGCTATACAGCAAAGTGACTCAGTCATACATATATATAGTCTTTTTCTCATATTGTCTTCCATCATGTTCCATCACAAGTGAATTGGATATAATTCCCTGTGCTATACTGCATTGCTTATCCACTCCAAATGCAATGGTTTGCATCTACTAACCCCAAACTGCCAGTCCATCCCACTCCCTCCCCCTGGGCAACCACACGTCCATTCTCCATACCCATGAGTTCATTTCTGTTCTGTAGATAGGTTCATTTGTGCCATATTTTAGATTCCTTATCTAAGTGATATCATATGGTTTTTGTCTTTCTCTTTCTGACTTACTTCATTTAGTATGAGAATCTCTAGTTACATCCATGTTGCTGCAAATAGCATTATTTCATTCTTTTTTATGCCTGAGCAGTATTCCATCGTGTATATGTACCAGAGAATTTTTTTTTTTTTTTTTTCTTTTTAGGGCTGCACTCACGGCATATGGAAGTTCCCAGGCTAGGGGTTGAATCGGAGTTACAGCTGCTGACCTACGCCGCAGCCACAGCCGTGTGGGACCTGAACCATGTCTGTGATCTACACTGACCCACTGAGCGAGGCCAGGGATCAAACCTGCATCCTCATGGATACTGGTTGGGTTTGTTAACCACTGAACCACTACGGGAACTCCTCATGTTTAAGTCTTTAAGCCGTTTTGAGTTGATTTTTGTTCAGGGTGTGAGGGTAGAACTTTGTTTTTCTGTTTTCTTTGATATTAAGCGTGAATTGTCATGAAGTGGTGTCTTTTGGGTGATGTGTGCACACATTCACTCTTATTTAGACATCGATGCTGAGCATATATTATGAGCTAAGTGTTGGAGATGCAGAGGTAAGACATGGTTCCCACTTTCATTTCGATCCCTGGCCCCACTCGCTCACCGGGTTTAGGATCCCGCATTGCGGTGAGCTGCGGTGTAGATCGCAGACACGGCTCAGACCCCACATTGCTGTGGCTGTGGTGTAGGCAAGGAGCTTCAACTCCAATTTAACCCCTGGGCTGGGAACCTCCATATACCATGGGTGTAGCCCTAAAAAGACCAAAAAAAAAAAAAAAAAAACCACTGCGATGTGTGAATGTGCTCATATCTTTCTTCCTCTTAGAATAAATATTCATTTCTTGATTAAATTGGATTAGGTAGTCCCTTGTGCATGGAACTATCTAACGCTATATAAAACAAGTTAAACAGATATGGCCCCTGCCCTCAAAAATGCACAAACCTGAAAAGAAACAGAGATATAGTAGGTACTTTCCCAGAGTCCACACTTTAGCAAAAGCACAAGCCAGGAACACATTGATCAAATATTTGCAAGACACATAAGCATTACAGTTAATAATTTTCATGTTAGGGCTCACGGACATCTAAGTGGAAACTTGGTAGTTAAAAAATCAATAGAGCAGTAAAATCAGGAAGTTTTGTAAGCATTTTAATTGGTCACTTGGATAGATTGAGCATATATAAACTTTGCTGTGTGTGTAAAAACACTGCTGTATACATGTGGATATACTTGTAACTATTATTTTAAAATTCTATTTTAAAGGCAGGAGATAGCGGCTCCTGGGAGACCCCAGAACAGCTGGCACTCCCAGGCCTTGTAGTTACGGGTTATCGCTCTGATGTCAGGCAATGTTTCATCACCATCTCTGAACGCCCCGGGCCCTCGTGGCTGGGAAACTTTGCAGGATCACTCTCCGGTCACTTTTTGTTGTTGTTCTTTCCCCAACCCCTGTGGCCCCCCCCCCCCCCCCACAGCCCCTGCTTGTCCCCATCTCATTTCCTCGGATTGAGCGCTACCTCGACTACCTGCTGCTCATTTTGTGGGCAGGGCCGGGAAGATAGATCCACTCTGCGGCACACGCAATAAGGTGCAACCCTGGAGTCATCAAGCCTGACGTTTCTCAATATTTACCCTGGCAGAGGTAGGCTGTGTGGGTTGATCTGTTGTTCCAGGGCAGCCAAAACCATTTTGTAAAGAGAGGAGAATGAGTCCACTCAGCCTCGGGCCCGGAGGGCGGGAGGTTGGCCTGGCACGGAGTCCCGGCTTCCTTTGCTCTTCTGCTTGGCCAGCTGACTTCTCCTTCAGGTTTCCGCCCAGGGGTCTGCAAAGTCCTCTGGCTTCCTCTGGGCTCATCCTGACTGCACCTTGTCACATCAAGGGTGCTCGGGAATGTCAATAGGACAAAAGCCAACCAGAGTAGGCTCTGATTTCCTTTTGACCAGAAAACTGAGTGGCCTAATGAACCAGAGGGTGGGGGCGGGGGAGAGTCACCAAAGTTCACGATTTTTACTGTTTTAGTGATTTCTCACTTCCACTTAAGTACCATCAGTACAGAACAGGATGTTTTAGTGGCTGTGAGATTTTAGCCTGGTGGGTAAGAATGCAGATGCCTATGACAGGCTGCCCTGGCCTGAGTTTCAACTCTGCCATTTAGTTGCTGTGTGATCTTGGGCAGGTTCCGTAACCTTTAGGGCCCTGGGTTTCCTCATTTGTGAAACAGGGCTCGTGGTACCTACCTTGTGTTGTTGTTGAGAACTAGATGAGTTAACATTTGCAAAATATTTAGAACCTGCCTAAGAGCTGAGTATATAGAGATGCTCCATTAGTGTTGGGTAATGAATGAAATTATTATTTCTATTTTAAACATTTATTTTTTTCTTTACAGCCACACCTGCAGTATATGGAAACCCCCAGCCTAGGGATCAAATTGGAGCTGTAGCTGATGTCTACACCACAGCCACAGCAAAACTGGGTCCAAGCCACATCTGTGACCTACACCGCAGTTTATGGCAATGCCAATTCCTTAATCCACTGAGCAAGATCAGGAATTGAAACAGCATCCTTACGGAGACTATGTTGGGTTCTTAACTCACTGAGCCACAATGGGAACTCCAAAGTTCTTATTTTTAAATTCTCAGTGCATTGTTAAACAAGATGGTTAGGTATTCTTTTGTTTTTGTTTTTCTTCTTTTAGTTGCTTAATTTTATGTTCTGATTAGACTAGGTATTGAAAAGTATCACTGGGTTATTAGTAGTTTATGTTGACTTCTCATTCTGGTGAAATTTTCGAAACAATTAGCAGTGTTAATTTTCTGTGGCTGTGATTTAGGCCAGCAGCTGCAGCTCCGATTCAACCCCTAGCCTGGGAACCTCCATGTATTGCAGGTGCGGCCCTAAAAAAAGAAAGGAAAAAAAAATCTTCCATACTTTATATTGTACTCTACTTTCATTACAATTTTTCTGTATATTTACTATTATTCCCAGATAAGAAGTTTAACCAAAAATGCTATTAGTGCGCTTGAAGCCACTCTGTGAAATAACTGACTTGTTGGGACACGGTTTCTTTCTTTGTAAGATGTTTTACCCCCTATGTCCCCTCATGCACAAAAATGGTTCTGGATTATAGGACAAAAAGGTACAAAAGGCAAGAGCTTAGAGAACCAGAACTAATAATGGCTAACGTTTATGGAAGACTTAACAACGTCTCAGCATTAAGTCCTTTACATGTGTTCATTGACCACGTCTCACCACATCCCTATGCTGCTGGTGCTATCATTATTCCCATTTTCACCCATGAGGAAACTGAGGCACGAGGATTAAGTAATTTGCCCATCTGATGCAGTTAGGAAATGATGGGACTGTGATGCAGACCTAGCTGGGGCAGTGGTCTTCAGGTGGGGGTGACCTTGGCTTGTTCAAGGACCTGAAAGACCAGTGTGGCCAAGCTTGAAGGAGGATGGGCATGTAGAGAGGACATGGTGTGCGAGGGGTTGATGGGGGGTCAGTTCACGTGGGGACCTTATGAAAAGTCTGGATTTTCTTCCAAGTACAATGGGAAGCCATTGGAAGGCTTGGAGGAGGAAGGTGAAGTGTGAGATCTCTCTGGCTATGAAATAAGGAGACCAGGCCTCAGGGGCAAGCAGTTCAGCTGAGGTTTGCGAATGACTGTGCCGTGGCGATGAAGACAGAAATTTTGAGTCCTCTAACTTGGTTCTGTTCCATGCTGATTGCAGACATACCCCAGGCAGGAGATTCTTGCTGGCAAACCACCTCCAAGCCAGTGTCCTCCTGATGCTGGATATTTCGTCCACAAAGGACATCTTTCCTTCCTAAAAGAACAACCACCACCCTCCAAGTGATGTCATCCCATCTGTTTCTGCAAAAATCACTTTGAGTGGCACCCTTCTCAGCACAGGTGGGTTAGTTTGGGTTTATGTGGTTTTCTTTTTTCTTTTTTTTTTTTCTTTTGGAGGTAAGCTCTTATTCTTCTGTTTGAAAAATTAAGGTGTAATTTACAAACAGGTATAATTTACACATTTTACAGAATTCACTGGGTTTTTGGGGGGAGTACAGTTCTGCAGTCTTTGTCAAACGCGAATGGTTGTATAATCGGCACCACAATCAAGATACCGAACAGTTGGAGTTCCCGTTGTGGCACAGCGGAAACGAATCTGACTGGGAACCATGAGGTCGAGGGTTCAATCCCAGGCCTCGCTCAGTGGGTTAAGGATCTGGCGTTGCCATGTGCTGTGGTGTAGGTCGAAGACACGGCTTGGATCTGGCGTTGCTGTGGCTCTGGCGTAGGCTGGCAGCTGTAGTTCTGATTAGACCCCTAGCCTGGGAACCTCCATATGCCGTGGGTGTGGCCCTAAAAAGCAAAAAAACACACAAAGATACCAAACAGTTCATCTTCCAACATTCCCGAGTGTAGCCATCCCTTCCCTTCCCCCACTTCCAGCCCCTAGGAAACCACTGAGTTATTTTCTATCCCTATAACTCTACTTTTTCCAGAATATCCTATAAATGAAATCATACTCTATGCCGCCTTTTCAGTCTGGCTTCTTTATCTTATCCTAATGCATTTGAGATTCATTCACGGTGATGTGTGTATTGGTAGTTCATTCCTTGTTGCCAAGTAGTATTCCGTTATATGAATGTACTACACAGGATCGAACCTGTGTCCCAAGGCTGAAGAGACGCTGCCCATCTCGTCGTGACGCAGTGGGAACTCCTACAATTTGTTTATTCATTCACTAGTTGAAGGACATTTAAGCTCTTTCCCATTTTTGGCAGTTGTGAAAAAGCTCACATTCATATCCAGGTTTTTGTATGTATAGATTTTTTTTCTTTTCCTGTGGTAGGATGTCTTTTCTTGGGGTCGTATGGTTAAGTGTGCATAGCTTTAAGAGAAAATTGTTTCCTAAGACAGAGGATTGATTTAAGAAAAACATCAGAGAAAGCCGTTATCTTTATTGTGCTCTCAAGAAGTGGCCACTAGTCAGAGTTACCTTGAGGCGCAGCATGTTAAAGATACTGCTTGGGTTGCTGCTGTGACTTGGGCGTGATCCCTGGTGCAGAAACTTCTGTATGCCATGGGCACAGCCAAAAAAAAAGTGGGTGCTAATGTCACAATAATAAACAACTTTGGAGTTCCCGTCATGGCGCAGTGGTTAACGAATCCGACTAGGAACCATGAGGTTGCAGGTTCGGTCCCTGCCCTTGCTCAGTGGGTTAACGATCCGGCGTTGCCGTGAGCTGTGGTGTAGGTTGCAGACGCGGCTCGGATCCCGCGTTGCTGTGGGTCTGGTGTAGGCCGGTGGTTACAGCTCCGATTCGACCCCTAGCCTGGGAACCTCCATATGCCGCGGGAGCGGCCCAAGAAATAGCAACAACAACAACAACAACAAACAAACAAAAAAAAGAGACAAAAAAATAAAAATAAAAAAATAAACAACTTTGGGTTAATGGATCATTAAATACTCTTTTGAAGGGGCATTGAGGTGCTTTTTTTTTTTTTTTTTCCATCTATGACTTTCTGCCTTCCACTCAGAGGTACCCACCTCACAGGGAAGACCAGGACTCTTTTTTTTGTCTTTTTAGGGCTGCACCAGTGGCATTTGGAAGTTCCCAGGCTAGGGGTTGAATCGGAGCTGCAGCTGTCGGCCTCCACCACGGCCCCAGCAATGGTCGGATCCGAATTGCACGTGCGACCTATACCGCAGCTCACAGCAACACCAGACCCTTAACCCACTAGGCGATGCCAGGGATCAAACCCGCATCCTCATGGGTACTAGTTGGGTTCGTTAACCACTGAGCCACGACTTGAACTCCAAGACCAGGACTCTTAAAGCCGAGGGAGAACCTAAGCTCAGCTTCTGACTTCCAAAAACAATTCTCAAAGGCCATTTTAGGGATAACAACGGTGAAAGCCCGAGTTTTTGATCCTCTTTGCTCTATGATAGAAAGGAAGAAGGTTTTGACAAATCAAGTGAAGGGGCAGAGTTTATTTATATGCAGTGAATTGAAAAGAGTTTGGGATTGGCATAGGTACACTGCGGTATTTGGAACGACTGGCCAACCAGGACCTGCTGTATAGCACAGGGAATGCTCCCCAGTATTCTGTGATAATCTATGCGGGAGAAGAATCTGAAAAAGAAGGGATGTGTGTCTGTACTGAATCCTCACTCTGTTGTACAGCAGAAATGATCACAACATTGTAAATCAACTAGAACTGTACAAAATAAAAGATAAAACGAAAATTAGAAGGCCAGTCTTGGAAGGAAGGCAGGAAGGAAGGCAGGAAAGAAAGAAAGAGAAAGAAAGAAAGAAAGAAAGAAAGAAAGAAAGAAAGAAAGAAAGAAAGAAAGAAAGAAAGAAAGAAAGAAAGAAAGAAAGAAAGAAAGAAAGAAAGGAAAAGAAAAGAAAAGAAAAGAAAAGAAAAGAAAAGAAAAGAAAAGAAAGAAAAGAGAAGAAAGAAAGAAAGAAAGAAAGAAAAGAGTTCCCGTCGTGGCGCAGTGGTTAACGAACCATGAGGTTGCGGGTTTGGTCCCTGCCCTTGCTCAGTGGGTTAACGATCCGGCGTTGCCGTGAGCTGTGGTGTAGGTTGCAGACGCGGCTCGGATCCTGCATTGCTGTGGCTCTGGCGTAGGCTGGCGGCCACAGCTCCGATTTGACCCCTAGCCTGGGAACCTCCATATGCCGCAGGAGCGGGCCAAGAAATAGCAAAAAAAAAAAAAAAAAAGACCAAAAAAAAAAAAAAGAAAGAGAAACAGAAAAGAGAGCCAAGAGGAAAAAGCAAACTGTCTTTCCCTGACAAGGGGGGAAGCGTGGGAGGTGCATGGGGGACTAGGAGCTGGAGACTGCGGCTTTCTTTGCCTTTCCCTAACCATCCCTCAGAAGACCTCCTACCTAGAAACTGAACTCGGAGTACCACCTGTTCATCTGCCAGGGACACTCACTTAGCCCCAGATACAAGATGTGGGCCTGCTACCTGGGGCAGGGAGAGGAGAGGGGGAAGGGGGGAGGCCTGCCTTCGCTTGGGTGGGGGAAGCCCAGCCCTAGCACTTGGGTGGGTGCAATCAGGTCACCCCAGGGGACATCCTTCCACACTGTGACCATCTGTGGCTGCCTAATTATTTCTAGAACCAGAGAGAGCTATTTAAAAATGAAGAATAACAATGTTGTAAATCAACTGTATTTCAATAACACATACTCAATAGCCCAATTCTAAAAGTAATAATAAATTAGTACCTTAATAGCTTTCCCATGCCTCTTATAAAACCCATCAGAGTCCTATAGCCTTAACCACTGAAATCACTCTTCCTGTACCCGGTCACTCTGCAGGATCTCAGATGAGGGCCTGGGGGACAGCTGGATTTGAAGGCCCGTGGATGAGATGGAGCGGGGTGTGTGTAAAATCCCTGTGGGGTGGGATCAGTTCCTGGGGTGGCTACGGGATCTCCTCAGCTGAGCCCCAGTTCTGTACAGACTCCACCAGGAGGACAACCCCTTAAGTCCTTCCCATCGTCTCTGTTGGGTCCCTCCAGTCTGTGGCCAACAGCTACAGAATGAAGTGATGCTGCTGACCCACCGCCTGCAGCACACGGCTGTTGTTGCAGGCTGTATTTTAGCAGGCATAGGGTGGCTACGGGTGCAGAGCACTCCCAGCCCTGCGTGTCCAAAGGCGTTCGTGGGTGGTGGAGTTGGGGCTGGAGATCTAATCTGGGGCCGTGAAACAGAATTTTCCTATATTAAACAGCCTTAGGTAGTCCTCTTGGAAGCAAGACTGAGGCACATTCTCTCTTGCCGCATCTCTGGCCACCCTGCGCTTTGCTCACTCAGCCCACTGGCCTGGCCACGCCCTGAACACACCAGGCACTCTCCCACCTCAAGGCTTCTCCCTTGCTGTTCCCTTTGCTGGGATGCTGGACTGGTGCTCTCTCTTCATTCCCCTCTCCCGTTAAAAGCCACGACCTTGGGGAGGGGGTGGGGGGGGGCTGTTGTAACTGATCATACACAAAATAAGGTTTCTTCTATTCCCACCCCCGGGCTTTCTTTTTCCTTCTGATGTTGATGCCTCTTGAGTTTCTTGGTTGGTTCCTTCTCTTCCCTTCCAGGAGTGTAGAGGCTTGGCTTACTTCCTTCACAGCTGTGTCCCCAGGACTTAGGAAAGTGCCTGGCTTGTAAATACTTGTTTGCTAAAGAAAATTGGCCGCAGAACTCTTGGCTTGGAAGAGCTTTAAGTGGCAAGCGGGCACAATGCCCCAGCTCTCCTTGTTTGACTTGGTTCAAACCTGGATCCTATGACCCTGTCTTGTTCCTTGAAAATGTTCTGTCTCCCAGTCCTCCCACTGAGAGAGATGTCTACCCCGAGGCTCTGTTCTCACACACTAGAGACCCCATTGTGTCTCTTTGTTTCATCAGGGTCTTGCGGGAACTTAATGTTCCCAAACTTGGGTAACTCACTATGGTTTGGCCCCCACCGATGGTCCTCTCCTTTGCGTGAATCCCAGCAGTAAATCTGCATAAAGTTTGCTGAGTTGCATCACCTCTGGCACTTGTTTCCAGGCAACAGAGTGAAGGAGTGTCCTTGAGGCCTCACTGGGGGATGGTGACAGCAAACCCTTTGACCTTTGGAACATTCTGTGCTCCTCAGCTTAGAGACTTCTTCAGAGCCGCAGACGCTTGGAAATCTATTCAGGACTTTCCGCAGAAGCAAGGCTCAGCACCTGCCTTGTCTGGAAGGAAGACCTTATGTTACCCACTAAGGCAGGGGATGCCTAAGTTTGTGCTGAGTACCCCGAGATGCTCTTTCTAGTGGAAGTCTGTCTTCTGGCTCCGATCACTCACTGAAGGAAGTGATATGGGCTAAAGGGTGGGTCCCCTAGGCTTTAGGGATCCCATTAAGTGTCAGCAAGAGAGAGAAACATTCTGTATTTCACGTCATTATTTATAGTTGGCTGCTCAGAGCTTAGACTGATAGGAAGAAAATCCCTTTCTTTCTCTCTTCCTCTTTTATGTATACATTATATCTATGTCTGTATAGCCACCTCTTACTTACAAAACTAGGTAGACATTTACAAGAAGATCTGAGCTCCACACTGGATATCACCACCCATGAAATCTTTCCAGGGAGGACAAGGAAAAAAATGCAAGGGTTGACTGACTATAGGGCCTCCAAGGAAGCTTAGAAGACCCAATTTGTTTGGGCTGGGAAAGAAAAAGTTGACACTTTCTTGAGAATAAAACTACTTCAATGTGGAGTTCCCTTGTCACACAGCCGGTGAAAGATTTGGTGTTGTCACTGCAGTGGCTCAGGTCTGCTTGGCATGATTTCGACCCCTGGCCTGGGGAACTTGCACATGCCACAGGAGTGGCCAAAAAACCCCCACTTCCTTGTGCAGCAGGATGATCTCTTCTTTTTTTTTTTTTTTTTTTTTTTGTCTTTGTTGTTGTTGTTGTTGTTGCTATTTCTTGGGCTGCTCCCGCGGCATATGGAGGTTCCCAGGCTAGGGGTTGAATCGGAGCTGTAGCCACCGGCCTATGCCAGAGCCACAGCAGCGTGGGATCCAAGCCGCGTCTGCAACCTATACCACAGCTCACGGCAACGCCAGATCGTTAACCCACTGAGCAAGGGCAGGGACCGAACCTGCAACCTCATGGTTCCTAGTCAGATTCGTTAACCACTGCGCCACGACGGGAACTCCAGGATGATCTCTTCTGTTACATCTGTTCTTGAAAATGGCTTGTGAAAAATCCTGAAACAGGTGACTGAGGTCCTGTGTTTAAAATAAAATAGAGACTGCAGGATGCAGGATGACTTCAAGCTGATGGCTTTTCAGGATTATTTCACTTCCTGTCCCTCATAGGATTGTGTGATTCGGGTTAGAGTTTAGCGTGGGATTTTTGTTGCTGGACTATGGGATCCCAGCAGAAATAGATGGTGCATGCAAATGAGACGATTTGAAGAGAGTTGAATAAAGGAAACACATGCCAAGGTATTCTGGCATAAAATAATTTATTTTGGATGTCCTGTGATTCTGAGGGTTAGGAATAGTTGGGTGAGTTTCTTTGGGGATTTCTCATGTGATCGTAGGTGTCTCGGTCTGCTGTAATGTGAAGGCTCAGAAGGGTTGGACATCCAAGATGGCTTCCTCACTTATATGTCTGGCACCTGCCCGCTTCCCTAGGGTGTTCTTTCTGTCTCTAGAAGAATAAACTGAATTTCTTACATGGAGGTTCAGAGTCTGAAGAGCAGGGAGCAGAAGTTGATAGACCAGTTAAGGACTGTACCCAGAACCAGCATGGTGTATTTCCCTCAGCTTCCATTGATCACAGCTGTCCCAGAGTTTGTCCAGATTTAAGAGGATGGAGGGATGGATTCCACTTTTCAATGGAGAGATAGCAAAGCCCCATTGCTGAAGAGCAGGTAGACTAGGAGTACTGTTGCAGTCATTTGGGGGGGTGGTGGTGACTACATCTGCTGTAAAAGGTATAAATAGGGATTAGGGAACCTATGGGGGAGCCGTCCACACTTGGAGGGGCAAAGGAGGAAGTGGTGACAAGAACCTGGAGAGGCGGCCTCCTGATAGAAGCTGTGGTCTTTAGAAGATGCAACGCAGCCAGAAGGGAGCCGACTTTGTGTACCCCCCCCAACCCCACTTCAGGTCTCCTGCCAGTGAGTCACAGTGGCCAAGGGATCCCATTGGTGGGATCCATGCAAGCCATCTTCCTGGGGCGTAGAGAAGGGGAAAGGGCAAAGAGTGGACTGGAAGAGGCAGAGGGAAGATATCCAGCATCTCAGTGGATAACAAAATATCTAGGATGTGTAACCCATGGTTAAGAACAAAATTTAGGGCCAAAACTGCTCCTCATAGAACTGGAAAGAAAACTGCCAACTGTCGAGCAACTTGAAGGCTTTCTAACTGCCCCAGTGTATTGGAAACAGATGAAGCCTTTTCCTTCATCAAGAAGATGGTACTACATTTACTGATCAGCTCTTCTGTGAGCAGAATCTATCTGGTCAGACCCCTCTGTCCCTCTCTAGCCTCGTTGTCTCCTACCCACCCCCCACTGCTTCACGGTGCCCCACTGCTTTCTCTCCAGCCCCCCACCCCTCAAGGCTTTCAGCATGCTAGTCTCACAGCTTTGGAATCTCTCTCTCTCCTTCCTCTGGCCAAATCCTTGTCTCCAGGACCCAACCTGAACACAACTTCTTCAGGGAAGTCTCTTTCAAGCCCTGGGCTCACCCAAGATGTTCTCTCTGCATTTCTCTGTGGAACTTCTCCTAGTAGCCATTGAAATATCTATTTGCATGATGATCCGCTTAATATCTATGTCTACCACCAGACTTTTGTAGAAGTACCCTGAGAGCAGGGTCTGTATCTGTCTTCTTGAACACTGTATCTGTAGGACTTAGGACAGTGCTTAACAAAGAGTAGGTACTCGGTAACTATGTGCCAGTCAGTTAATGAATAGTATGGAAAATCAACAATGATTTCTATAGAGGTGGTCTTTGTGGTGTTTATTATGTGTTTGTTTTCAGCTATAGCCACTGTTGGCTATATTTTCATGGGGGATGGAGGTAGGACATGAATGGGGGTTAAGAATTAGGAAGATAATGGCGTTCCTATTGTGGTGCAACAGAAATGAATCTGACTAGGAACCATGAGGTTGTGGGTTCGATCCCTGGCCTTGCTCAGTGGGTTGGGGATCTGGCGTTGCCGTGAGCTGTGGTGCAGGTTGCAGACGTGGCTCGGATCCCGAGTTGCTGTGGCTCTGGCGTAGGCCAGTGGCTACAGCTCTGATTGGACCCCAAGTCTGGGAACCTCCATATGCTGCGGGAGCAGCCCAAGAAATGGCAAAAAAACCAAAAAAAAAAAAAAAGAATTAGGAAGATGAGGTATGATGCCAGGACCTGCGTCAACTGGCAAATATTGAACAGCTATCAAAAACACAATCAATTAAGTAACAAACTCAGTATCGATCAGCTGATGAATGGTTAAAACACAGTGTGCTATGGCCGTCCAATGAAATAATATTCAGCCTTTCAAGGAGTGAAATGTTGATACACGCTGCAACGTGGATGAAACTTAAGGACATTATGCAAAGTGGAAGAATTCAGACACAGATGACTGCATGTTATATAATTCCATTTATAGGAAATGTCCAGAATAGGCAAATTCATAGGGATTTCAAGTAGATTAGAGGTTTCCAGGGACAAGGCAGGATTGAGGGAATAGGAAGTGACGGCTAATAGGTACAGGGTATCTTTTTGGCTTGATGACAATGTTTTGGAATTAGATGGTAGTGATGATTTTACAACCTTGGTAAATACACTAAAAACCGTTGGTTGGTAAACTTGGAAAGGCTGAATTTTAGGGAATATGAATTTCTTCTCAATTTCAAAAAACATAGTATTTTGGGGGAGGGGTGGTCTTTTTAGGGCCACACCCATGACATACGGAGGTTCCCAGGCTCCCAGGCTAGGAGTTGAATCGGAGCTGTAGCTGCCAGCCTACACTACAGCCACAGCAACACAGGATCCAAGCCATGTCAGCAACCTACACCATAGCTCACAGCAACGCCAGATCTCCAACCGACTGAGTGAGGCCAGGGATCAAACCTGCGTCCTCATGGATTCTAGCCAGGTTCTTTAACTGCTGAGCCACGACAGGAAGTCCAATATTTTTTATTATTACAAAAATAATGAGAAATCATGGTCTAGAGATAGGCTGATGGATTAGAGCCTAGATAATTCTGGATTTAGTCTCTAGATAATTCTGAACATCAGAATGGCAAGAACACAGAATTATTTCCCAAGAATCTAAGCTTATTTACTTGGTGCCTCCCTCTGTAATTACAAATGACACTCTTCCTTGATAAACACTAAGAATTGGAGTGGGACAGAAGTTCTGGCCATCCTCAAATAAAAGAACACCAAGTTCTGCCCAAAGAGAAATGACTTGAGTTACTGGGGGAATGATTTAAATGATTATGCAAAGCATGAAACAAACAGGATGGTGTTATTGGCTGAACTCCATGAGAGAAGTAGCCAGCAGGTGCTTCATCCAGGAAGCAGATGAAGGCTTTATTTCCTTTTTAACCTTTACAGCCCCAATGTGAAGTGAATGTGAGTTGGAAGCTCAACTTCTTTTCTCACTGTGAGAAAAACATTGGACAGACCCAAACTGAAGAACATCCTCCATTAAAACTGCCAAGGTCACGGAAATTAAGTCTGAAAAATCACCCCAGATGAGAGGAAATGTCTTGGATTAGATTAGATTCAGGGGACTTGATCACTAAATGTAATTTGGTCTCCTGGATGGGATCCTGGAATAGAAAAAGGGTGATAATGGAAAAATCTAGTGAAATCCAAATAAAATGTGGAGTTTTGTGATTTTTTTTTTGTCTTTTTGCCTTTTTTTTTTTTTTCTAGGGTCGTACCCATGGCATATGGAGGTTCCCAGGCTAGGGATCTAATGGGAGCTGTTGCTGCCAGCCTACGCCACAGCCACAGCAATGCAGGATCCAAGCCACATCTGTGACCTACACCACAGCTTATGGCAATGTCGGGTCCTTAACCCACTGAGCAAGTCCAGGGATCAAACCTGCAACCTCATGGTTCCTAATCGGATTGGTTAACCACTGAGCCACAATGGGAACTCTGAGTTTTGTGAGTATTAATGGACCAATTCACTTGTAATTGTAACTGAGAACGTGCCATGGTCATATAAAATGTTAACAAATAGAGGGAAAACAGGTGAGAGCGAGCTATGTGGGAATTCTTGGTATTATCTACACAACTTTTCTGTAAATCTCAGTCTAGTCTAGAAGAAAAAATTTTGTTGAAATTTTAAAAGCTCAACCACGTGCACCTCTCTGTTCCGACAGCTTTCTCTCTCTGTCTTGCCCACAGGTTTGTGGGGTTTTGGGGGGTTTTTTGAATTACGTGAGATAATGAATGTGGGAGCAAACTGCAAAGGAAGCTCTCTCTAGTAATGGAACATGGCATCATAAATAATCAAAGCTCAACCTAGCCTCATAATCCCTTTTTTTTTTTTTTTTGCCTTTTCTAGGGCCGCTTCCCAGGGCATATGGAGGTTCCCAGGCGAGGGGTCTAATCGGAGCTGTAGCTGCCGGCCTACTCCACATCCACAGCTACAGCCACAGCCACAACCACAAGGGATCCAAGCCACGTCTTCAAACTGCACCACAGCTCACGGCAACGCCAGATCCTTAACCCGCTGAGCAAGGCCAGGGATCAAACCCGCAACCTCATGGTTCCTAGTCGGATTCGTTTACCACTGCGCCACAACGGGAACTCCTATTTCAAAATATTAAGTGGGCAAAATTGTGCCCAGTGGTTATCTCTGGGTGGTGGGACTATTTAGAAAATACTTTTCTATCAGAAAATAGAAAGGAAGAAGGTAGAAAGGTAGTTGCTAAAGGCTGGGAGGAAGGGAGAGGGAGCATTAGTATTTAATGGATATAGTTTCAGATTTGCAAGATGAAAAGTCCTAGAGATCCATTGTGCAAAAATGTGAATATACTTAACGCTGCTAAACTGTACATTTAAAAAGGATAAATTTAATGTCCCATGGTGGTTTTTTTTTTTTTTTTTTAACCAATACATATAAGAAGTTTCTATGGCAAATATAGCAAATATAATAGTTTGGTGCTTAAGAACAAAATCAATGAAAGTTTAATTTTTAAGTGAAAGCCTTAGCAATGGCTGGTTGGTGCCGCTTTTAGTGAGTATTTCTTCGGCTTCCTGGCCCTGACCCCCCAGAGAAGGCTACCTGGTGTCATTTAGGCCTCCTAAGTAGATTTGTGTCTTTTCTTTTGCCTAGACCAGCTCAGCAGGTGAGGGCCGAAGAAGGGGTGCTGTGAAACTTAAGAAAAAAGTTAGCATAAAACAAGACACAGAGACTTTTATCTTAGTTAAAGGTGGGAACCGGGGGACTCAAGGTCTCAGAAACCACACTGCTTTTATTGTGCTCTTTAGGATTACAGTCAAGTGAGGAGGGGGCTATAGGTACAGGCTATAGTTTTTTACATAATTTTAAAAGTTCTTTTATTATTTTAAAAGGCAGCTTATCAGACACAACTTAGAATAGATTTACAAGGAGATCCTGCTGAATAGCATTGAGAACTTTGTCTAGATACTCATGTTGCAGCAGAAGAAAGGCTAGGGGAAAAATGTAATTGTAATGTATACATGTAAGGATAACCTGACCCCCTTGCTGTACAGTGGGAAAATAAAAAAAAAATTTAAAAAATAAAATAAAATAAAAAATAAAAGGCATATAGCTGGTAGGTGGTTAAGCTTTTACTCTGACCTTTAGGCATTTAACAATCATTAGCATTTGAGGAAGCTTGACTTTAGCTATCTTTGCATAGCATCTAGAGAATCATCATTGTGCTTCCGCAAATGGCATGCCTATCTGCGGCAACCCTGCTTGCCTAGGTTTGCACCTCCTTCTCCTTGCAGATGCATATTCTCCTAAAGACCGCTCATAAACCACTTGGGGCCATGAGGTTCCTTTCTCTTATTTTAATGGGACATATCATGCTGTGCAAACATGCCAGTCTGCACAGGTCCGGCAGGCCTAGACCAAAGCATTATGTCCTCATTCAGCTGACCACATGAATAACTTATGTCTTTTGGTCTTTGTTCTTAAGCTTAAGTCATTTGCCAGCACTGCGACTGCTTTTCAAGCAGGAATATGGGATAAAGTAAAGCAGGACAAGATGCAGTTTTCAGCATAGAAAATAGAAACAAAGAGGCTAAGAAAATATTGTAGAAACATGTCTCCTGACCCTCTTTTTATTTTCCCCACTCAGTTTTCTATCAAGAGAAAACATGAGCTGCAGAAGAGGGTTGTTACCAAAACTTGTTTGCTCTGTTTTTCCTTCTGGTCTAGGTCCACTTGTCAGCTATTGAGTGAGGGCGTGCCATGGGGGTGACCTGATGCAGCAGTCCCTGCCCCCTTCACACCCCTCCTCCCTGCAGGTCCTGCGTCAGCTGCACTATTTGCAGGACCCCCCTGCCAAAACTGGGTGTTGCTGGTTGTTCTTTGATCTGTAAACCTGAGTCTGGACCAGCTGAGTTGAGACAGAGGAGGCTGAGCCAGTGATCTCAGAGCTGCTGTTTTGTTGCCTTGCAGTGGCAAGCCCCGGGGCCTCACCTAAGAAAAAGGTGAGCCCCCTTGCAAGGTAATTCACAAGATGCAAAGAGCTGATAAATATATGCAAAATGACTACCCTCACTCAAATAAAAAGGAACACAAAGACAACGTTTTCATACCTTTTCCCCCCCTCTGTCAATCACTTTGGCAAAGATTTTTCTAGAAAATAATTCCCAGCCTTTGCAAATAATTTTTTTTTTGTCTTTTGTCTTTTTAGGGCTGCACCTGCGGCATGTGGAGGTTCCCAAGCTAGGGGTCTCATCAGAGCTGTAGCTGCCAGCCTATGCCAGAGCCACAACCACACCAGATCCAAGCCGTGTCTTCGACCTACACCACAGCTCCTGGCAACACCGGATCCTTAACCCACTGAGCAAGGCCAGGGATTGAACCTGCAACCTCATGGCTCCTAGTCAAATTCATTTCCGCTGCACCATGACGAGAACTCCTGTGAACAATTATTGATAGGAAGGTAACTGGCCATTCCCAAAGGAAGCCGGCACTGTGTATCAAGAACTGTAAAAATTTTCATTCTAGAATATAATGTTCCACAAAAGGTTAGGGAGAGAGAGAATTTAGTACAAGGTAATTTCATATTAACAAGGAGAGACTTCCATTTCTGGCAATATTGAGGTCAGGAAGACCTAGAAGATCTCCAGATGTAAAAACATCTGGAAATGTTGGGTAACATATAATCAGATGCCTAATTGAGCTCCAGAGGTAAAAATAGTATGCCCTGGGGCCAAGCTTGGAGGAGGCCAGAAAGCCAGAGATGTAGGGGAGCTGACACTGCTGCTGCCTCAGGGGGGATTATCAGTCTACATCATCTAGGCTCCTGGTATAATGTCCAGGTGGAGACAGGACACTAAGCCCACAGGCTGTGCGAGTATATAGAAGGGGGAGTTGAAAGTGAGTCTTCCGTGGAGCTGGGATACTTGAAAGTCCAAGCCTGGAGTGACAGAAATCAGTCACATTTGCTTCTAACTTTGAGACAGTCCCATCCTTGCTTGACTTAACTCTTGCAAAGGCCACTATCAAGAGGAAGGGTCTTAACCTCTGTCCTCCTGGAGAACCCCTGCTGTAACACTCTGTTGATTCCCCATGTCACTCCTCAAGCAGGATGTATCTTTTCTTTTTTTAATTGGAATAACAACTTAAAAAAAATTTTTTTTATTGTTATTTCCCCAAAGGATGTATCATCTTGACAAGTGCTCTGAACTCCAAGATGTTGTCAAAATAATACATGTTTGTGTTGTCTCTTCTTCTTGTAGTCCATGAGTCGATCAGTCTGGCAGGTCTATCCATATTTGAAACATGATTCTCCCTCTAGGAATCTATTCCACAAAGTATAGGATACTCATTAAAATTCCCAGTCATAAATAATAAGTCTTCAATAGGATTTACTTGTCATAGAAAGAAAAATTGGAAGCCACCCTATGTCCAACGTTAAACAAACACTACTTAGCCATTAAGAGGAATCAAGTTGATCCCTGTGTATGAAAATGGAAAGAACGTCCACACAACATATTACCAAGATATTTTAAAGAGCAAGCTACAGAACATCATTCAACAGAAACGGAAAGCAAATCACATAGCAATTTCACATGTTCTAATAGAAGTATTTTTAAAAGTAAAAAAGAAATAGATGAAATTAATTTTAAGAATTTATTTTACTCAGTAGATTCAGATATCATTTAAGCATGTAATCAATATACAATTATTGATGAGCTATTTTACATTATTTTTATACGTCTTTGATACCCATTGCATATTTTATACTGACAACACATCTCTCTTCAGACAAAACACATTTCCAGTCCTCAGTAGCCACTTATGAGTAGTGGCTACAATAAAGGACAGTGCAGCTATAGAATAAACATATAATATATATTTTTTTGACAACACCAAGACCAGCTCTTCAAGTATTATGTAGATATAGAAAACACTTGGGGAGTTCCTGTCATGCTCAATGGTTAACGAATGCGACTAGAAACCATGAGGTTGCGGGTTCGATCCCTGGCCTTGCTCAGTGGGTTAAGGATCCATCGTTGCCGTGAGCTGTGGTGCAGCTCGCAGACGTGGCTTGGATCCCAAGTTGCTGTGGCTCTGGCGTAGGCCAGTGGCTACAGCTCTGATTGGACCCCTAGTCTGGGAACCTTCATATGCCACGGGTGCGGCCCTAGAAAAGACAAAAAGACAGAAAAAAAAAAAAAAGAAAGAAAGAAAGAAAAGAAAACACTTGGAAGGATAAACCAGAAATGGCTAAATTGGCTATTCTCATGATATGGGATTATGGGGAAATTATGGAGAAAGAAGGTTTCAGGGTTTAGTTCATAAACATTAGATTTGAATTTACTTTTTGATAATACATTATACTTTAATAAAGTAAAAGAAAAAATGTTTATTCTCTTCAATGTAGTAAATCAATGTATAGTAAAATTTTATGTAAATAATCAAATATATGAACTAACATTTATGTACAAGGATGCGCTTGGCGACATTCCTTACAAAGATAAAAACTAGACTCCACATCATGTCCAACAATAGGACAGTTCTTCAATAAATTCTAATGCCTCTCTCTGATAGAATGTTTTTCATAACATGGGAAAACTTCATGGTGTAATTTAAAAATTCACCATGCAAAAAATTTTATTGAAAATAAAAAATAATAATTCACAGTGCAAAAACTGTCCATAATATGGCGCAGCAGCTCTACTCCAAGGTATGTACCCCAGAGAATTGAAAACCTATGTTTATACAAAAACCTGTATGCAAGAGTTAATAACATTATTCCTATCAGAGGTTATGTAACAACTCCTTGTCTTCCAATAAATAAACAGAATTTGAGCCATGGGGTTACGACGCTCTCTTAACCCTTGAACGGACAGTACTTCTCATGGGCTCACAGGAATGCCAGGCTCTCTGCTGCGCTTGTTTAGCCAAGTTTGACTTAGATCTCACCTGACGTCTTATGTTTCCAGTAATGAAGGCGAATCCACAGTATAAGGATAAAATGGCACAGGCTTGGATTGCCTTAGAGACTCGATATTTTTACGATATTTATGAAGTTGGCCTTGATTTTCTCTAACTGCCCGCTTCGTTCCAATCACAGAAGAACTTTGTGGACTGACGGGGAAGAGTCCGAGATGCAGGCAGTAAATAAGTCTGCTGCTGAACAACTTGTGGAGCAGGTCTCAGCTCTGTTTTGGAAATTTATAAAATTCTGGCTTTATGGATTTATCTCTCATCGATCAATCTGCTGATGTCCTGTCATCTGTCTGTCTTGGTGAATGGATAGAAATGGTCCAACAATTACCACTGCCTGCCACCGGGAGTGAGAATAAAATGTACAGATAGAAGGTGCAAGGAAGGACTCCTGCTTTTTCCCTTGGACCTGGTCTGTACCACTACATTTTTAATAGGTTATCTTGTCACAAAATAAAATAACAATTTCATAAAAATTATCAGAGAGTCCCTGTTGCAGTACAGCGGTAATGAAGCCAACTAGCATCCATGAGGATGCGGGTTTGATCCCTGGTTAGGGATCTGGCATTGCCATGAGCTGTGGTGTAGGTTGCAGATGTGGCTCCAATCCCAAGTTGCTGTGGCTGTGGTGTGGGCTGGCACCTGCAGCTCCCTTTTGCCCCCTAGCCTTCAAAACTACATATGCTGCAAATGTGGCCCTAAAAAGACACACACACACCGACAAAATTATCAGCTGTCATCCTAACTACCCCCTCTGACATTCCTCTCAAACATCTCACAAAGTGCCTGGAAAGAGTTAACACAGAGAATTCCAGATGTTTGAAGTGAGGACAAACTCCTGATTTGGTGGTGCGGGTGGAGGCAGGGTTAGAGGTAAAAAAAGCAAAAAAAAAAAAAAAAAGGTGGGGAGGGAAGGAGAGAGGAGGACTGCCCTGTTCTCACCCCAACCAATAGCATGAAAGTTTCAGGCCCAACGCCCATTTATGGGGCTATTTCAGGAGTCAGGCATCACCTCTGAAATCACTGTCACGGTAACTTGTCAAAGGACTAAGACAGTTTTCTGGTCTGATTACCTGGCAGCCGCTGCTCCAGTACCTGACAGGTAAAAATCTCAATCCTCACCTAATCTAGTGGTAGTGATTCAGGATGCAGGCTTTTTTCTTTGTGGTATCTTGACTGGTTTTTTCCACAGGGCACCAAGACACTTATGGAATAGGGGTTTATTTTTACTAATGGTAATAGTAACACTGAATTTCTAGCCATGTGGAAGGGTTCCTCCTGGCTCTGTGCACACGGTCTGTGGAAGTCTTAGGGAGACTCTGACTTACCAGGAAAGGAGGGAAGACCTACGCCGTCATTGCCGACCAACTTTCATGTCCTTTTCCCTTGGTTCCACTGAGGGCGTGGTTAAAGTTCCGTGGGAATTAAGGGTATTCAACAGAACACGCTCTGCTCATATTTTAGAACGGATTCTTGCTTATTTTCCATCTCAGTAAAAAGTCTTAAAACTCCCTTCATGCATAACAAAGCTACTTTATATGAGAAAGGGGTTTGGAAAGATGTCTGGTGAAATCACCCCCATGTTTGGGTCCAACTGCAGCCCCCTCCTGGACGGTGTTTGTTCTGAGTGTCAAAGTGACCCCCTCTTCTTTTCCCCAGAGTCTTGCTGGTGATGGACCCCTACGTGATTCAGATGCACAGCCACGGCAACCTCCCCTCCGTTCTGGATGTGCATGTCAACACTGCTGGGAGAAGCCCCGTGCCAGGAAAAATGAAAGGCAGGAAGGCCAGATGGTCCGTGAAGCCCTCAGACATGTCCAACAAGACTTGCAATCCCATCCGGGCCATCGTGGACAGCATGAAGGTGAAACCGAACCCAAACAAGACCACAATATCTCTGTCAATTGGTGAGTTGGGGACACTTGACCAAGAGGCAGGCCTTGTTCCTCTCACCCCCATCCTCGCTGGCTGGTTGGAAAGGATGAAAGCAGAGGGTGGGTCTGAGCCCTGGGCCTGGAAGAATAACCTCTTGGTGGTTCTTTTTTTTTTGCTCCCATGAAAAGGGGACCCTACTGTGTTTGGAAACCTGCCAACAGACCAGGAAGTAACTCAAGCAATGAAAGATGCCCTGGACTCGGGGAAGTATAACGGCTATGCCCCCTCCATTGGTAAGCTCCTCCTGAGATTCTAATCTGGTGGCTTCCAAATCTTTGGTGTTTTTCTAACAAGAGTAAGTGTCTAGCAATTCTCTTTGCCTTCCTGATGCATAATTCCTAAAGCGAGGCTAAGATAAAATGGCTGTTTGGATTTGGGGAAAGGAGTCTCAGAATGCTTACCCTCATAGTCATCAAGGTCCATCTTCTTTCCTGGCTTCTTCTGACGCTATGGCACCTCTCCTCTCTAGGCTCCCAGGACATACTTATTTCTCAAATAAAGCTCCTACCTACCATTGCTAATTCTAAACACAAGCCTTGAGTTTGGCTACAGCAGCTGCTTCTTTTTAAAAAAAATTTTTTAGGGCCATATCTGCAGCATATGGAGGTTCCCAGGCTAGGGGCTGAGTCAGAGCTACAGCTGCTGGCCTGTGCCACAGCCACAGCAATGCCAGGTTCCAGCCTTGTCTGTGACCTACACTGCAGCTTATAGCAACGCCGGATCCTTAACTCACTGAGTGAGGCCAGGGATTGAACCCACGTCATCATGGATACCAGTTGGGTTTGTTACCACTGAGCTGCAACGGGAACTCCTGCAGCTGCTTCTTTACAGAGCTCTATAGGTCCTAAATTAATTTCCTTACTGCCTTATGTAAATAGCTTCTTGGCTTTATTTCTCCTTTTCTACACATTCAGGGTTTATTTTAATTATGGTCCTGGTGACACTCCCAATGTAATCATGCTTGTTTGAATGCAAAAACAAAAAACCAAGGACAGCAAAGAGTGGGCTGTCCTTCCGGAGGATAGAAGGTTGTTTATGACAGAAAGAAATTATTCTTACTTAGGTTCAACTCTCTTCATCTATTAAACATTTCTACCCTAAACACTTTGGCAAAACAAGTGATTCTTTGATTTTGTTTTGTGTTGCACATTTTCCTCCATGTATATGTGCACGCAGGAACATTCTTAATGCAGAATAAAAATCCAGTTTCATGCTAAAATAGAGTTTTAAGAGCACTTTAAATAGATATGAAGCACATGATTTTTAGCTTGATTATTTACATATTATAAAGTTTCACAAATAAAAGTCAAAACAAAGTAAGATCAAAAGTTAGGTTATAAAAACAGTTTATTTTTATTTTATTTTATTTTGTCTTTTTAGGGCCACACTCGAGGCATACGGAGGTTCCCAGGCTAGGGGTCGAATCGGAGCTGTAGCTGCCAGCCTATGCCAGAGCCAGGGCCACACCAGATCCAAGCCGCGTCTGCAGCCTACACCACAGCTTACGGCAACACAGGATCCTTAACCCACCGAGCGAGGCCAGGGATCTTATTCACATCCTCATGGATGCTAAGTCAGGTTTGCTAACCACACGGGAACTCCTAAAAATAGTGTATGATGACTTTTACATCCAAAATAGTAGGAAAATGATTTAACCTGAAAAACCAAAACCAAGTCTCCATTTGAAAAATAGTCAGAGGATATGAACACTTCATGCCAAAAGAAACACAGATAATAATATATATCTAGAAAATGCTCTTCTTTATTAATAATTAGGAAAGTGCTAATTTGCATAACTTCAAGAGAACCATCTCTACTTATTAACTTAACAAACATTATGAATATTGCCTCTAGCCTTGGTAACTGAAAATAATCTTTTTGGAGAGCAATTGTGTAAAACATAATAATCTGTATGAAAATGTATACTTCAAGCTGATACGCCAACACTTGGAAATATTGTATGAGAGTACAATTCAAAAGGGGAAAGTTAATTTAAAAATAGTTTAAAAGGGAATAATAGGAAAAATACTAATAGGTATACAATACAATGTGAAAAAGTTAAATGGACCCAATGTACTGAATGCATTAATTACAAGTTTTCAAAAAATATAGTTCTTAGAGTTCCCATTGTTGCTCATCAGGTAACAAACCCAACTAGCATCCATGAGGATGCAGGTTCCATCCCTGGCCTCGCTCAGTGGGTTAAGGATCTTGTGTTGCCGTGAGCTGTGGTGTAGGTTGCAGATGCAGCTCTGATCTTATGTTGTCATGGCTGTGGTTATGGCCGGCAGCTGCAGTTCTAATTAGACCTCTAGCTGGGAACTTCCATGTGCCACAGATGCAGCCCTAAAAAGGAAATAAAATAAAATAAAATAGAATGATATATATATATAGTTCTTAGAAGGGACTTAGAAATAATCTAAATCTTGTTTTTTAGATTAAATAATAAATAATCTAAAATAAAATAAAACAAGGAGTTCCTGTCATGGCGAAGCAGAAACAAATTTGACTAGGAACCATGAGGCTGTGGGTTCCATCTCTGGCCTTACTCAGTGGGTTAAGGATCCTGTGTTGCCATGAGCTGCGGCATAGGTCACAGATGTGGCTTGGATCTGGCATTGATGTGGCTGTGGTGTAGGCCAGCAGCCATAGCTTTGATTCAACCCATAGCCCAGGAACCTCCATGTGCCTCGAGGGTGGCCCTAAAAAGTAAAAAAAATAAATAAATAAAATGCAATCACGGTAACCAAGAGGCTGCAAATAATTTTATAGTGTGTGGTAATTCTTGTTATTATTTATACATTTGTGCCCATAAAATTGTAAGATACGACGGTAATCTCTTTTACCTTCAGTGCCCTGGAGCTAAACTGAATGGTATGTGCTCTGAAGGTTGCCTTGAAGCCCTGCTGACTTAAGGGCAGAGCTGTCAGTCGTGGGGTGAAAACTTCCAGCTTCTTCCTTCTGCTCTTTTCTCTCAGGCTACCTGTCCAGTCGGGAGGAGGTTGCTTCTTATTACCACTGTCCGGAGGCACCCCTGGAAGCTAAGGTGAGCCCCAGATGGGGTACCAGTGCTAAAGCAATACTAGGCAAATTCTACCTTTTTCCTTGTTTCTGTTTCACAAGGAGTAAGTTTCAAGGGGCGCAAATACTAAGGATAATTTCCCTTTGGTAACTTGGGGACTTTTCATACGATGAGGCTGCTAATCAGTGATTATATTTAATTTCATCACAGCATGATAATAATTGCATACAGCGTATGTGGTGTCTGTCCCAAGGAGGCTCAAAGGACTCAGAGGGCACCCTGTATTTGATTCTCGGCAAAAAGATCACTGAAAAACAGTAACTCATAAACACCAGAAAATTGAAATTTAACATTTTACCAGTAGGGTCTTTTATTAACCTGTAGCTTCACTCACTCACCTTAAGGCCACTTAGTCGGTAGATGGCAGTATGGCATACTGGATTGATGGCAGTGCCACGTTTAAATGCCATCCTCCCCTTTATCGTCTACTGAGTGAGGTTGACATTTCTTAACGTAAGCGGTGCCCTTCGTCTGTATTTCAGAAAAGAATCAGGCTTCAAATCTCCAGTCAAAAGTAAATAAATAACCAGGTGAAAGAGTCCAAGGTCAAAATGATTTCTTGTGGAGGTCTGCTGAGTCACAGTCATCCTGTCCTTTTTTTAAGGAATTTATTTCTTTTAAGTGGCCGACAGTTTCCACCACCTTTAAGCATGGGCATTTCTTTCGATTTTGGCTTCATAGCGTTCCTACAAATTTGCATAGCATTTGTAAGTTTATGTTGGCTCCCTACTCATCCATCTGATAAGCTCTTGTCTGCTGTTGCTGTTGGAATCCATAACAAAATGAAACTTTTATTTTCTTCACAGGATGTCATTCTGACAAGCGGCTGCAGTCAGGCTATTGAACTTTGTTTAGCTGTGTTGGCCAACCCGGGCCAAAACATCCTGGTTCCGAGACCCGGTTTCCCTCTCTACAGGACTCTGGCTGAATCTATGGGAATCGAGGTCAAACTCTACAATTTGTTGGTAAATGACTTTTTAATTGTAGATACAAGTGTTCAATTACAATTTCACAAAAATATAGGACCATTATCTTAGCAGAGAAGGATCTAGAAGTGGATGATCAAGGCCACGGCCACACTTTATTGACTCTATGCCTTTAGGTGAACTGGGTATTCCACCTAACTTTTTCAGAATCACCTTAGTCTAACCCTTTTTTTTCCTCCCCAGCCAGAGAAGTCTTGGGAAATTGACCTGAAACATCTAGAGTCTCTGATTGATGAAAAGACAGCTTGTCTTGTCGTCAATAATCCATCAAACCCTTGTGGGTCAGTGTTCAGTAGAAATCATCTCCAGAAAATTTTGGCAGGTAAGGCCAGGAGACTTTGACACAGGACAAGATGGGGATGGGATCTTTTAGCTCCTTCCTGAAATGAGAAAGGAGTCCTTCACTGAGTTCCAAGCCTAGGATGGAGGCGGGAGGGCTCTACCAGGCTCCATAGTGGGTGGTTTGCCGCTGGAAAAGGAGGACTTGCCTGAAAGGAGGAGAAAAAGAAGAAATACCTGCCTCTTACCACTCCTATCATGTGGAAGAGAGGGTAATTAAACAGCAGATTTAGCTTCTGTACCTGGAAGGGTATAAGAAGAGTTTATAGGTTTTGTGCTTTTTTGTTTTTTGTTTTGTCTTTTTAGGGCCATACCCGTAGCATATGGAGGTTCCCAGGCTAGGAGTCTAATCAGAGCTGTAGCTGCTGGCCAGCACCTTAGCCACAGTTACTCAGGATCTGAGCCACATCTGCAACCCACACCACAGCTCATGGCAAGGCCATATCCTTAACCCAGTGAGCGAGGCCAGGGATTAAACCCACATCCTTATGGATACTAGTTGGGTTCGTTACCACTGAGCCACGATGGGAACTCTTTGAGTTTATAGTTCTTAAAGAGGAAGGTGAAACACACACATACATACATACACACACACACACGAAGTGCAAGGTACAGTAAGCCTAGGCAAATATTAAGTGCGAAGTCCATTTGCACTAAAAGTGATCTCGGCATGTTTCTCTTTTCAGTGGCCACCAGGCAGTGTGTCCCCATCTTAGCTGATGAGATCTATGGAGACATGGTGAGTCTTGGGCAGGCGGCATCCAAATTATCCAATTAAGTTCCAAATTATCTCGTGGGACCTTTAGAGGTGGCACCTAGAATAATCAGAAGCAACTCCTAATCATTTCAGGGCAGCACTAATCAGGATCCCTGCTCTCTCAGTAAATATATAGATTACCACCCCTTAGCCAGTTTTCCGAAATCTAAAATGCTGTGAAAATCTGAAGATGTTTTGCAATTCATTTGGTCTGATAGAAGGATAACTGTCAATCTTTATTTATCTCACTTAGGGATCTACATAAGAGTGTAGGGAAAGGGGCGGAACAATCACTGTGTTTGATTAGGAGCGCTGACCCAGATTGCCCTGGGGCTGTTACATGGCTGTTACTGTAAAAAATCCATACAGTTCTCCATTTTGCAACATACTTGAGGCCAGGATCTTCCCATAAGAGATTATGGACCCATAGTTTATTGTGAAATCCGTAACTCCAACAACAGTCATTCATTCCCTAGAGCCAGAGGTTGTACATATTATGGGGCTGGGGTCATTTTCCTCATTTGATCCTTTAATCCCAGTGAGACATCAGATTCAATGTTTGGGGATAGTCTGCTTTGAAGCCCTTGGGATTCCAGTCATGCTTCAGGGTAGGGATGAGCCTATAACTGTGAGGACATTTCCCTCCCTAGTGATATAAGGAAAATTGGGGGAGGCAAGGGGTTTGGAGGAAAGTAAGCCAGAAGACAACTATACTAAGCACTGTTAAAAATATATATAACAAGCACTGTTCTCCTCAGGTGTTTTCAGATTCCAAATTTGAGCCTCTAGCCACCCTGAGCAGCAATGTCCCCATCCTGTCCTGTGGAGGGCTGGCCAAGCGCTGGCTGGTTCCTGGCTGGAGGCTGGGCTGGATCCTCATCCACGATCGCAGGGACATTTTTGGCAATGAGGTGAGAGCAATGGGGTGAAGAGTATGTCTAATACAGGATATGTATTTGTTTTTTATTTGTTGACTTTGTATGCACAGTGGTAGGGAGCTGAGGAGTTTGTTCTTTCTTCTTGGCCCTGCAGTTCTGTGTGCCTGGAGAGACACCGGATAAAGACAGTACTAGCTATTCCTCTCCAGAACTCAGTTTTCAGGAGTTCCCATTGTGGCGCAGTGGTTAACGAATCCGAATAGGAACCATGACGTTGTAGGTTCAATCCTTGGCCTTGCTCAGTGGGCTAAGGATCCGGTGTTGCGTGAGCTGTGGTGTAGGTTGCAGACACGGCTCGGATCCTGCGTTGCTATGGCTCTGGCGTAGGCCAGTGGCTACAGCTCCCATTCGACCCCTAGCCTGGGAATGTCCATATGCCGTGGGAGTGGCCCTAGAAAAGGCAAAAAGACAAAAAAAAAAAACCAACAACAAAAAACTCAGTTTTCCTATCTTGGCAAAGCAGGTCCATCTACCTCTAATTTTAGAACCACAAAAAAGGAAACAATAGGAGTAATGACACCTAATATTGTTTATGGCTCCCAAGGTGCCAGTGCTTTATATACTTTATTTCAATTTAATTCTCCCAACAGCCATAGGAGGCCAGTATTAGTCATATCTCCAGTTTACAGAGGAGAAAAAAGAGACACAGAGAGGTTGCATACTTTGTCCAGAGTCACACAGCCAGTGTGTGGCAGAGCTGGGCTACACACCCCGGTGGTCTGATCTAAGAATGACACCAGGCACCACTGTGTCTCCAGAGATTAAAAACTTGATAGAAACAACAGTCAGAACAAGAATTTCCAAAGTGGGGATGCTTAAGAAAGGCTAAATAACTTGTTTGCTGGGGGTGGGTATGTTTAGATCCGAAATGGGCTGGTGAAGCTGAGTCAGAGAATCCTGGGACCCTGCACCCTGGTCCAGGGAGCTCTGAAAAGCATCCTGCGCCGCACCCCTCAAGAGTTCTACCATAACACTCTAAGCTTCCTCAAGGTAAGCACAGCCCATGACTCCCCACCTGGGGAGTTGGGGAATGCCTGCAGGGGACTTTGGAATTATGGGTCCTCATTTCCGGAGCAATGCTCCATTACTGATGGGTCTTCCAGACCAAGAGGTGGCATCAGTGTAAATCTCCACCCATATATTCTCTAACTTCTGGCCATCCATGCTGCTCCTGGCCTAAAGCTTCCAGTGGCAGGGTTTTTTCCTTGTAACTCCAGCAGAGCAAACTTAGCCCCCCATCCCCTTGATGTGGGCTCCGTTTTAATTACTTGGTTTTTCTCTTGCTTAACTTTCTGTTCTGATGTCTCTGCTTCCTCTCCTAGACCAGCGCTGACCTCTGCTATGGGGCCTTGGCTGCTGTCCCTGGTCTCCGGCCCATCCGTCCTTGTGGGGCCATGTACCTCATGGTGTGTATGCAGGTGGCAGGCACTTGGTAGCAGACAAGGGAAGCCAGTCTGCAGGGCACACAGAACCAACCAGATGGGCCACCGAGCCAGTCATTTTAGGAACGCCTTTGTTCTGAATTGTCCCACTGACGTGGTTTAACCCCAGTGCTAAGGAAAAAGAAAAAAACTGTTAAAATGACTTAATTCTTCAACAGAGAGAAATATTTTATACAGAGATAAAGGAACAATGTAAGACACAAAGAAAAGGCTTTCCAGGAGTTCCTGTTGTGGCTCAACGGAAACAAAACCAACTAGTATCCATGAGGATGTGGGTTGGATCCCTGGCCTCACTCGCTGGGTCAGGGATCTAGTGTTGCCATGAGCTGTGGTGTAGGTTGCAGATGTAGCTCAGATTCCCAAGTTGCTATGGCTGTGTGCAGGCCATCAGCTGTAACACTGGTTGAGCCCTTAGCCTGGGAACCTCCATATGCTGTGGGGGCAGCCCTAAAAAGAAAGATTAAGAGGCTTTCCACACCTCTGTAATTCTCAACTGGGAGAGATACTTGTTCCCTAGGAGCACTTGGGAATATATAGGAATTTTGTTTGTTTTCAGAATCCGTGAGGGGTGCTCTGGGTATTTTGTTGGCCAGGGATGCTAACTATCTATCAATGGGCAGGGTAGTTCCATGCAGTCAACAATTGCCTGGTTTGCAATGCTGATGGTAACTTTTTGGAGAAACACTGGCATCCTATTTCCAGCTTCCACTTGTCAGCATCCAAGAAGGAATCCTTCAATAAACTAGAATATTAATATAAATATATCCTCTCTTCCTTATGAAAAATTCCATGAGCTCATAAGGGCAGGAACTGGTAGTTATCAGTAGCAGCATTCCAAGACAGTTTTTAGAGCAGTCCCTACCTTAATTTCTGGCACAGAGAGCTGGCCTGTTTTCCCCTGCTTCTGATAAGTTTACCTCTCCCTGTTATTGGTATAGGTTGGAATTGAGATGGAACATTTCCCAGAATTTGAGAATGACGTGGAGTTCACAGAGCGGTTGGTTGCTGAGCAATCCGTCCACTGCCTCCCAGGAATGGTGAGTGCTTATGTTTCTCTCAGGACACTCTCAAGCGTTTCTAGAGTCCCAGGTGGTCTCCCTGAGCTGGTATTTAGCCCCCACCCCAATAAAGCATATAGTTGTCCTTCGTATCATGCAAGTTCCTCATCAGAGGATTCAGCCAACTGCCAATGGAAAATATTATGGGGGGAAAGTCCCAGAAATTTCCAAAAGCAGAACTTGAACTTGTTGCACACTGGCAACCATTTACATAGCATTCCCAATTGTATTAGGTATTATAAATAATCTAGAGATGATTTAAAGTACACTTGAGGATGTATGTAGGTTATGCAACTGCTACGCCATTTCATTTCATTTCATTTCATTTTTTTTAGAGCTGCACCATCGGCACATGGAAGCTCTCAGGCTAGGGGTCAAATTGGAACTACAGCTACTGGCCTATACCACCGCCACACCAACGCCAGATCTAGCCTCCTCTGTGACCTACACCACAGCTCACGGCAATGCCAGATCCTTTAACCCATTGAGAGGGCCAGGGATTGAACCCTTGTCCTCCTGGATACTATTTGGGTTCATTTCCACTGAGCCACATCAGGAACTCCTTATGCTATTTTACATATGAGGCTTGAGCATCCTTGGATTTGGGTACTCTCAGAAGTCCTGGAACCAACCTCTCACCGATACTGAGGGACTACTGTATTCTCATCTAAAAGATTCAAACTGGTAGTCTCATAACCGCTATTTAAAATTTATTTCTTCCCCATCATTATGCCATCTGATCTGGAAGACATGTTGTGATTGAACACTGCGAGTGAGAGAAAATTGTGCCTGCCCCACAAGTTCCTTTTAAGATAAATTAACTCAGTTCCTGACTTAGCATTGCTCCCCAATGGTGGGAATTGAGTGAGTTGACAGTCCTGGGTAAATGGCATATTGCTTCTTGCTGATTAGGGCTCTGGCCGTATTGGGGTGGTCTAGTCCCAGATTCAGTTGCTCTGAGAATAACAGGCGTTATTTTTGCAGTGCTTCGAGTACCGGAATTTCTTCCGAGTGGTAATCACAGTCCCCAAAGTGATGATGCTGGAGGCCTGTAGCCGGATCCAGGAGTTCTGTGAGCAGCACTACCAGTGTGCTGAAGGGACCCAGGAGGAATGTGACAAATAGGCTGGAATCTGTTCTCCTGAGTACATGCCCAGTCCACCTGGGGAGAGTCAGACTGAACCCTGCTGCTCCTCAGGGAGTCAGGTGCCCCTGCTGGGAGGGCAGCCTCAAAGACACCTCATCAAGAGTTCAGAATGACTCCTGCTTTCCCCCAGCTATATCCACACACACACTCTGAGCCCCAGATTCTCACCTCACTCTGCTCTGCTGGAGTGACTCACTGATTCATTAATCCCACCCTCTCCTGTAAGACTTTCTCCTTTTTTCTCTAGGGTACCGGGTGAACAAAGTTACTCAGAAAGCAGTAGAGACAAGCAAATGAAGAGCTCAGGATTAGAGAAACACAAGATTGAGGGAACGTGTGCCCCCAACCATTTCCTCATACTCTCCCCAGTCAGGTCTGAAGCCCAACTCTGTTACTGCCTCACTTCAGGAATACCTCACTTTATGCAATAGTGCTATAAGGAAAGAGGTTGGGGACACATGTATTTGGTTAATTTAAACCTATTAGGACATTTGCTAATCTGAATGATCCCTTACAGAAACCTTTTTGATTTTTGTAGAGAATTATTTTGTGATGCAAGTAAATATCCTTTGGTTGATCAAGTTTCTAAATTTAGATATATGTGTTCCAGGCTTTCTTAAAATGAGGACACATCTGTACTAAAAACAGAAGGAATCAAAGGACTTTCCAGAAATGCTGTGTAAGGGCCAGAAATATCACTTGTCACTGTTATAATAGAATCATTATTATTTTTGCTGTAACAATGATATCGATTTATTGATATACATGTATTATATTATCTTTTCATATGTTTTCTAAAAAAAAACCCCGTGTATATTGAAAAGATCTTTTATTTTGCCAAGGGCATAAATTATTGTATTCCTTTTTTAAAAATAAATTTTACTGAGTATTCTTTTCTGTGATGTAATTTTTCTCCTCTGCGGGGGAATTTCTATCCCCAGGTCCTGCTTATTGCTCACTCTGATGAATGTATTACCTACTAGGTTTCATTTATTTCTTTGTAGATGTACTAACATTTGAAATCACCTAAGAAACACTATTCCTAAAATACTTTATTTGGGAGCTCAACTTCTGGCTTCTACTTACAAACAATACTAACTAAGCAACATTGTATACCTCTGACCTCTGACTTCACACTCAACTTTAGGGATCCTCATTCTCCAATTTCCTATGCTTATCCAGAGCCACAGCTGACTCACTGGGTAGCAAGTTGAACTGGCTTATTTAATTCAAGGAATGAGGTATGTCCAGGATCTTCTTTCAGTATGATCTTTTTGTCTGTAAACCCTCTCAGGCACATTTTCCTAATTTTTTTCCTCATTGTTTCTTTTAGAGAAGTGATCATAAAGTGGTCTTGCAAGGTTAGGAGCAGGAATATACCATAATCAATCTGGCGATTCTTCACGAAGGGATGTTTTCCTTTATCTAGAAGAGGAACTCCAAGTCTCAACCCTGCCAGCCACACCCAGTTAATTTCCTTTACAAAAATAAACATCAGATGTCCTCTTTCAAGCTATGTCGGACTTCAGGGAACTCAAACTAAAATTCACCCTTCAATTTTCTTCAGCAAATCCAAAAGGAATATACAATGACTGAGACAATAAAAATGTTTCCTGTATGCCACCCCTGCCGATAATTTTTCCCAAACCCTGGCTCTTCTTTTCCTGTAGCTCCCGCTGCAACTCCCAAGGATCTCTGTCCAGAAATAAACAGGAAGACTTAGTGGCTTAACACAAAAACTTTTTTCACACGTATGTGTAACTCCATCCTGCATTACGGAATCCAAACAGACTTCTTTAATTGCTGAATTCCCTTGATATCTACATTTTGGTAAAGCAGTCAAATGAACATTCACACGTTAAAAAAAAAAAATACATGCACACTGGACACATTTTAAACAATGCAAAACATGCCCGTCCTTCAGCCACCCAGTTTCTTCTCCCCTGAGGTAATCACAGGAGCAGTTGGCGGGTTCATTCTTTTGAGGCTATTTTGTGTGCATGTAAGCAAACGCTTTTGCGTGTGAATTTTCCCCTCTTTATCTTTCCTTTCTTCACACAACTACTACTCAACTTTATAATTCAGGTTCCAATGTAAGTCAAAGGAGGGATGACACTTCGCAGACGTCCATCATGTCCCGGATGATTCCAGATAAAAAAGAAACCATTGGGCGGGACTGCTTTCTAACAAGATTACAATTCCCAAGAGATAACTGCCAGCTGCTTCGCGGATGGCGGTGTCCCCAGCGTCCCAGGATAAAACAGAGAATGCGTTATAAGTTCGGACACAAGGGCTCTCGGCTGTGATTTCACCTTTCCAAGCCCAAGCATCGCCTACCGGGTAACTGGCGACGTATCCTTAACCCGGTACCACAAACATTCCCACTCTAGCCCCTAGCAGCCATCAACGTCCGCACCCTGAACTGAGTGGCGGTGTTTTAAGACTGGGGTTGGGATAGCTAAGGAATATCTGGGTAGCGGGGCCGGAGGGGCGAGGTGGGGGCAGGTCTGAACGAGGACGAACCCACGCCCGCGCAGGCGCAGAGAGAATGAGGGCGCCGCAAAGCTTAGAGCGCACGCGCAGTCATAGGCTGGGGAGGAGACGCCGCTCTGGGCGGAGGCGCAAAACCTGAGGCGACTGCAAAGATCAGTACCGCTAGGTGTTAGCTGCCTTTTCTCAGGGTCCTCCTTTTGTTCCCTCTTCCAACGTATTTCCCGGACCCACGCCTTGTTGAGAGAGTCGCCTCCTCCTTTGGTCTCTATTCGGGCTGCTGCTGGCGAAAGGCTTCCAGAAAGTCGACAAGTCATCCCTAGGTATTGTAAACACCTGTTAAATTTTCCCGAGCTGCTGGCGTGTCCCAGTAAGTCCAGTAGACTTACAAAAAGCTGAAATTCCCGGTAACGGTTGTCAGTTTTCCAAAGTAAGGTCCCCGGAACTTTTTTCCAAAGAATCGTTTTCTTCACGGTCCTTAGTGCCCAGCGATGTGCTCTGATTTCGACTCAGCCAGGTGACTCCCCGTTATGGTCCACACACTCCACACATTGCTATACAGGAGGGGCTATATTTTAAGTACCCTAAAGGTTGAACTTTTTTTTTTTTTTTTTGGTCTTTTTGCTATTTCTTTGGGCCGCTCCCGCGGCATATGGAGGTTCCCAGGCTCGGGGTCTAATCGGAGCTGTAGCCGCTGGCCTACGCCAGAGCCACAGCAACGCAGGATCCGAGCCGCGTCTGCAACCTACACCACAGCTCACGGCAACGCCAGATCCTTAACCCACTGAGCAAGGGCAGGGACTGAACTCGCAACCTCATGGTTCCTAGTCGGATTCGTTAACCACTGCGCCACAACGGGAACTCCAGCTAAAGGTTGAACTATTGAATCTGCTGGAGAAGAACCGAATTCCCAGTGCATCTTATTCATACTCTTATTTAGTTTATTTGTGTATGTTTACAAACGGGTTTCATTTGGTGTCACAGAAATCGCAAATCTGGATGCTGTCTATGGGTCAGATTGTTGCACAGCACCTCCCAAAGAAACAGTCGCTTTCTGACGATCCAAGTGAGGTATGTTATGTAGGAGGTGATGGCACTTCTGCAAAGAAAACAATCTGCAGTCTAGCAAGGGTGTCTTAATTTTTGTCAGTATTTCAGGCATGGAAAAGAATTCTTGCTCTTTGAGACCCATTTGAAAATTGAAGTGCAAAGTACACTATGAAATTCAAAGTAAATTATTTCCCATTTAAAAAATAAACCCACAGGGAGTCTTGCGCAGTGCATATGCTAAAATTGGAACAATGCAGAAGAGATGAGAATAGTACTAGCAGTTGGAATTCAACAGCACATTAAAAGGATTATACATCATGACCAAGTGGGATTGATTCCTGGAATACAAGAATGGTTCAACATATGAAAAATCAATGTAATACACGTCAACAGAATGAAAGACAGAAACGACCTGGTCATCTCAGTTGATGTTGACAAAGCATTTGACAAGATTCAACACCTTTTGTTGATTAAAATCTCTCCAACTAGAAATAAAAGGAAACTACCTCAGCACAATAAAGGCAGTCTATGAAAAGCCCATAGCTGACATCATACTCAATGCTGAAAGACTAAAAGCTTTTCCAAGAATGCCTATTCTTTTTTTAAAAAATTGGAGTTTAGTTGATTTACAATGTTGTGTTAATTTCTACTGTACAGCAAAGTGATTCAGTTGTATATGTGTACATACACACATTCTTTTTATTTTATTACAGGATATTGAATATAGTTCCCTATGCTATACAGTAGGACCTTGCTGTTTATCCATTCTATATATAATAGTTTGCATCTGCTAATTCCAAACTCACAATCCATCCCGCTCTCATTCTCCTTTCCTTTGGCTACCACAAACCTGTTCTCTATATCTGTGAGTCTGTTTCTGTTTTGTAGATAATCATTTGTGTCGTATTTTACAGTCTACACACAAGCGATATATAGTATTTATCTTTCTCTCTTTCTTTTTAAACTTTTTTTTTTTTTTTTTTTAGGGCTATATTGGTGACATATGGAAGGTTCCCCGGCCAGGGGTCGAATTGGAGCTACAGCTGCCGGCCTACACCACAGCCACATCAACGTGGGATCCGAGCTGAGTCTGCAACCTACACCACAACTCACAGCAATGTCAGATCCTTAACCCACTGAGCGAGGCCAGGGATTGAATCCGCATCCTGATGGATACTAGTCGGATTCATTCTGCTGCACCACAATAGGAATTCCCTATCTTTTGCTTTCTAATTTCCCTTAGTATGATAACTCTAGGTCTCTCCACATTGCTGCAAATGGCATTATTTCATTCTTTTTTATGGCTGAGTAAGGATGCCTATTCATGCCACTTTTATTCAACATAGTATTGTAAGTCCTAGCCAGAGAAAATAGGCAAGAAAAAGAAATAAAAGGTATCCAAATTAGGAAGAAGTAAAATTATCTATGTTCTTATATGATATGAGTTTATATATAGAAAGCCCTAAAGATTACACACACACACACACACACACACACACACACACACACACACACACTAGGACCGGTAACCAAATGCAGCAAAGTTGAAGGATACAAAATCAACATACAAGAGTCAATTGTATTTCTATATACTAACAATGAACAATCTTAAAAGGAAATTAAGGAAACAATTTCATTTACAGTAACCTCAAAGAGAATAAAATACTTGGGAATAAATCTAACTGAGGAAGTGAAAGGCAAAAAGATGCAGAGCAGGAGTTCCCGTCGTGGCTCAGTGGTTAACGAATCCGACCAGGAACCATGAAGTTGTGGGTTCGATCCCTGGCCTTGCTCAGTGGGTTAAGGATTTGGCGTTGCCGTGAGCTGTGGTGTAGGTCGCAGACGCGGCTCGGATCCCGCGTTGTTGTGGCTCTGGTGTAGACCAGTGACTACAGCTCTGGTTCGACCCTAGCCTGGCAACCTCCATATGCCATGGGAGCAGCCCAAGAAATGGCAAAAAAAAGACAAAAAAAAATGCAGAACATCACTGCTCCTCAGAAAAGAGCATTGGAGAAAATCTGTACACTGTTGGTAAGAGTGTTAAATGCTGAAGCCACCATGGAAAACAGTATGGCAGTTCCTCAAAAAGTTAAAAATTGAACTATGGTATAATTGAGCAATACTGCTTCTGGGTGTATATCCAAAATAATTGAAAGCAAGGTTTCAGGGAGATACTTGTACGCTTATGTTCATAGTGTTGTTCACAAGAGGTGGAAGGAACCCAAACGTTCATTAGTGGATGATGGATGTAAACAAAATGTGATGTATACATACAGTGGAATACTCTTCAGCCTTAAAAAGGAAAGAAATGCTTTAACATGGATGAACCTTGAGGATATTATGTTATGGAATAAGCCAGTCATGAAATAACAAAGACTGTATGATTCTACTTATATGAAGGATGAAAAGTAGGCAAATTCATAGAAACAAAAAATTACCAGGGGCTGGGGGACGGGGGGAAAGGGAGTTGTTTAGTGGGTATAGAGTTTCACATTTGCAAGATGAAGAAGTTCTGGAGAGGAGTTCCCATTGTGGCTCAGTGGAAACGAATCGGACTAGTATCCATGAGGATGCGGGTTCGATCCCTGGCCTCGCTCAGTAGGTTAAGGATCTGGCATTGGCGTGAGCTGTGGTGTAGGTTGCAGACGCAGCTTGGATGGCACATTCCTGTGGCTGTGGTGTAGGCGGAGGCTGGCAGCGGTAGCTCCTATTTGACCCCTAGCCTGGGAATTTCCACGTGCCACAGGTGCGACCCTAAAAAGCAAAAAACAAAAAAGAAAATGCAAACCAACATCACACTTAACACTCACTAGGATGGCTATAAAAAAAAAAAAAGACAATAAGTGGTAGCAAGGATGTGGAGAAATCAGAATGTTCATACACTGCTGGTAAGAATGGAAAATGGCCCAACCACTTTGGAAAAACAGTTTGGCAGTTTCTCAAAAGGTTAAAGGTATAATTACCATATGACCCATCCATTCCACTCCTAGAGAAAAGATAACCAGAGAAATGAAAACTTTTGCCTACGGAAACTTTTATAGGAATGTCCAGAGCAGCATTATTCTTAATAGGCAGAAATTGTAAACAACCCAAATGCCCATCAGGTGGCAAATGGATAGATAAAATGTGATATATCCATACCATGGAATATTATTTGAGAGTAAAAGGGATGAGAGTACTGAAACATGCTGCAACATAGAGGAACTTTGAAAATAGTGTTCTAAGTGAAAGAAACCAGTGGAAACGACTATGTTTTGTGTAATTCCATTTATGTCAAATGTCCAGACTAGGCACATTCATAAACACAGATCATTGTTTTTCTAGAGTTGAGGGGTGGGCATGTGTGGTGGTGGGCGTGGGTGTGGAGATGGGTGGAGGTACAGGCTTTCTTTTTGGGGTGAGGAAGATATTTTAAAGTTGATTTTGTTGATGGCATAATTGTGAATAAACTAAAACCCATGGAATTGTACAATTAAATGGGTGAATTGTATAATATATAAACTACATCTCAGTGCTATTTTTCTTTTTTAAAGGTACAAAGAAGTCAGACTTCAGGGAGACCAACTCAGATATTTGTTTAGCATTTAAAAGGAATATCAAGTTTTTAAAAGAAAGGTAAGAGGCCCAAGAAATTACCTGTTCATGGTAGGAAACAGTAACTTTTTCTCAAGTTAACCATATCTACAAAGATTGTGACCCTATTTCAGACATTACCATTTCTAAAAGGGGTAAGACGGAGTTCCTGTAGTGGCTCAGCAGTTACCAAACCCGACTAGTATCCATGAGGGCTTGGGTTTGATCCCAGGCCTCACTCAGTGGGTTAAGGATCCCTCGTTGCCGTGAGCTGTGGCGTGGGTCGCAGATGCGGCTCGGATCTGGCATTGCTGTGGCTGTGGCTGTGGCCAGAAGCTACAGCTCCAATGGGCACCCTAGCCTGGGAACCTCCACGTACCATGGGTGTGGCCCTAAAAAGACAAAATAAATAAATGAATTATAGAAAAATAAAAGAGATAATACCGTTTTTTAAAAAAATTAAGGAGTCCACACTTGTACAGAAATTACTTAGTTTTTAAGTTTTAAGTTTTCCTTCGAGACTGCAACTAGATAGGGTGACCTCATCATTGTTGCTTCGTCTCAGGATACAAAGTGCTTATTTTTCCTGATTCTGGCATTTCATAATGGAAGCAGGGCAAAACGGCAGTGGGGCTTCCATCCTGGGAAAAATAAGACATTACTAGGGACATGCTTGGTATATTTCTGTACAAAGCAGAATTAGCTCGTATTTTAGTTACACTAGTGCTTTTTGTTGTCATTGTTAATGTGTACTCTAAAATAATTTTGAATTCAGACTATGAAGATTTTAAGTATATGTAGCAGAAGGAGTTCCCATTGTGGCTCAGTGGGTTAAGGCCCTGGCATTGTCTCTGTAGGATGAGGGTTTGATCCCTGGCCTTGCTCAGTGGGTTAAGGGTCTGGTGTTGCCATAAGCTGCAGTTTAGGTTACAGATATGGCTTGGATCCAGTGTTATGGCTGTGGCCTAGGCCACCACTGTAGCTCTGATTCAACCCCTGGCCCTGAAATTTCCATATGCTGCAGGTGCAGCTCTAAAAGGAAAAAAATATATGTATAAAAGTAGAAACAATAGTATAATTAATATCCATATATCCATCATCCTTTATTAGGACTTTGGCATATATCTTTTTTCTTTCTTTTTCTTGTTTTCTTTGATGAAGACTTTATAAAGTAGATCCTAGGTGCATGTATTTCATTCTCTCAGTATGCATCTCCAAAAACAAAATTACTTAATTACAGTGCCACATTGCATTAAATAATCATATCTCTTCAGTTGTATCCAAAATATCTTTTTATAGTTGGTTCGTTTGGATTAGAATCTGAACAAGATTCAGATATTACTTTTAGATTTGTGTCTCTTAAATTTCTCTTGGAGTTCCCGTCGTGGCGCAGTGGTTAACGAATCCGACTAGGAACCATGAGGTTGCGGGTTCGGTCCCTGCCCTTGCTCAGTGGGTTAACGATCCGGCGTTGCCGTGAGCTGTGGTGTAGGTTGCAGACGTGGCTCGGATCCCGCGTTGCTGTGGCTCTGGTGTAGGCCGGCGGCTACAGCTCCGATTAGACCCCTAGCCTGGGAACCTTCATATGCTGTGGGAGCAGCCCAAGAAATGGCAAAAAAAAAAAAAAAAAAAAAATTTCTCTTAATCTTCTCATGCCATTGACTTATTGTTGAGACAGTTGTCCTATGAAATGTCCCAATTCTGGATGGGGCAGACATTATTGTGATGTCATTTAACTTGTTCTTCTAAGCCCCACACATCCATTAAATGGAATTTATCTCTAGAGCCTGCTTTCTGAAATAGCGATATTGGAAGTTACCCGTTGTTACTTTTCCTTCCTGATCTTGTCTTTCTTTTCCACATTTTTCATCCATTTTTATGTTAGTGTAACTCTTTTTTAACCTTGAAGGTATTTTATTGATCATTTTTCTCTGCAACAAAAATATGAACTCATTTGGCAGATTGCTGGACATACTCCTTCTCTTTGGTATTAAAACACCTGGACTAGGACCACTTTTCATGTGATCTCAGCTTGAAGCCCCACCATTCAGGTAGAATGCATTTGAACACCAAGCCCATGTGAAGGAATGCCTATGGTTACAGATTTTCATGGGAGGGGTTTTTTCTTCCCAAAAGCCAAACCAAAGGAGATTTCTTTTTAATCCATTCTTTCATTTGAGCTTGCATTTGGAGGGTTCTGACTTCATGCAGAATTCAAATTCCAGTTCCCTGTGGCATATGGCGGCATATGGACGTTCCCAGGCTAGGGGTCAAATCAGAGCTACAGCTGCCAGCCTGCACCACTGCCACAGCAATGTGGGATCCGAGCTATATCTGTGACCTACACCACAGCTCACGGCAACACCGAATCCCTGACCCACTGAGTGAGGCCAGGGATGGAACCCGTATCCTCATGGATACTATTCGGATTTGTTTCCTAGTGTTAAATCCAGACCCCTTGTTACTGAGAGAGCATCAGTATAAACATGCTCTTTTTCCTTAGTTTTTAGTCCCCTCTTTATTTGTGCTCTTTGAGTGGTACGCTTATACTCTTGCAAGGTTTGTTCTGAATGTGCAAATATGTTAGATTTGATACAGCATATCTAGGTATTAAGATGCCCACACATTTTCACATTATCAGTCTGTAATACTGCTAGAGAAATTCCCACACTTTTAGCTCCCTCCAGCCTGAGAATATCGTCCCCCTGGAATTCTTCTTCCATGGCAGATAAAATTCCCTGCTGTTCCCAATTTTTTGGAATAGTTCCTCTACCTCTTTGCTTTAACTGTAACTTGGCTTTACAGCCAGTTTGAAATTGCTTTTTTTTTTCACAGTCCAGAATGTAAGTTGTCCTTTCAGCATCTTTATTTTCTCAGAGTCATGCAATAACTATCCTTTAAAATATAGGCTACGTTGCTTTATACCCTTTCTGTATAACCTCCTTTATTTACTTAGAGCCTTAACATGTGGGAACTTTCAGTATTTCTGTAGATAACCTAGCCAACACCTGTCAAGGCTTCCTGCCTATCTTGAACTTGAGCAGCTATAAATCCTATACCATTGTGACCACTCACTCTCGGAGTCCCATTGTTCTTTATCATGATCTTGAACTAGACTGTTTTAGGACTCTTAAGCCCCGATGTATAATTAACTAACTCACCATAACCTGTTCACCCTCCAACGCTCTCACAAGTTTACATCTAGGTATTATTCAACCATCTTCTCTCTGCACTTTGCTCAAGTGGCCATTAATTTCCCTGCATTCTTACTCTTCTGCTTTTTTTTCCCCCAACATATACCCTGTGGTGCAGTACTCACCCATGTTCTTGCCAGCCACTTGAACTTCTCAGCTTCCTTGTCTTTGTATAGCATCAGCTGTGGAAAGTCTCTACTTGGGATTAATCTAACCCTGAACTTCCTCCATGTCTACCCTTAAAATAAAAATGAGGTCAATTGGTGCTATTGATACATGGTCTCCAACCTCCCTTTGAAAATCCTTTTCCCAGGCCAGTGCTGCCTTAGAAGCCTTGAGTTGAAGATGGCAGAGCCACATGATGGAAGGAGCCCAAGTGCTTGCATTACTGCTTAGAAAAGAGCTACTTAATTAAACGTTTTGGGCTTTGTTTGTGAGAGAAAGAACCTTCAATCGTGTTTGCGCTATCAAACATTTGAGAATTTGTATGTTATAGGAGCTACCATTGCCCTAACCAATGCAATGAGATACCATTTTGAGAGTTTAATTTTCATCAGTAGTAAGAGAAAATTATAGTAAGAAATAGTAATGTAAAATTTAATCCCTTTGTTTTAAAATACACCATCGATGATACAAGTAAAAATAGCACAGGCAGAGTTCCCGCTGTGGTGCAGTGGAAATGAATCTGACTAGTATCCATATGGTTTGATCCCTGGCCTCACTCAGTGGCTTGGGGATTGGGTGTTGCCATGAGCTGTGGTGTAGGTTGCAGACGTGGCTGGGATCCTACGTTGCTGTGGTTGTGGCATAGGACAGAAACTGCAGCTGTGATTTGACCCCTAACCTAGGAACTTCCATATGCTGCCAGTGTGGCCCTAAAAAGCAAAAAAAAAAAAAAAAAAAAAATTTACACAGGCTTTGGAGTCATTTCTCCACAAAAGATATGCAGTGGCCAGTAAGCTCATGAAAAGATGTTTGACATCATTGATGGCTAAGGAAATGCACAAGTCAGATCCACAGTGAGATATCGCTTCACACCCACTAAGATTGCTATCATAAAAATACAAATAAAAAAATAACAAGTGTTGGCAAGGCTGTGGAGAATTAGGAACTCTCTTATGCTGCCAGTGGGACCCTAAAATGGTATAGCTGCTGTGGAAAGCAATTTGTTGATTCCTCAAAAAGATAAAAATAGAATTATTAGCAACTCTACTTCTAGGTTTATATCCAAAATAATTGAAAACAGTAGTCCAAACAAAAAACATTTCATGAATGTTCTTGGCAGCACTGTAACGCCAAAAGATGGAAATAGTGTCCATCATGGGATGAAGAGAGAAACAAAGTTATGATGTATACCTAAAATGGGATATTATTTAGCCATAAAAATGAGTATTGATACTGCTACAACTTGGATGAAACTTAAAAATATTATGCTAAGGAGTTCCCATCATGGCTCAGTGGCTAATGAATCTGCTAGGAACCATGAGGTTTCAGGTTCGATCCCTGGCCTCGCTCAGTGGGTTAAGGATCCCAGCGTAGCCGTGAGCTGTGTGTAGGTCGCAAACGCGGCTTGGATCCTTTGTTGTTGTGGCTGTGACATAGGCCGGCAGCTATAGCTCTGATTCCACCCCTAGCCTGGGAACTTCCATATGCCACGGGTGCAGCCCTAGAAGAGACAGAAGGACAAAAAATATATGTATATATATATTATGCTAAGTTAAAAAAAAAGTCAGATACAAAAGGTCACCTCTAGTATGATTCTTTCTGTATGGAATATCCAGAATGGGCAAATCCATAGCGACAGACTAGAGGCAGTCAGAGGATGGGGTTGGGGGTCAGGGAGATGGGGTGTAGGGGGTCAGGGATATGGAGTAGGGGGTCAGGGAGATGGGGTAGGAGGTCGGGGAGATGGGGTATTCTTTCTGAAACTAAAGAGAGGTGGTTACACAACATCATGAATACGCTAAATGCCACTGAATTATACAGTTTAGAATGGTTATTTAATATTGTGGTCGTTTCACCTTGGAAACAACCACCGTGTGGCTAAGCAGTGGGATCCTGCAGTATAGCACAGGGAACTATATCTAGTTACTTGTGATGGAACATGATGGAGGATAATGTGAGCAAAAGAATGTGTATATATATATATATTATATGTGTGTGTATGTGTATGAAAATTGACAGAACACTGTAAACCAACTATAATGGAAAAAATAAAAATCATTAAAAAAAAAAAAGTTAAGCCACCTGTAACCCTCATGCCCAGAGATGACCACTATTACTGTTTTACTGGGCTGAATTTCCTTCCAGACTTCTTTTTTTTATGTGGGATTATACTAAGCATTCTGATTTGTAAGATGTGTTATTCCATTTACTAGATCACCCATCTTCAAGATTTAAAAAATAGCACCCAGTGGTGATAAGTGGAAATTGTATCTTGACTGTATCAGTGTTAATATCCTGGTTGTGAAGTTTTATTCTGTGTCTGCAAAGTATTGTCTTTGGGGGTGGGAGCACTTGGGTGAAGGATATACTAGATGCTTCCTTATGTCTCACCACTGCCTGTGAATATACAATTATCTAAAAAAATTAATTATAAAAATATCACCCTGGGCAGAATCAACTTCATTAGAAAATATAAAATATGTAACTTGCGAAACTTATATCAGGAAACAACACTTTCCCATACTTTAAAATGTAGTGTTTTGAATAGGGAATGTCATCACAAAGTTCAGAAAATTTTAAGTAAAAAGAGTCATGCAATAAAAGACCTCCTTTCACCCTTCTTTCTCATTTCCCCATCCCTACCTGTGGTAATTTCTATGGGGTGGGGGGGGTTCACTGTTTTTAGTATCCCGTGTATCCTTCCGTGATTTCCTCAGACAAGCAAGTTGGGATACAGATTTATATTTCCCCTTAATATGAAAGATAGCGGGAAATCTCACGTTTCTACTTTTCTTTTTTCCTTGATGATGTATGTCTTGGGGAGTTGGTGTTGTCCTCCAAGTGCAAAAGCTATAGACCTAAGATTCATCTTCCACACCTTTTTCTCCTGCATTTCTCCATATCCAGTCTTCCCAAATGTCCCTTGGATGTGGCCCCTTATATCTCCACTGCTCACTCTACTAGATACCTCAGGCTACCGCAACATCCTAACTAGTATGTTGCTGCCAAAGTTTTATTTTTTAACTTGAAATTTGATTTTGTCAGTTGCTTAAACCCTTCAATAACTTTCCATTGCTTTTAAAATTGAACACAGGATTTCCTGTTGTGGCTCAGCAGGTTAAGAACCTGACACAGTGTCTGCGAGGATGCGGGATCAATCCCTGGCCTCACTCAGTGGGTTAAGGATCCAGCATTGCCGTGAGCTGTGGTGTAGGTCAAAGATATGGCCTGGATCTGGTGGCGCTGTGGCTGTGGTGTAGGCTGGCAGCTGCAGCACCAGTTTGACCCTTATCCTGGGAACTTCCATGTGCTGTGGGTGCAGCCATACAAAAATAAATAAATAAATAAATAAATAAAATTGAACGCAATTCCTAGCATGGCCTTCGAGGTCCCACACGGTCAGATCCAGCCCAGCCTGCTTTACTCCATTCTTACCTTGCACCATGCACCTGCTCGCTCTCAGGACTTTGCTACTGCAGGGTCATGCTTCCTTCTGCCATGGGCCTTTTGCTCCCGTTTTTCCTCCTGTCTGCATCGCTAACTTCTATTTATTCTTTGAAGCACAACTCATAGAAGTCATCTGCTGGCCGTCTGCTTTGATCACCTTTTCTTCATGGATCTCATCTCCTTTTGTTATTATGTATTCCTTTGGGTGGTCCTAACATTTGATTGATGTCTTGTCTCCCCCACTAGGCTGTAAGTAATCAGAGTCTAGGAACTGCGAGTTTTTTCTTATCACTGTCACACAGCAGATAAATTTTGAACAAGCGGATGACTGCTGGTGGCATAACAGTGCACAGTCCTCTTCACTACCCTTACCCCCGACCAGCCCCTTGGAGGCGCAGCCCTGTCTCTTGCTTCCTGGAGATGCTGTGGAGGAAGAAGCATCCATCAGCCAAGAGTTCAGGCTCTGGAGATGGGGGGATCTGGGCCCATTTTGGTACTGCCATTTACCAGCTGGGGATTCTTGAGCAAGTGCCTTTATCTCTCAGAACTTGTTTCCTAGTCTCTAAAAGAGGGTACCAGTTACCTCATAAGGCTGTTTTTTTAGTCACACTCAATACATTTAATATATGTTTTTTAAAAGAATAATCTATTACACTGTTCATTTGCAAAGTTTCTAATTGTCCCCCCAGTGACTCTTTTGAACCTAGGTTCCAGTCAGAGTTGACCCATTGTATTTAGATGTCCTGTCTCTTGTCTCCTTGAATTTAAAACAGTTCACCTGACTTTTAAAACCTTTTGTCTTTCACGGTACTGACACTTTTGAAGTATCTAGGTCCATTGTCTGGTAGAATGTCCGATATTTGACATTTGACTGCTGCCTCATGTTTAGATTCAGGTGCAATATTTTTGGCGAGGGGACATCGATGAAGATTGTACTTCCCACACACTCCACCAGGAGGCAGACCATACCAGTTTGTTCCATAATTGGTGATGCTAAATTCATTTAGTCACTTGGTTGAGGTGGCATTACCTAAGGGAGCAGTAATGAGGAATTAGATGAAGTGGTTTGTACTCAAGTGTTCTGTCAGTAAACCTTCATCACCCTTCAACCTTCACACTGGGGCAGATACACAGCATTCTTCACTTTCCTGCCACAGGTGCCTCTTGGTGGGCCTGGTAGTTATCACTAACTTGAGAATACTTTTTAAAAATATATTTTATCTGGAGTACCTGTCGTGGCTCATCAGTAATGAACCCAACTAGTATCCATGAGGACACGGGTTGGATCCCTGGCCTCGCTCAGTGGGTTAAGGGTCCAGCATTGCCGTGAGCTGTGGTATAGCTGTGAGCTATGGTGTTGGTCGCAGACACTGCTCTGCTCAGATGCCTGGTTGCTGTGGTTGTAGGAAGTCCCCAGGCTGTACCTCCGATTCAACCCCTGGCCTGGGAACTTCCATATGCTGTGGGTGTGGCCCTAAAAAAGACCAAAAAAAAAATGTATTTTAACATGAAACTTTCATACATATACAAAAATAGAGAGAGTAGTTTAATGAATTGCTATTTTTTTTTTTTCTGTTTGTCTCACCTGGGCCAGGGATCAGATCCAAGCCACAACTGCAGCAGTACACTGTGCTGCAGAGATGCCACCGATCCATTGCGCCACAGCAGGAACTCCAGATTGTCACAATTTTGCCAGGAAGCTTTGCCAAAAGTTTTATCATTTGAGCCTCTCTGTTCTTTGCCTAACACACAGGTCCCTGAATTCTACAGGAGACATTTGGGAAAACTTTCCGCTTATGAATTCTTGTTCCACTGGTCCAGCTTGACAGCTAAGTGCTAAGGAAAAATGCACTTTGTTGGAGATAGTGGGCGCTGGTTCTGCACGTCCAGAAGTGCTGTGGTGCTTCTAAAACTGTGCATAGATCCCCTGGGGTGGGGTCACGTGAAATTGCAAATTCTTACTCCATAACTCTGGAATGGGGTTGAAATCCTGCATTTCCAAACAGGCTTCTAGGTAATGCCAGCGATGCTGACATGAGAAAGTACTTTGAGTAGGGAAGTGTTCTTAGAAGGTGAAATCTTGGATACAGACGATAAAAAGGAAACAAGATAAGCAATGCCTGAAGTTCCCTCCAGCACTTAAATTCTTCAAGTCTTTGTTTCTGATCTCTAGCAATTGCAGAAATAACTAAGCACAATGATTCTACCCCTGCTTTTGGGAAAAAGAAAAGCGGGCTTGGAGTTCCTGCTGTAGTAAAGCAGGTTAAGGATCTGACATTGTCTCTGCAGCAGCCTGGGTTTGATCCCTGGCCTGGCACAGAGCCTTAAGGATCCAGTGTTGCCATGGCTGTCAGCTGCGGCTTGGGTTCAATCCCTTGGCCCAGCAATTTCCATATGCCGCAAGTGTGGCAAAAAAAAAAAAAAAAGGAGAAAAGCAAGCTTGAATTAAAGACTTGAAACCCCTGCAAAAAATTGTAGTGAATTTGTTCCAATTTCTGCTATACAGTCAACAATCCTAGTGTCTAGTTTGAGGCAATGGAAGCCCTGTCCAGGATGTCACACAGACTTTTCCTTACCTTTTAAAACATTTGTTTCTGTAGGCAGGCAGATGTATAGTTAAAAGCACAGATGAATCAGTCTATGGAGGTGTGGCCCAAGAATTTGTAATTTTAATTAAGCACCCAGGTGATGGAGACTAGGCATGTAGTTGTGAGAAATGGGAGGAGTGGTTGGAAAGTTTCAAATGATTTGCTCATGATTTCATCTTAGATTATCAGGTTGGTGTGGAATTTGGTCAGTCACCCACCGCCTATTAACCATCTGCTATGTGGGCAAACAAGACAGAAACCTCCCAGTGGTGGGGGAGACGGAAAATAAACATACAAACAAATAACTAAGACAATTTCAGGTACCAAGACGTGTTCTAAAGAATTGAAACAGACCTTGCTTTTCCTTGTTTAAGACTTCACCTTCTTTTTTTTTATTTCCTTTCTCCTTTCCTTTCCTCTTTCCCCTTTGAATCCATCTGTCCTTCCCTTGAACCTTCATTAGCGTTAGGTGATCCACAGGGCTTACACAGCTCTCAGAAGAACCCTAACCCTTTCAACTGCTACCTAAATAAGACTGCATCCACAGTCATGAGGGAGAGAGGCGGGATTACCCTAACACAGCTCACCCTTTTAAACTGCAAAGTTGGGCAGCAGTTACAGGGAAAGAAAAATGCAGCTTGGAACAATCCTATAGCCATATACCCCTGTCTTCTGCTTGCCCTGTAAAAACTTCTGTCCTGCTTCAGCTCCAAGAGTTAGCTAATTTTGAGATGCTACCTGACACACGTTAGCTGAATGTCATATACTTTATTTTTTGTTCCTCGATAGAGGATAAAAGACAATTTTAAGGTGGAGGGACTGCTTTAATTGGGATGATCAGGCAAAATCCTCCTTTGAGGAGGATTCTTTTGAATTGAGAATTAATAATAAGAAGGCCAACTTGAGATCATTGGGGGTGGAGTATTCTAAATAGGAACCACACATTGGCAAAGAAGAGAATATGGGTGCAGGTGAGTAGATGAGAGAAGAGCCACGGGGAATTGGGAATCCCTGGAAGTTTCTGTTGTGTTTAACAGCTTTAGTAGACACAATCATATGTAATTTACCCATTTAAAGTGTACAGTTCAATGGTTTTGAATATATTCAGAGTTGTGCAACTGTTACAGATTTTCAAACATTTCATCACCAAGAAGAAATCTCATACCCATTAATACTCATTTTCTACTTCCACGTCCCATTCTCACCCTAAGCCCTAGGCAACCACTAATCTATTTTCTGTCTGTAGAAGTATGCCTATCCTGGCCATTTCATGTAAATGGAATAATGCAATATATAGTCTTTTGTAGCTGCCTTTTTTCACTTAGCATAATGTTTGCAAGGTTAATGCACGTGGTAGCATGCATCAGTACTTCATTTCTTTTCATGCAGGGTAATGTTACACAGTAGAAATATACTATTTGTGTTTATCCATTTATCAGTGTTTTGTTTTGTTTTGTTTTTCTGTCTTTTTAGAGCTGTACCCACGGCATATGGAAGTTCTCAAGCTAGGGGTCCAATCAGAGCTGCAGCTGCCAGCCCATGCCATAGCCACACCATGCCAGATCTGAGCCATGTCTGCCACCTACACCACAGCTCACGGCAATGCCAGGTCCTTAACCCACTGAGCAAGGCCAGGGTTCGAACCTGCATCCTCATGGATCCTAGTCCGATCCATTTCTGCTGGGCCACGATGGGAACTCCCCCATCTGAGGTAATTTTTGTGTCTGGTGTGAGGTAGAGCGCCAGCTTCATTCTTTCACACGTGGGTATCTAGTTGTCCAAGCACCATTTGAAAAAAAACTATTCTGTCCTCATTGAGTGGTCTTGAAACCCTTGTCAAAGATTATTTGACCATTTAAACTTGGGTTTATTAGAGGGCTATTATATTGATCTTTTTGTCTGTCTTTTTTTTTTTTTTTGTCTTTTTAGGGCCATATCGAAGCATATGGAAATTCCCAGGCTAGGGGTCTAATCGGAGCTGCAGTTGCCCGCCTACACCATGGCCACAGCAGTGCAGGGTCCAAGTCATGTCTGCTACCCACACCATAGCTCATGGTAGTGCCAGATCCCTAACCCACTGAGCGAGGCCAGGGATCAAACTTGCATCCTCACGGATACTAGTTGGGTGTATTACCACGGAGCCACGATGGGAACTCCTTTTTGTCTGTCTTTATACCAATACCATATTGTCTTTTTGTTGATGTTGCTGAGTAATTTTTTTTTGTCAAAATACAAAAAAAAAAAAAAAGGAGTTCCCGTCGTGGTGCAGTGGTTAACGAATCCGACTAGGAACCATGAGGTTGCGGGTTCGATCCCTACCCTTGCTCAGTGGGTTAACGATCTGGCGTTGCCGTGAGCTGTGGTGTAGGTTGCAGACGCGGCTCGGATCCCGCGTTGCTGTGGCTCTGGCGTAGGCCGGTGGCTACAGCTCCGATTCAACCCCTAACCTGGGAACCTCCATATGCCGCGGGAGCGGCCCAAGAAATAGCAACAACAACAACAACAAACAAACAAACAAACAAATATATATAGTCGAGATACAGTGTTGTGCCAGCTTCTGCTACAAGTAGAGTGACTCAGTTTTATATACATATACCTGGAGATTGGATATGGTCTCCCGTGCTGTACAGTAAGATCAGTGCTTATCCATTTCTAAATGTGGTAGTTTACATCTACTAACGCCAAACTCCCAGTCCATCTTCCTCCCTCCCTCCTCCCCCTTGTCAACCATGTCTGTTGTCTATGTCCAGGAGTCTCTTTCTGTTTTGTAGGAAGGTTCATTTGTGCCGTATTTTAGATTCCACATTTAGGTAATGTCATATGGTATTTGTTTTTCTCTTTCTGATTTACTTCACTTAGTATGATAATCTCTAGTTACATCTGTGTTGCTGTAAATGCCATTATTTCATTCTTTTTTATGGCTGAGTAGTATTTCATTATGTATACATGTGCCATATCTTCTTAATCCACTCATCTGTAGATGGTCATTTAGGTTATTTACATGTCTTGGCTCTTGTGAATGGTGCTGCTCTGAACATAGGAGTGCATTATCTTTTTAAATTATAGTTTGTCTGTATATATGCCCAGGAGTGAAATTGCCGGATCATACGGTAATCCTATTTTTAGTTTTCTGAAGAACTTCTATGTTGTTTTCCATTGTGGTTGTACCAATTTACATTCTCACCAACAGTGTAGGAAGGTTCCCTTTTCTCCACCCCCTCTCCAGCATTTGTTATTTGTAGGCTTATTAATGTGGCCATTCTGACCAGTTTGAGATACGACCTCTTTGTAGTTTTGATTTACATTTCTCTAATAATTAGGAATGTTTCATGTGCTTACTGGCCATATGACTTCTTTGGAGAAATATGTGTTTAGTTCTTCTGCCTATTTTTCAGCTGGATTTTTTGGGGTTTTTTTGTTGTTGTTATATGAGTTGCCTATATATTTTGGAGACTAAGCCCTTGTCAGTTGCATCATTTGCACATACTTTCTCCTGTTCTGTGGGTTGTCTTTTTTTTTTTTTTTTTCCCTCTATCTTTTAGGGCCTCACCCTCAGCATGTGAAGGTTCCCAGGCTAGGGGATGAATCGGAGCTGTGGCTGCTGGCCTGTGCCACAGCTATAGCAACGCCAGATGGGATCCATGTCTGCGACCTACACCACGGTTCAGGGCAACATTAGATCCGGGCAACATTAGATCCTTAATCCACAGAGTGAGGCCATGGATCAAACCTGAGTCCTTGTGGTTTCGTGGTTACTAGTCAGATTGTTTCCACTGAGCTACAATGGGAACTCCTGTCTTTTTTTTTTTTTTTTTTTCTTTGCTGTGCAGAGCTTTTAAGTTTAATTAGGTCCCATTTGTTTAATTTTTTTTTAATTGCTATTGCCTTAGGAGATTGACTTAATAAAACATTTATATGATTTATGTCAGAGAATGTTTTGCCTTTGTTTTCTTCTAGGAGTTTTATTGTGTCAAGTTTTATTGTGTTTAAGTCTTTAAGCCATTTTGACTTTATTTTTGTTCATAAAATAAAACACAGGGTGTGTTCTGGTTTTACTGGTTTACATGCAGCTGTCCAGTTTTGCCAGCACCACTTGCTGAAGAGACTTTTTCCCATTTTATGGTGCCTCCATTTTCAAATACTAATTGGCCATAGATGTCTGTGTTTGTTTCTGGGCAGTCTCTTCCCTCCCACTGATCCGTATCTATTTTTGTACCAGTACTACGCTGTCTTGATTACTGTAGCTTTGTAATAATTGTCTGAAGTCTGGGAGAGTTATGTCTCCTACTTTGTTCCCCCCGACTCAGGATTGCTTTGGCAATCCTAGGTTTTTATAGTTCCATATAAATTTTTGGATTATTTGTTCTAGTTCTTTGAAAAAATGTCATAGGCTATTTGATAGGGATCACATTAACTCTGTAGACTGCTCTGGGTAATACAGGCATTTTAGCAACATTAATTCTTCTTTCCAAAGCATGGGAAATCTTTCTGTTTCTTTGAATTATCTTTAATTTCCTTGATTAATGTTTTATAGTCCTCAGCATATATTCTTTCACCTCCTTGGTCAGGTTTATTACTAGGTATTTTATTTTTTTTGGTGCAATTTTAAAAGGTATTTTTTTTTTTTACATTCCTTTTCTGATATTTCATTGTTAGTATACAGAAATGCAACCAATTTCTGAATGTTAATCTTGTATCCTGATACTTTTCTGAACTCATCAGTATCAAGTAGTTTTTGGGTGGAGTCCTTAGGGTTTTCTATATATAGTATCATGTCATCTGCACATAGTGACAATTTTTTTTAGCCACACCTGCAACACGGGATGTTCCTGGGCCAGGAATCAAACCCATGCCACAGCTATGACCTGTACCACAGCTTTGGAATGCCAGATCTTTACCTTGCTGTACCAGAAGAGAACTTCCTGCACATAGTGACAGTTTTACCTCTTCCCTTCCAATTTGGATACCTTTTATTTCTTTTTCTTGTTTGATTGATGCAGTACCAGGCTGTCTTAACTTCTGTAGCTTTGTAGTAAACTTTGTTTTTTCTCCACAATATTTCAGCATCAGCTTGTCGATTTCTGCAAAAAAAGCCACCTGGGATTTTGATAGGGATTTCACTGAATCTGTAGATCAGGTTTTTGAGTATTCTTATCCTTTTAACAGTATTAAGTCTTTTAATATATGAACATGGGATACTTTTCCATTTATTTAGATCTTATTTCTTTCAACAGTGTGCAGGTGTTAAACTTATTTTGTTTAATGCATTAAGTACTTTATCTTTAATGCTACTGAAATGAAATTGTTTTTAAATTTCATTTTTGGATTTTTGCTAGTGTGTAGAAATAGAATTGGTGTTTGTTTATTCATCTTTTATCCTGCAACCCTGCTAATTTTTTTTTTTTAGTGGATTCCTTAGGATTTTCTATATATAAGGTCATGCTATCTGTAAATAGAGATCATTTTACTTCTTCCTTTTCAATCTGGATACCTTTTCCCTCTTGCACAATTGCCCTGGATAGAATTTCAAATATGTTTTTTAAAATTTTAATGATATTTATTTTTTTCCATTATAGCTGGTTTACAGTGTTCAAATACATTTTTGAATGAAAGGGTGAGAATGGATATTCTTATCTTGCTCTTTTGGGGGAAATTTTCATTGCTTCACTATTATCATGTTAGCTGTAGGTTTTTCATAGGTGCTCTTTTTTTTTTTCACTTTAAGGAAGTTCCTGTGTATTCTTAGTTTATTGGGTATTTTTAATCACGAAAGGTTTTTGGATTTTTGTCAACTACTTTTTTTTCCCTTGCACCTATTGAAATGATCAAAAGATTTTTGTCCTTTGTTCTATTAAATGGTACATTGAATTAATTGATTTTCGAATGTAAAAATCAACCTAGGATAATTCCTAGAATAATTCCCACTTGGTCATGGTTTATAATTCTTTTTATATGCTTCATTCAATTGACTAGTATTTGTTGAGAATTTTGCATCTATATTCATAAGAGATATTGGTATGTAGGTTTTTTTGGTAATATGTATTTCTGATTTTTGCATCAGAGTGATACAGGCCTCATAGAACCAGTTGATAAGTGTTTCCCCCTCTCCTATATTTTGGAAGAAATTCTTTAAATGTTTTGTGAAAGTCACCAGTAAAGCCATCTGGGTTTGGGATTTTCTTAGGGGGGAGTTTTAAATTACTAATTCAATCTCTTTACTTGTTATAGGCCTTTCCAGACTTTCTAATTTCTAACTCAGTTAATTTTGGTAATGTGTGTCTCCAAGGACTTTGTCCATTTTGTTTGCATATAACTTGTTGGCATATGGTTGTCCATAGCATTCTGTTACAATTCTTTTTATTCCCTATAAGGTCAGTAGTAATGTTCCCTTTTTCATTCCTGAATTTTAATCTTCTCTCTTCTTGGTCAGTCTAGCTTAAAGTTTGTCAGCTTTGTTGATCTTTTCAAGGAATGAAATGGTTTTTTTGTTTTCCTCCATTCTCTATTTTCTTAATTTCTACTCAATTTTGATTGTTTTCTCCTTTCTGCTTGCTGTGGGTTTTATTTGTTTGTTTTTTTCCCCTGTTCATTAAGGTGGACATTTATTGATTTGAGGGTTTTTTTTTAAGTTGGCATTTATAGATAAAAATTTCCCTCCAAGCATTGTATTACCTCTATCCCATAAGTTTTGGTATTTTGTGTCGTCATTCTTATTTTTTATTTAAATTTTTTTTTCTATTTCCTTATTGATATTCCCTGTTGGATGAGATGTCAGCATACCTTGCTGTAATTGCTTAAACATGGTGTCTTTAGTTCTTTGAATATATTTACAATAGGGTGTTTGAAGTTTTTTTTAAGTCCAACATCCGGGCCCCCACCAAAGCAGTTTTGAGTGCCTACTTTTTTTTTTGTTCTTGTCATGGGTCACACTTTCCTGTTTCTTTGCATGTCTCATATTTTCTAGTGAAAAATGAACATTGCTGCAATACGTTGTTGTAGCAACTCTGGACATTGATCCCTCTCTTACCTGGGACTTTTCTTATTTATTTCTTCAGGGACTTGTCTGGACTAGTTTATGGAAATCTGTTTTCCCCACAGTGTGCAGTCACTGATGTTACGCCTCAGAGAGTGAAGTTTTAACCACATGCAAGGTCTTTCTGAACATGAGGGATTATTGTAGTTTTAGCAGTACTCTCATTATCTGTCTCTCTCGCTGGTCTACCTGTTAAGCTACTGGGTGACCTGGCTTTATTGTAACACTCACAACTGTTAGTCTTCAGTGGTTGCTAGCTGACTGCTCTATCGCTTTTGGTAAAATTTGTGGCATAAGCTGTTCTCCAGTGTGATCCAACTAAAGTCAGGCCCCTTTGTAGGGGCCGTCTTTGAGGCTTTCTCTGAGCTCAGAAAGGCTCTTCTTTTTTTTTCTTTTTTAGTCTTTCGTCCTTTTAGGGGCCGCATCTGCACCACAACAGGAACTCCAGACAGGAACTCCAGAAAGGCTCTTCTTAACCGTCTCTTTGGCTCTTTAACTCCTTTAAACTTCTAACTGGTCTACCACTCTATGGTTGCTATTAGTTTCAGGGAGCTAAGAGCCTCCTCTTAACTATTTACCCACCAAAATCCCCATTGTTTTTGACACCACCCTTAGGCATCAACTTCCTCACTTTGTCAAAGTATGTCCCCTTAGGGAGGGCTACTGAGCAATCTGCTCTCATGGCCTCCCCCACCCCCAACAGAGTCTCGGTGCTACTGCATCAGAGCAGGGCGGGTCCTGTGGTCCTCTTCTTCTGAAGTGACACACCTGCATTGTTCCACAAGTGGGACATTAGATGTCGATGGCAGCCCCTAGTCTTTTCAGCTTGTGCTCCTGGCATGGAACCTATGAGTGATCTAGGGTGGGGGCAGTTGGGACACCCAATAGGCTCAGCTTTCTGTGCCCAAGTAAAGCTTCCACCCTGAGTGGGAACTGGGATTTGGGAGGGAGTCCCAGTATCGACCCTTACCTGAAAAAGGCATGATGTGCTGGCCACCTGCCCTGCCCTGGGTGAAACCATAGTCCTAGACTAGGAGCTAAGGCGAAAGGGAGCTGACCTCCCTGCTTGGAGTAGCACTTCTGTCACACTGAGCTGAGAGGGGGTAGGGCCAGATAGTGGCTCAAATGCCAGAGACTCCTACTGTTCCTATTGAGATTTACTAAACTTTCTTGAATGAATGTTTCTACATTTTCTGTATACTATTAGGACAATATCCAGAGATTTTATTTATTTTTTTACTTTTAAAAGATTTTTATTAAAGTATAGTTGATTTACAATGTTGTACCAATTTCTGCTCTACAGCAAAGTGATATATATATATATGTATATATATGTATGTATATATATATATACATTCTTTTAAAATGTATATTTAAAAAAAAATTTGGTCTATCCCAGGAGAATCCAGAGATTTTTGAACAGTTCTTTTTAAAATAAATTTCACCAGTTAAATGTTTGTTTCAACGGGGACGTGTCAAATGAGCTTCTTATATAGCCATTTGAGAAGTGTGGTCACCTTAGAGGGATTTCCCCATCACTTTAGTATGAAAAACTGTAAACAGCAAAGTTGGAAGAACTTCACAGTAAATAGCCATATTCTCCTTATCAAGAGTCTACCATTAACGTTTTTTGGTAGTTGTATCATATATCTGTCCATTTGTCTGTCATTCACTCTGATGTATTTTTCAATGTAATGCAAAGTAAGTTGCAGACATCAGTAACTTCCTGTAAATTTTCCAGCATGTGTATCTTTAGCTAGAATTCAATATTTGTTTACAATTTTTTTTTCTTTTAAGGTAAAATTTACATACAATGAGGTACATAAATCTTAAGTGTACAGTCGTTGAGTTTTGACGCATTCATGCAACTGTGCCGTCCATGCTCCCATCAGGATATGAATCATTTCCATCCCGCAACAAAGTTCTCCCATATCTCTTCCCAGTCAGTCACTATTCCCCCCAACCCTGCCCCCTCAGAGGCAACCATTGTTAGGATTTTCCCCCACCCACCCACCGTGTATTAGTTTTTTTCCTGGTCTGGAACTGTATGTATTAAGAAATTATTTCCTATGAACTCTGTCACCTGAAACTTCTTGCACTTAACCTAATGCTTTTGAGAGGGATCATGTTGCATGTACCAGTAGTTTATTCTTTTTACTACCAAATAGTATTGCATGATATGAATTTACCAGCTTATTTTTCCAGTCTCTTGTTTACAGTCATGGAGGTTATAATTTACTGGAGGGCTCTGGGCAGAGAATTGACATCTAATTAATCATTTAGGTTGGTCATTCTAGTTGGTAAATGGGAGGTGAACTGTGAGGGTGGGGCTGTGAGACTTGTTAGGATAGTCTTATAGTTAAGGTAAGATTTGAGGTTGGTTTGGATGCACATTGTGGCAGTGCATGTGGTGAGAGGTGGTCTGATTCAGGGAATATTTTAGAAGTCTAGCTAAAGGCTGTGCTGATGAATAGGATATGGAAGGTGAAAGAAAAGAAAGAAAGACTCAAAGATGACTCTGTTCCCAAAAGTGGTTCCTTAAACCGTACTTTGCCATTATGAGGGTGCACAGGCAATAAAAAACAAGCCAGAAACTTTTTCTTGGAGATTTGGCTGAAAACTGGTTGGAAGGCTATCACTAAGTAAGTATTTGCCAGTGCTTCCAGGTGGTATTCGGTTAGTTCATATGCTTCACCCTAACAGCACATGCCACTCTTCAGACAACCAGGGTGACTTACACCTTCTCTAGCCATGATAATTCACTATTAGAACTACAAGTCAACTTAATTTTTGAATCTGTCTATCCACCCTCCCATCTCCCACCCCACTTGACCTAGCACTTCAGAGCTATTGGCTTAAGATTCAACTTCCCTCATTTCTCTCAGACAGGAAACTCTTAAATGTTAGTTATTGCTCATCTGAATCTTTAAATATGTCCCTGTGTTTCTCAGAATAGAAGATTCTGTGATCCACCTTTTAAAAAGTGTTACATAGGAGTTCCCGTCGTGGCGCAGCAGAAACGAATCCGACTAGGAATGATGGGGTTGCGGGTTCAATCCCTGGCTTCCCTCAGTGGGTTAAGAATCTGGCGTTACCGTGAGCTGTGGTGTAGGTCTCAGATGTGGCTCGGATCTAGTGTTGCTGTGGCTGTGGTATAGGTGGCAGCTGTAGCTCCAATTAGACCCCTAGCCTGGGAACCTCCATATGCCAAAGGTGTGGCTCTAAAAAGCAAAAAAAAAAAAAAAAAAGTGTACATAAAGAATGATCCCTTTGCATATAATGCAGCTGAGGTCAAGATTTAATTCATTGGAGTTCCCCATCGTGGCTCAGTGTTTAATGAACCCAACTAGTATCCATGAGGACACAGGTTTGATCCCTGGCCTTGCTCAGTGGGTCAAGGATCCGGTGTTGCTATAAGCTGTGGTGTAGGCCAGATGGGCTCGTATCTTGGGTTGCTGTGGTTGTGGTGTAGGCCAGCACCTGTAGCTCCGATTCGAACCCTAGCCTGGGAACTTCCATATACCAAGGGTGTGGCCCTAAAAAAAAAAAATAAAAAAAAAAGATTTCATCCTTTAAGTAAATATTTATTGAGTGCCTACTAGATGCCAGGAACTGTGCTAGGCATTGTTAATACCAGTGAGTAAGATAGACTCTGCCCTCAAAGAACTCAAAGAACACATAAATTGGGTAATTTTATTACAGTGTGATAAATGCTAACACAAAGAAAGCCTGTAAAAGTGGCACTCAGCAGAGGCTTAAGGATCAAGCCAGGAAAAACTTCCAGGATATATTTTAGCAGAAAACTGAGGAAGCAAAAAAAAAAAAAAAAAAAGATTTCATCCTTTAAGTAAATATTTATTGAGTGCCTACTAGATGCCAGGAACTGTGCTAGGCATTGTTAATACCAGTGAGTAAGATAGACTCTGCCCTCAAAGAACTCAAAGAACACATAAATTGGGTAATTTTATTACAGTGTGATAAATGCTAACACAAAGAAAGCCTGTAAAAGTGGCACTCAGCAGAGGCTTAAGGATCAAGCCAGGAAAAACTTCCAGGATATATTTTAGTAGAAAACTGAGGAAGCAAAAAAAAAAAAAAAAAAAGAGCCAGAGAGATAGAAGGTAGGACTGAACAGAGTATTCCAGGTGGGAGAAGCAGTGTGATTTAAGATCCAGACGTATCTGGGATACTTTGGTAGAACTTGAGATTTGAGATGTGGGAAATAGAGTCTACTAAGAGGGAGTTATAAGAGAGGGGTGCAGGGTCTAGATCATGGAAGGCTTTCTTTTTTTTTTTAATTTTAAGTGAGAATTGCAGTGATTTTTTTTTTTTTTGTCTTTTGTTGTTGCTATTTCTTGGGCTGCTCCCGAGGCATATGGAGGTTCCCAGGCTAGGGTTGAATCGGAGCTGTAGCCACCGGCCTACGCCAGAGCCACAGCAACGCGGGATCCGAGCCGCGTCTGCAACCTACACCACAGCTCACGGCAACGCCAGATCGTTAACCCACTGAGCAAGGGCAGGGACCGAACCCTCAACCTCATGGTTCCTAGTCGGATTCGTTAACCACTGTGCCACGACGGGAACTCTTTTTTTTTTTTGTCTTTTGTTGTTGTTGTTGTTGTTGTTGCTGAATTGCAGTGATTTTTAATTTTTTTTTATTTATTTATATTTTGTTTGTTGATTCATTTATTTATTTATTTTGCTTTTTAGGGCTGGCACCTGCAGCATATGGAGGTTCCCAGGCTAAGGGTCAAATTGGAGCCACAGCTGCCAGCCTACACCACAGCCACAGCAATGCAAGATCCAAGCCGCGTCTGCGACCTACACCACAGCTCACGCCAATGCCAGATCCTTGACCCATTGAGCGAGGCCAGGGATCGAACCTGCAACCTCATGGTTCCTAGTTGGATTCTTTTCCGCCGCACCGCAATGGGAACTCTGGGCTTTCTAAACTGTATTGAAAAATCTAGACTTTCTGAATTTTTAATTCAGATTGCGTATTGGATGGATGTGGGCAGCATGGAGGCAGGAAGACCAATCACTGGTTTAGGAAAGAGATGATAGTGGCATGAACACAGCAGGGCCAAGAAGCTCGGGGTTGGGGGTGGGGAGGAGAAGTACGTGAACCTAAGAGAAGTGGATGAGGTAGCATTGATTGGTAGAAGAATTCAAGGGCCACGTCCAGGTTTTTGAAAACAGGTGGGAGAGGGACCCAGGAGAGAGGAAGATGTTTGGCATGCTTGAAGGTTGAGGAAAGGAGAATCATGAACATTTGGAGATGTCGAGTCTGAGCTGCTCTTTGAAATGTTAAATGGATGGTTGGACTTAGAGATCTATAGCTCAGAGACGTCTTGGCCGGAGATAGACATTTGCGGGTACCTACGCATATGCAGGCATGGATGAGATAGTCTAGGGAGAAGGCATATAGTGAAAAAATAAGAGGATTTATGCTGAGTCTTAAGGTTACTCCAACATTTAACAGCTAGATGACCAAGAATAAAAAACTTCTCTACGAAAAACTGAGAAGTGGCCAGAGTAATAGGAGGAAAACCAGGATACAGTATTTCAAGAAGGAGGAAATGGTCAATCAAGTCAGATGTTGCTCAGAAGGTTAAGATGAAATGGGAATCAGGAAGGTGTCCATTGCAGTGAGTGAGCGACCTGGAGTTTAAGTTTTGTTGTTAGAGCTGTTTAGAGAAGAGGGTGAAGTCCAGATTGAAGGGAGTTGAGGAGGAAGTAGAAGGTGAAAAAAATAAAGCCAAGGGATATATATAGGCAACTCTTTTTTTTTTGTCTTTTTTGTCTTTTTGCCTTTTCTAGGGCTGCTCCCTTGGCATATGGAGGTTCCCAGGCTAGGGGTCTAGCCGGCCTAACACCACAGCAACGCAGGATCTGAGCCATGTCTGCGACCTACACCACAGCTCACGGCAACGCCAGATCCTTAACCCACTGAGCAAGGTCAGGGATCGAACCTGCAACCTCGTGGTTCCTAGTCAGATTTGTTTGTTTGTTTGTTTGTTTGTTTTTCGTCTTTTTGCTATTTCTTTGGGCCGCTCCCGCGGCATATGGAGGTTCCCAGGCTAGGGGTCCAGTTGGAGCTGTAGCCACCGGCCTACACCAGAGCCACAGCAACGTGGGATCCGAGCCGCCGCGTCTGCAACCTACACCACAGCTCACGGCAACGCCGGATCGTTAACCCACTGAGCAAGGGCAGGGACCGAACCCGCAACCTCATGGTTCCTAGTCGGATTCGTTAACCACTGCGCCACGACGGGAACTCCTATAGGCAACTCTTTAGAGCAGTTTGGCTGGAAGGTGTGGAGAGAAAGGCTAGTAATTGGGTAAGGATATGGGAATGAGGAGAGTTTTTTCAAGAAAGGAGAAAATTAAGTTTAAAAAGCCAAAGAGAAGGATTCACTTGAAGAAAAGTTGATTTCAGAAGAGACAGTGAATATAAAAATGTATAGTTCTTGGAGCTCCTGCTAAGATACAGCGGGATTGGTGTGTCTTGGGAGTGCTGGGACGCAGGTTCGCTCCCTTGCCTGGCACAGTGGACTAAGGATCCGGCATTGCAGTTTTAGCTTAGGTCTCCACTGTGGCTCAGATCTTATCCCTGGCCCTGGAACTCCATATGCCTTGGGGTGACCAAAAATGAAAAAAAAAAAAAATTAAAGTTTTTGAAAAGTTGAGAGGGGATAGAATCCAGAGCTCTGGTGGTCTTGACAGGAGCTAGACCAACATGTGTATCGAAACACAATATAAGAAGGAAGACAGATGCTAAGGGGGATTGGATGTTTGCACAGAGTAGTTGAGAAGTCTGTGTGTGATGCTCTTCTTTTCTCTGGGAAGCAGTGGAAGGTGTGTGGTCAGAAGATGGTTGGGGAAAGTGAGGAGGAAAGAGTTGCAGGTGAGTGCTGCCGTGATCGTAAACTAAGCTGCCCTCACGGGATTTTCTCCGACACTTGCCTGCTTGGGCTTGGGAGAAGTCAAGGAGAAACCAGTTTGGGGACTGTCCAGGGTTCTGATTACTGAAGACAATTCTGCGTTTCTCCAACTGGTCTTTCTCAAAAGTCCCCTGACAGATGTTAATAGGTATATTGAGGATAAAAAACTTGCTTGGTCAAAGAAGTTTGGGAAAACTGTTATATATTCTAATCCCTTCTTAATATGCACATAAACGTATTTGAAGTTCTGAGTCTTACATTTGAAAACCCAGTTAAATTTAGTTATCATTGCTTTTTCAACTTTATTTGCATCTAGAATGTTGTGTGTGTGTGTGTATGTATATGTGTGTTGCATCCGCTGAGTTCTCATAGTTTGGTTTGTGATGGATCAGATAATCATTCACCTTACCACTACATAAAAGGACAGAGAAGCCTTTATTTCTTTTCATTCAATATGTTTAAATTATCTACAATTAGGCATTTATATCCACATCGATATAAGGCAGAACAATAGCTAACTTTTTCTGAAACACACCTCATTCTTTACGAACCTATTTCATGTATCTGTTCCATTTGTTACCAACCCTTGTCATAAACTTAAAAAACAAACAAACTGTAAAGTAGCTTCCTCCTTGTTCTCCCAGGACCACAAGAAGCGGATGTGAAAGCCAGCAGGGAAAGCGGGACCATCCCAAATAGTTAGGATTAGTGCTGGCAGGAAGGGCAGCAGTCAGAGTTACTTGTGTTATTATTTTATGGTGAATAATAATCAATGTTTTTATGATCTTTACAGCTTACTGCTGTCATGTGTTATTTTACATAATCACATTCAGCGATTGTTGAGCACGGTCCAACTCTTATCACTGATGAGAGTAAGGAACATGGTTTTGGGGATATGACAAATGGAAAGACCTGTTGAGAAAAAAAGAGGAGCCGGAGGGTAAAGGAGCTTAAAGATATTAGGGACAGTGGTCTAAAGCATGCATACTCAGTGGAGGTGGGAACTGCCAAGGAGTTAAGACAGCAGTTCTTGCTTTCTTGGGTAGTCAAAAAACCCCAAACCAAAAAACAGTAGCTGTTACAGAGGTTTGTGACCCACCAAAGGGCCACTGTACAAAAAACAGACATGCAGTGACTCTGTGGCATTAGCATTTCATGATGGGGGCCATTAGGGAAAAAGTATCTAAAAAGGCTTGTTGAGGGTAGGAGGGTGATAATTTTAAAAAGGTTGAGGAATTATGGTTTAAATCCTGTGGTACCTATGGACCTTTATGACATTTGAAAATGATTCTTCTGTTCCCCCAGATGTTAGACACCTCATTTCTCTAGCATAGTGTTTGCTTCTGGCTTCATTTGTCTGCCCATCTTCCCCGAGGCCTTAAATGACCATGTTTTGCCCCCTTAAACTCCTCAAGCTACAGCTAACTGAATTAGGTTGGACATAAGCCAAGACCAGTTAAGGCAGAGATTGGCCAGGGAGTGACCAGTTTGTCCGGGAAGCCTGGCTACACTCACTTCCTCCCAATGGGTCATAGCAAAGTCACCCAGGCAGCCTGATCCTGGAGTCCACGTGCTTTTGAGCACATAACCTCTGTAACATCAGTACTTCTTTCTCCTCCACAACATTCAGCGGAGTACAAGCACGTAACAGGTTCTCACCTGACGCATTGATTATGTCCTTACTGACACTGGCATTTACTAGGGCCCTTTGTCCCAGACCTCTCCTTCTCAAGGGTCTCTCCTCAAATATCCCTTTCTCAGCAAAAGGTAGTCCTTATTACCCTCTTTAAACAGCACCTTCTTCACTTCCCAGCCCCTTGCCCAGATTTGTTCTTCCGCATTGTACTTACCATCATCTGACATGTATTTACTGTTTGTTCCTGCGTGCCCCGACAGACTAAGGAGGGGCTTTGCCTGCTGCGTTTGCTGCTGTATCCACAGCACCTAGAACAGTCCTTGGCATAGAGTAGATGCCGTTATGTGTGTGGAATGAATGAAGACCTCCTTTAACTGAATGCTGTATTCAGTCTCCTTGCTCTGGTTATTTGTCTTCATTTTTTCCCTCAGGACTGCATTTTAAAAAGAATCTTTGTCTCAATGACCAGGAACATCTATGCAGAAAAGGGGGAGTTCCCGTCGTGGCTCAGTGGTTAATGAATCTGACTAGGAACCATGAAGTTGCGGGTTCGATCCCTGGCCTTGCTCAGTGGGTTAAGGATCTGGCGTTGCCGTGAGTTGTGGTGTAGGTCGCAGACGTGGCTCGGATCCTGCGTTGCTGGGGCTCTGGCGTAGGCTGGTGTCTACAGCTCCAATTAGACCCCTAGCCCGGGAACCTCCATATGCCACACGTGCGGCCCTGGAAAAGGCAAAAATACAAAAAAAGGGGGGGGGCATAGCCCTCAGTTGGAATGCCAGGGTACTGGGGATCCAGAGCGGATGCCTGCCAGAGCTTTATTGTTACCTGGCCTGTGTCACTCACATATGTTTATTTTTAATTTTGCTCTGCTAGGCTGTGAAAGTAATTCAAGAGAGTCATAACAATATGCATAGTCAGAGAACTTAATTTATATTTAGCTTGGGTCTAAAGCACATAGTAAATTAGAAACTATTTTTTAAAGAATTATGTTGTAGACAGTTCAGTAACTTCAGTGGTAGATTTTTGCACAGAAATAATCAGAAGTTGAGTCTACCGTATCTTCTCTCCCTGTAACTACTATTCCTAAGCTAAAAAGAATATAGTTTTAATTAAAATTTATTCAAAACTTAGCAGTTGCTCTCATTTTGTAGAAAATGAAGCCACGAAATAACACAGTTAAATTACAGGCAAAGACCTTTTGTTTCACAGCTAGCCCTTTCTTGTCTGTTAAAAAAGATTTTAAGTTTTTGGGTTCCCCTCTTTCTTAGGGCACTTGCCCAATATGGCTCTTTGTAAAAACATCAATTGCTCTCCTGCAATTGGGCATTTCAGGTTATTATGTTTTCTTAGACCTGGAAGAGCTTATTCCCCAAACCTGATTACTAGCCCTGAGGAATTTAGATCAGATTCATCCCTCATCCGTGATCAAACCCATCCTTAGACCCCATGCAGCTCAGGAGGCTTAGGAGGCAAACAGATGGCTTCCTGTGGCTGGGCTTGGGGGCTGGAACAGATGTCTCCAAGGCAGAAAGGATGTTTAGCAGAACACAGTCCTCTGTACGCAGCTCCCCAAATTCCCCGCGTCCCATAATTGTGTGTATTGCCTCTCTCATCGCTGAATTCCAGTCGCCTGAACCTTCAATAGGAGATGTTCTTTGCTCTCTAAATCTCACTCAACACCAGGTCAGAGTTTAAGAGGTTATATAACATGATTTTAATACTACACAGTCTTCTGTTAGAGAAGGATGCCATTATAGTATTGTTATATAGTCTCTAAACTTTTTTTGGTGGGGGTGCAGTTTGAGGTTAAAGATAAGATGCTCCACACAGAGAGAAATAAATTTAGACCAGAGCTGTGCAATAGAACTTCGTCAGTGACGGAAATGACCTATATCTGTGCTGTCTGGTACAGTAGCCACTAGCCTCACGTGGCTGTTGAGCACTTGAAACATGACTAGAGGAACACAATTTAATCTAATTAATTTATTTATTTGTCTTTTTAGGGCCACACCTGCTGCATATGGAGGTTCCCAGGCTAGGGGTCGAATCGGAGCTACAGCTGCCGGCCTACGCCAGAGCCACAGCAATGCGGGATCCACAACCCACCGAGCGAGGCCAGGGATCCAACCCACATCCTCATGGATACTAGTTGGGTTCATTTCTGCTTCGCCACAATGGGAACTCCTAAAGCTATTTTAAAGTAGATCTTAAATAAGAGCCTGAGATTTCTACTTGGCTAGTCTCTTTCCTTGTCTTGAGATGGGGCGATTCATTCAGACAGCTTTGTACTCCAGCATCCCCTCAAGGTGGTTCCTCAGGAAGTTGCTGACTTTAAGACAATTCAGGTAGAGGCTGGAATTTCAGAGGAGAAATCAGAGCTGGTCAAGCCTGTCACTGCCTCGCCCCCTCTCTGGCCCTCTTCAGTCTGTTTGCATTGTCACCTACTGCCCTTGCCTTATTTTCAACATTAGGGAAATTTTTATAGTTTTGGAAGGTTTGTAGAGGCAAGAAGTATATGCCTGGGAGATTCTAGGCTCTCGAGGAGAGTAGAGTGGCTTAGGTTTGAATAGTAGAATAAATTCACTGTTTTAAAGCCCATGTAAATTCACTTCCTAGACCTGGCTGGCAAAGGTGGTGGTGCAGCCCAAGAATTACGTGGTTGGAATCGAGAGAGAGAATTCCCACCTGACACTGAGGGAGCTTCTTTATCAAGTGAGGGCCATGTCAAAAAGCGGGAGTGAGAACAACAGAAAAGATGAAATGATGGTATGTCTTAGATCTGAACAGGGTGAAATATTTAAAAAGTCAGGACTCAGAGGTCCATGGAGTTCCAGCCATAAATAGACTTTCCTTTTCCTTCCAGCCTGTGGACAGCACCTATGTCAGAAGTAAGTGGTTTCGATACTCAGTATGTGCTGAGAGGTCACCTGTCTTAGAGGAAGAAGGCAAACAGTGCTGCTGCCCAGGGCAGGGTGTACCATTGTCAGGCTGGCTGTGGGAGAGCCACGCAGGGTCACCTGATAAACACAGACTCCCAGCCTCTCCATGATATGCAATTCCAGCAGATCTGAACACGGCAAAGCACAGCTTTAACAGGTGATTCTGCCGCACAGCTAGATCTGGGGAGTTGTGGAGAGACTGGGAGAAACACCTTTTCTTGTTAGGGGAGGAGACTAGAAAGAGCCGAATAGCACCGGCCACCCTCTACACGAGGTCTTCTGGCTGAGGATGAGCTCCAAAGAACTCTAGAACCTGGAGTGATGCATCTGGTATTTTTACAGCTGATGCCTCACACAAGAAAGGGATTAGCTGCTGGTTGTCTACTTTCTACACATTCTTAACAGGGCAGGGTACCAATCAGTATTGATCAGTTTAGACTTAGTTCTTCATCTGAGCTAAATACTGTCTTAACAATTTTTCCATGTGTGGATGATAAATAATAATAGTATTTTTAAAAAATCTATAAAGATGGTTAGGCTCTTAATAGACTCACAGCTTTCAAAATCAAACGTGTGGTTACCAAAGAGGAAACAGGGAAGGGGGGAAGGGATAAATTAGGAGTTTGGGATTGACATATACACCCTACCGTGTGATATAAAATAGATAACAAACAAGGCCCTACTCTATAGCACAGGGAAATCTACTCAATATTCTGTAACAATCTATGTGGGAAGAGAATCTGAAAAAGAAAATATGTGTATAGATATATATATCTCTGATTTGCTGTGCTCTACACCCACTAACACAACATTGTAAGTCAATTACATGCCAGTAAAAAATTTTTTTAAAAAGAGAATGATAACAAGGAAAAAAATGATTAGGCTTTTAGGATCCCATAAGAAGGAGCATTTACTCCTCCGTAATTAGAAAGCATAAAAAAAGGTACATTCCAAACAATCTTATTTTGGAATTTTCGTGTTAACAGTTGGCAGCTTCATAGGAAAAAATAGGAAAACCCTGAGGGGAACCGGCGTCTGGGCCAGGCCCAGCCATCCCGTGAACTTAAGAGCTTTTTCTGCTGTGCAGAGATGTGCTTTTGCGTTTGTGGTAACCGATGGCTATGCTGGCCACGCTCCCGGGTAAGGGTCCAGCCCTGTCCTCTGTTCTCTTTTTCAATCCACAGGGAGCTCTGAGGGCTCAGAGTTCACATCCCTGTTGAAGGTGCTGGTGGGCTTTCCTGTCTTGGTGGATTTCCTGTCTTTTCCTGTTTTTTTGTTTTTTTTTTTTTCTGTCTCTCTCTCCTTTTCTGTTGGGTAGGATGTGAACAGAGAAGTTTATGAATTTACCCCAATGATACTGCCTGGCGCCATGTAGCACCCAGGCCACAAATCTCAGGTATACGCAGATAAGAAAGCCAGCGTTCATTGGTGAACGTGCCACTCACGTGAGGTTCCTGAGTTGCTCTTTTAGACATGAGCAGAGATACAGAGATTTCTTGACTTGAACATGGATGGGCACATGTTCACACATACACCGACACACATGTCACGGCTCAGAGGCTGCCTTCGGTTCACGTGGCTGAAGCTGGTGCTGGGTGTAGACAGAGCCTCCCCAGCGCTCTTGGGAGACTTGCTCATAGGGGCTCCAGGTAGACAGAAGATCCAGTGACAGGTTTTTCTGCTCTTCCTCAGATGTGGCAAGGTGGTAGCCTAGCACATTCATGGTATTCCTGCAGACTTTCTGGAGTCGAGACACCTTTTCGTAAGGCAAAGACCAGCGCCAGGCCTGAGAAACATTGAGGGCATTCCTGGCGTTGGTGTGGAAGGCGTGCTTGCCCATGCCCTTGCCTCGAGTGATGTTGTACACCCAGGCCTGGAGCTGGGGCAAGAATTTCAGCCCTACATAGTCATACATTTGGGCAGTCTGGGTCAGGGGGTCCCGGACCAGATCCTCATAGCGCACAAGCAGGTAGCGCTGCCTCAGGGCTTTGGGCAGGGCCTGCACAGCCTCAAAGATCTCCAGCTGGCTTTGGCAGATGACTTGCATTGCGTAGTAGGGTTGATCCTCCTTCTTGAGTTTCTGGTGATGCTGCCCCATTACAATGTGGCTGTCAATCAGGAGTTCCTGCGTGGTGTGTTCTCGGGAGCGGAACACTGCCCGGGGGTCCCGGACCAGGTGCACAATGTGCAGGTTGAGGGAGGGGTCTCTCAGCAATGGGTAGAGCACCTGCAGGTTGAAGAAGCGCACCTCCTTGAGGACCACGTGGCTGTAGGAGCGGCAGGCCTTCTCTACCACCTCAAAGGGCTGCTGATTGCACAGAAGCCTGCAGTGAGCCTGGGGTATGATCATATCTCGTGGGAAGATGTTACAGGCAGGTGGGGAACAGAGGGCCCGGCTGCCCTCCCACTGGAAGAGGCTGGACTGCTTTCGGGGGCCAGGTGTCATGTAGGCATCAAAGACACTCATGTCACACAGAAAGACAGCCCGTATGAGATCCCGTACTGCCATATGCAGCCTCTGGGCGGTGCTCTGCGTGAAGGTCATCCAGACGTGCCAGGCAGGCTCCATCAGGTAGAAGACATCTGGGTGCTGTCCAAAAAGCTGCCCCACAAAAGAGGAACCAGAGCGCCACGAAGACAGGATCAGCACGTGCATGTGTGTGGGCTTGGGCTCCTCCTTCATATGCAGGGAGTTGAGGTTGTGGCAGTACAGGTGGATGAACAGAACAAAGATGGCCATCTGGGAAGCCAGGAACAGCAGTAGCTTCATTTTTTTGAGCAGTGTCATGCTGAAGTGGAAGACTTTCAGGGGGAAATCAGAGAGGCCGTGTTAGGCTGCTGTTTGGTATCTGCCTTCTGTCCCCTTTCCAGCCAACGCTGCTTTCTCCCTGACCCCCAGAAAGGAGCAGTGTAGACCACTGGAGTCTTGTTGCAACCGATCGCACACACCCATCTATAGATCAATTCCTGTCCCTCGCAGTTAGTGTGTCAGTGAGCTCTATTTATTTTAAGCTCTTTACTTCCTCCCTCCTACTCCTTCTCGTCCACTGAGCTAGGGACTCATCCATATTTCATGAATATAGGCAACAGGTCCATCCTGGCACCCTAGTGACATGCATGTCTTCACACAGGCCATGTAGGCAAAGCTCAGTCACAGTCTGACCTGTGAATTCCTTGTGATTCCTTCTGAAGTGAAGGGATATAAGCTGACTTGGGAAGATAGTCTTATCTTGAGGGAGATTGCCAAGGCCATTTCTCACTGTCTTCCTTTATCTCAGTTAAGCACAGGACTTTTAATACCCTGAAGGATATGGCTGCAGACTGTAAAACCTCTTGGCTTTAGTTTGGAGTAGTTTCCTCGATGCAGAGCTAAGTGCCCATGGCACCTGTCATCTGGTCCCTTCTGATTTGGTCTCATCCTGTGAGGGACATGAGGAGCTGACCTGATGCTGACCTCATGTCTGTGTGGGTAATAAACTATCTGAATCTCTTTGGTTTGAATTGTTGTCTCCCTAACAGCCAACTCTGTGAAACTGAGGCAAACCAACCCAAGAGCTGCAGTAGTGACACTGGCTTGTTGGCCACTGTGCTGCTGCTTGGAGGAAAGCTTGACCACTTGACACAACTTACTCAGGGTTGCTCAGTACAGTTGAGCAGGTTGTATACTGCCCAGCCTTAGGGAATGCCACGTCATCAAGAATTTAAGATATGTATTATTTTAAAATGTCTGGTAAGTGACAATAAAGTATCTTGGCCCCACAGAATAAATACATCAGGATGGCTTTGTAGTTGCCAAATGTAAAATATGTAGAGAAAGGAATTTCACACTAAGGCTCAAACAGACTGCCCCCTCACCATGGCCCATCCTGAACTTACTCCCTTCACCATCAGGGCTTGTTTTGTGTGAAAAGATCACAGTTGCCAGTGCCAAGCTAGAATATTATTCCAAGGGAAATCTTAACCCGTTTTAAGGGCTGAGATAACTCTGGATTATTTGGGGTGACCTACTGGCATAAATAACTATTGAGAGATATTATAGGTATTTCATATAATGTCAGATATTAATAGCAGCAAAGTGCTAGTTTACATATCACTCTGTACACAAGGCATTCTTCCTTCAAACTTTAATAAAAAAGATAAATAATGTTTCTGGACAGTAATTGGAGCTAGATTTAGAAAGTGCTATTTTCCTGGTGATATAGGGCTTACCACTAATTTTTTTTCAAGTTTTTAATAGGTAATAGTCAAAATGTTTTTTAAAGTGTTAGTATCGCGGACATTAAATCCATAGACTCAGAATTTAAAAGAAGGCTTCCTAAGATTCCACATGCAGGAGGGCAGTAAGGGGAGTGCTTGCCATCCTGTAGCCTGGCCTGTCGCACTCCAGGTCTTTAGCAAGGGGAAATCCTGTGACAACAGTTATGTCTGTGGAGGAGGCCTGTGGTCATAAATTAGAAAATTTCTAGAGTTCTTTGTAGACAGGGGTAATGACATATTTTTTAAAGGAGTCACAGTAGTTTCCTAGGGGAAAGAATACCTAAGAATTTTACCAGCTGCTGAATCAATAACTCAGTAACCTCTTTTCTGTTTACGTTGGTGTTTATCTATGAGCTGGTGTTTTATGATCACTATCCAGCAAAAAGTCTACTTGCAACCCATGTCCTCCCTATGCCCACTGCCCACCCTGCCCCCACATGGCAACTGGGCTCATTTTTCACATGTCCTTTCGGTTGCGTCATGTGTACACAAGAAAATGCAAATGTGTGGAGTTCCCCTTGTGGCTCAGCAGGTTAAGAACCTGAGTAGTATCCGTGAGAATGAGGGTCCGATCCCTGGACTCGCTCAGTGGGTTAAGGATCTGGCGTTGTGGTGAGCTGTGGTGTAGGTCACAGATGCAGCTTAGATCTGGTGTTGCTATGGCTGTGGTGTAGGCCAGCAGCTGTGGTTCTGATTCGACCCCTAGCCTGGAAACGTCATATGCCGCAGGTACTGCCATGAAAAGCAAGCAAGCAAGCAAGCAAGCAAGCAAGGAAGCAAGCAAGGAAAGAAAATGAAAATGTGTACATATTCTTAATCCCCCCCCCCTTTTTTAATAGCTGTACTTCACCTTGCTTTGTTAACAGTATTTCTTGGAGAGCTTTCCATGGCAGTACTTAAAGCCTTTCCTCATTCCTTTTTACCACCACGTACAGTTTTACTGTGCAGATGTACCACAGTGTATTTAACCAGTTTCCTCACTGATGAGCGTTTGGGTTGTTTCCAGTCTTCTGCCATTTCAGAAACTTCAGTGACCTTTATGCTCATACATCATTATATACGTATGTAAGCTAGCTCCCCAGAAGTGGAACTGCTGAGTCAGAGACTGTGTGTATGTGTATCTTTGGTTTCTGTTGTCCAGACAGCCTTCATACTGGTGATAAACCACTGTGTATGTCTAGTGCTCCAGAGATTCTAGGGAGTAGATTTTGAAGGAGGAATCAGGCAGCCTCCGATGTGACTCTTGAGGTTTGTATCTGCTTCCTGAAGAGGCGGAGAAGCTTTGCGGGCCCATGGGTTTCCCTTGGAAGTCCCCTGAACCTTCTGGGAAGTGTGTAATGAGCTCAGCCAAACCTTGTGTGTCAGTGACCCAGAAACCCCTCTCTTCCATTCATGACAACAATGTATTTCCTCCACATGTGCCAAAAGGATTCAGTGAGCACTTTGCTATATGTCAGGAAAATAGCAATGAATGGTAATCCCTGTCTTGGCCCTGCAAGTTAGAACAGGGCCAGCTAAGATGTACTCGTAGTTCTTTCAAACTTGAACCCAGGAAATGAATAGAAACGATGCCATTTTTGATAATGACTCAAGAATACCACCCCCACCACACTCCTCCCAAGGACTGAGGAAATGACCAGCCAGAGATCTTCTCCCAAAGGCAGTATGACCCGGAGCAAAATTTTGGAACAAAGGTAGGAAATAATGGAGCAAAAGAGGAAAGTAAAGAGCTTGACCTGTGTATAATTATAAGGAAACTGTGATAGAATTTTATATGCAGGGCCTATAATCAGCTCAGGAAAAAGCTAACATTTCCTAGGGATTAGCAGTGTAGACCTTTCAGTTATACTCTCCCTCTCCCATCTGGCTTTGGACCAGCTCGGGGTCCTGAGTGGCCTTGAATGCTCTGAGCCCTCCTTGCCTGCCGGTAGCTCCTGGCCTCTTGCCCATTCTTACCAGAGCCGTGGCCTGGCTGTTTTAACTCGTCCCCAGGTTGTCCTCAGGCTTTAGTAGACCACAGTTTTCAGGAATTCCCATGGAAATCTTGACTTCTTTCTCCGCTCTTTCTTTCCATAAGCAAGTTCCCTGGCCAGAAGGAAAATATGCTTTTGTAATCTCTTGTCGCTGGGATCTAGACATATGCTGGATCCAAGCCACCCATGATGGGGCTGATCGGAATAGCCAGGGAGCATAGCACTTCAGGGTGTGTCTCTGCAGAGTCTGGACTCAGTGGGAGAGGCAGCTCCGTGAAGAAAAGGAAACTCAAGGCTTTTTAGGACAAAATCCTCTAATCTAACAGCACCTCTCTCCAGCTGTTACTGTCCTGCAGTAACCTCCTCTGTAGTCTTTGGGGTTGGTGAGCACTTATGAGAAGTCCGTGACGTATCTTCCAAGTTGGAGTCCCTAGTCCACCTTCCTGAGTGTTCTTTTAGGGCTCTTCGATTGTATTCTTGAATCCTGCCTTCCCTATGATCGAATCAGGATCATCTCTAGCCTGCCCTTGATAGCACGCGGCCTCTCTCTTCTGTTGCTCATTTTTTTCTCCCTCAGCTCCTCCCGCCCTCATCCACTGCTGCCAGAATCTATCTTTTTAAAGCACAAGCCTATTACTCCCCTCCTTAAATTCTTTCAGTACTTTTCTGCCACAGGATTCAATCCCCAGTTCTTGTGCCCAGGGCCCTTCGTAATCTGATCTTTGATCCCTGTCACTCCCCTCCCTTTCAGCACCTTAGGCTCCAGATTTTACTTTCAGTTCTTCCCAACTTGCCCTGTTATTTAGAAGCCCGGAGCTGACCATCCTTTCCTCAAGATTCTACCCATGTGTCGGCTTTCTCCCCCAAAGATAACTTGTTTCCTCCCCAAATTTAGTTTTCCCCCAAGCTCTTCTTTCGCTCGCATCTCTCACTCTGTAGTAAACAGCTGTAGATGAGTGTCTCTCCCGCTGGGCTGCCGTTACATAAGGGTAAAGTCTATGTCTTATCTTATTTACAGACACTTAAAAGGTACAAGTGATTAGGGCTCATTAAATGCTTGTTGCTTGTCACTCTAGGGAACAGATACCTGAATGAGATCCATGGAGAAACCGAAACTTTTCTTTTTTTCTAAAATGTACATGGATGTCCCTGTAGTATCAGCTAATAAAATTTGGGTGATTTCATTGAGTATTGAGCACAAGACTGATACTGTCTCAGAGTTCCTGCTGTAGCAGTAACAGGATTGGCAGCATCTCTGGAGTGATGGAATGCAGGTTTGTCCCTGGCCTGGCACAGTGAATTAAGGATTTGGCATTGCTGAAGCTGCCACATAGGTCACAACTGCGGCTCGGATCTGATCTCTGGCCTAGGAACTCCTTATGCTGTGAGGCAGCCAAAAAGAAAAAAGAAAAACCAGTACCGCTTCAGTTGCATGGAGCAAGATATTAAAAACGTCAGAGGCATAATTTGAAAGCAATATGACGCAATATGACGCAATATGACGCAATGAACCTCATTCCAAAAAAAAAAAAGTTTCTTTACGGAGCGTGTATTAATTAGTTTCTTTACGGAGCGTGTATTAATTAGAACTAGGAGGACTAAACCATGAACATTATTTTTTTAAAATATTGATCAGTAAGAAATGAAAGCCCCATTGCAGGGCAACAGACTACTCACAATATTTTCCTTGCTCAGTTAGAAAAAGAAGAAAAATGGAAGGAAAAACCCACAGGACAACCTGTCATCTCCAGTCCCCAAAAAACTAATTTAAAAATATGTGGCCCCAATGATGGGTGAGTAGTGTCGTCTTAGCACAGGAAGGACAGTCCATCAAAGTCAGACAACGCTAGGATCTTGAAAAACACCAAAGGATGGTAATGACATAGCACCTATAACAGGCACAGGGACCATGAGGCTGCAGGATGGGTGACCTCATCCAGCAGCCTGATAACATAGGGCTAAATTAGAGGTGACCCCCAAATCCATACTGTGTAACATTTTAGAAACAAAATGAGGAATTCTGAGGAGAAAATGAAACAGACACCAGTTTAAGAACCCGAGATTCTAGCCGCTGACACATTTCTAAGTGATCTCTACTCACTTAGATTTCCAAGTTATTATGCCCCCCAAACCAGGAATTGGAGATTCCAGAAGACATTTGCACAGAGAGAGAAGAGAGCTGGATTGGGGAAACTTACATCCACATTGGCAGCTGCAGAACCCGGAAGCCTGTGAGCTAAGCACCTGGACAGAGTGTCCGTATAACAGGCTCTAACTAGCCGAAAGATCTTTGCAATCCCAGTGCCCCTAGTAACAACGACAGTGCCTGGCACCTAGTGGGGCTCAAGAAACATCTATTGAATCAATTGACTGAATGAACAAACATTTGTAGAGTGTTTTCTACTGTTTGCTGTGCCCTCGTTGAACCTGGTAATGAAAAGAAGACAAGATACTTTTATTTTGCACATATAAAGGTTTTTCACCTCCAGAGTTCCTGTCGTGGCTCAGTGGTAACGAATCCAAATAGGATCCACGAGGATGTGGGTTCAATCCCTTCCCTTGCTCAGTGGGTTAAGGATCCTGTGTTGCCATGAGCTGTGGTATAGGTCACAAACATGGCTTGGATCCCGAGTTGCTGTGGCCGTGGCTGTTGCTGGCAGCCGTAGCTCTGATTTGACCCGCAGCCTGGGAACTTCCATATGCCTTGGGTATGGCACTAAAAAAAACCCAAAGTTTTTTTCCTTCCAATTAGAAGTTGCAGACTTATTCAAGGATATCAAGATAGAAGTCTCTTCTACCTTGGCTAATTCTCTGGCCTCGTGATTTAATCTTATTTTACATATGAGTGGTGCCGCACAACTTTGAAAGCATTTAGCAACAGTAGTGACAGTGGTCCAATTAAATATACAGAACAGTGATGATCCACACCTCCATTTTTCAGAGTAAGTGGAGTTTAATTAATTGGATCAACGATAGAAATAGCTTCTGCTTGATCAGACCCATGTCTTTGGGTCCCAGGTCTGAGAGTTCAGTTATCACGCTAAATCTCACCTGAACTAGAAAAAACCTCTAGCTCCCAGCACCTGAACAGAGGAGAAGCTGCCGGATATACAGAGATCTGAGATTGGAAGCCAGCATTTGAATGAGTATGTTGTATCAGGGGGACTAGCTACAAAGTATACACCACACTCTAGGCTGCTTTTTCAGAATCTTAGGGATAGAGCTGGGTGGTGATAGAGGAGCTGCTGGCAGGCAGCTTGTGCTTTTCTGGGAAGATTATCCAGGTGATTCTGATTCGACCCCCCTCCAATACCTCCCCTCTGCCATCACAAAATCCCCAGTTTAATTTCCCCAGGTCATCTGATACTCAGCTCCAGTAACCTGGTGAAAATGGCCCTGCTTTGAAGAAGTAAAGAGAAAATTCTCTCCTTACCTTGTTAATGGCTTAGGCTTCGCCAGTGCTCTAAAGGCTCACTGCTAGCCAAGTTGTGCAGCTTTTCTCCTCTGACTCACCAGCTCCCCTCTCAGCTTTCTCCTCCTCCTTGCATCTTGCATAACCATCTCTACTCAGAGCAAGTAACGCTGGCTTCTCCCTCCTGCCAAAAATTACCCACCTGCCAAGATGGGGTTAAGAAAGCCTCACTCAGAGCCTTGATATTAGCAGCCTTAACTGTGAGAGACTCGGGGGTGGGGAGACTGCTTGAATGGGCTGGGCCTGGAGGAGCCAAGGAGGAAGCATTCTCTTCCACAACTGGGAGGTGATGAAGATTCCTTGAAGGCAGGTTAACTCCCTAAGGACCAAAGGAAAAAAAGAAAGCGCAGAAGTAGATGAGGTTGATAGGGAAATTGCCAGACTATGATAGCCAAAATGGACACATGTGAAACCTTGCTCTTGAGAAAACCTTGAAGGTATTTCTGGATTGCACCTTCCTGCTTACTCCACTGGGATTTAGGAAGATTACACCTTTTTTTTTTTTTTTTTGGCCTCCGTGTTTTATGCAGCATCTTAACCCTTCTTGCAGGGGGTAATGACTAGATGTACTACCTAGATGTAATAACTTGTTTGGGAGGACATAGGTGTATTGGTGTTTAGTTGGGGTACAGGAAAAGAAATTTCTCCTTCAGGGAAAAAAGATACAAGTTCATTAAAAACTATAGCTCCTTGGAGTTCCTGTCGTGGCTCGGTGGTTAATGAATCCGACTAGGAACCATGAGGCTGTGGGTTTGATCCCTAGCCTTGCTCACTGGGTTAAGGATCTGGCGTTGTCATGAGCTGTGGAGTAGGTCACAGACGCGGCTCGGATCCCGCGTTGCTGTGGCTCTGGTGTAGGCCAGTGGCTACAGCTCCAATTCGACCCCTAGCCTGGGAACCTCCATATGCCGAGGGAGTGGCCCTAGAAAAGGCAAAAAGACAAAAAACAAACAAAAACAAAAAACCCTATAGCTTCTTACTAGCTATATGTACTTGGGCAAATCACAAAACTAGTCTGAGCTACTTTACTTGATTGTTGTGAATATAAAACAATAGGTGAATTTTTTATGAATTTAAATTTAAAAAACCCAGTCACCCAAGTTATTAAATTATTTTCAATTCATTAATTATAAATAATACATTCAATTTATTAAATAAAAATTATTCCAAAAACAAATCCAAAACAATTAATAAAATGGCAATAAGAACATACATATCAGTAATTACCTTAAATGTTAGTGGACTAAATGCCCCAACCAAAAGACATAGACTGGCTCATTGGATACAAAAACAAGACCCATATATATGCTGTCTTCAAGAGACCCACTTCACTTCTAGGGACACATACAGATTGAAAGTGAGAGGATGAAAGAAAATATTCCATACAAACGGGAATCAAAAGAAAGCTGGAGTAGCAATACTCATTTCAGACAAAATAGACCTTAAAATGAAGAATATTTTAAGAGACAAGGAAAGACACTACATAATGATCAAAAGATCAATCCAAAAAGAAGATATAACAATTTTAAATATCTATGCACCCAACATAGGGTCACCACAATATATAAGGCAACCACTGACAACCTTAAAAGGAGAAATCAACAAGAACATTATATATGTGAGACTAATAATAAAATAATTATCTATTTCAGTCTTGTGACTTAATGCTCTAAATGACTTTTTTAAAGCATACCTTGTTGGGAGTTCCTCTCGTGGCGAAGTGGTTAACGAATCTGACTAGTAACCATGAGGCTGTGGGTTCGATCCCTGGCCTTGCTCAGTAGATTAAGGATCCGGCGTTGCTGTGAGCTATGGTGTAGGTTGCAGACGAGGCTCGGATCCCGAGTTGCTGTGGCTCTCTGGCGTAGGCCGGTGGCTACAGCTCTGATTAGACCACCCCTAGCCTGGGAAGCTCCATATGCCACAGGAAGCAGCCCTAGAAAAAGGTAAAAAGACAAAAAAAAAAAAAGCGTACTATGTTGTAACTCATGATGTAAAATTAAAATATTTAATCGTTTAAACAGACATCATATCCAGGTTTGTGCTTTAAAATCATATGAATTTTAACAGATGAAAATTTAAAACCCTTTGCCATATTCACATTAACAAGAAATACTTATAGAATTTTCATGTATACCTCTCTCCCTCTTCCCCACCCATCCCTCTAGATTCCCTAGTCACATGTGACAGAAGATTTTAAACAGTGTAGAAGATATATTTATTTTCATTGAAAGGATATGTGTGCATATTCAGAGTACATATCTTCAATCATTAAAAATTACTTTGAACAAATAAATAACTAAAGGTACAGAAAGACGTCTACAGGAGTTCCCGTCGTGGCTCAGTGGTTGACGAACCCGACCAGGAACCATGAGGTTTCGGGTTCGATCCCTGGCCTCACTCAGTGGGTTAAGGATCCGGCGTTGGCGCGAGCTGTGGTGTAGGTTGCAGACGCGGCTCGGGTCCGGCGTTGCTGTGGCTCTGGCATGGGCTGGTGGCTACAGCTCCGATTCGACCCCTAGCCTGGGAACCTCCATATGCCACAGAAGCAGCCCAAGAAAATGGCAAAAAGACAAAAATAAATAAATAAATAAATTAAATAAAATAAAAACCTGACCATAGACCACTTCTTTTCTCTGAAAGAGATTAGGAGGTGGCAGGCATTGTCTTTGAAAATAATGTCAGTGACCTCAGAATTTGGGCAACAATTTTTTGCTTCCTTATTTTTAAAACAGAGGTGTGTATAGGTGTTTGTTTACGGGAGTTCCCGTGTTGGCACAGCAGAAATGAACCCAACTAGTATCCATGAGGATGTGGGTTCAATCCCTGACCTCACTCAGTGGGTCGGGAATCCCGGGTTGCTGTGAGCTGTGGTGTAGGTCGCAGATTTGGCTTGGATCCTGCATTGCTGTGGCTGTGGTGTAGGCTGGTAGCTGTAGCCTGGGAACTTCCATATGCCACAGATGTGGCCTTAAAAAGCAAAACAAAATAAATTTTTTTATGAATTCAGCAAGATAGCAGGATATATGATTATGTACAGAAATCAGTTGCATTTCCTTAAACCAACAAGTAAATATCAGAACAAGACTGTAAAAAAAAGTCCCTTTTAAATTCGCATCCACATGGAGAACAAACTTCTGGTTACGAAGCAGGAGAGGGAGGGAGTAGGGTGGACTGGGAGTTTGGGGTTAGTAGGTACAAACTGTTGTATTTGGAGTGGATAAGCAATGAGATCCTGCTGTATAGCTCAGGGAACTATATCTAGTCACTTGCGATGAAACATGGTGGAGGATAACGTGAGAAGAAGAAAGTACATATTTGTATAGCTGAATCAATTTGCCATACAGCAGAAATAACATAACATTGTAAGTGAACTATACTTCAGTAAAATAAAATTTTTAAAAATATCATAAGCAAAGTTAAAAAATGGGTTTTGGTTACCATTTACAAAATATTCTTAAGAGAAAAGAAATTATAATATCTCTAAAAACAATTAAATAAAGAATACTTTGGCAAGTTAAAATCTTATTATGATGGCCTGTTATCCAGTCATAGACACCAAGGATAGTTGTCCCCCCTTATCCCTGTGTTCTGCATCCAAGGATTCAACCAACCTCAATTGAAAATAATCAGAAGAAAAAATTTTTTTTCCCAGAAAGTTCCAAATAGCAAAACTTGAATTCACCAGGCACCGGCCACTATTTACATAGGCTTTACAGTGTATTTAGAACTATTCACATATCATTTCCATTATTTTAAGTAGTGTGCATAATCTGGAGATGATTTAAAGTATATAGGAGGATGTGTGTGGGTTGTATGTATATATGGTGCATTTTATACAAGGGCCTTGAGCTTGGTGCCAGTGAGCGTCCTAGAACCAGTCCGATTGCAAATACCAGGGAAAGGATGACTGTACAAGTGAGGATATGCAGATCACTAAAGGTTGAAGGCCAAATTTGTCAAGCAGCACATTAGAATTCCCAGGCCTTGATCCAGCCATGAAAAATAGCCTGTGTAGCTTCCAGGACATGGAGTTTAATTCAGAAGCCATTTGATAAATGTTTACTCACCTTTGAGATCTGGGAGGGAAGTTGTCTGTACTGTAGCACACACACAAATTGACTTCTCTTTCTTTAATGGGAGGCAAAGATCCTCTTACACTGTATATTCTTGGATTATGTCAGGTAGTCAGTCATAGGTGTAACCACTGGCTTTGTCACATTATGAATTTCATAATCACTGTGTTATTGACACTGACCTTTAAATGGTGCTTTCTTCCTGGAAGCGTTATTGCTGGAATTAAATGAACCATCACTCTCCAGTGATGGAGAGTGGAAAATGGAACCAACATTTCACTTGACTTTGAGTAGGAAAAAAAAAAAAGGATGAGGAGTTCCCATCGTGGCTCAGTGATTAATGAATCCGACTAGGAACCATGAGGTTGCGGGTTTGATCCTTGGCCTTGCTCAGCGGGTTAAGGATCTGGCGTTGCCATGAGCTGTGGTGTAGGTCACAGACGCGGCTCGGATCCTGAATTGCTATGGCCGTGGCGTAGGCCATTGGCTACAGCTCCCATTAGACCCCTAGCCTGGGAACTGTGGGTGTGGCCCTAGAAAAGACAAAAAGACAAAAAAAAAAAAGGATGAGGAAGCTTTTTATAAGTATAGGAACACATGTAAATCATGGTGGCCTGTAAAAGCAACTGATTTTGGAGTTTGGACTTTCTTTTCAAGCCTCAGAAAATCCGGTGGAAGTTAAAGCCTTCTCTCTAGAAGAATGCCCATTTACTCAAACACAATATTGTGTCCAATTTCAAGGGGTCCCAAGTTAAGAATCCCTACAAAAAACTGCATGCACTTCAGGTATTCTCAGACTACGGTTTTCTTAAGACATTTGTCTCCCAGGAACCACTATTCAGCAGGGCTGTGAACTCCATGTGTCAGCCCCTGAATCAGAGTCAGATGTTCTCAGAGATCAAGGAGTTCTTAATCCTTTCTGGTTACACTACCCGCTCCTGCTACTCTCATCCAAACCATCGCTCCTTGTGTACTAGGATTGGAGTTTCTTCACTGCTATACTTGGTTCCTGGTCTTTCCTGTCCACAGTGACACTAACAGGACAGTCCAGCTTTCCTTGCATTTCTTTTCATGTGGGGGCTCTGGCATTCCTCATTTCACTCAGTAGGCATCAGCCTGTGGTGTGGTTATCAAGGCCTGAAACTGGAGTGGCTTTACACTCCCTCCTTCCCTCCCTCCATTGGTCGTCAGCCCTGTGTGGCTTACCAGAGCCTAGTGTCCGTCCTGGCTAGGGTATTGGCTAAGTAGCTGGGTTTAAAAGAATGAATTCTGGAAGACTAGAGCTTTCTGTTTTGGTTAAGCATCTGTAGATGTAACAGTTGGATGTTAAGCATCTCAGGGAGACAAGACCTTTGGAAGACGTATGCCAGGAAGGGAATCTGGGTTGCTGTAAAGCCTATTATCCAATGGACAGTTGCCTTCAGTAGAACTTGCTTCCTTGGTCTAGGCACTGGTGGAGGACACCTGTGGGGATCCCCGGGCAATAGAATGGCGCTTATCTCTGTGTTAGAGGTATCAGTTTAAACAGTGGGAGAACAAGCTGGATTAAGGTAGGTCAGAAAGCCGTAAAAGATAATCAATGGTTTTAAGGTTCTTTTGTTTTGTTTTGTTTTTTGTCTTTTTGCCATTTCTTGGGCCGCTCCCGTGGCATATGGAGGTTCCCAGGCTAGGGGTCTAATCGGAGCTGCAGCTGCCAGCCTATGGCAGAGCCACAGCAACGCAGGATCCGAGCCACGTCTGTGACCTACACCACAGCTCACAGCGATGACGGATCCTTAACCCACAGGGCAAGGGCAGGGATCGAACCGGCAGCCTCATGGTTCCTAGTCGGATTTGTTAACCACTGTGCCATGACGGGAACTCCGGTTTTAAGGTTCTTATTGGTTCTTGCTCTCTTGAGTGTCCTTAACAGGTCAGAGTGGGTGAGAAGATGAGTAGAGCCAGGAGTTCCTCATAAAGCCCAAACTTAGAAGTTCTTGGTGATTCAGAAGCTTGACAGTGTTGAACAGCAGATACCTTGTCTGGAATCAGGACAGGATGTGATCTGAGAATTCTGCCTCCAGACTTTCAAAACTCTCCAGAGACTGCAGGTGATCCAAAGTCAAGGGCTTTCTGGGGGTGAAATCTGACGGGCTTTTCCATGTATCACGTTGATCATCAGGGTCTGTCTCTTCTACTCCTAAATAGCTGTCATGTTTGCTCCCTTTCTTTTTGTGTCCCTAGCCATTGTCTTTGCTCAGGCTCTCAATTTTTCTCGCTTGAATTTCTGCCAACAACGCTTCAGTTGTCCCCTGTACCTCCAGTCCCAGCACTGCAGTCTTTTCTGCAGTGATCTTTCCTTGTACAGACCTGATCCACATCACTTTTCTGATGGAAGCGCTGCAGTGGAGCTGATTATCGGACGAGGAGAAAACTCCTTGGCGTGCCACTACGCATTTTTAAAAGAAGCTGTTGTCTGTCTATTCTTCTTTGTAATCTCTTTCATGCAGTAAATTCCAAAAACATCTTTTTGGTGCCTATTACACTCCAGGAACTGCTCTAGGCCCTGAAAACTGCAGCGAACAAAACAGACAAAATGTCTCTGGAGCTTGCGTTCTGTTGGGTGGGGGACAAATACATAAATAAAGTGTATAGTATAACAGATTGTGACAAGTGCTATGGAGAAAATAAGAAAGAAGAGATTTTTAAAAATAAAAGGAAGAGATTGTGGCAGGGGTGTGCGGGTGGGGATTCTTCCAGTTTGTGATAGCGGGATCAGGGAAAGTAACGTTTTGGTGAGGACCTGAGAGCGGTGAGGGGGATAAAAACCAAGAAAACCTACGAGGAAAGACCATTCTAGGCAAAAGGAGCAGGTAAGTGCAAAGGTGCTGAACCAGGAACCCCAAGGAAAGTGGTGTGACTGATCAGAGTGAGCAGGGAGAGTATAAACCAGGAGGTTGTGAGCTACCAAAGGCAGAACAGAAGAAATGATGTAGGAAAGCATTATCGTTACCAGTTGGAGTGTGACTTGGGGCCAAATGGAAAGTTACTGGAGGGTGTAAGTTTAAGAATGATCTATATTCTAAAAGGACCATTTGGCGTATTGTGAGGTGAGTAAACCAGAAGAGGCTCAAGGAGAGAAGCTGCGAAGTCAGCTAGGAGGCCAGTGTCTTGTATCAGGGTAGTAGTCGTGGATTCTAAAATATCTATTAACACATATTTTAAAGGTAGAGTCAATTCATTGACGGATCACATGTGGGAATGAGTCAAGGCTGACTCAAGGATGTTGTTGCCATTTTCGAAAAAGGGAAGAGTTAGCTTTTGGAGTCAGAAATCAGGAATTAGATTTTGGATGTGTAAAGTTCAAGATGCCTCTTGGACAATGAAGTGGGAATGTTGAGCAGGCAGTGGGAAATATAGAGAGGTAAGTGGGTAGATAGATAGATAGGTGGGTAGATAAATCTAGATATAGATACAGATTGCAAAGGAGGGGTCCAGACTGGAAATACACATGTGAGAATCATCAACGTGGAGATGGTATGCAGAGCCACGAGGCTGAGTCAGAGCACGCAGGGTGAGTAAGAGGACAAGAGAAGCCAAGAAAGAGTCACCAGCAACATAGGGGGAAAACACGGTGCATGTGGTGCCATGGGCGCCAAGAGAAGAACGTGTTCTGGGGAGAAAGGAATAATCAATTGTGTTAAAAGCTTCAGAAAGATTAAGGATAGATACTTAGCGTTAGATATAGCAATGTGGATGTCACTAATGATCTTGTCAAGAGGATGTTCTGGCGAGTCATAAGCATAAAAATCTGATGGGAGAAAAGGAATTGGAGTTGGCAAGACAGCCAATTCTCAATTGTCTAAAGAGAGGAGAAATGGGACAGTAGTTTCAAGGAGAAGTGACATCAAGAAAGTTGTTTTGGTTTGCTTTTAAAGATGAGAGGATGGATGGAGTTCCCGTCGAGGCTCAGTGGTTAACAAATCTCACTAGGAACCATGAGGTTGCCGGTTTGATCCCTGGCCTTGCTTAGTGGGTTAAGGATCCGGCGTTGCCGTGAGCTGTGGTGTAGGTCACAGACGTGGCTCGGATCCTGAGTTGCTGTGGCTCTGGCGTAGGCCGGCAGCTACAGCTCTGATTTTTTTTTTTTTTTTTTTTGGTCTTTTTGCTATTTCTTTGGGCCGCTTCTGCGGCATATGGAGGTTCCCAGGCTAGGGGTCTAACTGGAGCTGTAACCACCGGCCTACGCCAGAGCCACAGCAACATGGGATCCGAGCCGCGTCTGCAACCTACACCACAGCTCACGGCAACGCCGGATCGTTAACCCACTGAGCAAGGGCAGGGATTGAACCCGCAACCTCATGGTTCCTAGTCGGATTCGTTAACCACTGCGCCACGACGGGAACTCCTACAGCTCTGATTTGACCCCTAGCCTGGGAACCTCCATATGCCGCAGGAGCAGCCCTAGAAAAGGCAAAAAAAAAAAAAGAAAAAAGAGAGAGAAGATGGAGTTCTCCTGTGGTACAGTGGGTTAAGAACCCAGCGTTGTCTCTGCAGCTTTGGATTGCTGCTGTGGCGTGGATTCAATCCTTGGCCCGGGAACTTCCACGTGCCATGATCGTGGGCAAAGAAAAAGATGAGAGGAAAAAACAGCTTGTTTTTTTGCTGCTGGAAATGATCCAGGAGAGAGAGGAGATGGTTGGAGTGATGGAATCAGGTGCCCACAAGCGGAGGAGTTGGCCCAAGTTAGGAGCACATGCCATTCATTGTTGTTAATAGGAGGGAAAGCAGAGTATGAGCATGGATGCCGAGAGGTGGGGTCCTTGTGGACCTTCTCGTCGTTTTTACTTTTTCCATGAACTGGGAAAGGTTCATAGGTGACAAGGTTGTCACCTTAGGATGGGAAGGAAGTTATGGAGTTTGAAAAGAAAGCGGGGGAAGGTATGGAATGGCCATCTGTGAGGATGGGCTAATGATCATGCTAGGATAACGTAAGCAGAATTGATGAATGACATTGAAGATCTTTTCAAAGTGAGTGGTCATAAACTGAAAATGCGAGCAGTGAGCATCAGAGTACGAGTTTTCCAGTCATGTTGAGCTGCCGCACTTGTGCAGGCATAGTGGAGAGTTAGATTTAATTAAGGCTTGTGTTCTGTCAGAAAAGTACAATGAAGCAAGAGAGGGGAAAGGCAACCAAGGTTATATGTGAAGGAGTGATCATAACCACAGACCATGGAATCTAAGCGGGATCAGAGGTGAAACAAGGATATGAATGAAGGGAATAACTGAGCTCAAGCAGAGGACTTCTTTTTTGGAGGAAAGGAGGCCAAGGATTTTAGAAATTAGTGTTTGGGAAGAATCCTGTATAAAGATATTGAGATTCGGTAGGAGCAGGGTTGGAGAGTGACAGTGGCCATCTGACTGCAATGAGGTTAGCATAGTCTGGGTAACGTCACAGTCAAAGATGGGGGCGCTCTCTCGTGGCTCAGCAGATTAAGAATCCAGTGTTATCAGTGCGGTGGCTCAGGTTGCTGCTGTGGCACAGGAACTTCCACATGGTGTGGGTGTGACCCAAAAAAAAAAAAAAAAGAAGGGCAGTTTGGGGAAGGAAAGAATCAGAATGGCCTGGAAGCAGCAGTAGGGACAAAGAGGATATCCTTTCTACTGTAGGGTGTGGGAGAAAAGCAGCCACCACTTGAGAGGGCTGCAGAAGAGGCATTGTCCTCAAAGGAGACCCAGATTTCCTTTAGAACAAGAAGGGGAAGAAACAATTCAGAGACTCTAAGAAAAGAGGGGAGTTCCCGTTGTGGCTTAGTGGGTAAGAACCTGACATAGTGTGGATGGAGGTTCCATCCCTGGCCTTGCTCTAGCATTGCTGCACGCTGTGGTGTAGGTTGCAAATTCAGCTCTGATTCAACCCCCTAGCCTGGAAACTTCCACATACCACAAGTGCCCTCCCCCCCAAAAAAGAAGGATTTTACTGATCCCAACAACCCAATTTCTGAGAATTTCAGGAGATGGTGAGGGTAGGAAATGGAGTCAGAAAATAGAATGTACAGGGCCATTTGGGATGAAATGCAAGGGATAAGGAACGACCTAGGGTCCTGGGCTTCTTGTGTGACTGGCATAAGCCAGGATAAAGGGGCTAGTGATAACAGATAATGATGGTCTCAAGGCAGGTAGAGGTGGCCAAACGTGAATAATGAGGAAAGGAAGGTGTGAAGGACCTGCCAGGGAGAGTCCAAGGATGGCCCAGCCTTACTCTTGACATTGGTGATATAGAGGCCAGGGGAGGGGTGTTGCCTTATCCAGAGCACCTGAAATTTAGAAACATTATTCTGAAGATGGTGTCACCATTTCTTTGGATGATATAAAAATTCTGGAGTCGGCTTGACTGAAGGATTGGGAGCTTTGATTGAAGGAAGAAAGGAAAGGAATGGTGGAGCGTGAAACACTGAAGAATGAGGTAGTTGAGGTAGTTCTTCGGGGGATTTTGCAGGAGTTCCTTGTGCTGACCCATGTGACAAGAAGTCCAGGCATAGTTAGTTGGGGCTCTTCCAGTGGCTCAGGGATGCTAAGTGCTATCTTTCTGTAGACATTCAACCTGAGGCTTATTGCCTCATGGTCAGAAGAAGATGGCTGCACATCTAGAACTCAACATCTAAATTCCAAATGGGAAAGGGAAGAAAGGTTAACAGGCAAGGAGTATGTGTATATTTGAGGCAAAAGTATGGAAGTACTTACAGCAGCTCATATGGGTTACTCGGAAACATCTTCCCTTCTTTATTCCCTAGCTAACTTGCATCTACTCTTTCAAAATTCAACTCAAGTCAGCATCACCTTCTTGGAGAAACCATTCCTTTACCTCCCTCGGTTGAGTGTGTGTTTTCAGAGACCATGATAGATTGCAGTAACAATCCCAATTCTACCATCTCTTTATCCAAGCCCTGGGCCATGGAATTTTGATCTTGGTCTCAGTCATGCAACTTAACTTTGACCAATGGGATATTTTATATTAAAATCATGTGTGTAGTTGTCTTCTTATGTCTAAAAGCCACTGCCTTGAGAATATACCTGCTAGAGGATGAGAGAGACAGAAACAGAGCCAGATCAACATGGTAAGGCCATTCTAGATCAGCTAACAGCAGCTAACCCCCAGATACTTCACTGAGTTCACCCCAAATCAGCAGGACTGTCTAGGGAATCACCCAAGATGCATGAAAAATTGACAGTGCTGAAGTTAAGTGGTTGGTTCAGCATTATTATGGCACTGGATCATTGACACAGAGTCCCTTGGGAGTTCTGTTACAAGCCTTAGCCCTGTCTCATGAACTAATGTTAGGGGGCTCCTTTAGGACAGGGCTGTGTACATCTGGTGCCTAGCACAGTGCCTGGCACATAGAAGGTGCTCAGTGAAACCATAGGAAAGGAATGAATGAATGCACCTTTGTTAAGCCTTTACAAAGGACCTTACTGCTTTGTGCACAACAGGTGCAAAATTCCCCATAATTAAACAATGTAATCAAATAGACGCACCCATAGAAAACCTGGTTCAACAAGATATGTGAAGCTACAATGTATAATAAACTATCATCACAGATTAAAGCGCTTTTCTACCTCAGGTACTGTGACCATTTCTTAAACATTGGGCAATCGGTTTTACATTTTACTGTTTTGTATAGATCACGGCAAAAGGGTAGAGTGTAAGTAAGTAGATATGACTCAGTCTAGATATCCTTACTATTATCTTCAGCACAGAGTACCAAACCATTGTAACTACTGACATTATCTAAATCATGTCAAGAAGCTCACGTGCTTAAGGAGTTCCCGCGATATTGCAGTGGGTTAAGGATTCAGCATTGTCTCTGCAGCGGCTCAGGTGGCTGCTGAGGGGCGAGTTCCATCCCCAGCCCAGCATAGTGGGTTAAGGATCTTGCATTGCCACCGCTGTGGCATAGGTCATAGGTGCAGCTTGGATTTGATCCATGGCCCAGGGACTGCCATATGCCATGGGTGCAGCCAAAAAGAAAAAGACAAAAACTTGCATTACTTTTTTTTTAAAGTATTTGTATGAATATGAAAAAAGAAAGAGAACTTTGACTAAGGGTCTGCAGAGAAAAATATCACATATAGTAACCTAATCAGGTATGGGGGTGGGAGTGCAAGAATATCTTCCTTATGAAAGGACAGCAGCAGTCACACGGCATGTTTGGGGGACACTGAGCAAAGGAGTTCAGCCAAAGGAGAGAGTTTCTGTAGAGAAATTTTCTTTTTTTTAAAGGCTAAGAGTAGTAGGGCAGAGTGGAGCCCAGTTGTAGAAATCCTTGAATATAAGGTTAAGGGCATTTTGGAGTTCCCGTCGTGGCGCAGTGGTTAACGAATCCGACTAGGAACCATGAGGTTTCGGGTTCGGTCCCTGCCCTTGCTCAGTGGGTTAACGATCCGGCGTTGCCGTGAGCTGTGGTGTAGGTTGCAGACGCGGCTCGGATCCCGCGTTGCTGTGGCTCTGGCGTAGGCCGGTGGCTACAGCTCCGATTCAACCCCTAGCCTGGGAACCTCCATATGCCGCGGAAGCGGCCCAAAGAAATAGCAGAAAGACAAAAAAAAAAAAAAAAGGTTAAGGGCATTTTAACATTATCTTTTAATCAGCAGGAAATAGTTAACTTTTGAGCAAGGGAGTTACACAATGAAATGTTGGGTCTGTCTTAGTTGCTAGATTCTAACAGTATGATGTGGGATTTTTGCAGAGATATGACTGATCGTCATATCACATAATTTAAAACAAAATACCATCGTGCAGATAGTGTTCCTGTTTATTTTTATTATTATTATTTAAGTTTTCAAGCCACTTTGAGTTTTTTTAAATGATTTTTCTTCCCCATCATAGCTGGTTTACAGTGTTCTGTCAATTTTCTACTGAACAGCACGGTGACCCGGTCACACATACATACATACGTTCTTTTTTCTCACATTATCATGCTCCATCATAAGTGACTAGATAAAGTGCAGTGCTATACAGCAGGATCTCATTGTCCTGTTCATTTTTAAATCACATCTTTGTTAAAGTCTAGATTTATGCTGGTTGCAGATGACCAAGGTATTACTTTGAGATCAAAAGGTTTGCTAATTTCTCCCTGAGAGTCATTTAGTCTGTTATCCATTGTGAGTCCATGAATTGATTTTTTGCCCCCTCTGGCTGTGGGGTTGTCTCATTTTCTTCTGCTTTGCTTTCAATATGCTCCCCTGGCTCCTTTGGGTCTAATTGTGTGAAAAACAAATTATACCAGAGGGAAAAGTCAGAAGTAAGAATAAATGAGACTCCATGTAATCAAAACCAGAATCAACATTGGAATAAATTATTCTAAGCGCATTTTCCAAGAGCGCATCTTACCTGTGTTGTGGTAGCATTTGCCTTTTTGGTCTGAGGGTGTCATTTTGTCCTCAAAACATGTTTTATAATCCACAAACTGTATTTGCTAGGTGGTGTGTCACTGTTTCTTCTTAAATGGAATGTAAAGTCAAGAAGGATAAACATCTTATCCAAAGTCTTATGTCGTGTTAGTGACAGACCTTTTCACACTCCATTCCTCTACACCTTGCCTCCATTCCACCTTACACACTCCCATTCAGCTTTCTAAACGCTGGTGAGACACGCCTCATCCACGCACCATTTTATCCCTGAGCTCAGTCCTGTCTCCTTGCTGCTCCCCCCGTAGACATGCTCTTTCTCCGGGCTGTAATTATACACATTCTTTTGCGTGTCTGTCTTCCCTGTTGGACTTGAGGGGCATTGCACGTCTTCCCTCAGCTCCACGCCTAGTGTTTCACACATAGTCGGTGCTCAGTTAATGGGCATCCAAGGGGAGTGAGTCTAAACTCCGTTAACGGTCTGAGAAAAAGACAAAGGGGCAACCCCTAAAGCCATCCCCACTTAGATTCATTCTCTTCCTGCTTTAACATGTTTGGGAAAAGAGTTTTCACAGCCATCAGGGAAATGTGAGCCCCTTTATGGGGTTCAGTTCAGGGCCCTTCTCCCCTGCCCACCCCCTGCGTTGCTTGCTGAGTGCTTCTCTCTTCTTATGCAACCTTGACCCCTCGGAGCACGGTTGCTTTTTCTGTCTTGCCTCATTTCCCGCTTGGATGCTCACGCCTCACTTCCCTTTGCCCTTGTTTGCTTTCGGTTCCTCCACCCAGGAGTGCTGTCCCCTCCTTCCGAGGAGATCCGTCTTCCCCACTGCATTCTCCTCCACTCACCACCTCCCCCACGGGTTTCCTGGGAGAGTGGGCGGAGGGGGCCTCCTCCACTGGGCCCCACAATGTTTTCTTTTATACAGCGAATGTTCCTTCTAACTTTCCAAATCTATAATCAGACAGGCGTGATGAGTAATCAGCAGGTGGTGAGGACCGGGTGAGAGCAAGCGGTTTATTTAGGGGGTGAGGAGGAAGTCCACCCTGGCGGACCTGCCCTTCCAGCTCCTTCGAGCTCCCTCTGGACGTAAGCACTGGTTTGCTCACTTAGTGTTGAATCTGGCAGGTGGTTTTTGGGGAAGCTGAGCCCTAAAGCTTCACACATAACCCATCCTCAGGATGCCAGAAGCACCAGGAAGGAGCAGGCCTGGTTCAGGGGTCGTGTGGGGGGCCGGTTAGGAGAGGTGAAGGTGGGCACAGGAATGGGGTGCTGCTGCTTCTCCCTTGGATTCCTCAAATCTGTAACAAAGCGGGACACAAGTGGCCCCACTGCTCCAGCTCCCAGTGACACACAATTCAGATAATTGTCCGGCCCTTCCCCAACACACACCCTTTCATTTCATTGAGGGACAGCTCAGGTTAAGTCATCTCAGATCTCAAGCCACAGCCTAGAAATTGGTAGAAATCGGGTCCGTCTTGGGAGGAGACAGTGAAGTGGGGGTGACCAGTTCCCTGTAGCAGAGGAAGGAACAAGGAGAGAAAAGGCACAAATGATGGTTTTTCCTTGTATTTTTCCTAAACATATAATATAATCACATAAAACATGAAATATATATAGCATCTCTCTCTCTCTCTCTCTTTTTTTTTTCAGCTACGCCTATGGCATGCAGAAGTTCCCAGGCCAGGGATTGAACCTGTGCCACAGCAGCGACCTGAGCCATAGTGGTGAAAAAATGCTGGATTCTTAACCACTAGGCCACCAGGAAACTCCAATAATAGCATTTTCTCGGAACTTTGAAATTAACCAACATCTTTTTTTTTTTAATGCCGAACACCTTAGACCCAAAATTGACAGTGGTTGTAACAAGTAAGTTTCCAATAATAAACAGAAAACACCCTAATTTGCAATTTAGAAGAGAATTCCTTTTATAGGGACAGTTTACAGAAATGTGGACAGCATGAAGGAAATCCACAGGAGAGGTTCCCAGGGTCTGGCAGTAGGCCTGAAGAGAGCTCTGTGAAAGTAGAGGGTGTGGGAGAAGGGCTGCTGGACAGGAGCTATATTCATAGTAGCAGCAGCTGTCGCCAGAGCATACAGATGCGAAGGGATGGAGTGGGGAAAGAAATGCTCTGACCTCTCTCTCCTTCCACCCTCTGGTTGTTAATAGGTGCCTCCCATCGGCTGAATGCAGCCAGAGGCCAGAAGGCAAAGAAGCCTGCTGATGCAGTCCTTGATCAGCCCTCGAGGACCATGCCTGCAGAGACCAGAGTAGGACAGAGCTCAGAGAATGGGTCTGGTGGCCAGACGGAAGGGAACGACCAAGCAGTCAGTGAGGTGGAGTGGGGCAAGCACAGGGTTGGAGCCTACCTTTCTTTCAAAGTTAGGTATTGTGTCATCCTGGATGTTTTGCAATAATTCTGATTTTTAAAAACAATTAAAATACTACTGAACTTTTTAGCACTTACCCTATAACTTAAATTTTGCACTTCAGGCAAATGCATCACTAACCTTACCCTATCCTGGCCCTGAAGTGGTGCTCTCTGGATTGGAAGATCATGAGTGGTTCTTATTTTTGCTCATCTGCATGTTCTAGGTTGTTCCCCCCCCCCCCCCCCGCCTGGCTTTTTAGGGCCGCACCCACGGCATATGGAGGCTCCCAGGCTAGGGGTCTAAATCAGAGGGAGCGAAGCCAGGGATCGAACCTGAGTCCTCATGGATGCTAGTCAGGTTTGTTAACCACTGAGCCACGATGGGAACTCCTGTTCTAGGTTTTTTTTTTTTTTTAAGTGATCATATAATTCTTATATAAACAGTTAAGTGCAAAAATACCTTCTTTGAAAGAGAGATCCTTAATTTGTGCAACATGGAGCAAACTTGGCAGAAAAATCAAATGTTTGTTGAATGAGTGAATAAAAGAATGTGTATGTTAACTCTGTTCCCAGATCCTACCGCTTGTCAGATTCTAACTCAAATGCCACTTTTTCATGAAAGTTCCAAATCGTGGTGGCCTCCAAAGCCTACACAACGTGTTGGTGAGCCACCCTCATCTCTCCTAACCCCCCAGACCTCCTGTCACCCTTCCCGTAGCTCACTTGGCTCCACTCTATTGGTCCAGGAAAACAGAAGGCAGTTGATCAATATTTGTTGAGAATGAATGTGACCTCTCCCTCTTTTCTATCACTCTTGACATAATCTTTTGTTCTATAGTTGTATATTTATTTTATCTCTCCTGCTCTTAAGCAACTCAGGCTTTCTTACTTTGATATGATCCTTGGTACCTGGCACAATGCTTGGCATGTTGTTATAACAAATATTAACAACAATAGTAGAAGAGCCATCATTTGAGTGATTGCTTTGGACCAAGCACTGTGTTAAACATCTGTATCACCTTGCTTATATATATATTTTTTTTGTCTTTTTTTTTTTGCTTATATATTTTAAATGCCTGTGAGGATACACATTTGTAAGAATCCACACAGTCATAAAAAGGACGTCTATTATGAGTCCTACTTTACCCCTAAGGAAGCTGAGGTCTAGAGAGGTGAAGTGATTTGCTGAAGGTGGCATTGCTATTAAGTGGCATTACAGGTTATGTGCAAACCTAAATTACATCAAATTGGTGGTTCTCAAACTGTGGTCCAAAAACAACGACAGTCCCAAGACCCCTGGAGAAGAAAGTCTGTGCGTTCAAACCCACTCTTGTGTGTATACGTGTTTTTCCTACATGCCATGTGATATCAAACACCTTGAATGCTGAAGTAGAGATGAGAATCCATCTGTCTCCTATTAAGTCTGGCACTAAAGAGATTTTCAAAAATGTGAGATATGCCATCTTGCCATTTAATTTTTTTCTATCTTGGAAAATATAGTTATTTTTCATAGAAAGTCCTATTTATGTTAACATGTAGTGTGTTTGTTGTTATTTTTAAAATATATTAATAACTATTTAAAAAATTCATCAGTGTTCCTTTCTACTATGGTAAATATCGATAGACATGGCCCATGTAAACAAAAACTCTTTGAGGTCCTCAATATCTTTAAGAGTGTTATGGTAGGAGTTCCCCTAATGGCTCAGTGGTTAACAAATCTGACTAGGAACCATGAGGTTGCAGGTTTGATCCCTGGCCTTGCTCAGTGGGTTAAGGATCCGGCGTTGCCGTGAGCTGTGGCATAGGTTGCAAACGCAGCTCAGATCCCATGTTGCTGTGGCTCTGGCGTAGGCCGGTGGTTACAGCTCCAGTTAGACCTCTAGCCTGGGAACCTCCATATGCCGTGGGAGTGGCCCTAGAAAAGGCAAAAAGACCAAAAAAAAAAAAAAAAAAGAGTGTTATGGTGTCCTGAGACCTAATTCCTTGAGAATAGATGTATTAGATATTTTCTGAGTTTATTCTCAGCTCTAAAATGTCAGCATTCTATGTTCATGAAGCAGTTTGGGAAGGCAGAGGCAGAGGCTCAGGATCATTAATCAGTCTCAGAAAAGAGGGGCAGTCTTAGAGCCGTGCCTAGGCTTCACACTGTCGGACTGGCCTTGGTTACCTGGATTTATTCTGATTTTAACTGCTTGGGGACTTGTGAAAATGCCCATTCCTGCCTTGGGCTCACCCATTACTCACAGTTCTGAGTCAACACTCCCAGATTCTTTATTTCAACCCTTTGTCTCTCATCGTCCCTGCTTGTATGTTGTGACATTTTTTATCTTGACCCTGCTTCCAAACTTTCTGTACTTCGTCTTCCATAACGAAGGTCTTGCAATACCCACACACTTCCTGGGCTACGGATTAGCCTCCAGAGGTTTATCTCATGTTGCCCCCAGCATGTACAGGATTACAACAGATTGCAGGTTTTAAATTCTTTCTCATTGATTACGTCTGGCAAAAGGAGCAGGGCGGAGGAGAAAAGGGGTGGAAGGGAAACCTCTTTTGTAATACCTTTTGTGTTACTAATCAGAAAATAAAACTTGGCTTCAAATGAAGTGAAAAAACAAAACAACAAAAAACCATATCCTGAAACGTTGTTATTTCTAATAACTTCCTTGTTTGGTCACCAACATTCTGTGCAGCAAGGGCATCACCTTTGCAGGGTGGTTACAGAATAGGAAATATATCATAGATTACTGCACTCTCAAGAATGATCCAGGGTTGCAGCACCTGTGGAGTAGGTTGCAGCGATGGCTCAGGTTCCATCCCTGATTCCTGGCCCAGGAACTTCCATATGCTTTGGGTGCAGTCCTCTCCCCCAGAAAAAGTGATGTTTTTAAAAAAATCTGCATGTACTATAAACCTAGGTATACTATATATTGTATAGCGTATTAATGCTGGATATACTTCATACTTTGTGTTTATTTGCTGGTGCTTAATTGGTGGTTTCCTAGTGCCCTGCTTTTGTTGTTTTCTCCATATTTTCTCATGCTTATGCATTTGGAGAAAGGAGGTAAGCAGGTGCTATTCCCAACCAGGTCACAGCAGACATGCCATGAGATCTTTGATAAGTCTTGCCGTGGGTCTCCATGACCCACCTCTGTCCACAAGGATAAGACTTGCCTTTGAAGGACAGTTAAGAAGAAAACACAAGTTTCAGACAATGAAGCCTTTTAGAAAGTTAAAAGTACTATGCAAACCAAGGTAGTACTATTAACTGGTTGTCATGATTAATTTGCAAAATACCATGGGAGGGAAACAAGAAACCACATATTGATTATACTTTTCAGATTAGAACAATAGGGCTAAAGACTTCCTGAGTACTGAAGCGAATTAGTAGTCTAGCCTTCCATATTTACTGTTTCCCAGTCTAAGAAAATGTCCTCAAAGCCAGAGGTCAGCAGCTAGTGGTCTTCAGGGTGGAAGCAGCAGTATGGGGCATTCTAAAGGAATTCATTTTCAGATTCTCAGTTCAAGCTGCATCTGTGAAAGCAGGCCTACTTAGTCCTGCTGAAGTCTCTGTCATGCTCCCTCCCACCTTCTCTTGCTTTACAAAAGGAATCCACGCTTTTCTTTTTTCTTCTTTTTAGGGCCGCACCCGTGGCATATGAAAGTTCCCAGGCCAGGGGATGAATCAGAGCTGCAGCTGCCACAGCCACAGCAATGCCAGATCTGAGCCGCATCTGCAACCTGTGCTGCAGCTTGCGGCAATGCCAGATTCTTAACCCACAGAGCAGGGTCAGGAATCGAACCTGCATCCTCATGGGTACTAGTCGGGTTCATTAACCCACTGAACCACAAAGGGGATGCTCACTTTTACTCTGCCCTGAACCTCTTCATGAAAACCTTTGGGGCATCAAACAGAGGGACATTTTGAAATATGGATTTCTGAAAAGGCTCCTTTAATAATTAGTCAAAAAGGAAAAACAAACTGCCCACCATTTGGCTTCTGTTGTCTTTACATTTTTTTATCGAGAGGAATTAACCTGCATTGGGATATTCTGAATTCAGATATGAAGTGTGATAGAGACACTTTTTTTTTTGTCTTTTTGTCCTTTTAGGGTCGCACCTGCAGCATGTGGAGGTTCCCAGGCTAGGGGTCTAATCGGAGCTACAGCTGCCCGCCTACACCACAGCCACAGCAACGCCAGATCCTTAACCCACTGAGCAAGGCCAGGGATGGAACCTGCAACCTCATGGTTCCTGTCGGATTTGTTTCTGCTGTGCCATGACGGGAACTCCCTAGAGACACTTTTGTCTTTCAGGTATTGTTGAAGAAAACTTTGTTCCTAACAACAAACCATGAAAGCAAAGCAAACATCAAATCCTCTAAATGCCTTTCCCTCTTCTCTATTTAAGGTAAACCATTTCATTGAATCCTCAACACAGGACATGTTTTTTTAAGGAAAAAAAAAGTGCCTCCAACAGGGTGGTACAAGCTAATAATGCTGATTCTTCTCAAAGAGATTTAACATGTTCTAGGATGAATAAACTATTCAAGATATACTGGATAGGAGTTCCCTTTGTGGCTCAGAGGGTTAAGAACCCAACTAGTATCTATGAGGATGTGGGTTCAATCCCTGGCCTCACTGAGTGGGTTACATATCCAGGGTTGCTTCAAGCTTCCGCATAGGTCACAAATGCAGCTTGTATCCCAAGTTGCCATGGCTGTGTCATAGTCCTACAGCTGCAGCTCTGATTCAACCCCTAGCCTGGGAGCTTCTACATGCTTCAGGCATGGCCCTAAAAAAAAAAGAAAAAAAAAAGATACATTGGATAAACTTGCCAAAAAAGTTTTATGTGATTTCTTTCAGATTTTCTGTGCAGTAGTCAATCTGATAGTTAATTAAGGTGATTTTTGTCAAAATATATCATGAAATATTCCAATAGAAGTCAATCTTCATCTTATTTTCTCTTATAAAATGTTAATGATGCAACAGCTAGACAATTAGTACAATATATACCTTTCTCTCTCGTAGAAAAAGTTCAATCATGATGATATCAAGCAAAATTAGTAACGTTAATTGTAATATTTATACGTCAATTTTATTTATTTTCAGAAGATGAACACCTGCTATTGATATATGCACATGCAGACATCAAAGAAATGCCATACTTTCCCTCATATTTCTTGCTTTATAAATAACTTACAATGGTGGAGTTCCCGTTGTGTTTTAGTGGGTTAAGAATCCAACTTGTGTCCATGAGGATACGGATTCAGTCCCTGGCCTCACTCAGTGGGTTGGGGATCTGGTGTTGCCATGAGCTGTGGTGTAGGTCGAAGATGTGGCTTCGATCTGGCATTGCTGTGGCTGCAGTGACCTAGCTTGGGGACTTCCATATGCAGAGGGTACGGCCCTAAAAAGCAAAAAAAAAAAAAAAAAAAGTGTCCTTACTTTTTAGAACTATAATAGAAATATTTACAGATGAAGTGGTGAAGTGGTATGATACTTGAGATTTGCTTCAGAATAATCCAGCCCTGGTGAAAGGGTCAGGGGTGGAGAACAGGTAGTGGAGAAGGATAGTGATCAAATAAGATTGGCCATAGGTTGGTAAAATTGTCAAAAGCCTGATAGTAGTCATGTAGAGATTCATTTCATTATTCTTCTATATTTGTGTACACTTGAGCTTTATAATAAAGAACTCATTGATTCCTGCTGTATAGCACTGGGAACTATATCTAGTCACTTATGATGGAGCATGACAATGTGAGAAAAAAGAATGTACACATGTATGTGTGACTGGGTCACCTTGCTGTACAGTAGAAAATTGACAGGACACTGTAAACCAGCTATAATGGAAAAAATAAAAATCATTATAAAAAAAAGGAATTGAAGAAATGCCTAATCTAGTTGTCAGCAGATAGGTCACAGAAACTAATTTTTTCATGATTGACCACTGGGTGATTTTTGCATATACACCATGGAAGGATCGAGTGACTGACATCAACATAACAAAACCCTCTATTCCCATCGACTCATTTATATGAACAATGCTTGAATGTGTAGAAACGAAATCAAATAAGAGTATATGCTGAACTTTCATTTTGGTAAGAGGTGATACTACTCCATGAGTTCATGGATAAACGGGAAAAAAATCTCCATTCATTCTATTAAGATATCTCCATTTTCAACAAATGTTTTTCGTGTTTAGTAATCATAGTATTTATCAAAACTCATAATATTTATGTTGTTTTTATCAAGTATACTAATGCCAATTACCACAACCCAATCCAGAAGAGATTTTTAATATTTGGAATCTTTGGTGTCAGGAAACTAAAAACAAAAACTTAAGAAAATTACACAAAGATAAAAATATATGGGAAAATTTAATGGCAGTGTAGTTATTATTTATTTATTTATTTATTTATTTATTTATTTATTTATTTTAGGGCTGCAATCGCAGCATATGCAAGTTCCCAAGCTCGGGGTCAAATCAGAGCTATAGCTCCCAGTCACAACAATGCCTGATCTGAGCCAAGTGTTTGACCTACACCACAGCTTAAAGCAACACTGGATCCTTAATCCACTGGGTGAGACCAGGGATCAGACCTGCGTCCTCACGGCTACTAGTCAGACTCCTTTCCTCTGAGCCATGTCGGGAACTCCAATGGCAGTATAGCTTCAAGGAGGAAAGAAATGGTGTAAAATATCTGATAGTTCTTTTTTCCTGTGTATATCTTATAAGTGGGTTTTTTTGTTGAAAACTGCCCACTTAAAATAAAATAATGTGGCCCTAAAAAGACAAAAAGACAAAAAAGTAAAAATAAAGAAGAGGTTGTTCATGTATTTTTAAAATTTTTTTTTTTAGTTTTTTTGGAGTTCCCGTTGTGGCGCAGTGGTTAACGAATCCGACTAGGAATCATGAGGTTTCGGGTTCAATCCCTGGCCTTGCTTAGTGGGTTAACGATCTGGCGTTGCTGTGAGCTGTGGTGTAGGTTGCAGACGTGGCGGCTTGGATCCCGCGTTGCTGTGGCTCTGGTGTAGGCTGGCGGCTACAGCTCCCATTCAACCCCTAGCCTGGGAACCTCCATGTGCCACAAGTGTGGCCCTAAAAAGACAAAAAAAAAAAAAAAAGTCATTACTTATACCAGGGCGCTGTCCTCTTGGCACAGCCAGCATCTGTGTCATATACCAGAAATTACATCCTTTGCAACTCTGAACTTATGTTCCAAAATGTTAAATATTAACTAAAAATGAGTATGGGGACTACTTAGTTTTTTTTTTCTTCCATGGATTTTTTTATTGAGTAAAATTCACAAAACATAAAATTAACCATTAACCACGTTAAAATAGCATTTAGTACATTTACAGTGTTGTGGTTACATCACCGCTGTTTCGAGACACTTTCATCACCTCAAAAGGAAACTCTGAACCCATTAAGCAGTCACTTTTCCTGGCAGTCACCAATCTGTTTTCTGTTTCTATGGATTTACTACTCTGAATATTTCACCTAAATGGAATCATACGATACGTGACTTTGTCTAGCTTCTTTCAGTTAGTGTAATGTTTTCAATTTTTATCCAAATTGTGGCACGTATCAGTATTACATTCCCTTTTATGATTGAATAATATTCCACTGAATGGAATATCACATTGTGCCTGTTCACTCATCAACTGGTGGACACTGGGGCTGTTTCTTCTTTTTGGCTATTATGAATAGTGCTGCTGTCATGAACATAGGTGTACAAGTATTTGTTTGAATACCCATTTTCAATTCTTTTGGGTCTATACCTAGGAGTGAAGTTGATAATTCTCTTTAACCTCTTGAGGAACAGCCAGTCTGTTCTACAGCCACTGCAGCATTTTATACTTCCACTAGCAATGTGTGAAGGTTCCAATTTCTCCACATCCTTGACAACTCAATATTTTCCATTTAAAAAAAAATTACAGTTGGAGTTCCTGTCGTGCCCCAGTGGTTAACAAATCCGACTAGGAACCATGAGGTTGCAGGTTCGATCCCTGGCCTTGCTCAGTGGGTTAAGGATCTAGCGTTGCCGTGAGCTGTGGTGCAGCTCGCAGACGTGGCTTGGATCCCGCGTTGCTGTGGCTCTGGTGTAGGCCAGTGGCTACAGCTCCGATTGGACCCCTAGCCTGGGAACCTCCATATGCCGTGGGAGCAGCCCTAGAAAAGGCAAAAAGAGAAAAAAAAAATTATGGTTAACTCAGTGGGTGTGAAGTGGTATCTCAGTGTGGTTTTGATTTGCATTTTCCTAATAACTACCGATGTTGAGCATCTTTTCATATGCTTGTTGGCCATGACTATCTAGTTTTCACAAAATTATCTTGGGGAGTGTTAGAAACAAAAAATATGTGGACCATGGGTCTAGGTCTAAGCTGCTGCGCTTCTGAAGTTCTTTCTCAGACTGCCCTCTGTTCTCCAGCAGCATCATGCATGGCCCCATTGCTTTGGGAGAATTTGTCTGAGGGACCCTTCTCCCTTCTCGAAGGACAGAACTATAATCTTAAAAACTTCCCTCTTGGTGGGATGGCTTGAGAGTATAACTAAACAAATAGAAAACAAAATCTTCTGGAGTTCTCTTGTGGTGCGGTGAGTTAAGGATCGGGCATTGTCACTGCAGCGGCTTGGATCCCTGGCCCAGGAACTTGCACATGCCACAGGCACAGCCAAAAAACAAAACAAAACAAAACAAAAACCTTTCTGCTACTTACTAGATTAGCCCTCCTCTGTCTTGAAGACATTATAAATACTAAGCTTCCAGGCTTCTGTGATGAAATTTGAATGTCACTTGCACATAGTGAGCATTTTCCGTGCTTATTTGTTAGTTTGACGTGACAATGGGAAGAGCCCTTTGGCTCTGCAGAATTGGGATTCTGACAGAGTGAGTGGAGTGTTAAGAGAAAGAAATTTCTGTGTCGGGCTGGAGAAAGTGAGGAAATTGAGGAGGGGTCTGCACAGACACAGTCGTGCCTAGGCACAGATCTGTGGAAGTGACAGGAGCATCTCAGGACCCCCTGTCCTCCCTAGGACAGCAGAGAGCTTTACGAATGGCAGTTCTGCCCTGGATAGTTCATTGGTTAGTTCATTGAGGACAAGAGCAGAGTCTTAGTCCTATGTCTGTGTATGTTCCCTAACCCAGCCCTAGGCTCCTGGTAGGTACACACGGGATGACTGCTGAATGGCAAAGTGCCCTGGTGACACTCGGTCCCATGATGACTATCTGCTTGGTGGGAATTAGGAAATAGACATTCTGGTTGCTGCTCCTGATTCTCGCTCATTCCCATCCGTCTCCATCTGACATCCTCAGTAGGTCTCCATTAGCCCCACCCGTTCCTGGTATCTGCAGTTTAAACATATCCCCTATATCCTTGGCCACTAATTTTAGAGTATTCCCTCTACTTCCTTTTCATTTCTTTTTTTTTTTTTTCTTTTTATGGCCGCACCTACCATAAAAATGCAGATCACACCTGCATCCACATGGATACTAGTCGGATTCTTAACCCGCTGAAACACAACAAGAACTCCCCTTTTTATTTCTATTTTTATTTCTATTACCTTCAAGCTACTTATAGGCATAGCCATGCTTGGGACCTCAGGATCACATCCAACACTTTGAAGTAAAGAAGAGACTTGAATTTTTGTTGATACATCCTCACAGTAGATTTATCAGGGGTTATTCACTGCCTCTAAAGAAGGCTCTTCCAGGCTTCAGGGCAAACAGGTTGATAAACCAGTTTGGAGAATAGGGCTGGGGATGGAGAGGAGACATTGTGATGTTTCTTCGTACTGTATGCAGACTTTCATTCATTTTCTTGTTCTAAATTCACTGCTTCAGTCTGGCCCTTTGCAATTTTCCCTCCAGAGAATAAACCCATGCTATGGGAGTTTGTGGCCTGTGTATATAGGGATGGGATATGCAGGTCCAGTTCCCACTGTACCACTTTTGTCTTTCCTGTGGCTTGTCTCTGCTGTATAAAGTGCCTGATGCTTGATTTTCGAGAGCCTTTCCACTGGATAAATCAGCTTGCTTTGTGGTATTATCCACATGTCCTAGCCAACCTCCTCCCCACCCCAGTCCCATGCAAGGCTTCCAGTTGTCTCTGGTTCTGCTTCTCTCTCTCCTTCCATCTGCTTACACTGTGTGGACATCTCTCATCTGTTTTCATCTCCCATCTCATTTTCTGGTCTTTGTAGATCCTCATCCTTTTTGTTCTTTTAGTTTCATGGGATTCTGGGAATTCCTGTGTTCAATCCACCCATGTTTAATAAGCAGCTATTCTTTAAGGTCTTCAGTTCCACACAATGTAGTAGTTAAATGGAATAACATATCTACGTGTCTGGACCTGTGGAGTAGGCAATATAGAGGGTTAAATGAAGATAACAATTTGCAGTTGGTGTATTTAATATGATACCATTTTCATTTTAAAATTGGCTATATACATATACACACACATACAATGCATATATTGTATATGTAATATAAAATGTATTCTCCTTAGCATTATCTGAGATAATATAACTATCACTATATAGAGCTAGTTGGATATTTTCATTTGGCACAAAATATGTGAAAGGGCCTGATTTAAAAGCCTAGATAGGAGTTCCCATCGTGGCACAGTGGTTACCGAATCCGACTAGGAACCATGAGGTTGCGGGTTCGATCCCTGGCCTTGCTCAGTAAGTTAAGGTTCCAGCATTGCCGTGAGCTGTGGTGTAGGTTGCAGACACGGGTCAGATCCTGTGTTGCTGTGGCTCTGGCGTAGACCGGTGGCTGCAGCTCCGATTAGACCCCTAGCCTGGGAACCTCCATATGCCTCGGGACGTGGCCCTAGAAAAGGCAAAATGACAAAATAAATAAATAAATAAAAATTGAAAAAGTCTAGACAATCTGCTGAATGTCAAAATTTACTTTGGGGGCCATGAAGTCAGGGAGCATCATTCACATTGTGTTTTATGTAAGCAGTGCCCCTGAAGTTGTACACTGCAGTGGCCCTTCCTGCAGTTTCCCCTGGAGAAGCTCTCACTCACCTAGGGTACGGGCAGTGGTTTGCTTGTTTCTTCCATGTGTAACTCCTAGTGGCCTGTTCCCCAGGATGTGACCATTTGACTGTAGTCAACGATCTTCCTGAACTATACCAGCAAGGTTGACTCATAAGTGAGGTGAATAATAAGCAGCAAAACTTGTGTCTCTGGAGCTGTCTCTTCCAGCATGTTGTAGGAAACCTAGGTTTCTCTAAAACAACCAACTGTTCCTCCCTCCAGCCGCCTTCAGTCTCCAACCCAACTCACAATCAAATGAGATGTGGGAATTTTCCAGTTGAAACTCAGTAGCATAGTGCTGAAAGCCATATTGCTACATATGCAGATGTTTTCTAGCAACAAGTCTATAGCTTTTACCCCGAAAACTTAGCTACGTATTGGAATCACCTGGGAGGGTTTTAAAGCTCATACCTAGAGAGTCAAACCCATACCTAGAGAGTCAAACCTGTGAGGTTTCTCAGCCTTGGCCCTATTGACATTGTGGATCAAATATTCTTTGCTATGGAGGCCTTTCTCCCGCTCTGGACATCTAGTGGCCTCTAACCACTAGATGTCCCTTGCACCTTGCCCCAGTCGTAACAACTAAAACACCTTGATAAGTGTATCCTGGTGGAAAGTCCCAGGATTTTTGGAGTGGGTTTTTATAAACTGTGATTTAATATTGCTTCAGTAAGAATGGAAATATTCTAAGCCAGATGAGCAATGCCATTTATCCTGTCTAGTAAGCATCTGTTTCTTTCTATCAAGGGAACTTTGGGAAAGAGAAAGGCTATGAATATCATGAGAGGCTAACAAAGCAAGCTGAGCCTGTTACTTAGGGAATCTTTACAGTGAGCTAATGAAAGGTCTAAAGCAACCCTTGAGGACCTTTGGGGTGTACCTTATCGGTGCCGAGATAGTATCTACCATTGAGTGGAGGTCCCCTGTGGGCCAGGGTCTTGTGCTAGGGGATCTGTTTACTTGTCATCAAGTAAGAAGACATCTAGGTTAACAATAATAGTAAATGGAGCTGGCTGAAGAAGTAGGTATGTCAATATTTTTGAAACATGTTTTAAACCTGATTGGTGTACATAAGCATTTACACATTTAGAGCGTGCTCCTTAGTCCCATGGTGGCCAGAGCTGTAGTCTGGCTCACACAACACCCTTTAGCCAAAAAGTTAAAAACTTGCCTTCCAAATTCCTCTGCTGTTGGGAGTAGCCATGTGACATAATTTTGGCCACTAAGAATGCAAGCTCTTTGAAGACAGGGATTTTTGTCTATTTTGTTCTCTGCTGGTCAAAACTCACCAAATCGGACACCCTAAAAATGTCCATTTGGGGAATTCCCCTCTTAAGAGAGGGTTAAGAATTTGGGGTTCCCATAGCTGTGGCATAGGTCACAGCTGCAAGTGGAATTTGATCCCTGGCTAGGGAACTTCCATATGCAGTGAGTGTGGCCAAAAAAAAAAAAGTCCAGTTTAGATGTGGGGATGGGATAGATGTTGTTCAAGGCCAAACATTTGGCACCGAGTAGAAGATAAATCCCAGAGATTTAATGCACAGTGTGGTTAATATAGTCAATGATATTATAATCAAACTTGCTAAAAGATTAGAACGTAATTGTTCCAGCTACTGAAAAGAAAGGATAATTGTGTAATGTGGCAGAGGTGCTATTATCAGTCATTGCAATGGCAATCATATGACAATAGATAAATGTATCAAATTAACATCTTATATACACCTTAAGTTTATACAATGTTATGTCAAATATATTTCAGTTTTAAAATTTCAGGAGTTCCTTTCTGAGGCAGGTTAAGGATCTGGTGTTTTCACTGCAGTGGCTCTGGTCACTGCTGAGGCATGGGTTCGATCCCTAGCTTGGGAACTTCCACACGCTATGGGCATGGCCAAAAAAAAAAAAAATCCCATCTGTTGTATATCAGTTTTATTTCAGCAGTGTGAAAAATAAAAGAGCAGTTGTTAACACAATTAAAAGACAAATTACAAATCAGAAAAACAAAGCAAACAAACAACAACAAAAAATGAATCTCTTGGCCCTGCAGAGAGCCCAGGTGAGAATCCTGAGGGAAAAGGAGGCACCAAGACTCTGAATTGCAGGTCAGTTGCAGGGCTAGCTGAGATTTATCCTGCTAACACTAGGTGTCACCATTGTACTGTGAAAAACGTAGCTGACGCTCAGGCTTGCTACTTAATTTGCAGAACCCAGGAAGGCCTTCAGGTGTTTGAAATTGTTCATTTCTTCCTCCTTCCTGATCCCACTATACAGTTGCTGTGGCCTTACTAAAACTCCCTGATCCCTGATTTTCTCTTTCACATCCTTTGAGCCAGGTAACGCTTGGGGCCGTCCAGGCTCTTAGGAAGACACCCTGGGTGGAGGGCCTCACCACGGTGCAGTGGTTTCCCCACCCCTGCACCTCTCACTGAGCGCTGCTTTTCCAGCTCCAGCCAGAAATACAACAGCTTAGAGGCGAGGAGCTTGAGGAAGTGTGTGTGGATGGCACTGCCCTGCATCAAAGGGAAAGAGGCCAGGCGGCCGGCCACAGTTCTAGAATGGGGCATAGCCTCCAGGCTTCTCTCAGTGAAAGCTGTTGAAGTGTCCGGTTGTTTTGGAGCATCCAGACTCACCAGTTTAGTACAGAATTCACATGTAACACAGAAGTTATTGTCCCCAACATCTTTATGATTCCTGGGCTTTGGCAAGAAATATCAGGCAGGCACCTATTGTATGCAAACTATAGAAAAATGATTCGTGAGACCTCACTTATGTTTAATTTGCTGTCTTAGTAATTTAGAAATTTCTGTTTAGATCAGTGAACCTCATGGGTATATGGGGTCTTGTTCTCAAATGAAAAGAGCAAGGGGTCTCCAGGTATTAGAAAGAGGAGCTCTCCTGTTTGTGAGGGCTGTCCAGGTAAAAGCAGTCACCCTATTCATAGGCTTATTTACCCTTATTTAGGCAGAGTATGTCTCATCCACTTGTTGTATTGATGCATTTAAGAATATTTTAACGAGCTTACATTTATTGTGATAAATTTTGGTCTTAACATCTGTTATCTTGAATGCTTTTAGTCTTTCATGATTACTTGTGTCCTATTTTGTCCCTTTTGCTGTCTTTGCTCTTTTTTTTTTTTTTTTGTCTTTTTAGGGCTGCACCCAAATCATATGGAGGGTTTCCAGGCTACAGGTCCAATTGGAGCTGTAGCCACTGGCCTACGCCACAGCCACAGCAACTCGGGATCCGAGCCACATCTTCGACCTACACCACAGCTCACAGCAACGCCAGATCCTGCATTCACTGAGCAAGGCCAGGGATCGAGCCCGCCAACCTCATTGTTCCTAGTCAGATTTGGTAACCACTGAGCCACGACGGGAACTCCTCTTTGCTCTTTTATCAGTCTTCTTTTTTTAAGATATTTCTCCTGGTTTTATTCTACTACTACTAATGAGATTTTTTAAAAATTCTTTAAAATACTTCAAGTGTAGGAAAATGAAGAGAATAACAAGCACTTGTGTATCACCTCTCAGCTTTATCGTATCTGAATATTTTGTCGTGGCTGTTCCATATCTTTCTAAGAAATAAAGCATTACAGATAGAATTGAAGTCCCCCCGTACGCCTCTTTTGAATTGCATTTCCCTCTCTATGGTTCCAGAGATACTTACCATATGACTTTGTTGTTATTCGTGCCCATAGATGCTTTTAAACATGTTATGTATGGTTGCTTCTATAAATATCATAACATCATTTCACCCATTTTAAGTTTATGTAAATAATATACTTAATGTCTTCTCCTGCAGCTTACTTTTTTTTTCTTTTTTTGGCCACCACACAGCACATGGAGTTCCTGGGCCAGGGGTCACATCTGAGCAGCAGGTGCAACCCATGCTGCAGCTGCAGCAATGGGGGATCCTCTGTACCCGGCTGGAGATGGAACCTGCATCCCAGTGCTTCAGAGATACTGCTGTTGTCATTGCGCCACAGTGGGAGTTCCTGCAGCTTACTTTTTAAATTCGACAGTATGGAATTGAGATTTAACCATGTAGTTCAAGTTCATTGATTTTCACTGATGTTTAGTATAGTAGTTTTATATTTTCCATCTCTGCCAAACTGTGCTACAATCTGTATATGTATTTAGTTTCACTAACTTTCTCATCAACTGCATCTACTCTGCTGTCCAACCCATCCATTGACAATTCAAGTTCAGTGTCTATATCCCTTGCCACACCAACAGCTGCTGTGACAATGCTGGATACTTAACCCGCTGCACCCAGGAGAACTCCATGTCTTTATTTTTAATTTTTTTTTTTTTTTAACATAGAGATGTTCCCAGGCCAGGGGTCAAATGGGAGTGACAGCTGCTGGCCTTCACCACAGCAACACCAGATCCAAGCCTCATCTGCAACCTGGATCCACAGATTGCAGCAACACCATATCCTTAACCCACCAAGTGAGGCCAGGGATCAACCCCACATCCTCAGGACATGATGTCAGGGTCTTAACCTGCTGAGCTACGACAAAACCATTTATTCTTGGGTTAGGGAAAAAGGTTTTGTCATATATCTTTCAACTCTGCAGACTGGTGTGGTTTTTAGTGCTGCTTGATGGGCTTTATCTTCTTGGAGCTTTTCAATTTTACTTTTTTTTTTTTGTCTTTTTGCCTTTTCTGGGCCACTCCTGAGGCACATGAGGTTCCCAGGCTAGGGGTCTAATCGGAACTGTAGCCGCCAGCCTACACTATAAAATTATCGGCAGCCTCTTGGTTACCGTGATTGCATTTTATTTTATATTTTATTATTATTATTTTTTTTACTTTTTAGGGCCACCCTCGAGGCACATGGAGGTTCCCAGGCTACGGGTTGAATCGAAGCTATGGCTTCTGGCCTACACCACAGCCACAGCAATGTGGGATCCGAGCCGCATCTGTGACCTACACCACAGGTCACAGCAACACCAGATCCTTAACTCACTGAGCAAGGCCAGGTATCAAACCCACAACCTCATGGTTCCTAGTTGGATTCGTTAACCACTGAGCCACGATGGGGAACTCCTTCTTAGAGCCTTTCTGTCTCCAATCTCAGCATTTGAGATCTTATCCCAAATACTAATCCCAGAACATCCACTCACTGTCTCTGCTGTGGACAAAGAATGTTGCTTGCCATTTCAGTAAACAAAGGATATTGTGGCCATGAAGCCGTTAGCCACTGCAAACCACCCCACCCACCACTACAGTGTGCCTTGAGGGGATTCAGGGGGGAGGAAAACAGGATAGTGGCCCTAGAGAGTGAAAATGAATATCAAAGGAATGATCTCAGTAAGCCCAGACTCTTGCATCTTCCCATTCATAGATATAAAAGCCCTAAAATCATTAAGCTGAGATGTCTGTTTTTTGTGATTTGCAGTAATCTTTTGATGTTTGACTACATGTTTGTTTATCTTTTTCATCAAAAACTCCTATTAGCCTGGCTCCTTCCTCTCCTCTTCTCAACAATCCCTCTGAGCTATCTGAGAGTCTGTATCCTAGGCCAGTCCTCAGTAAGTCTGCTGAATAACACAAAGTTCTCAACTCTTAGGTTGTGCTTTTTTTTTTTACCCAGTCAACAAAAAGCTCTCTCCCTTAAATATCACCCTGCCTGGAATTCTAATCTCAATACATCAGAAATGCATTTCAGGAGTTCCCTTCGTAGCTCAGCGGTTAACAAACCTGACTAGGATCCATGATGACGTGAGTTCGATTCCTGGCAGTGGGTTAAGGATCCAGTGTTGCTTTGGCTACACCCGTGGCATATGGAGGTTCCCAGGATAGGGGTCTAATTGGAGGTACAGCTGCTAGCCTGTGCCAAAGCCCTAGTAATGAGGGTTCTGAGCCAAGTCTGTGATCTACACCACAGTTCATGACAACAACAGATCCTTAACCCACTGAGCGAGGCCAGGGATTGAACCTTCGTCCTCATGGATGCTAGTCAGATTCATTTCTGCTGAGCCATGACAGGAACTACTGCATTTCATTTTCTTCCTTGTACCTCTCATTCTCCTGCACTTCCTAGCAGTTGTTGATACAGCCGTGTCACCATGCTGGTCACTGTTTTTAGATTTCTTAGCAATTATTGACACATCACCTTCCTTTGTCACCTTATGCATTCAGTCTAAATCCTCTCATTTCTGTCTCAGTCCCCATTTGTCCCCTTCTTTGTACGGCTTCTCTGATTTTATTATCCCTCACCTAGGACATGTCAGCAGGACCCCTAGCTATTTACTTTGTCTCTACTCTTGGGCCTTCATGTCACCTGACATTAGTTGCCTATAGAGCCTAGGCTGAGCATCTTGGGTTTAAGTTTGTTGTTGTATGGTGATCCCAGTTAAGTTCTTTACCCCATAGAGTTGAGGCTGACTTCCCGTTTTATACAGATCATTCCATGTGCTAAGCTGAAGGTGGGCTCGGAGGGCGAGTCTGAAGTTAGGGACTGTTGCACTGGTCCACAGCACAGTGGCTGAGAAACTGAATTACATGGTGACTAATGATAGTAAGTAGGAGTCAGATCCAAGAAATATTTGGGAGCTGAAACTGACAGGATTTTATTTCTGATTGCATATCAGAACTAAGTGACTAGAGAAGCGGTTAAGAGGGATTCTCAGTTTTCTAGCATAAGAAACCAGGCTGAAAGTGGTGTGAGGGTTGTTCTTTTGTGGCACACTGGATTAAGAATCTGACATTGTCACTGCAGTGGCTTGGGTTGCTGCTGTGGCACAGGTTTGATCCTTGGCCTGGAAGCTTCCACATGTCATGGGTGCGGCCAAAGGGGGAAAAAAAAAAAAGAAAGTGGTGCTATTGACTGTCACTGAGACAGGATCAAAATCAGAACCAATATCATGTTTGAGCACTTACCATTTCTTTCTCATGTACTGAGAAGTTCATATGAACTAGGAGGAGCCAGTTTAGGGAAAGAGATGTGTTCAAAATTGGATTGTGGCTCAGATGTATCAGCAGCATAACTGGTGTGAAGGTTATGTTGGCTTTAAAAAAATGCACAATGTAAGGGCTGTGAGTTGAGTTTATTCAGTTTCTTCCTGAGGACTGTAGCCCGGGAGATTGCATCTCAGATAGCTCCGAGAAACTGTTCTGAAGAGGTAAGGGAGGAATCAGGATATATATGCATATTTTTGTTGGAAAATAAACACATGCTGACCATCAAAGGATAGCTGTCAAACACCAAGAACAGATATCTCAAGGTAATGATTTTGGTGCTTTTCTGTGTGTGGGAAGATGCAAGAATTTGGGGTCATTTAAATTTTTCCTTAGGTATGTATCTTAACTAACTAGGGGTCAGGATCTAAAGCTCAGAATGCTTCCTCTTTTTCTCCTTCCTGAATTCCCCTCAGTGAGGGGTCAGTGGGTGACTGCCATGGCTAATGGCTTGATCCTTGCAGAAGTGGAATGGCAAGCGACGTTTTTTTTTTCTTTACAGTCACCAGAGCATCCTGAGTTAGCTATGTGATGTTTCCAGAACCACCCGAGACCTTGGCGTGAGGAGATGGGAGGATCATCACTGCACAGGGAAGGCCCCAAGGGGGCCAGGAGGACCAAATCGTGGCACTGTCTGGGAAGGCGCAGTGGGCTGGCAGGCAGGTTTGGTTGTCAGAGGAGAGACTCTGTGAGAGGTGTAAAGAGAGACGGCCTGAGCAACTCTCTAGCAGCCGCTGCAATCAGGAAGCACCCTCTCCTAAGAAGACTGTCTGGAGTTCAGTAGGCTGTGCAGGCAGCAGAGTTCCCTCTGCTGGAGGGGCTTAAGCAGAGGCTTCACAGCCCCCTTCTGTTGGAGGTGGGAGGGTGGGTGGCATAGCAGGGTGCAAGCATCACAAGTGCTGGAGGCAGAAGCCCATTTAGACAAACCGTGACTGTTCTCAAGAGGCGCGTGTGAGGATTGGGGTAGGGTCTACAGGTGTGGAAACAAAGCAGGGCTCAGTGTAAGCTCAGGGAGTGGGAGGAGTTGGCCAGGCCCTCAGTCAATGAGGTGGAGACAGGCTGCAGGTAGATCCTGACGTGTCACCAGGGACACAGGCAGTCACCTGCTTGTGGAAAGTCTGAAAGCCTGGGAGGATACATGCTGAAAGGAAGAGGGTTTGCTTCAGGAAGGTGAACTCATGAGAAACGTTCTCTGTTCCAGTTTTTCTGTAATGTGACATGGCCTTTTGTAATAGTAAATCTTTTTTTTTTTTGTCTTTTTAGGGCCATACCTATGGCATATGGAGGTTCCAAGCTAGGGGTCTAATCAGAACTATAGCCGCTGGCCTATGCCACAGCCATAGCAATGCAGAATCCAAGCTGCATCTGCTGCCTACACCACAGCTCATAGCAGTGCTGGATCCTCAACCCACTGAGTGAGGCCAGGGATCAGACCTGCATCCTCATGGATGCTGGTCAGTTTCGTTTCTGCTGAGCCACGACAGGACTCCTTGTAATAGTAAATCTGTGTGTAAGTAGAAGCTGCTGTGGTAGTGAGGGAGCTTCAGATTGGATTCCTCAGCACTCCTGTCCATGTTCTGTCACCCCTTCTTCGTCTCCCACCTGTCACAGCTCCTTCCCTCTGGTGCTTGTAGTGTTCCCTGTGCCCCATCCTCGGGCTCTAGGGCCACAGGAACCTCTTGTTTTAGGTGGTGACCTTTGAGGACGTGGCTGTGTACCTCACCTGGGCAGAATGGGCTGGACTTTCTCCTGCACAGAAGGCCCAGTACAGGGAAGTGATGCTGACAAGTTATGAGAACTTGATGTCCCTGGGTAAGGCCTTTGGAACTCAGATTCATAGGCCAGGGGGATGGATGGATCATGGCATGAATCTCATAACCTTTTAGGTATTTCCAGGGACAAAAGTTCCTAATCCCTGAGCCCCAGAGGATGTCAGGCTGGGAGGGAGGGAGAAGCCTGAGGTTAGTTTGGGTCTAATGAAGGCCCAGCTACTGTGGTGAGGACACTTATCATCACAAGAGGATTGTACGTCACAGTGGGAAAGAAGTATCTCCTGTCGAAGTTCTTGGCTTCCTTTGGCTCACTCCGTGTCTCAGGAGGACTTCCATCATTCCTTCCTTGTGTCGAGCAGGATCTTGTTAATAAGGGCCTTTTAGGAGGAGGTCCCAAGTGCTCCATTCCTCTTGTTCAGAACCTCCTTGGGCTTCTTTACCCTTCACCCCACTTCTTCAGGCCTTATCCTTAGTGAGCTGCTTTGGGGTCTCCTTCTCTTAACAGCAGCCACAAAGATACCAGGTGCCTTAGGAACTTTAATGTGAGACTCCCCTCCAACCCTGTTTTCTCTCCTCCTTGTCAGGGTACCCGGTTTGCAAACTTGCCGCAATCTCTTTTGTGGAGGGAGGGGATTTGCCTTGAGGAGTTGCAGGACAATCCACCTGCAGAAGATGAGCAAAGATGCCTGTAAAGCTAAGTAAGGCAGATTTAGGACCAGCAACGTTCATCCTTTGTCAGATATGTGGTTCGCAATTTTTTGAGCACTTGCTTTATGCCAAAATGACACTTCTTTAAGAGGCTCTGGAGGATACTGGTTATAGAATCAGATGTAAAGAGAGGATGGGAGTTCCTGCCATGGTACAGTGGCTCAGGTCACTGTAGAGGTGTAGGTTTGACCCCCAGCCTGGCACAATTGGGTGAAAGGATCTGGCATTGCCGCAGCTGTGGCATAGGATGCAGCTACGGCTTAGATTCATTCCCCAGCCTGGAAACTTCTGTATGCCATGGGTACGGCCATAGAAAGAAAAGTAAATTTAAGTAAAAACAAAAAGGATGTAAGTGCTATTGCTTATATATAGGCTGTGGGCTGTGGGCTGTGGCAGCGCAGGATAAGGAAGGATTAGAGTAATTCCCACTTAGAAGATCAAGTTATGTTCCTCCCAGCGGCAGGGCCATTTGTTCTGAGTTCAACAAGTAAGAGTGGGTTGCAGATGGGGGAAAAAAGAAATATAGTCTGCCTGAGGGAAGGGAATAGAAGATTCAATGTAATTTCTGACATAATATCTGACAGAGAGTAATATTTGGAATATATATATATACAACCCTCAGGTCTCAAGAGTGAAAACAATCCGGTTAGAAAATGCACAAAAGAAATGAAGAGACATCTCACCAGAGAGGATATACAGCCACACTAGATCCAAGCAGATGCGGCTCAGATTCGGTGTGGCTGTGACGCAGGCTGGCAGCTACAGCTCGGATTGGACCCTTAGCCTGGGAACTTCCATATGCCGTGGGTCCAGCTCTAAAAAGACAATAACAATAATAGTACTAATAAAACCACACTGAGCTATCACTACATACCTATCACATATATCACATGTTATAATTGTGAAGAGCTTCATGGTTTGATGTACAGGAGAATCCATTTAAGAATGGATATTTCTGGATCTTGCTTGTAGGCATTCATTCTCTTTTTTTTAAGTAAACATTCAAGAGCATAGCGCTTAATACTAAAAGCCTAGCAATATTTTCTTTTCTCTACTTCTGGGCTTTATCACGGTAGGCACAAGCTGCATGTGCTTATTAAATTCGTAAGCACTCTGAGTGGGGCTGATTCAAATTGAGATGTCTTGTGAGTACCAGAGTTTGAAGTCTTCATATAAAAAATGTAAATGGCCCATTAATAATTTTTGTGTTGAGGTGATGTTTTGGATCTATTGGGTTAAATAAAAATATTATTAAAATTAACTTTACCTTGTTCTTTTTTACTTTTTTAATGTGGCTACTAGGAAATTTAAATTACATATTGAGCGTGCATTTGCAGCTCATGTTATATTTCTCTTTTTTCTTTTCCTTTTTGCTTTTTAGGGCTGCACCTGCAGGCTAGGGGTCCAATCGGAGCTACAGTTTCTGGCCTACACCACAGCCACAGTGACGCTAGATCCAAGCCGCATCTGCAGCCTATACGACAGCTCATGGCAACACCAGATCCCACTGAGCAAGGTCAGGGATTGAACCCGCAACCTCATGGTTCCTAGTCGGACTCGTTTCCAGTGTGCCACGATGGGAACGCCTCATGTTATGTTTCTTTTGAACATCCCCGCTCTACTGCAGAGCACATCCTTAAGCCCCCTTACTGAGCCACCCCTGCATAAACATTGTTGGTACATGTGGCAAGTCTAGAACACAGAGTATATGGCTGACCTGAAGAGTTCGGTCTTAGGGAACTTACTTCATGGAAACAGGAAATGAGCAGGCAACTGAGAACATGCCACAGGAACAGTGGCCCCACCATAACACCTTTGGGTAGTGACAGAGGCCTGTAACTGGCTGGACTGAGGGGAAAATGAAGGCATAAAGCCCTGTTCCATTCTTATTATATTGCAGTCCATAACTCTGGAGGCCTACCCAAGGATGGGGACAGGGTGATACAGGGATGAAAAGGACTGTGAAAAGTGTCACGTAGCATCAACAGAGCTTGGCAGTAAGATTGTCAATGAGTCAGGTAACCTAGGGGAGTCGCAATATAAAAACAGTTTTTTATGGTGAAGATGACATTTGACCTAATCCCATGAAGTTTGAATTTCTTTGGGATATCCACCTTCCTGAGTATAGCAGCTGTTGAGAATGCAGCTCTCTAATCTTGGGGAGAGGTCAGGTCTAGAATTATACAGTTATTTTTGAGGCAAAATAATTATATTATTGCAATACCTGAGTTGTCTGCTGACTTACACAGAGTAACAAATAATTATCCAATCATTTAGTTATCATATTTATTTAGCATCTACTATGTACAAGGTATTGGACACCCAGGACATCAGGAAAGAAAAGAAAGCTCCTGTTCTCATGGAGCTTATTATGTTCTTGTAGTTTAAGGTCAAGGACAGCTAATTTGTAAAGAAAAGGAAAAACAGAGCAAGTGTTCAGTACATAGCTTTATTTTGCAAAAGCCATAAGCAGCCAATATTTTAGCATGTAAATACTTAATAGAAGAGTAAAAAATGATAAAAATCAATATTGAATATAGGAGTGCCCTTGTAGCTCAGCAGAAACAAATCTGACTAGTATCCATGAGGATGCAGGTTTGATCCCTGGCCTCACTCAGTGGGTTAAGGATCCGGCATTGCTGTGAGTTGGCTGTGATGTAGGTTGCAGACACGGCTCAGATCTGGCATTGCTGTGGCTGTGGCATTGGCAGGCAGCTGTAGCCCTGATTTGACTCCTAGCCTGGTAACCTCCATATGCTGTGGGTGTGGCCCTAAAAAGAGATGCCCACCCAAAAATAGAATATAAATTAAAAAAAATTTTACCTCGGAGTTCCCATCGTGGTGCAGTGGTTAATGAAAATGAATCCAACTAGGAACCATGAGGTTGCGGGTTCAATCCCTGCCCTTGCTCAGCGGGTTGACGATCAGGCGTTGCCGTGAGCTGTGGTGTAGGTTGCAGACATGGCTTGGATCCTGCGTTGCTGTGGCTCTGGCATAGGCCGGTGGCTACAGCTCCAATTGGACCCCTAGCCTGGGAACGTCCATATGCCACAGGAGCGGCCCAAGAAATGGCAAAAAGACAAAAAAAAAATTTAACTCAAAAAATTAAGATTTATTAAATTTAAATGAACAGGAGTTCCTGTCGTGGCGCAGCGGAAATGAATCCAACTAGGAATCATGAGGTTGCTGGTTCGATCCCTGGCCTTGCTTAGTGGGTTAAGGATCTGGTTTTGCCATGAGCTGTGGAGTAAGTTGCAGACATGGCTCGGATCTGGCATTGCTGTGGCTGTGGCATAAGCTGGCAGCTATAGCTCCGATTAGACCCCTAGCCTGGGAACCTCCATATGCCTTGGGTGTGGCCCTAAAAAGACAAAAAAAAAAAAAAAAAGACATAAACTTAAATGAACAGTTAAAATGTCAGCTGGTGTTCAGAAATACCAGTGCCACTGGACAGAATATGTTATTATTTATGTTTCTCATTTTAGGTTTTCATTTTCCTCAATATGAAAAGGGCACTGGGAAGTCTCCTGGATCTTGAAGCAAACTGTGCTTTTTTTTTCCCTTTCCAAGTATCCAGCAGATACTTTGGGGTCTGACAACAGTATATAAATTTGCAGGTTCTAACTGTTGCAGGTTCTAACTGTTACAGGGCATACATTCAAATTTTTTGTCTTTGTCTTTTGAGAGCCACACCTGGGGCATATGGAGGTTCTCAGGCTAGGGGTCAAATCAGAGTTACAGCTGCCAGACTACACCACAGCCACAGCAATGTGGGATCCAAGCCACATCTGTGATCTACACCACAGTTTGAGGCAACGCTGGATCCTTAACCCGCTGAGCAAGGCCAGGGATGGAATCGGCGTCCTCATGGATACTAGTCAGGTTCGCTAACCACTGAGCCACGATGGGAACTCCGGCTCAACTCTTGTGAGCCATCAGGGATTGCCGCATCCTACATGAGTACGTCAGGCATTTACGTGCTAGGAAGTCCCAAGTTATTAGGGATGTGTATCCTCTGTAGGTCTGGGAAAGCTTAGAAAGCAAACTTATAAAATGACTGAGGGGTTCAAAAATCTAACTTCCTGTTCCACAGCTACTATTTTCAGCCTCTGTCACATTTGGCACTTTTATTTTAATAGCTTTCTCTTTGTGGCAGGCCACATGGGGGTTGGAATAATAATCTCTAAAGGCCCTGTAATTTCAGTGCTCTATTGTTTCTGTTATAATTCTCACATGTTTTTCACTTCTTATATCAGATGTTGGGACTAACATTGACAAGTCCACATCAACTGGGATTTTCTGAAGAAAGACATGTGATGATATTAGGGGGGCTGCCGAATGAAGAGTGTTTCTCAGGAACTGACTTTCCAGACACATGTGATCTGGAGAAGCACCAGGAAATCTCTACAGTAAAAAAATATTTAAAGAAAGGATGAGAGACTTCAATATGTACAGAAATCCTTTAGATTTGAGGAGTGTGGGAAATACTTCGCCTTTTTTCCTTACTATGTTCAACACCAGAGACTCCATAGTGGAGAGAAACCCTGTCCATGTGAGGAGGGTGGGAGAGCCATTAATAATAGTGCGGGTCTGATCAGGCAGCAGAGAATCCACAGTGGGGACAGACCCCTCCATCTCTGAACCATGTGTGGAAATGGCTTCCCCAGTAGTTCTGAACTGGTTATACATGAGAGAGTCCACAATGGGGAGAAACCCTACGAGTGTATGGAGTGTGGAAAAGTTTTCGCTGTTAGGGCAACATTAAGTCGGCATCAGAGCATCCACAGAGGAGAGAAACCATATGAGTGTAGCGAGTGTGGGAAAATCTTTAGGACTTGGAGCTGCATCACCATGAGTATGTTCATCCTGGAGAGGAGCCTGTCCTGAATCTTGGTTCTTTTGACCTCCTAGCACTTTTTACCCCCTTTTCATGGTAATTGCTACCCTAATTTTTTGGGAGAAACCACTCTGCTCCCGCTCAACGGTTCCTATGGCTCTATTCCCCACTGCAAAGGTGGAACATGTGGCCTAATCTAGCCCATCTTCCTTCCACCCAGGCACAGTGATGGGTCAGGTGACCCAAGTTCATCCAATCAGAATGGACCCTTTAATTGCAGAACCTACCAGAAAGTGACATTCTTTTCTGCTGGACATGGATGTTAGCCTTGATCCACATGGAAGCTAAGAAGAAAGCCAGCCATGCTGGTGACAAACAGTGATGGAGAAAACCAGTTTTCAGTGACATGAGTCAATAAATTTTTTTACTAAAGTAGTTTGAATTTGGGATTTCTCTCCCTTGTAACAGATCCTTACTGATATTGAGCCATTTCAATGTCTCACATATTTCAAAGCCTTCAGGGTTAACATAAAATTGATTTGGCACCACTGAGCCTGTACAATGAAGAAACCTTTCATATGAGTGATGTATTGGAGAAGATGTCACTATGATTGTGATGGTTCACACAGAGGCAACCATTCAGGTGTTGTGAATGTGAGAAAGCCATTAACCATCAGTTAAGCCAGGTCAGTATCCAGGCATCCCAAATGGGTGGAAATTATAGCAATTCAAGCACTTTAATGAAAATTTCAAATTACCATAAAATGAAATCTCTAGCAGATATTCTGTAGGGAAGATGAATGTATTAGTTAGAAAACCCCTTTTAAAAAGTATTTCTGGAGTTCCCATTGTGGCTCAGCAGTAACAAACCCAACTAGCATCCATGAAGATTTGGGTTTGATCCCGGGCCTTGCTCAGTGGGTTAAGGATCCAGCATTGCCATGAGCTGTGCTGTAGGTCACAGACATGGTTCAGCTACCTCGTGGCTGTGGCATAGGGCTGCAGCTCCAATTTGGCTCCTAGCCTGGGAACGTCCCTATGCCGTGGGTGTGACCCTAAAAAGCAAAGAAGGAAGGAAAGAAGGAAGTTAGGGGAGGAGGAAAGGAAAGAAGGAAGAAAGAAAGCAGGAAAGAAAGAAAGATACAATTCTAGGAGACAGAGGACCTGGGTTCCTAGATTTGCCATTAAGGCTTAGTGGTTGTGTGGCCTTGACATTTTTGCTGCTACAACTATTTGAAAGTAGTACCTTCATAGTAATTGCCTGAGCCATAGAGCTGGACCCCGAGGTGCCAGTCATCTCTGAGGTATAGAAATAGCTCCATCTTCCTGGAATCCAGTGTCTAGTGGATTATTCATTTGGGACCTAAGTACCACTTCTGGAGGCCCCCTCCAACTGAGTAAACTGTCTTTGGATCAGGCTTGGTTAGATTCAACTGCATATAACTGCAAATCCAAACGAATAGAGCTTAAAATAAGACTAGTGTTGATTTTTCCGATTTTAAAAAGAGAACTGGAGATAGGCAGCTGCACAACATCAGTGGGAATCCTGTCTCCTTTCAGTTCACCAGCCATCTGCCATCCATCAGATGTGGCAATATCCTCATGATCTAAAGCAATGGCTAGAGCTCCAGCCATTCTAGGATGCAGGATGGAGGAAAGGAAGAAGAGCATGTTGCCTTCCTTTCAAGGAAATATCCTGTAAGTACTGAAAATACTTCCACTTCATTGGGGAGAACTTAGTCCTGGGAGAGCCACAGACTTACAAGGGTGGCAAGAAATGCCCTTTGGCAAAGAAGTAAGGTGCCAACCCATAATTCAGTTTTCTGCTACTAAATAAGAGGGACAAATGGGTGTTTGTGTAGGCAACCAGCAGTCTCTGACACTATCGGCATGTCTAAGGTAGTTTGCATGTGCTGCCATGACAAGATACCGCAGACTGTGAGGCTTAACAACAGAAATTTATTATGTCACAATCTGCAGTATGTAAGTCCAAAATCAAAGTGGTATCAGATTTGCTTTGTCTTCTCTCCTTGGCTCGCAGGAGGGTAGGAGGGGCAGTCATAGGAAAAAAACTCGGAATATGAAGAGGTAATCAGTGCCGCTGGGCAAGGTAGGTGGCAGGGGGCTAAAAACATGTACAGGGAGGCCACATGAGATGCCTCTGAGGGCCCCATGTCTATCTCCTGGGAGTGCTGGATGTAACTTGAGCAGCTCCATGTTGAGGTATCCATTACAGGGTTCACACATCAGATGTGGGGACAAACATGATGAAACACATTTATAGAAATACTGCCCATACTTGCTCATCAAAGTTGTAGATTTGCTGCAATTAGATTTTTCATCCACCTGGAATTTATTTTAGTGATGGTGTGAAATAAGAATCTTATTGTATTTTCCAATTGGGATATCCAAATGTTCCAGCATAATTTATTTCTCCACTGCTTTTTATCAGCTCTATTAAATGATTGGCATGCAATTGAATCAGCTTATGGATTTCTACAAAAGGTCTTGCTGGGGTTTTGACTGGGTTGCTTTGAATATATACAGCATTGGGGGAGATGATTGACATCTTAATAATGAGTTTTTCAGAAAACTATACCTTAATTTATTAGATATCCTTTCATCTTTTTTTTTTTTATCATTTTATAGTTTTCAGCATGCCTATCTTGTACGTATTTTGTTAGGTTTATATCTAAATATTTTGTTGGGTTTTGTGCTGCTGTAAATGATACTGGGTTTTTTTTTTTAAGTATTAAAGTTGTATTGTAGGAAATTTTATTGCTGGAAATTTCGCTTTCCAACAATTGATCTTTTTGCCCCTTGACTTTAACTCTGTGACCTTGCTAAACTCACTTGTTAGTTCTACAAGTTTTGTAGATTCTTTGAGATTTTTTATGTGGACAGTCATGTCCTCTGCAAATAATAAGTTTTATTTCTTTACTTCCAACCTTTACGCCATTTATTTTTCTGGCCTTCCTGCACTTGTTAGGACTCCCGGTGTGATGTCAAATAGTACTGGGAAGAACGTACCTGCCTGCCTTGTTGCCAAGCTTATCATTAAGTATGTTTTCAGCTGCAGTGAGATAATCACATCAAATCATAAGTCAATCTAGATACTGCAGCAAAACATTTGGTTTAACTGTACGTTTTTGTCAGCAAGGCAGAAATGACTGTGCATGAAATTTAAGTTCCACTCTAACTTCATGAATGGTAATGTGAGAGGAAAACATCTGTGATTTCTATTGCTGACAAAGTCACAGGCACTGCTAATGCTATTGTGGTTTTTGCCAACACTTAATTGAAGAAAATGCAGTTTCAGTTTAGAGATTAGCTTAAACAAGGAGCTTTTTCTGTTTGCGGGCCCAGATTGAAGAAGCCCGGCGCGGGAGGAAAGCCAGAGACCATGGAGACGCGGGCTTCGGCTTCCTAGAGAGGAAGCACGCGACACTTGGGCGCCGTGGCCGACGTGGTGACGCACTTCCGGTCACGCCGCGCAGTGCGCCTTCGCTGAGGTGAGTTTTCGGGGTTCCCGATCCGACTGAGAACACACCTGTCACCGCTGGAAAAGGCAGTCGCCTTCGTCCTTGATGCCGCGGTGGAAGGAGTCGGGCGGCGCCGCCGGGTCCGGGGAGCAAGGGCGGTCTGCTGGCCAGTTCCGCTTGCCCTCGCCCTCGGTGCCTTCATCCCAACCCGCCGGGGCCGCCCCCGGAAATGAGGCTGTGGATGGAAAGAACACGCCGTTTGACTCGACACAGCCATAACCTCCCCTGCCCCCTGGGCCAAAGACTTCTCACAGAGCAGTTAAATGCCAGCTGCTGTTCTAGGTTCCCAAGATGCAGCTGCGAATGAGACGGCCTTGGGCCCCTCTCTCAGGGAGCTTTCAGTTTAATGGAAAGTCACCTATTAATCCAGTGCGATCATTTCATCATTTCACTACGCCTAACCCGAACCAGTAGTTGTGGTCTTGGTTTTACGTTGAAGACCAAGTCCTTGACGTGCATGAGGCTCTGCGTGACTTGGTCTCTTGCACCTTCTTCACACTCGTCTTCACACTCCCCTTGGCTCGGCTACAGACTTTCACTTTACAACATGCATTTGCATGTGCTGTTACTTTTGTAAAGATTTTCCTTTTGATCTAGTTAATTCCTATTCTTAAGCTTCCCCATCTACCATAAATTGCCCCCGACGCTAATCACAATTGTGGTCTTAAAGCTAATTATGAGAATCTTTGATTGATACCTGTGTTTCCTTTAGTCTAAAGTAAACTCCATGATGGAAGGGATCATACCTTTCTTCCCTGTATCTCCCGTGCCTCACACTTGGCCTGGAATGAATTAAGCCTGTGATAAATGTTTGTTGGCTGAAGAAAACACAAATAAGTGTATAATCCAAACCAGAAGAGGTGGTATGTAAGAAAGGGAATACAGTGCTAGTGGAGTGTGTAACCTCAGGCCTGATCTGGTGTGTAGAGACAGGCCAGGATCTGAAGGGTGAACTGGTGTTATCTAGAGAGGCCAGGCTGCTAGAGAGTTCTGCACCAGAGAACATCAGGTACAAAAGTTCTAAAGTTGGAGAAGAGTGGTTCATGCAGAGGAAACAGCAGGTACAAAGGTCCTGAGCTAGCATAGTAGAGAAACTGAAGGGAGACCACCGTGGCTAAATTAAGAGAAAGGAGGAGATGGTGTAAGATGAGGCTAGCAGGAAATTGCAGTATGCAGTGAGTTTCTTTTAGAAAGATGCTGGCTTTTTGGTAGAATATGACTGCTTGACAAGAATTCAGTGTCTCTAGGGGATGATATTAAAGTAATAACCTGAACATCTTAGTATGTTGAAGTGGCCTTTTCATGGTCCTTTGCTAATTGGTTTCGGGCTTTCACTGGGTCCTAGAATGGAGTGATGAACAAAAAATATGCTTGCCACAAGGTCCAAGAAAGAGAAACCTTACTCTGAGATTCTTTTTCTGAAATTTTTTGGGCTACATTTAGCTATTCTTAATATTAGCCTTAGAATTGCTTTATTAAGTTCTTAAAAAAATTCGATTGGGATTACAATGGGAAGCATTTTGTTGTAGTTATTAAAAGCATGGACTTTAGAATCTGGCCTATCTGGTTTGGGATCCAGGTTCATCCTTCCACTGGCCGAGTGACCTTGGTAGAGAAAACTTTTCTTAGACTCTTTTTTTCTTATTTGAGAAAAAGAAAAAGTTCAAAGGATTATTGTGGAGACTGAATGAGAAGGTGTGTATTTTTCATCCAAAAACATATTTCTATTTTTTTCTGATTTTAAAAAAATTTTTAATATTTTTAAGAAAAATAGATTTTTTATTGCTCAGTCATTTCAGATTCATCTGACTTACAAACTAATAACATAATGTTCAAATACAATTTAATGTTTTTTTCTGATTTTTTAAAGTATAGTTGATTTATAATGTTTTCTTCATTTTCTGTTGTACAGCAAAGTGACCTAATCACACAAGGTTCCCTTTGCTCTATGTAGGAGCGCATTCATTGCCCATCCATTCCAAATGTTACAGTTTCTATCCACCAACCCCAAACTCCCTGTCCATCCCACTTCCTCCCACTGTGGGTATTTTTTTTTTAATTTTTATATTTCTCAATAAATTTTTTTTTTAAATAAAGGTCTAGGTTTCCTGTTGTTATGGTTTGCTTTGAGTTTTCTGGTGTCTTTTGCTTGTTTTGCTCTTTGCATATTCATGTTTCCCTGTCTTCATGTCTTAGGACAGGCAGTGTTGAATGATGGTGGTGAGTACAGGGTGCCCAAGGGCAGGTTACATACCTTTCAAATTATCGGTTTCCTCAGAATTCAAACCTTGAGGAATAGTGTGGAGTAAAAGAGGAGATATTTATATACCATTTACTGAAGGACATTTAGTAAGTGATTGCAGCTGCTGTTATTGGCAGGTTATTTTAAAGGAGAGCCTTTGGGGAGTTCCTACTGTGGCTCAGCGGTAAGGAACCTGACTAGTATCCATGAGGATGTGGGTTCGATCCCTGGCCTTGCTCAGTGGGTTAAGGATCTGGTGCACTGCCCCAAGCTGCGGTGTATGTTGCAAATATGGCTCAGATCCACTGTTACTGTGGCTGTGGTGTAGGCTGGCAGCTGTAGTTCCGATTCGACCCCTAGCCTGGGAACTTCCATATGCCGAGGGTGCGGACCTAAGTGGACCTTAAAAAAAAAAAAAAAAAAAGAGGAGAGCTTTGTCTGGGCTGGGCTTACTCTTGGTTCTCTTTGCTCCCTGCCCTTCACTGAGAGGGAGCCAAGGTGATGGCAGCCATGCCCCTGAAAGCCTGGCAGCAGGTGAGCTGTGATTACCTCAGATCGGCCTTGGAGAGGTCTGATTGGAATAAAATGGGAATGAGAGAGATGTTTCTAGCAAAAGTGTTCAAGCCAATGCAGTAGGAAGACCTCAGATGATTCTCTTCAGTAGGACTGGATGCTGGGGGAGAGCTGATGAGGAGGGGCTGAGCAGCCAGAAGCCTAGCATGCAATGGCTGGAGAGTGTCCTGGGAAGCCTAAGTATAGGCTCCAGCATTCTGAGGGTCTCATTTGATCTAGAGGGTTCCCAGTTCAGTGGTTCCTCTTGCAGAGGAACATGTGAGAATGAAGGACTCAAGCTGTGCTGTAGGTGTCCATCACACAGTGGGAGGAATTGAGATCAGGAGCTTACAAGGTTCCTGGGAGGTGGGGGCAGAGCGATGGCAGGAAGAAGGGGGCTTGTGTCATTTATTCTCAGAAAGAAAGAATTTGGCTTAGAACCAGGGAAAATATATCTTCCTTGAAGTCAGTGCTGTTGGCTAATCAAGGCAGGGGGTTATAATAGCAAAAATCTGCCCTAGGCCAGAACACTTGAAGTTAGGGATCCTGTGAAGCCTCATTGGCATTGTGACCTTCAGCCAGTCATTTAACCTCTTTGCACCTTAACTTCAACTGTAAGGTAAACATTAAGTGCCTTAAGTTTTTGGGACAAGGAAGTTGATTGCTTGAGTTTTCATTTTTTGAGACTGATAAGTTGTTGGGTGTTCCCTAACCATTTCCTTCTTCCTGGGATTTATTTACCCAGTAGCTTAGAGTGATGTTGCATACATGACTCATTCAGGGAAGTCGTTCTATTGATTGGGTCAGTTTGTCGTTTTAAGTTGGTGATTGTATGGCTGGCTGAGGGTGGATTCAGTGCAGGAGAGGCCTGCAACTGGAATTAAGTATACACAGCTGGTACTAGTGTACTGAATGGCAAAGAGGAGTCACATTCCAGAAATATTTAGACAATAAAATTGGCAAGATTTGATTACCAACTGCTTATTAGAAATGATCAGTTACTAGGGCAAGTTAGCCTAGGATGAATCGCAAGTTTCTAACTTAGGAGACTGGGCTGAAATTGGTACTATTTTGTGTGAGTGTTTCTTAAACTTCAATTTTTTTTAAGGCTGCATCTTTGGCATATAGAAGTTCCCAGGCTAGGGCTTGAATCAAAGCTGCAGCTGCCAGCCTACACCACAGCCACAGCAACACCAGATCCAAGCCATGTCTGTGACCTATACCACCACTGACAGGAACTCAGGACCCTTAACCCACTGAGAGAGGGCAGGGATCAAAACTTCATTCTTATGGATAATAGTGGGTTTGTTAACGCACGGAGATACAATAGGAACTCCAGACCACATTTTAAAATTTTTCTAAAAATCTATTGGAGTATAGGTGACTTACAATGTTGTATTAGTTTCAGGTGTATAGCAGAGTGATTCAGTTATGCCTATACATATATATCTATTCTTTTTTCAGATTTTTTCCCCATGTAGACCATCACAAAGTATTGAGTAAATTTTCCCAAACTACATAGTAGTATTGATTGATTTTTTTTCAATGATTTTTCTTTTTTCCATTGTAGTTGGTTTCCCGTGTTCTGTCAATTTTCTACTGTACAGCAAAGTGATCCAGTCACACATACATATATACATTCTTTTTCCCACATTGTCCTCCATCGTACTCCATCATAAGTAACTAGATATAGTTCCCAGTGCTGTGTGATTTTGTATACTGTAGTTTATATGTGCCAATCCCAACCTCCCAGTCCCTCCCTCCCCATCACATTGCCCCTTTGGATAACCCAAAGTTTGGTTTCAAAATCTGAGTCTGTTTCTGTTTTGTAAATAAGTTCTTTTGTATCATTTCTTATTAGATTTCCCATATTAGTGATCTCATATAATATTTATCTTTCTCTGATTTACTTCACTTGAACTTGGTACTGTTAACCAGGAAGGGAAACAATGCTATCATTCACTGTGCCAGTTAATTTTTGTGGATTAAAAATAGAGCCAGTTTGGCAGGTGGAAGGGAAGGCCAGGGGATGCATTTGATGTTAGATGATGGGTCAGATGTTTTGGGTCCCCAGGAAGTCCAAGGCAGTTCCCACTGTGGCTCCGAGTGACTTGATCCAAGCCACATCTGTGACCTGGAACATAGTTCATGGCAATGCCAGATCCTTACCCACTGAGCGAGGCCAGGGTTCGAACTTGTATCCTCATGGATGCTAGTCAGATTAGTTTCCACTGAGCCTCGATGGGAACTCCAGCTGCTATAATTTTCAATGTCCCTTTGTTTCTAGTGTAATTCTCAGGTGGCATTTTTGTTTTTTATTTGTGTCAGATTCTGGGACTAGCATTGACAGTGAGTCAATACCAACACGAGGAATTCCTAAAGAAAAAGGCATGATGATACCATGTAGGCTGCAGAAGAATGTTCTTAAGAGAAGCAGCTTCCTATAGGCATGTGAACTGGAGAAGCACCAGGAAATCCCTGCAGTGAAAAATATTAGAGGAAAAGTTTCAAGAATCCACTATGATAGGAAACCTTTTTATTTATGTCAGATTCTGGGACTAGCAGATGTGAAGAATGTGGGAAATGCTTCAGCTATTTTTCTTATTATGTTAGACACCAGAGAATTCACACTGGGGAGAAACCCTTTGAGTGCAATGAGTGTGGTAAAGCCTTTAATGTCAATTCATCATTAATTGGGCATTGGAGAATCCACACTGGAGAGAAACCCTATCAGTGTGAAGAGTGTGGGAGAGCCTTTAATAATAACACAAATCTGATCAGGCATCAGCAGATCCACAGTGGGGCAGACCCTATCTCTGCAAGGAGTCTGAAAATGGTTTCACAAGTAGTTCCGAGTTTGTTATACACCATAGAATCCACACTGGGGAGAAACCCTATGAGTGTAATGAATGTGGGAAAGCTTTTGTTGGTAGTTCACCACTACTTCGATATCAGAAAATCCACACTGGAGAGAAACCCTTTGAGTGTAATGAGTGTGGCAAAGGCTTCGGAAGGACTTCTCATCCTAGTCAGCATCAGTGTATTCACACAGGGTAAAAACCTTATTCTTGTAAAATATGTGGGCAAGCCTTCAATTTTCAAACAGAACTAACTGAGCACCAAAAAGTCCACAGTGAGGAGAAATGCTTTGACTGTGTAGATTGTGGAAAAGCCTTTAGTGCTCAGGATCAATTAAAAAGACATCTTAGAAAACATATACAAAGATGTCCTATGCTTGTGATGAGTGTGGAAAAGTCTTTACTAGCGAAAGAAATCTGCTTCAATATCAAAGAGTCCATACTAGAGAGAAACCCTATGAGTGTGTCAAGTATGAAAAAACATTTAGGACTTATTCCCAGCTAGATCATGCCCACCCTGGAGAGAAGCCTGTGCTGGACATTGGTCATTTTGGCCTCCCAGAATTTTTTACCCCCTTTTACTGGTAATAGTACACTCGATTTCCTTTTGAAATCATCTTCCACTCAGGTAGAATGTGTGACACAGGCCCAGCTCAGCTGCAGATCCCCTTCCCCCAAGATGATCCAGTTAGAATCCCAGAACTTGGCAAGAGTTAAGAGAAAGAAGAACTGTTTTCCTTGATCTGAAAGCTGAGAGGAGCTGTTCCATTCTTGTGGAGGCTGAGAATATCAAATCGTCACAGCAAAAGAGAGTTAGAGAACGATCCAATCTTGAAGAGCTGTAGCTCTCTCAAATCAAAGCTGTAGTTGCCAGCCTACACCATAGCATGCCAAATCCAAGCCACGTCTGCCACCTACACCATAGCTCACGGCAACGCTGAATCTGTGACCCCCTGAGTGAGGCCAGGGGTCGAACCTGCAACTTCATTGTTCCTAGTCAGATTCGTTCCCCCTGCACCGCGACAGCAACTCCGGGTGCATAGTAAATCTTTATCTTTGGAATTCTCTATATTTTGAAACAGGGTGATAGGCAGAGGCAGGCACGAGCTGGGGCTCAGCGCTATGTGCCAGATAATGGCTAGTTGCATTCAAGGAAAGATAGAATGAGACAGGGTTTAGAGGGACCATCACCAGGTGGGAAAACAAATTTTTGAGTTCTGACTCAGCACCTTGGAGAGCTCAAAATCACATAGAGGCAGGGCTAGCACCTTGGACAGCACCGCACTTTGCCTATTTCTTTCTGCAGTGGACGCCTTGAATCCATGTTGCAGTGGGTTCTGCTAATTTCCTGAGATGTTTAACTCCTGTGTGCCTAACAGTTGTAATCCCCTAAAGGGAACACTCTTTCAGAAGGTTCTTTATGACAGTATGGGGCTGGGATTCTTTTCCTTCTGGTTGACTTAAGCATCAAAGCTCACAGTTAGACTCTGTTGGAATTCTGGTTTTGAGACCCAGTATCTCTGTATTATTCCGGGAGCCAACATCCTTAAAGTTAGGAGCAAATATCTGATGCCTGATTGTGCTATGTAGAGAATACTACTCAGGGTTCTTCCTAGGCACATGTAAGAAACAAGCTGTTAGTGAAAAAGTGTGAGAAGAGTATATGCTGGATTCATTTGGAGACAAGCAGCTTCTTATCCCCTCTCCTCACTTGTTACCCTCCCACTAACTTCTTTTCAGAAAGAGTGAATTGGGTTTGCCTTCACCATGGCAAAAGCTTCTGAAGTTGGTTGTTAGCAAGTTTTAGTGAAAATCAAGCCAAACAAAATTCTGAGGGAGCTTGCACTGTAGCCTCTTTCCCATAATTGCAGTAATATAGTTGCATACTTATGCACTATTTATCCCTTTACTGAAAAATACGTAAGGGTGATCAGTCAGATATACAGTTCAGGTGGAGGAGGAAAAAAGCTAACGTTAATCGAGCCAGTACTGAATCCCAGGTCATACTGTAAGTATTTTAAGTGAAACAATACGTGGTATTTACAACTAGGTACTATTACCCCATTTTTCAAAAGAATAAGTTACAGAAAAGCTAAGTGATTTCCCAGTGTCTCACAGCTGGTCAGTGAAGGAACCAGGATTCCTCCCTTTGATATCCACTAAATTATATTGCCTCAAAAGCTAGCTGCTAAGTAATTCGAACTTACTGACTAGACAGCACTAAGTTCTTGTTAATTTTGGCAGCTGGCCATACTTTCTTATGAGCTAATTGTTTAAAATGATCTTGTAAATTATGTCTTATCCAAAATTTCTAGATGCTAGTTTATAGCATTCACTGCATTGCCTGAAAGGGAGCCTTGTCTAATAATTTTGTCCTAAAATAGTTGCTGTGAGATAATAATATCGCTATGCCATTTTCCCCTTCAATTTAGTACTTCTCTGGCATATCTTTTTTCCATTCTTCAATTTTCAGTCATTTTTCATTCTTATGTTTTAGTAGTGCAAGTATATCTCTTTTTCCCTATGTGAATTTTAGAGTCATTTTCACAGTTCTAAGACAAACTCCAATGGGGTTTTATTTGAGTAGGTCACTTCCTTCCACTTTATTCTCTTTTTAAAAAATTGGTTGTGGAGTTCCCGTTGTGGCGCAGTGGTTAACGAATCCGACTAGGAACCATGAGGTTGCGGGTTCGATCCCTGCCCTTGCTCAGTGGGTTAACGATCGGCGTTGCCGTGAGCTGTGGTGTAGGTTGCAGACGCGGCTCGGATCCCGCGTTGCTATGGCTCTGGCGTAGGCCGGTGGCTACAGCTCCGATTCGACCCCTAGCCTGGGAACCTCCATATGCCGCGGGAGCGGCCCAAGAAATAGCAACAACAACAACAACAACAACAACAAAGACAAAAGACAAAAAAAAAATAAAATAAAAATAAAAAATTGGTTGAAATTGCCATTATAGGTAAGGCCAAAATGAAAATTTTTCCTATTGAAAAATCACCTGTGCCTTTCTATTTGTACAAGCTTTCTTGTTGGTTTAGTCTCTGAATATTTAAATTTTTCTTCAACTATGTCTTGAACACTTATTATTAAATTTAACACCTAAATATTTTTGGCTGTTTCATTACTTTTTTGAATAAGATTTCTCCACATGACGTAAAGCTGGGCACGTGAAGCCGGGCATGTGCCATCGACATGGAGACCTGACATCAAGCCAGACATGTGACTGTGTTTCTACACACGGTAAGTTGAATGATCTACTGATTTAATTCACAGTATAAATAAACGAAGATGTTGTAATATTGAAACATTCTTGAGCTCTTGGAATGAACCCCAACCAGGCCCTTACTGTTTTCCCACAATTTTCAAGAGGAAACAGGCAGAACTATCTTTACTCCATCATCTTGAGACTGGCAACACCAGAAGAGACTATTTACTATGAGAAGATCATCAGTTTCCCTGGCAGGCAAGGAGAAAGGGCTTTAGGGAATCTTTGGGATTGCAGGAACAGAGGGTCTGGAAGAACAAGCCTTAGAGCTGAGTGTGAGTAAATGTGTTTGCAGGCCCAGCATTAAAGATGGACTTCCAGGAGTTCCCGTCGTGGCGCAGTGGTTAACGAATCCGACTAGGAACCATGAGGTTGCGGGTTTGGTCCCTGCCCTTGCTCAGTGGGTTAACAATCCGGCGTTGCCGTGAGCTGTGGTGTAGGTTGCAGACATGGCTCGGATCCCGCGTTGCTGTGGCTCTGGCGTAGGCCAGTGGCTACAGCTCCGATTCAACCCCTAGCCTGGGAACCTCCATATGCCGAGGGAGTGGCCCAAGAAATAGCAACAACAACAACAACAATAACAACAACAAAAAAGACAAAAAAAAAAAAAAAGATGGACTTCCAGAGCACTGAACTATGAGAGCCAACTTAAGTTGTTTACTGTTGTGTGATTTTTCCACTAGCCCTCATTTCTAGGATTATTGTTTAGGGTATGGGCTGCTAGGGCTGATCTTCCATCTCCCCATCTTTATACACATGATCCAAGATGCTCACACCCCTGTCAGCATTCCCTTGATGAGAGGCCAGGGAGGGCATGCCCCTTCTCTGTAGCAGCACAGCATTGCTTTTTATTGTAGCCCATTTGCCAGAAGTTAGTCACATATTCACACTTGGCCATAAAGTGGGCTGGGAAGTGTGTTATTTTCTCTGGCTCTTTGCCTTGCCAGAGATTCTTTTATCTATAAAAGGGGAGAATAGAGGTTGGCAGACAAGGAGTGGACGGTGCCTCTCCAGGCCTTCTGTGGAGCCTTAGTAACTTGGCCTGCACCTGTTCCAGCACTCTTAGAAGTAGGAGCTTCATAGTTATTTAGAAGGACTTATTTTTTTACCTATAAAATTAGACAGCTGGTTTATGATGCAACATTTGGGACCATCATTTATGTGACACTGTGGTCTAATTCCTTCTTGTTTATTTAGACAAGGCTTCATTCCTAGCTAAAGATCTGCTTTCTGAGCTTAGGAAGAAATGGAAACAGCACTTCTTGCCAAGAGCAGTGTTATCCCCAGCCCATTCACTGTGCTCAGTCATGAGACCATTTTACTATCTGAGTGAGATGAGCCATTTAAGGCGCTCAACTTGGGCAACTGATGATCAGGGTCAGGGCAAATCAGAGAAGAGCTCCTGGTCAGTGTCATGAGCCCAGGTATAAGATACAGCCTACCTCTGGTGGCACAGAGGTAAAGAAAGGTTCTACCCAGGAGTTGAGCCTGAAGCCTTTGGACCTCGTCAACAACGAATGTTGGGATTTCCCTGTGGCACAGCAGGTTAAGGATCTGGTGTTGTCGTTGCAGCAGCTCTCTTATTCAACACCATTATCTCCAGCTAGAGCCCAAGGCCTGGCACATAGGAGGCATTCAATAAACATTGTTTTGTTTGTTTGTTTGTTTGCTTTTTAGGGCTGTACCTGTGGCATATGGAAGTTCCCAGGCTAGGGGTCGAATCAGAGCTATACCTGCCAGCCTACGCCAGCCACAGCAATGCAAGATCAGAGCCACATCTGTAACCTACCCATAGGTCACAGCAATGCCTGATCCTTGACCCATTGAGTGAGGCCAGGGATCAAACCCTCATGGATACTGGTGGGATTCATTTCCCCTGTGCCACAGCAGGAACTCCTGGTTGTTTTTTTTGGGGGGGGGGTACACCCATGGCAAATGTAAGTTTCTGGGCTAGGGATCAAACCCATGCTACAGCAGTGACCAGACATTAAATGTAGATTTATAAAAACTTTATAAATTACCTGAATCTAGAGTTTGTTTCCCCCCCACCAATGTACTCAAGTGTATTTTTTTTTTTTTGGCCAAGTCTTTGGCCTGTTGAAGTTCCCCACCCAGAGCTCAAACCCACACTGCAGCAATGACCAAGCCACAGCAGTGACAAGGCCAGATCCTTAACCTACTGAGCTTCCATGGAACTCTTGAAATGGACACTTTAAAGTATAAGTTATTTTCATTTACTAAGTGAATGTTAGTACACAACATTACTTTTCTGGGGGTCAGGGGGTACCGCAGTGTGTAGCAGCTTGATGTAGGATCTCAATTCCCAGATCAGGGATTGAAGCCTGGCAGGAGCGGTGAAAGTGCCCAGTCCTAACCACTAGACCACCAGGGTACTTCCATATTACTTTTAAGAATGCAGTTTGTGGGAGTTCCCGTCGTGGCGCAGTGGTTAACGAATCCGACTAGGAACCATGAGGTTGCGGGTTTGGTCCCTGCCCTTGCTCAGTGGGTTAACGATCCGGCGTTGCCGTGAGCTGTGGTGTAGGTTGCAGACGCGGCTCGGATCCCGCGTTGCTATGGCTCTGGCGTAGGCTGGTGGCTACAGCTCCGATTCGACCCCTAGCCTGGGAACCTCCATATGCCGCGGGAGCGGCCCAAGAAATAGCAACAACAAAAGAAAAAAAAAAAAGAATGCAGTTTGTTTATATTGTCTATGATCTTTTTTTTTAGATTTTTATTTTTTGTATTGTAGTTTATTTTCAATGTTCTGTCAATTTCTGCTTTGTCTATGCTCTTCTAAGCCACTGTCTATGCCTTTCATGGCAGGAGAGTATGGTGGTCATTAGGAAATACTTGTTCCAAAAAGGGGCCTTGGATTTGACAGCGTGCGATCCAGTCCGGAGACTCCCAGATCTGGTTGCAGCTGCAGCTTTACTAAATGACACAGATCTCCAGCGCAACCCTGGGCTTGGGCCCAGTGCTAACGGTGGCGGGGACTAGGGCCTCAGAATACCGGAGATTCCGTGCAGGGGGTGGGGCCAGAGCACCGGCGAGAGGGAGCGGCGCTGCTCCTAGAGAGGCGCCGCCGCGGCCTGGTGACGCACTTCCGGCAGCGCCCAGGAGCGGTCGGCAGCCGAGGTAAATGCGGGGTGCGGGGGTGCGGGGCTGCGGGGCTGCGGGAGTCGGGGGAGGTGCCTAGCCACTACGCTCTGGGCGCGGTTGGGGTGCTTTTCCACCCTGGGTGGAGGTTGGTCTCGCCTGTCTGGGGTCCTCTTCCTCCTCGCCTCACCTCCTGCTTTGGACCTGGTGGTGATTACGTTCCGTGGAAGGCGAGGTCTGTGTTACTGTCACAGCCACGAAGCTCTGAGCGTTTAGCACTTTAACTGGGGAAGATGCTACTGGCTTTTTGGGAACGTGTTGGAGCCGACAGAGAGTTGAATACTGGCAGGGGTGAAGCGACCTGAGGTGATATCATGTGTCTTGACATGTTGAGGTCGTGCAGGGGCTTTTGCCTGTTTCCGTTTCAAGTATGGCTCACCCAGGCTCGTAACACAGGGTGGTGAATCAGGACGAGTGGGGGAGCAGAAAAAGCAAAGCCCCTCCAGGCCACCCGAGAGCAGAAGGCGGCCGACTTTTGGAGGACACTGTCTCCTGGAGCGGTGTTATTTCCAAAAGGTAACCCGGCCTAACTTATCTTGGGCTGTTGGATGACAGTGATCTGGGAATGATTTCTACAATGAAGAGTGTACGGATTTGCTCGGTTCTAGAATACACCTGAAACAGTTCCACAACTGCTCGTTCATATCCTCATGAAAGCAAGTTTACTAAAATATACTGTAAAATGTTAATGAAAACGTGAAATATGTATTTAAAAAAATACTTTTGGAATGTGGTTGATAGTGTATTCAGAGGAAAATTTGTGGCCTTATAGATTTTGATTTTCAAATAGGAAAGAATACAAATAAATTTAAAAATCATGCAACTTCAAGAGCCTTTGAGTAACAGGCCTTAGAGTGTTTAGTTAAAATACTGTTTTCCAAAGTTACTTAGTTATTTTCTTTCCCATCACTTCAGTGTGGTTATGTTGTAGAGTTAGGCTCATTTGCTGTTTATATTTTTTGGAGGTCATTGCCCCTATCCCATCCTGGATATATACAGTGAATCCTATATATAGAAGATTGCATCTAGCATGGCATTTATGAAGTATAGAAGTAATGTGAGCATCCATTAAACACAACACACCATTAAGAAGGAGAACATCGCCACTGTGTCTGTGTGCACCTTCTCAACCCAACTCCCTCTTACCTGCCCCTAGAGCTAACAACTCTTGAATTTGTGTTAGTCATGGCCTTACCTATTTTTAAAAATAATTTTTATCACATATACATCTATCTGCAAGTAATGTGATTAATTTTGGTTTTGAGCTTTATGAAGATGGCATCATGGTATCTGTAGGCTTCTGGGACTTGCATAACTCATTATGTTCCTAAATTCATCCATGTTTTGTGTGTAGCTGTGAATCATTCATTTTTGCTGCTGAGTAATGTTCCACTGTAAATATGGTATGACAGCTTCTTTGTGTATTCTCGACATATGAGTTTCCAGTTTTTTGTTATTAAAATACTGCTGATAATAATGTGTGTATTGTCTACATATGAGTTTTTTTGTGATATATATATTAAAATTTAATCATGAATACTGAATTTTATCAAACAAGCTTGGCATCCACTGAGAAAGTATGGTTATCTTTCTTTCATTTATTAATGTGGAAAAGTACAGTCTGTATGCTAATAATGAACTTTATTTGGATTCATGGAATGATCCCTCTAAGGCATGATGTGTCATGTTAATGAACTACTGGAGTCTATTCCTCAATATTGAGGATTTTTGCACCAGTATTCATAAATGAGACTGGTCTGTGGTATTTGTGTTAGTGTTGTGCTGACATCATAAAAAAGACTGGGAAACTTACTTTGCTGTTTCCTGCTCCAGTTTAAATTGTGTTAGAATTATTGATTTCTTAAAGATTTGAAAGGATTTGCCCATGATAAATATGGGCTCAGTGTTTAGTGATAGTTCACTTTGTACTGCTCTCTCAGTTTACTTAGGGAAAGGTAATCATGGGTTACAGAGAAAAAAAATCTATATGATAAAATCAGTAGAGTTGATTTATTAGATTCAGATAGATTATATTGTTTTCCATCATAGAATGTTTTCTTTTGAAGCATCCATAGAACATGTTTTAAATGGACGCTGCAGCTACAAAAGTCCCTCAGAAATCTGTAACGCAGAAGTGAATAGATCAAGTTATCTAAACACTATGCAGTAAAGCCAGACAAGAAATTAACAACACACTATCCTTAACAGTTCTTTGTTCAGAGACAGAACACAGTTGCTGACAAGTTGTGAAGTAATAATTAAAACATGAAATATAAAAAGTCTCTGGAATGTGGTAAATAATATATTCAGTAGACTGTTTAAAGGTTTCGACAGCCACGTAGGAAAGAATGAAAATAGGTGAATGAATCATGCAACCTCAGGAAGGTAGAAAAAAGTCTTTTGTAGTCTAGCTTCCCTGCAAAGCAGAACATAGGACAGAAGTTTGTGTGCAGGCAGTTTGTTTGGGAATGTAGTCCCAGGGCAGGGTGAAAGACAAGAGAAGTCTTTTCAAATAGAGAAAGATGGACAGCATATACTAGGATGTATTGTCAGGCTGGCCACACCCCTGAGGTGACTGGTGCCCTGACTTGCAGGATCTTTGAGGAGCCTTAGAATCTTATGGCTATACACGTGGGGGACTAAAGGGAGACATGTTTATCCGTTGACTTCTGTCTGCTGTTGGCCAAGGGTGGCCTTACAGGCATTGACTTTCCTATCTTTCAGAACCCACCAGGTGTCTGAAGATGTCCCACACAGGGCAGAGAAGCCTCAGGGCAGGAGCCACACCTGTGTGGTGTAGACCCATTGGTTGGTTGTAGTTGCTTAAAGCTGGTCAAAGCCTCGAACTGGACTGAGTGTACAAGAGGATTTGGGGAGGTGCATAAGGTGTCTTACAGAGCTAAAGAGACAGATGTAAAAAGCAGAACTTAATGAATTAAAAACAAATAGAAAAGGGAGTGGTGTTCTAAATAAATAGAAAGGCTGGTGGTTCTTTGAAAATCAAACAACATTAACCGTAGAGAAATCATAGTTGAGCCTAACTTTATTAATCTGCTTGGGCTACCCTAACAAAATACCATAAACTGTCCGGCTTAAACAATAGAAACTTAGTTCTCACGGTTCTGGAGGCTGGGAGTCCAAGCTCAAAGTATCAGACAATTCAGTTTTTAGTGAGGGTTCTCAGGCTGCAGGTGGCTTCCTTCTCACTGTGTCCTCACATGGCAGAGAGAGCTCTGGAGTTTCTTCCTCTTCTTATTAGGACACCAGCCCTATCAGATTATGACCTTGTTTAACCTTATTACCTCTTCATGAGTCCTATCTCCAGATATAGTCACACTGAAATTTAGGGCTTCAGCATACAAATTTTGGGGGGATGTAATCAGTCCAATATTAACTAAGGCTATAGGGTCTTGAAAGCATATATATTCAAAAGAAGTAGGAAAAGCAAAGGAGCTCCAGATAGGGAGGAAATGAAAAAAGTCATGAGCCAGTGTTTTCCATAACTATGTGCAAGTTGAAATTCTGGAAGACACATACTTTTAGAAAAAATTAAAATTTCAAGATTGATTTTGGGAGCAGTAAAAATCAGAAAATAACCAGTCTATGTGGCTTTGAATATAATGGACAAAGAGTGCTGCGTCATGGGATTCTAGATGCTATAGTAATCCTCCCTCTCAGGCTGCTGAGGCCTTGGCTTCTTTGCCCTTAGAATGTTGGAAGGCACGAGGAGCCAGCCTCATGCTTCTTGTGGCCCAGCTTCCTCAAGGTAAGCCTGGGCCATGCAGGAGGCCGACCTCCCAACCTCTACAGGTATCCGGACTCCTGAGGACACTCAGCTGTGTGAGCCTGGGCAGGATGGGAGGGGGCAGCTGCCCCTTCTCCGGGAACTGCCTCCCTGGGACCTGACTCCAAGTCCTCTGTGTTGGGGCTGCAGCCCCTCCAGCCTGGCTTCTCTGACAGTATCACAGAAGGTGATGCTTCTTTAGAGGAAGAGAATAAGCCCAGGATCTTGGGACTGTTCTGTCCCTTGGGCTGAATTGTTGCTACCTGAGTCTTGGTTTTATTAACCTTTAGGCTCTGCCTACATTTCATTTTTTTTTTTTGCCTTTTCTAGGGCTGCTCCCATGGCATATGGAGGTTCCCAGGCTAGGTGTCCAATCGGAGCTGTAGCCACTGGCCTACGCCGAAGCCACAGCAACGCAGGATCTGAGCCGCGTCTGCAACCTACACCACAGCTCACGGCAACGCCGGATCCTTAACCTACTGAGCAAGGGCAGGGACCGAACCCGCAACCTCATGGTTCCTAGTCGGATTTGTTAACCACTGCGCCACGACGGGAACTCCTGCCTACATTTCTTATATACACTCTTCTGTGTGTATGATGTGTCAGAATTATAAAATTCTAGGGTGCCTGGCAGTGAGCATCAATGTCATGGCTAGGAGGAGCCCTGGGTGCAGAGCCAGTGAACAGATCTCTCCCTTCGTTCCATGGCAGCTCCTGCTCGCACTTTCGTGTGGGTGCTGGCCACCTGTGTCTCAATCTTCTGCGAGGGGCTGTATTGTTCCTGGTGGGGTGGCTTGTCTCACACTTGTCTCCCTGTTTTTCCTCAGCACCACTGCTTCTCTCGGAGGGAGACCAGGTGCTGGCAGCCATGCTCCTGACAGCCTGGCTCCAGGTGAGCTGTGAGTCCTTCAACTCTACCTGGGCAGTTTCACATTGATGAAAACTGGGAAGCGAAGCCGATGAGCCTTGCGATGAGAGCTGGAGCTTCTGCCTGCCAGAATGGAGCTTGTGGGAAGAGCGGTGATGTGGAGGGACGGAGGCCAGACACCAGGACAGCCAAGGTCAAGGCAGCAGGAGGGTGTGCCTGATAGACAAGTGTAGTGTCGTGCACACCAGTGTACCTTGCTCCCCCGGTAGAGGGCTCTGGTGAATGATAGACAGGGAAGCTGCCCATGAGAGGAGGAGGATGGCAGAGAGCTAGGATTCCAGGGAGGGACTGTAGATGAAGAGGAATAGCAGGACTAGATCCAAATAGAAGATGAGCGTGCCTCTGATTCTGGGGAAAGGTGAGGATGAGCAGAGTGGGGTCAATGGAGGGAAAGAAGACAGGAAGTCCTGTGGACAGGATGTCTCATTGTGTCCTGGAGATGCTTTCAGGGCTTGGGGTGTAGTGGGCAAACTTTAGGTCTCTGATAAGAACTCTGGATCCTCTCCCCAGAAAAAGAAACATGCGAACCACATTTTCCATACGATTTCAGGGACTTCATGGACCTCCATGGACTACCTCATAGTCACAGTAACTCCAGTGACACCATTTGAGGCTTAGTGTGCTGCGGGCACCATACTGAGCACTTGACATACTCCCACATATCTCTCTGGGAGATAGGTGCTGTGTTGTATTCATTCTGCTACAAATGAAAGGCGCAAGGGAGTTGGATGACTTATCCAAGGTCACTCAGTCATTGCGTGAGTCTTAACTGTTCAGCCCTGTGACACATGGGGAGCAAATTAAGTTAACGTCGTCAGATTTATGATGTCTTTTGTAGGGAATAATTTTCAGGGGAGATTTGAAAGCAAGGTGGCCACCTCAGAAAGAGTCCCATTGGTCTAGGTGATGTAGGATTCATTAAGGCAAGTAGCTGCTAACAAAGGGGGTGGCAGTCAATGATACTAGCTGCGGTTTCAATTCAGGAGGAGGCACCAACTGTTGGGGAAAAGGGGGTGGCCAGCAGTGAAGGTGTTTAATTTTGTGTAGAGGAGTTATTAGACTATCCACGTCACACAGTGAGTGACTCACAAAAACACTCTCAAGTGTGCTAGAGTTGTTGATGGGTAGAAGCCAGTACAGTCAAACAAGACAGATGCTGGCAGAGAGGAGTTGAGATTGAGAGACAGATCACTGCCAGACTGTTCGCAGGGTTGTTACCTAAGGCGGAGGTGGGCGGAATGAGGGCAGCCAGAGGTGGCAGTTGCCAGTGGGCAGGGTGGGTGGGGGGGGCTTGCTAACTGTTTAGTGGAGTGATGCAGAGAGCAGCTCAAAGGATGGCTGACTTCCCTTCTTGCCCAAACCTTCTTGGAGAGACAGTGAAGTTGGACAGGATGAGGCTTGAATGGGAGCGGGTAACAAAAAATGCTGGGTTTTCAGCAAGACCCATTTGGAAGCAGATTGGGTTGCCGGCTCTCACCCCACGCTTTAGCCCCTGCACCCCCAGCCAATCCTGGCAGCACTGGGCTTCCTTGGCTGGAGGTGCAGGAGCAGAAGCTGTACAGCCTGTCCTAGGGGGGTCCATGGCAGAAACCGGGTGGCAAGTGAGGGCTGGATGAGATGGAAGCCGTGGCTGTTGTTTGGGGGTGCCTTGAGGTTTGAGGGTGAGGGCGAGGTGTGTCATCCTGGACACAGAAGGCAAGAGCTCAAGGGAGGGAATGGGAAAGCATGTGTGTTGGTCTGGAGCTGCCTCTGCCAGTGAGGTCGGCGTGGCGTACCTGAAAGAAGGCAGTTGCATTAGGGGTAGCTGGTCATGGGAATTTTTTTTCTTTCATCTCAACTTATATCATCCTTTGTAAGTGTGAATTATGGCATGAGGTTTCTCTGCTGTGAGAGAAATCAGGTATTCCATGGTTTACTTTCCAGGTGTTTTTCTGAACTCTTTCCCCTTGTTGTTAATTTTGTGCTCTCCACAAGCCCCTCCCTAAGCCCTCATACTGCCCTCTGCCCCTCACTTAGGGCCTGAGCCATGGAATTGGCCCTAGGGCAGCAGGAAACTGTTGTTTCAGAAGTTGGTGACCTTCGAGGACGTGGCTGTGTACTTCACCCAGACGGAGTGGGACGGCCTGTCCCCTGCACAGAGGGCCCTGTACAGGGATGTGATGCTGGAGAATTATGGGAATGTGGCCTCCCTGGGTAAGACCTCTCTCCCCCTGGGACTCAGACTCTGTTGCTTGGTGCTCCCTGGCTTCCTTCCCCCTTATTGGTTGAGATGGGGCCTCTGGTAATTTTTTACTGAGTAGGAACTTGCAGGGGTTGATGCCCATTCTCCTAGACCTGGGGTCGCTAGGAACGGTGAACCCCAAGCCCTTTTGGGGGCCCAGTATAGGACTTTGCTGGGACTGGTGCGCACTCTTGAGCCATCCTATGGAGGCTGTGTTTTGAACATGGTGTAGATGAAAATAACTTACCGTTCTAAGCATTACCTTTAGGTTCCCTCTCTTACCTGCATCTCTTGAGTTTTTCCAAGGGTCTCTGTGTCCTTTGAATGTTTTGGGCAGTGGACAAAAAATGGTATCCCTTTAGGCAGAATCTCCCTGTTTGCCCTGCATGAAGTCTCAGGCTGGGCCCTTCCGAACTTCTCTCACATCTTCTCAAGCCTCTTCCTCCCACCCCCACCTGACGCTACACATATATCTTCCTGCCTCCCCCCCCCAACTTTCCCATAGTTCTTAGGCAAGGACCCCCTGGGGTTCCTTCCTTCCCTTCCCATTTCTGACACAAACTGAGAAGAGGTTTAGGAAATCATCTGTGGGAGATTATCCACCTGTCTTTCTTATTTCCTTTCGCCCAAACAGGATTTCCTCTTCTCAAGCCTGCTGTGATTGCACAACTGGAGGGAGGAGTTGAGCTGGGGGGCCCATCTCCACTGGCCTCTGGAACAGGCTCAGGCCCCGAGGACCTCTGGACTGGTAAGGGAGGCACATGTTGCCCATTATGCTGCAGAGTTTAGCTCTTTAGGAAGGAAGTCAACTTTAGCAACTTACAGACATGCCACACATATTGGCCAATGTACAAAGTAACATTTAAATAAATTCTGATGATTTCTAGAGATAGGTACAATTGAGACCTTTCTATTTTCATAGTTTGCTATTTCTAATTCCTAGAACAGATCTTTTTTCAAATGCGTCATTCTCATTCTTTTCCATCTTTTTTAAAGATTTTTATTTTTTCGGAATTCCCGTCATGGCTCGGTGGTTAATGAATCTGACTAGGAACCATGAGGTTGCAGGTTCGTTCCCTGGCCTTGCTCAGTGGGTTAAGAATCCGGCGTTGCCGTGAGCTGTGGTGTAGGTTGCAGACGCGGCTCAGATTCCACGTTGCTGTGGTTCTGGTGTAGGCTGGTAGCTACAGCTCTGATTGGATCCCTAGCCTGGGAACCTCCATATGCCATGGGTGCAGCCCTAAAAAAGACAAAAAGATAAAAAAAAGATTTTTATTTTTTCTACTATAGTTGATTTGCAATGTTCTGTCAAGGTTTCTGCTGTATAGCAACGTGACCCAGTTATACATACATATGCGCGCACACACACACACGCGCGCGCGCGCACACATGTGCACACACATATATACACATTCTTGTTCTCACATTAATCTCCATCCTGTTCCCTCAGAAGTGACTAGATATAGTTCCGTGTGCTATACAGCAGGATCTTATTGCTTATCCACTCCAAGTGCAGTAGTTTGCATCTTTTAACCCCAGACTCCCAGTCCATTCCACTCCCTCCCCCTCCCCTTTGGTAATTCTTTTCAATCTTAATTTTGGAATTCTACCTTTCTTAGACAAAATGAATGGATTCAGTACTCTTCTGGGTCCTTTCTATTTTCTAGCAGTCTCTACTTGATGTGAAGGATACAGAATTAACAGCCTTTTTTGTTTGTTTGTTTTGTCTTTTTGTCTATTTAGGACCACACCCACGGCATATGGGGGTTCCCAGGCCAGGGGTCCAATTGGAGCTGTATTGGCTGGCCTATGCCAGAGCCACAGCAACTCGTGATTCAGGCTGAGTCTGCGACCTACACCACAGCACACGGCAACGTCGGATCCTTAGTCTCCTAAGCAAGGCCAGGGACTGAACTCGCATCCTCACGGATTCTGGTTGGGTTCGTTAACCACTGAGCCAAGACAGGAACTCCTAACAGTCATTTTAACTAGACTGTGGAGTAGACTTTTTGAAGTCCAGTCCCAACTTGCTATTTCCTACTGTGTGACTTTGAGCAGGTCACTTATTTGCATTCTCTAAATATCAGTGTTCTCGGAGTTCCCTTTGTGGCTTAGTGGTTAACAAATCCGACTAAGAACCATGAGATTGCAGGTTTGATCTCTGGCCTTGCTCAGCGGGTTAAGGATCTGGTAGCTGTGAGCTGTGGTGTAGGTTGCACATGCGGCTCAGATCCCGAGTTGCTGTGGCTCTGGCATAGGCTTGGCAGCTACAGCTCCGATTAGGCCCCTAGCCTGGGAACCTCCATGTGCTGCAGGTATGGCCCTAGAAAAGATAAAATAAATAAATAAATAAATATCAGTGTTCTTGTTCTTGAAAATGGAATAACAGTAATAAAATGAGGTCATAGTGCTATTCTTGTGGGTTGATAATTAAATGAGATAACATATACCAAGTACCTGGCCTGTAATGTGTGCTGAGTTAAGTGTTATTAGGAGTTCCCATTGTAGCTCAGTGGGTTAAGAACCCAACATATACTCCTTGAAGATGCAGATTTGATCCCTGGCCTCCCTCAGTGGGTTAAGGATTCACTGCTGCTGCAAGCTGCAGCATGGATCATAGATGTGGCTCAGATCTGGTGTTGCTGTGGCTGTGGCATAGGCTCCAGCTACAGCTCTGATTGTACCCTTAGCCTGGGAACTTCCATATGCCCACAGGTGCAGTCACAAAAAGAAAAAAAATTATTATTTTATTACTAATTTTGAGGAGAAAACTGTATACAATAAGCTGTAGGAAATAAGGTGGAAAGGAGGAAGTAATGCTATCAGTTCAGTGCTTCTCAAATGATGAGCAAACACATCACCTGGGTGTCTTGTAGATGCACATATTGTCATTCAGTTAGTTTGAGGCAGGGCCAAGAGTGCATTTTTTGTCAAGTTCCCAGGTAATGCCAGTGCTTCTGGTTCCCATACCACACTTGAAGTAGTGAGGTTCTCATTGACTCATTCATAGTAGCTGCCGGGTGATTTCCCATTTTCTGTGAGGGCCAGCTTTATTTCCTGCCTTTGGGGTCCATAAGATTCTCTTGCATTCTTTTGATGAATTAGCTCTCTCTCTCTCTCTTTTTTTTTTTTTTTTTTTGCTTTTTAGGGCTTCACCCTCAGCATATGGAAGTTCCCAGGCTAGGGGTCAAATCAGAGCTACAGCTTCCAGCCTATGCCACAGACACAGCAACTCGGGATCCGAGCCGTGTCTGTGACCTACACTAGAGCTTATGGCAGTGCTGGATCCCCGGCCCACTAAGCAAGGCCAGGACTTGAACCCACATCCTCATGGATACTAGTTGGTTTTGTTTCCACTGAGCCGCAACGGGAAGTCCAAATCATCCTTTTTTTAAAAAAAGTGGTTTCAGTGGATTTTTTGTTCCTTGTGACCATTCAACCACATGTTCACTGACCAAGGAAGACATGTTTTAGAAATGGAAAGTTTAAAGTGCTTGACAGATAGAGGGAGAAGAAAGTGATATTGGAAACTTCTTAGTCAAAAAAGTCTGGATTTCATTTTATAAGCAGCAGACAGTCCTGAAGTCTTTGATCTCAGCTGAGGATAGAAACATTCATCTAGTCAGTGTGCATAGGTTAATTAGAGTAAGGAATCAAATGGATGCTAGGCAGGCAGAAGGGAAAATCATAGGGCACAAGACCCATGTCAGCAGAGTTGATTTAAAAAAACAAAAACAGGAGTTCCCGTCGTGGTGCAGTGGTTAACGAATCTGACTAGGAACCATGAGGTTGTGGGTTCGGTCCCTGCCCTTGCTCAGTGGGTTAACGATCCGGCGTTGCCGTGAGCTGTGGTGTAGGTTGCAGACGCGGCTCGGATCCCATGTTGCTGTGGCTCTGGTGTAGGCCTGTGGCTACAGCTCCGATTCGACCCCTAGCCTGGGAACCTCCATATGCCGCGGGAGCGGCCCAAGAAATAGCAAAAAGACAAAAAAAAAAAAAAAAAAAACCTTTCTCAGAAGCCCTACCTAGTGACTTCTACTAAAATCTCACTTGTTGGAACTGTGTCATCTGGATCCCCATTGCAAGAAAGGGTAGAAAATGTAGTTTTTAGCTGCAATTCTTATTACAACTTCATAAAAAATGGAGGATGTGCTAGTAAGGAAGAGAGAATGGATATTGGTTAAACAACCAGCAGCATATGCTGCACCATGGGATATGTAGATAGAAGGTCACTGGTGTAGAAAAATTGGCAAAGAATATGAGTGAGTGAGGTAGGAAAGCTCTGTGCCAGGGGACCCAGAATATTCATGTTCAAGTATCAGAACAGGCTGAAAATTCCTTGCTCTTTGGGAAAACGTGCTAATTTAATTAAAGCTTACTTCTGCATTGAGTCCTGTTTTCTTGAGATCCTAACGACTTCACAATCCTTGACTGTTTTAGGGGGATTCCAAGATTTTTTTGTCAGTACCCTGATCGTCTCTCTTTGGCAGGGTCTGTGATGTCTTATTACACTCACTGTTGAGAGAAGAAGCAATAGGGTTAGGTAAGACAGCTCCTTAAAGGACATTTCTGCCAGATTTCCCTGTGGGAAGAAAAAGATGACCCGGGATTACTGTCTTTGCTTTGTGGATTCAAACCAGTTTTATTTTGAAGCAGTGAAACAGACTGACATAGCAGATCAGTGATTGCCCAGGGTTGGGAGGTGGGAATAGCAAATGACTAGAAGAAAGAAACTTGGGGGTGATGGGAGCATTCTAAAACTGGAGTGAGGTGATGCTTGCACAACTGTATAAATTTAGTAAAAATCACCGAACATTTCAGTAATACAGAAATTTATAGCTTAGTAATGCTGCTTCAGATTCAGAAATGTAGCTTTTGTAAAAACAAAATTCAGCTGTAAACATAAGATTTGTCCTTTTTACTGTATGCATGTTTTCCTTTGATAAAAACTTTTATCCAAAAAAAAAAAATATATATATATGTGGAGTTCCCACTGTGGTGCAGCAGGTTAAGGATCTGGCATTGTCTGTGCTGCAGCAAGATCCCTGGTTTGATCCCTGGTCCAGAAACTTCCATATGCCTTGAGGGCAGCTGAAAAAAACCAAACGCACACACAGATACACACGCAAGAATATAAATAGGAATTCCTGTCATGGCTCAGTGGAAACAAATCTGACTAGTATCCATGAAGACGCAGGTTCAATCCCTAGCCTTGCTCAGTGGGTTAAGGATCTGTCATTGACTTGAGCTGTGGTGTAGGTCTCTGGGTTAAGAATCTGTCATTGCCTTGAGCTGTGGTGTAGTCTCAGTAGGTCTCAGTAGGTCTGGCGTTGATGTGGCTGCATAGAAAGTATGATTTTTTTAACTATCAGTTAAAAAATTATATTAACCATTAGTATAGTTATTATACTAATTATACTAACAGTTAACTAATTATACTACTTAGTTATTAATTTTTAAATTAATTATTAATTATTTTAAATTTTAAATTAAAGCATAGTTGATTTAGATTGCAGAAGTATAAATTTTAATCAATGGGAAAAATGTTCACCCTTAGTAGAAACCATTGAGGGAGTTCCTGTATGGTGCAGTAGAAACAAATTCAGCTAGTATCCATGAGAATGCAGGTTCTATCCCTGGCCTCACTCAGTGGGTTTGGGATTTGGTATTGCCTCGAGCCATGTTGTAGGTCGCAGACATGGCTCAGATCTTCATTGCTGTGGCTGTGGCATAGTCCAGCAGCTGCAGTTATGATTCATCTCCTAGCCTGGGAACTTCCATATGCCACAGTGCAGCCCTAAAAAGAAAAAACAAAAACGAAAACAACAACAAAAAAAAGGTAAGAGAAAACAAAAAAACCCAGTGAAATGCAGATTAAAACAGTGAGAGATGTTTCACCTATCAGAACAATGATATTATAGTAAGTTATGGTGAAAGTACAGCAAAGCAGGTATAGACTTCTGGAGGTGAATGAAATAGGTCATCTTTCTAGAAAGTACCTTAGCAATACATATCAAGCCTTTTAAAGTTTGTACTTGGTAACCTGCATATTCCCTTATCTAGGGCAGTATCCTAATAATCAGAGATATAGATGAAGATATAGATATAGATATGTGTAAAAATTCATCATAATTTTATATAATAACAAAATATTGGACACAGCCTGAATTTTCAGTACAGGGAGAATGGTAAATTAAGATCACTGCAGGATGGAATATTGTTTAGCAATTAAAAAGTACATTTTTACAAGAGTTCCCATTGTGGCTCAGCAGTAATGAGCCCAACTAGTATCCATGAGGATGCGGGTTTGATCCCTGGCCTCCCTCCATGGGTAAAGTATTGGGCGTTGACGTGAACTGTGGTGTAGGTTGCACATGTGGCATGTGGCTCAGATCTGGTGTTGCCATGACTGTGGCATAGGCTGGCAGCTGCAGCTCTGATCTGACCCCTAGCCTGAGAACTTCCATCTGCCTCAGGTGCAGCCCTAAAATGGAAAAAAAAAAAAAAAGTAATTTTTACAGGATATCTAAAGGCATTAGAAAATTATCATCATGACTATTAAGGAAGAAAAACATTTTTACCTTTGAAAAGGTAACGCATGTACGATTTTAGGAAAGTGATTGTGCAGGGGATACAAACTACTGCTAATCTTCTGATTTTAGGCTTTGTATTGCAAGTAATTTGAAATTTTTTCTTTAAGTCTCATACTACAGATTAATTATTTTTATAATCAGGAAAAGATCAACAGTATTTTGATAGTGGTTACTAGAGAAATCCAGGTTATTTGTGTCCATTGAGGGCGATTATAGTGAACAGTACTGGGGTAGGAGGCATATTACATATGGCTGAGGAGAGATGAGTGATGAAAAAATAGGTGCAGCATTTTGAGCCAATTTTAAGAAATTTATGAACAAATGCAGAGACCACTAGTTCTACTGGGACTATGGGAATTAAGAAAGACTAATGAGATCGTGGAAGGAATTTTAGGGAGTGACCAACTATAGGATCGAGGGAAGAGGTAGAAGGTAAAGCAAAGAGAATGCAGCAGTGTTCTGGAGGAGGTGGAAAGAGATGGGAACAAAGTGATCAAATGGGCCTAAACAAAGTCTTTCTGAAATAGAGAAAAAAGTTTGAAAGCCCAGAGTCTCAGTTCTAAGAAATAAGATCTGTTCCCATTTGCCTCTTTGTACTGGTAGCACCTGTCATCCCTTGTTGCCACATGTTGTTGGATTCTCTGCCTTTTCCTTCTTAAAGAATTTCCTTTTTCCTTTAACAAACTTCAAGCTGTAGTAAAGTATGGTGTGATGGAAAGAACACTGATATGGTGGATAGACCTAGAATTTTGTCCCACTGCTGTAACTTTTAACCTTCTTATTATTGGTGTTTGGTTTAGAGACTGGTGATCTTTTAAAATCATTACTTTAAAATTTGTAATATCAGCATATGCTCATAACAGTAAAGAAAGTGTAGAAAGTGGGAGTAAGGGGGACATCTCCCAAACTTCCTGTGCTAGTTTGCTCAGTTTCTTGTGTGTACTTGCAGTAGTTTTCTAGGCATTTTCAAATATTTCTGTGTTAGCCCTTTTTACTTTCCTTTACACAAATGAAAGATACTCTACATACCACTTCTCAACTTGCTTTACTACTTAACAGTGTATCTTTGACGTCTTTTCATGTCAGCACACATAGAATTATTTTATTTATTTTTTCTTTCTTTCTTTCTTTCTTGGCCTCCACCACAACATGTGGACGTTCCTGGGCCAGAGATCAAACCCATGCCTTAGCAGCAACCCAAGCCACTGCAGTGACAATGCCAGATCCTTAATCGACTGTTTCACAAGGGACCTCCCACCACTTATTTTATTTTCTAACAGCTACATGTTATTCCACCTTATTGGTTAACCTTACATTCAAATATAGTCTGGTGATTTTAAAGAGCCCCTTGATTATTATGATCCTTTATCCTATTACAGTTCTTTTTTTCTAACATGGTGCTTACATGGTATTTTGTGTTTTCTGTTTTTTATACTAGATATTGAGATCCAGACTGACAATAATTTGACAGAGGACATGTATGAAGAAAAACATAATACATCATTTGAACTTCAAAGGGACTTTTCCCAGGAAACAGACTTTTCAGAAGTCTTTATTCTAGAGAAACACCAGGAAGTCCATTCAGTAGGAAGTATGAAGAAAGAAAACAGTGATGTTGATGGGACAGTTGAAGACAATACAGGCCCCATGGAGGAGTGTTTCTTTACTCAAAGTCCAAATTTGGATAAATGTCATATCATCTTTACTGGGGAGCAACCCCCTGAGTGTAAAGGATTCAAGAAAGTCTTCAGCTTTGACACAAAACTTACGCAGCATGAAATAATTAATTTCAAGGAAAGACCTTTCAAGTGTGAAAAATTAATGGAAACTTTTAGGAGTAACTCTCAGCTTAATCAGGATCAATATAGCTACACTAAGGAAAAGCCCTATCAGTGTAAGGAGTGTGGCAAAGCCTTTAGTGTTAATGCAAAATTAATTTGGCATCAAAGACTTCACAGTGGGGAGAAGCCCTTCAAATGTGTGGAGTGTGGGAAAAGCTTCAGTTATAGTTCCCATTACATCACACATCAGACAATCCACAGTGGGGAGAAGCCATATCAGTGTAAGGTGTGTGGTAAAGCCTTCAGTGTTAATGGGAGTCTAAGTAGGCATCAGAGAATCCATACAGGAGAGAAGCCCTATCAGTGCAAGGAGTGTGGGAATGGTTTTAGCTGCAGTTCTGCATATATCACCCACCAGAGAGTCCATACTGGAGAGAAACCTTATGCATGTAATGACTGTGGGAAAGCTTTCAATGTTAATGCAAAATTAATTCAACATCAGAGAATCCACACTGGAGAGAAACCTTATGAATGTAATGAGTGTGGGAAAGGCTTCAGGTGCAGCTCCCAGCTTAGGCAGCATCAGAGCATCCACACTGGAGTGAGGCCCTATCAGTGTAAGGAGTGTGGAAAAGCCTTTAGTAATAATGCAAAACTCATACAGCATCAAAGAATTCACACAGGGGAGAAACCCTATGAGTGTACTGAATGTGGAAAAGCCTTTAGTGTCAAAGGGAAGTTAATCCAGCACCAGAGAATCCACACAGGCGAGAAACCCTATGACTGTAAAGAATGTGGGAAAGCTTTTAGGTGTAATGCCCAGCTTCGGCAACACTTGAGAATCCACACTGGGGAGAAGCCATATGAATGTAATGAATGTGGAAAGGCCTTCAACGTTAATGCAAAACTAATGCAGCATCAGAGGATTCACACTGGGGAGAAACCTTTTGAATGTAATGAGTGTGGGAAATGCTTTACTTCTAAAAGAAACCTACTTGATCATCACCGAATCCACACTGGAGAAAAGCCTTATCAATGTAAGGAATGTGGGAAAGCCTTTAGCATCAATGCCAAACTAACTAGGCACCAGAGAATACACACTGGGGAGAAACCTTTCAAATGCATGGAATGTGAGAAAGCATTTAGCTGTAGTTCTGACTATATTGTGCATCAGAGAATTCATACTGGAGAGAAACCCTTTCAATGTAAGGAGTGTGGAAAAGCTTTCCATGTTAATGCCCATTTAATTCGGCATCAGAGAAGCCACACTGGAGAGAAACCGTTCAGATGTGTGGAGTGTGGCAAAGGCTTCAGCTATAGTTCTGACTGTATTATACATCAGACTGTCCATACGTGGAAGAAACCTTATGTGTGTAATGTGTGTGGGAAAGCCTTCAGATTTGGCTTCCAACTTAGTCAGCATCAGAGTGTCCATAGTGAAGGAAAATCCTAATGAGAAGGATGTAGAAAACTGAAGGTTAATGCTGAATTGGATTAAGTATCCTCGGATTCTCTTAGGGTGAAAAACCCTGAAAAGGAAATGAATATGGCAGAGTCTTCACAAGAAAACAAATCCTTTCCATTTGATTCAATATAAAATTAGGAATAATGACCAATTTAAAAATAACAGGAAAATAAATAGTTTGTATAACCAAGAGAAAATAAATTGAAAGAAAATATTCCATACTCAACAGCATCAAGAAAAGTCAGTTTTCTAGGTATAGATTTAATTATTATGTGGGGCCTATGTGGAGAAGTAATAAATCTCCACTGTGGGCCACAAAAGAAAAGTTAAATAAATGTGGGGCAGGGGGTAGATAGAGCTATGATACCACGTTTGTTTGTTCTTTTTTGTTTTGTTTTGTTGGGGTTTTTTTTGTTTGTTTGGTTTTTTTTTTTTTTGGCTGTACCCGCCGCATGCTGAAGTTCTTAGACCAGAGATTGAAACCTTGCCATAGCAGTGACAATGTTGGATCCATTAACTGCTGAGCCACAGGGGAACTCCTGATACCTTGTTCTTAAAAACTCAAAGATACTACATATCTAAATTAATTTATTGCCCTTTCATTTTTTACTAGCGTGTATCACTTTTATAAAGAGGAAAAATAAAGATTTCCTTTAAAAGCAAAAAAAAAAGTGTAAATCTTTTTATTTTCATGAAATAGAAAAAATTTTTATAAGCATTAGATATAAGGCTATAGAAACCATGAGGAAAATGTTGATAAGTTGATTTTTCAAAAATATGTATGCTTCTGTTTTAAATAATCCCAAATAAGTTTAAAAGATAAGCACACAAAGCGGAAACACTGTAAAATTTGTAATATAAAAGTGTACTATCTAGGAGTTCCCATCATAACTCAGTGGTAATGAACAAATTCAACTAGTATCCATGAGGATGCAGGTTCGATCCCTGGCCTTGCTCAGTGGGTTGGTGACCTGGCGCTGCAGTGAGCTGAGGTGCAGTTTGTAGATGCAGCTCGGATCCCCATGTTGCTGTGGCTGTGGCGTAGGCTGGCAGCTGTAGCTCCGATTCCACCCTTAGCCTGGGAACTTCCATATGCCGAGGATTCGGCCCTAAAAAGCCAAAAAAAAAAAACAAAAACCAAAAAAAAGTGTAATATCTAATATACAGTGGTCTTTCAATTAAGGGAAATTTAATCTCAATAAAACCCAGCAAATGACAATAGCAAGCAGCTTTTAAAATATCAAAATTGCTAATAAAGATGTTCAGTCTCAGTAGTATCCCAAGGAGTGAAAATTAAAACATGCACACAATCATGTACAGGAAGCCCTCAAACGTCTCTCCCACCGACGAGACATACACACAGACCCTTTCATAGACACAGCATGCCCCACAGACACAGCCCCACAATGCCCCTCTACCCAAACCTGCACTCTGTAGTTCAAACGAGCATGGCTGGGAGGGCTGTCCTGAGTACCTTGAAGGAGCCATTCCTGTCAGAAAGCTAATGACATGGTATAGGACCTCAGCAGAATGTCCAGGGCCATTGTGTAAGTTATCCCCACCATCACCACCCACAGCTCCTGGGAGCTTCTCATTGATGGGGCAGACCTTGGAGTCCCCAAACGAGGGAGCTGGGTCTTTCCCCCTGACCATCTGGCCCTGATCTGGGCAATTCCAGACCACACACTGAGATCCGGAAGTGCCCTGGGCCTTGGGGTCCAAGTCCTTGATTTGCTTGTAGAGAAACTGAAGCCCAGAGATAGATGGTACTCCTCCTGATCAAACAGCAAATCAGTGCCTGAGGTGGTCCCTTACCCAAGCAACAGGAGAGGCCAGAAGGCCGTGGCTCACCCCATCCTTCCTAGATAATGAACAGTTTTGATGTCTCTGGATGTGACAGGGGAGATGAGCACAGGAAGTCCTGCATTCCTCTTACCCAGCAGGGTCTGACAGTTTCTCTGCTCCAGTAGGGCAGGACCAAAGCAGGGACTCTAGGAGGGCAGAAAATCACTGAGGACAGAACTTGATGTTACAGATCAGCCACCAATATCCTGTGTGATGTTGGCCTCTGGGTGTCAGGTTCCTGCTCAGGACAGGGTGGGGACTGGTCCCAGGGCTCAAGGCTCTTCTTGCCCAGATGACTTTGTTACTGTCCACAGCAGGTCCTTCTGTGCTGATGCCAGGGATACAAGGGTGAAGAAGACAGATGCCTGCAAAACCTCATGAAGTCACATGGCCCCATAACCCAGTGGTTCTGACACCCTGTAGTCTCAGTGTTCACTCTAGCCAAGAGCTGCTTGGGTCCAGTGGAGGCCTTAGGGAGATAAAGAGGCACCAAGGCACTGGAAACCTCTCTCCCCTCGCAAAAGCACTTTTCTGAACGGGAGCCATGAGCCTGGAAGATTAAATCGAGTTTCTCCCTCAGTGCAGGGCAGCATGTTGCATCTCTGCAGCACAGGCACCCTCCCATCCTGCCAGTCACACTGGAAGGAGCCTCAGTCCAGGTCAGGAGGGGAAACTGAGGCTCAGAGGAAAACACTGCTGCAGGGCTCCCCCACGGATCAGGGAAGCCTGGTGAGAGAGACCTAAACGGGGCTGGGAAGGTCCCTGGGTGGGTGGAGGCAGGGCTTCAGGGTCGTGGGCGAGGGTGGGGGCGGGGATGGGGATGGGGGTGGGTGGGAATGACGACAAGACACAGCACAGCTCTGCCTGGCTGGCAGCCCTCTCCTTATGATGGGGCTCGGGGTTCTGAGAAGAGGCTTTGGACCTCTTTCTGTCCTATCAGCATCAGAAGTCCCCATCCCACAGTCCACAAACCCACTGTTTTCCTTTCTCCTGACCGGTAACTGAGGGAGGGCACCCCTTCCCTTACGCGGTCTATTCAATTCAGTAACAAGATTGCAGGCCGCTCCACAGGTCAGGGTTTGCCAAGCGCAGAGCAACCTGAAATGAGCGAACCACGGCCTTCTTTGCAAGCTCCCTGTGCAAGCTCCCTGTGGCCCCTTCCGTCTGCTCTCAGGCCCCATTCGCACCAGAGACCACGTGGTCTCAGCAAATGCCCTGCCCCGCGGGGCCCTGCGTCCTCCGCCTGCTGGCGGGCTGCCAGGGGCCCGAGACTCCCTCTGGCTCTGGTTTTCCCTCCCACATCGCAGGCTGGTGCCCGGGTGGCTCCAGTGCTCCTAACGCGTGGCCCCCACTTCCGCCGGGCCACTGAAATCCCGCCACGCTCAGCCTGAGCCCGGCCTTCAGGAAGCCCTTGGTCGCACACGCCTCTCCCATCTGGTTTCCTCGGCCCTCCAAGGTAAGCAGGCGTCCTGCCACCGGTTTGGCGCGTCCGCCCGCCGTGTGCGGCCCGGGCGCCCAGGGCCCGCGTGCTCCAGATGGGCACCAAGGCTCAGGGTCCCAGTCGTTCTGGGCCACAGGCGCGCGGGCGGGCAGCCGGGTGGCAGTCTCCCGCGGCCGCCTCCCTCCCCACCGGCCTTGGACCTGCGCCTTCTCGCCCTGGGGCCCCATTTCCCCCCTCTGTGTGAAAAGGAGCGGGGAGGCCCGCCCTGCGTGTTCGGGGCCCGGAGGCAGGCGCTTTGGGCACGAGAAGCCATTAGGAGGCACTGGCCGTCGGCCTGGTCCCCCTGGTGCCCCTGGTGGCCGGTCCGCTCACTGCAAGGCGGGAAGAGAAGAACTGCGACCGCGAGGCTGCCGGGGTCCCCTCCGCGCCAGCGGGCTCTTGCTGCTCTCAAACCTAGGTGTCTCCAGAGCACAGTGTTGGGGCAGCTGGTGTCAGCTCTTGGCGGAAAATCTCCTGTGGATCCACAGGGTGGCCGAGGAGGCGGACACGAGCTTAGAGACCCGGGAAGCCTGCAGGGGCCCCTGATCACGGGGAGCTGCGCTGCAGCCTGGACCGGTACCCAGCAGGCCAGAGTTGGAAGGACTTTCGGTACGGTTAGGCTGGAGTTCCCGCCGCTGCTCAGTGGGTTAAGAATCCGACTGCAGCCTCTGGGGTGGCTCTGAAGGTGCAGGTGGATCCCCGCCAGGGCAGTGAATTAACGATCTGGCGTAGGTGGCAGCTGTGGCTGGGGTTCAGTCCCTGGCTCAGGAACTTCCAGTGCCGCGCTGTGTGGCCATAAAATCAAAACAACAAAAAGAACGGTTAGGCCAACGCATTGCAAACTTTTCTTAAAAGAAGCATAATCTATTTTTCCCCCTGGTGAAGTCTACTCCTATAAACGCACAGGAGTAGAGCTGCTGTAGGACTGCGAGGAGGGGGCAGTTGCCAGCGCGTCCCTTGGGAGGTTAGAGGTGGATCCAAGACTGGAAAGTGGAACGCAGGATTCGGAATGCAAGAGTTCGGTAGTCGGGCTGGGTGTGAGCTGGGTAGGAAGAACTGTATGAGATGTGGGTGCTGGAACCCGCCGCCATGCTTTCCTGGGAAGGGCTCAGGGTAAGGAATGGTGAGTTGGAGGCTCCCGATGAGGAGGGAGAAAGAAGAGGTGCAGGGACCAGGTGAAAAATGAGGAGTGTCCCTTATACCCGGAGAACTCCCCCCCACCCCCCCACCCCAGCTTGGCTAAATGCCACCTCTCCTTGGCTGGCCTCCCCGATCTCCTTGGTTGGCACTGGGTCCCCTGCTCTGGGTCCTCCACCAGCTCTCTGCTCCCACCTCCGTCTAATTTTTACTACTCTCTGCCCTCAGTACTTGGAGCTGCTGGTTTACTGGCTCTCGGTGTGGACCTCAAGCTCTATGGGGGCAGGTCGCCGGACTAGGCTGGAACTTGTTCGTGAATAATTTGTGTGGAGTGGATGATGTCGATGAATTAGTAAGTGAAGCGGTGTTTTGCGCTAGTGTTTATATAGTTATACATTTTCATCGACGACAGGTGCCGAGGTAAATTCCCGGGGGCTCTAGTGCGGAAAGAGAAATTCCAGGGCGCGGAGCAGTACCTTGAGCACAGTCAGCTGCCAGGGGCTGTGAACACAAACTTCTTACACGGGGTTAGAATTGGTTTCCTCTCCGATTGTCCGCCAGAGGGCGCCCCATCCCCCAAATACAGATCGGAGGCTGCTGTTTGAGGTTCTGCTTAGATGATCCAAACTCTGGCCTCCCTGTCCGCTCGCCAGGTGCTGAGGTCCTACCTGCCCTCATTTGACTGTGGTTGGCCAGGGTCTCTGGGCAGGGAACCTGCAGCTGGCTGGCGCATCTTCTAGGGAAGCAAAGGTAAGAAAACTATCCACTAAACTAAACAGCATGGGGTTTCGTAGATGAAAGGAAAAAAATGCAACTTGTAAGGCCTCTGACTCATGGACACTGTCTGGTTTTTGTTTTAGTCTTTTTAGGGCCACAGCTGCGGCTTATGGAAGTTCCCAGGCCAGGGGTCGAATCGGAGCTGCAGCCGCCGGCCTACAGCACAGCCACGCGGGATCCCAGCCGCGTTTGCGACCTACGCCACAGCTCACGGCAACGCCGGATCCTTAACCCGCTGAGCGAGGCCAGGGATGGAGCCTGCGTCCTCATGGATCCTAGTTGGGTTCGTTACGGCTGAGCCATGCTGGAACCTCCTGTTTGTTTTTTAATTGGGGTAAAAGTCACATAAAATTTACCGTTTTAACTCTTTTAAAGTGTCCAGTCCCGTGGCATTATGTACATTCACGAAGCTGTGCACCCATCACCCCTATATAGTTTCTTTGTCATCATCCCAAAAGGAACCCCATGTCCACTGAGCAGTTACTCCCAGTACTCACCATCTTCCAGCCCCTGAACCGCTAATCTGCTTTCTGTGTCTATGGATTTGCCTATCCTGGTATTTCATATAAATGGCCTCAAATAATGTGGAGCTATTTTTCTGGCTTTTTTCGCTTAGTGTGATATTTTCAAGGCTCATCCATGCTGTAGCATCTATCTGTCTTTATTTATTTAGCTTTTTGCCATACCTGCTGCATCGGAGGGGATCGAACCTGCACCGCAGCAGTGACCATGCTGGATCCTTCACCCCTAGGCTACCAGGGACTTCCCCATTTTTTTCAATTGGTGACTAACATTCCATTGAATGGAGGGACCACATTTTGTTTCTTCATCTGTCTGTTGATGGACCCTTGGGTTATTTGCACCTGTTGACTGTTTTGAATAATGCTGCTGTGAACTTTGCTGTACAAAAAGCTTCGGTTTTCAGTTCTTTTAGGTACGTACCCGGGAGTAGATACGCTGAGTCATGGGGTAGTTCTGGGTTTAACTTTTTGAGGATCTGCCACCCTGTTCTCCACAGCAGCTGCACCATTTTACATTCCTATCAGCCTCTTCTGAGGGTTCCAGTTTCTCCACATCCTCACCAACATTTATTACTTGGTTAGTTTTGCTATTGTTTTATCCGTCCTAGCGGGTGTCAAGTGGTACCTCAGTTCAGGTGTGAAGTGGTACCTCAGTTCATCTTGGGTTTATATTTTCCTGCTGACTACTCACATTGAGCATTATTATTATTATTTTTTTTTTTTTGGCTTTTTAGGGCTGCACCCCCGGCATATGGAGGTTCCCAGGCTAGGGGTTGAATGGGAGCTACAGCTGCTGGCTTACACCAGAGCCACAGCCGCACGGGATCCAAGCCGCATCTGAGACCAACCCCACAGCTCACGGCAACGCCAGATCCTTAACCCACTGAGTGAGGCCAGGAATCGAACCCGCACCCTCATGGTTCCTAGTCGGATTCGTTTCCCACTGCGCCACGACGGGAACTCCCTGAGCATCTTCTCTTTTACCTGGTTCCCCAGACTCCAGTCAATCCGCTGAAGCACAGGCTGGGTCCTTCCAAAACGCAAGTCTGACCCTGTCTCCCCCAGCTCAGAACCCTCAGTATCCCCCACCCATGCTCCTCCAAGAATACAGCCCACATCCCCGCCTCCAAAACACGCGCTGTCTGCGCTCCAGCCTCTAGAAAACTGTCCCAATTGCTAAAAGACCGTTCCCTTCCACACCTTTGTACGTGGTGTTCTCTCTGCCTAGAACATTCTCTTATGCTCTCCTCCACCCCCACCCCCACCCGGCCTCCAGTCTGTCATGCCTCAGACCTCGCTGGCTCCCCACAACATTTGACCTTGGGGTTCTGGACCCCTTCTCGGTGCTTCCCCATCATGCCCGCCCTGGTCCTCCTGTTACTTTCTCTTCTGATCTGTAGTTGCCAGTTCAACTGTCCAGGAACTTCTGAGAGAAGTTCTTTTAGAGCCTTATTAGGGAATATTTGCTGACCCCAATATCACAATGATCACTCCCTTTGTTTTCTTCTAGAAGCTTCTATAGTTTACCTCTCATATCCAGATCTATGAAATTTAGGTATTTGGCACTGTCTAGAAAAGGTTGCGGGGAACACAGAGGGTCCAGGGTAGATGCCTGGGCCTCGCTCTGGGGGAAGCAGTGGTGCCGGGATGAGCAACCGGGCCATTCTGTCAAACTGTCTTGATTTGAAGCCAGGCCATCAGTTCCAGGCAGCATGAGCTGTGACAGGTTGCCAGCCTGTGCGTCAGTGTTCTCACGTGTAAAATGGAGACGGTAAGATTACAATCCTCCTGAGGCTGTGGTCATACCCAGAGGTTAACAGGGCTCTGAAGCTGCCAAACTTAAATGCTCGTTCAGGTTAGCAATTCTTAGGGGCCTGAGGAAGAGAACAGGCAGGTTGAGAGAGGCTGGTCAGTGAGGCAGCCCAGGGAGGAAAGGGTTTCTAGAAGGGCCATAGCATCTGGATCATCATTCGGAGCATCGCAGGGCACTGGACATGCATGTTCTGCATTATCACAGCTCCCTGGTGGCGCAGTGGGTTAAGGATGCAGTGCTGTCCTTGCTGCGGCTCAGAACTGCTGCCATGGTGCGGGTGCGATCCCTGGCCGGGAACTTCCTCATGCTGCCATGGGTGCAGCCAAAAATAAGTCTCTCTGAGGTTCTGACACCCCGATTAATTCTCACCTTTGAAAATTGGGGATCCAGTCCGTGCTGGTGTCCCTCACTGTTGCATTTCCTGTGAGAATCGAAAAAGACAATTTTCCAAAAATGGATCATGCATCAAGCGGGGAGTTACGTGTGTTTATATCAAGTCTCCTCTACCCCCCATCCCGCCTCTCAAAATGAGGCTCTCTGAGGACCTGGGCTAGATTGATGCTGATCCCTGGTCACTGGCACTGTGCCCAGGCCCTGGGGTGGTGCTCAGAATATATGAGAGCACACGCTTGATACATGAGTGGGCAGGGAACAGCATTGCTGGATTAGAGAACAGCATGGAGATTGGGGCTCAGGGGTGGCATAGATTTCTCTCTAAGCAGCTGCCATCTCAGGACATCTCCTTTGAAAGAAGGAAGTTGATGAATGAGAAGAACAGAGTGGAATTGAGAGTGTGTTGAGTGGGCGGGGTTGGCCAGTGGCAGGAGGAGAATGGGGGGAGCCAAGCAGGAGAGGATCCAACCTCCCCACCCCTTCCCTTCCTGCCAGGCAGAGGGGTTAAGCAGTGCCTCTCAGTTGGGGTCCCCAGAGCAGCAGCAGCAGCAGTGACGCCCTCACCCGGGCACTTGCCAGAGATACGATGGCTCAGGCCTCAGCCACATCTGCAGCATCCGCATCTCCTGGGTGGGCCCAGTGCTCTACTTTCCTGAGCCCCCACTCCGGGGCTCTCAGGGCTCCAGTGTCAGAAGCACCGAGGAGGCCGCTGCAGAAAGTCTTCCCGGGTCTTCACTTTTAGAGACACGGGTGAGAGATGAGAGACCCCAGAGCCGGCTGCCCCGAGCCAAGGGGGTTCCCCTGTGCAGAGGAGAAATTGAAATGTCTCTTGGGCACAGCTCAACCCAACCTACCGTCTTTGTGCAAACACTGTCTCCTTGTGGGGCAGCCTGAACCCAACCCGGAGACCCATCCCCTGGAAAGGGCTCCCTCCACCCGGCTTCCTGCCGGGAACGGACTGAGCCCAGTCTGCTCCCTCATCCCGGGACTCGGGCGTTACTGGAAATGGCAGCCAGGCCAGGGGCCCCGCAGCAGGTGGTGGTTAAGGCCACTCCCAGTAACTGCTGAGCTGCTCAGGGCCCCACACCTGACCCAGGTTCTGACCCAGCCCCGGATTATCAATTAAGTAAAATAGCAGCCCCGCAGGGGAGGGGAAGGGGCAGCGCCTGGGTGTGGAGGGAGGTTCCCAGCATTAGACGCTGCCCTTCCGCTGACCTCCCATCTCCAGGTCTGACCTTCTGCCTGTCAGAGGTGAGTTGCAGGCCACCGGGGACCCTGGTGGACCCCGGGGCAGGGTGGGCCCCCGGCGCTAGTATTTTGTGGTGAAGTTGAGGAAGAGAATTGCCTGTATTCCCAGCTTTACGGGTAGAGCAAACATCGGGGATATTGACTCCTCCTGGTACAGTTTCTAGAAAGCTCTGTCTTATTCTTAGGATGTAATCTTCCTCGTCCATTGAAATCCTGGTTAAATGGCCTCTCTGCCTTTAAGCTTTACCCACCCTTTGCTTTAAACTTTTTTGCTTTAGGCTTTTCCCGCTTGGCTCAACCTCATCTTCTCTCGGGGCTGCGAAGGTGTGTGCGTGTGCTCCGCCCTTTCGCCCTCCCCAGGGCCGAGCCAGCCCATCTCCCTCCCTCCCCTTCTTCTTTCCTATTTGCCAGTTTCTAGGCAGGGTCTTTCCTCGTTGGACGTGCAAACATCTGCAAAGATAGGTTCTAACTTCCCTCCTTCTTTTATGCCAAAGCTGTGCATCAGGCGCCTTGCATCCACCCTTCCCCTGTGAACATACTTTGGGATTTTCCCTGTCCTGGCGTCTGTGTCCTCCCCCACCCCCGACCTCAGCATGCACAAGTTCCTGGGCCAGGGATTGAACCTGGGCCACGGGAGCAACCCGAGCCACTGCAGTGACAACACAGGATCCTGAACCCGCTGAGCCACAAGGGAAGTCCTGCCCTCCTTGTTTTTAACAGCTCTGGTGTGTTCCCTGTCAGGCATATACTGTGACTTGCTCCAGTCCCTCCCTTTGGACGTTGGGTTTGTCCCGTCCTCTTCTCTTACAAGCGGTGCTGTAATGCTTCAGCCTAGACATAGATTTATTTGGCTTCTATTCAAGGGCTCCCTTAGGACAAATTCCTAAAACTGGAAGTGCTGGGTCGGAGGGTAACTGCGCTGTAAGTGTGCTGGATAGTGCCTTCCTTCCTCTGACTTGGGGGGGACGGGGGTAGAAAGGAGACAGTGTGGAGTCAGACAGGGCGGAATTTGAACCTCCTCTCCAGGCTCTCTAGCTATTTGCTCACCTGCTCTGAGCTTCCGTTTTCAGAACCTCTGAATCATGGCCCACGCTGTTGTGTGGATGAGATGGGACCAGCTTTGTGAAGCATTTGGTTCAGGGCCAACGACACCATGAGACCTGCAAGTGCTGAGTCTGGCCACACAGCTACCCCTGCATCTTTCCAAGGCCAGGCAGCCCCGGTGCCCTGGGGCGTCTGCTGAGCCCTCGGGGAGAGGGTGTCTGAGAGCCAGGGATTCAGCCCGGTCACCAAGGCATTGGTTCCAGTTGGGAGATCCCCACCCGGCTCTCCCCGTCATCTTGTCCTGAAGCTTCCAGTGTGTCCTTTCAGCGGAACACTGGGTCTCTGGAGGGCCTTCTGGGGTGGCTACTGGGCAGCCTCTGATGGAAGCTTCCTGAAGGAAGAAGGCACTGGATGTGCCTCAGATCCTCAAAGCGCTTGTCCCTGGCACCGCCGTCCCCAAATAAGTGCACTATCAGCCCTTGTATCGAGTGTTTGTTTCCGGCCTTACTGAAGCTGAGTAGTTTACACACATGATTCCATTCCGGTCTTAGAATTATCCCCCGGGGATGAGAAAGATGAAATCACCACCAGCCAACCTCATCCTTCTGCAGCCTTGCCCGCCACCCAAATGGGCCTGAATTTTTCCACAGCATCCCCTCGAGGGGGCCAGGGACCCTGCGACATGTGTGTGGAGTTTCCTGTGGCCTCCCGTCTCATTTACATGGGGGCAGAGGATGAGCCCTTATTTGAAAAGCATATGGTTAGATCAAAGGGTCAGTTTGATCTTAGTTTCTTATTTTTTATTTTTATTTTTTGCTTTTTAGGGCTGTACCCATGACATATGGAAGTTCCCAGGCAAGGGGTCGAATCGGACCTACAGCTGTTGGCCTAGGGCACAGCCACAGCCACGCCAGATCTGAGTCTCGTCTGTGACTTACACCACAGCTCATGACAGCGTGGGATCCCCGATCTGCTGACCGAGGCCAGGGATCGAACCCACATCCTTATGGATACTAGTCGGGTTCATTACTGCTAAGCCACAACAGGAACTTCCTGAGTTTGATTTTCTTTTTATTTATTTATTTATTTTTGCCTTTTTGTCTTTTTAGGGCCACACCTGTGGCATATGGAGGTGCCCAGACGAGGGGTCCAGTTGGAGCTGTAGCTTCCAGCCTACGCCACAGCCACAGCAATGCCAGATCCGAGCCGCGTCTGTGACCTACACCACAGCTCACGGCAATGCAGGATCCTTAACCCACAGAGCAAGGCCAGGAACTGAACCCACGTCCCCATGGATGCTAGTCCCATTTGTTAACCACTGAGCCACGATGGGAACTCCCTGAGTCTGATTTTAGAGGATGGGAAATGCAGACTGTGTGTCTAGAAGGAAAAACATAATACCTGGTACTAATATCTCAAAACACCCTGTGTGAAATATCACCCTTAACACTATGGCTGCCTGCAGGGACTAGCTTACATCAGCTGGCTAAGCCAAGTTAGTCGCTGACCAGTCTTTTGAATCCCCTCACCCGGAGGGGTGGTCTCCGAGCTTTCTCTGTAGACCCCAGACAGCGCCTCTGCATGTTGGCGTCTCTTCTCCCTCTTGCTGCAGGGGATCAGGACCAAGTGGGAACCCAGGATCGGTGCCACGGGCTCCTCCCTCGAACCCTTGAACCAGGTGGCTCAGGCGCTTGATCGATCCAAGAACATGAGTGAAGAGAAGGAAGAGGCCTCGTTCAGTATCCTCACCATTTACGATGAACCGGAGAAGAGGAGGAGCAAGCCGGAGAGCCCCGGCCTCTCCTCCCAGCCCGAGCAGCCGGGTGAGGTGTGCGGGTCCCCCCAGCCACCCCCGGGCTCCCCAAGGCAGAGTGGCCCGGCTTATGCAGCCATGAGCTGGGAGAGTCCGCCGCCGTGGGCCCCCCAGATCCTGGACAGCTCTGACCTGCAGGCCCCTTGGCTTCCTGAGGTGGAATTAGGGGAAGGCGCAGAGTCTGGCTTCAGGTAGGTCTCACCTGAACCGGGGCAGAGGGATCCCAGCTCGGAGCTCCCCGCCCTTCTCATGCCCTGTCTCGGTCCTCTCTCCTCTGCGTGTCACAGCTCCCCACCAGGATCTGAGCTTGGTAAGTCCCAGCTGGGGCGGCGTGGGCGGGCGGGGTGTAGCCCGAGGCTGGTCCTGTGATGGGGGAGAGGGAACACGGCCCTGGGTCGAGAGGGTGGCCTTCTCCCCGGATCCTGTGATGCTCTTGCTACCAGACCCCCTCTGTGAGCAGGTGGCCACTGGTCTCGCCCTGCAGGTCAGCCGTGTCCCTCACCTCCTCCCAGTGAAGAAGTCTGGTCGCTCCTCAGAACAATTGTAAGCGTCTTTTTTTTTTTCTTCCTAACCTGGCATCATTCCCTTTTCGTTACACTGCCCCTGCCCCCAGGCCCGCCACCAACCAGAAGGCGATAGAAAGGAGGGGACATGCACTGTCCTCTCCCAGAGGTGGTGACTGAACTCCCTGCTTCCTTTGGGCCAGGCCCCCCGTTCTCCCATCACTAGCGTGAGGGCCCCGGCTCACAGGAGCGCTTCTAGAGCTGCGTCCTAGGGGACTCAGCCAGGCTCTGCCCTCATTGCCAGTCCGCAGCATTGTCTCAGAACATGGCCTGTTTTTTTTTTCTTTTTGCCTTTTCTAGGGCCGCTCCTGTGGCATATGGAGGTTCCCAGGCCAGGGATCCAATCAGAGCTTTAGCCGCCAGCCTATGCCAGAGCCACAGCAAGGCGGGATCCAAGCCTCTTCTGCGACCTACACCACAGCTCACCGCAATGCCAGATCCTTAACTGGGAGGATCTGAGCAGGGGCAGGGATCGAACCCGCAACCTCGTGGTTCCTAGTCGGATTCGTCAACCATGGCGCCACAACAGGAACTCCAACGTGGCCTGTTTATCAGGGAGTCAAAGCAGGGCCAGTGTAGAAGGATGACCGTGATCTGGGGACCCCGGCTGAGGGCACAGTTCTGCCTGGGGGCCAGAGAGGAGCTGTCAGATGAAGGCTTAGGAACTGAGTCAGAGGGCAGGGCGGGCTGTCCCTCACGGAGGAGGGCAGGGCAAGCCTGTGACCTTTCTATGGCCACCCCAGCCTCCTGTTCCAGATGAAGCAGTGGTCAGGCGGAGGGCCCCGTGTGACTCCTGGAAGGTTGGCAGACTCCACCATGGAAAGAATGTCTATGCTGTGGCCATCAGCAGCAGTACTCACCACGTGTACACGTGTGGCCACGGCTACATCAGGGTGTGGGACGAGAGCGCCCTGCACGCCTGGGACCAGGCCCCCCAGGCCCAGCTGAACCTCCAGGTGAGGAGTCGTCCAGAAGGCTCGGGTGCCCAGATGTGACCTTGACCGGACTCTCAGGGCCCGGGCTTCCGGGAGGTGACTCAAGAATGTACACCTTTCTTGCAGGACCGTCAGAACTGTGTCCTCACCTGCAAGCTGTTCCCCGACGAGCAGAGCCTGATCACGGGCGGTGTGTCCCGGACCCTGACTCTTTGGGACCTGGCGCCCACCCCCCGCGTCAGGGCGCAGCTGGCCTCCACAGGCCCCAAGTGCTACTCCCTGGCCATCTCCTCCAATGCCCAGATCTGCTTGGCTTGTTTCAAAGGATTTGTCGAGATCTGGGATTTGCAGAACCAGATCTTGATCAGGTGTGACGCGGGATGGGAGAGCTTGGCGGGGAGGCCCTCGGGAGCGCGGGGCCCCTTCCCCGGCTCCCCTTCCCCTCCGCGGTAGGACTCTGGGAGTCAGCATGGAGCACGCCTCGGGGCTTCCTATCTAGGGCCTTCTTGGGCCTGACACTTCTGAGGGTCCCGCCTGTGCACAAACTTCTGAGTTGTTTTTTCCTCCAGGAAGCACGAAGTCCCCGTGTACGGGTCCCGATGTGTGGACCTTGCGGGCAATCAGTTCTGGACGGGAGGCGAGGACACCCGCCTGTATGCCTGGGACCTGAGGAGCTACCAGCGGCTGCAGCAACATGATCTAAAGCACGAGGTGCTCAGAGGCCGCCGCTGGGCCGGGTGCAGCCTGGGGCTGGGGTGGGGGGGTGTCTGCGAGGGTGGGGCCTGAGTTTGAAGAGGTGGGCGGGAGCGATGGCCCTGACCCCAGAGCTCCTCACACACAGATTCTCAGCATCACCCACGACCCCAGCGAGGAGTGGCTGTTAGTGGGCTTGAAAATGAGTGAGATCATCATTCTGCACACACATCGGAAGGAGAAGTTCAAGGCTTCCCTCGAAAAGTACATCTACCACCACAATCTCAAGTTCTCCTCCTGTGGTGAGTGCGCAGACAGGGGACACCTCGGGGTGTCCTGTCACCCTCCAAGGCCCGTTCTCACCTGTAGAGTCTGGGCCCGGACTTATTTCAGACTCCTCGTTCCCCCCCCGCCGGCCAGGCCCAGGTCCCACAGCCCTCGACTCTGTGTCCGCCTCTCCTGCCTCCGAGGTCTCCCCCCAGCCGGCCTGGCTGCCTTTCCCCGCTTCTTTCTCCCTTTCCGCCCTCTCTCCCTTGTGGCTCTGTCAGTGATGGTCTCTTCCCACCCGGAACCACAGCCCGAAGACACGGGCAGATGGAAGAGCCATGAAGCCCCGTGTCATTGTCCTGTTGTTCTGTGACCCTCACCATGATCCTGGGTGTGGCTGGAGGGTGCGGGCAGATGAGGGACTGGTTTGGGTGACACATCTGAGTTTTATAGGTGGGGAAACTGAGGCGGTGAAGGAGTGGCCCTTGTCCCCGTCTAGTCGGGAGCAGAGCTGGGGATTGAAAGGTGGGCTTGGTCTCCGGCCCCTGCATCTGTCTTTCCTTCACCAGGGAATTATTTTGTGTCTACACTGGACCAGTCGATCCACTGCCTGGCTGCACCTTCTCTACAAAGGCTGTTTCAGGTACTGGGTGGAGGGGGTGCGCAGACCCAGGCAGGCGGAGCTCACAGCCCCCGATCCCCGTTGGTCAGGCCCTAGAGACGGTGCTGGAAAGTACTGCTGAGATGGCATCCAGGGCCATCAGGTATAGGGGTGGGGCGACAAGGACTCTGGGTCCTGTGAACTCCAGGACACCACCTTGACCCCTGAACCCGGCCTGGTTTCCAAACAGAGCCTCAGGTCCACACAGAGCCTTGAAACAGCTGCGTCTCTGGCCCACGCCTGGCCCTTGCATGTCATTCCCCTTGTGGCTTCTCCTTCCCTCCAGGCAGAGGAGTCTACAGACATCCTGTGTTGTGACGTATCTTCTGACAACCAGTATCTGGTCACAGGCTCCAAAAACAGTGCCACAGTTTACCAGCTCTTGTATTGAAGGCTGCGTATTCTGGTCCCGGTGGCAAAGACCCAAAGAAGGCCGAGAGCGGAGGAGACGCCATGGGTGCCCGGCAGCGTCCTCACCTCCCACGCCCCCACCGTCTCCTCTCCAGCCGGTCCTCTGTCCGTTTCCCTCCTGCCCTTCCAGGTTTTTATTATATGGCTTAGCGATTTTTCCTTTGTTATTTTTCTACCTCGAATTTCTGGATTTTGTCATTAATAAAATAGACGAGCAAAAACTAAAATGGCTTGGATATGTGGTTGGTTCTTTCAAATAGTTAAGTCACTGTGATAGACTGCTTATGCCCCCAGTTCAGCAGATTCCAGGGTGCGGAAGGAATTTTTGACCAGCCTTAGTGTTGTTTTTAGCTTTTTTTGCGGGGGCGGGGGGGCAGTCAGGGAATGATTGGAATTTTAAGAAAGCTCAAGAGGCAGTGGACGCTCACATACAAACTTTCAGGATGCATTGGGGTGTTGGTGGGCCAACAATACTCAACTGTTGGCACAGGCTAAGACTCCAGGAGCGAGTCTAACCATGTCCTGGGACGAGCTCTCCTTTTAGCTTCCCTCCTCAGGAGCCCTGGCTTTATCGGAGTCTTTCAAAGTCCTGATCCTCATTCTGGCATTTGGTGCTGGTCAAAAGTTGCCCGTCTCTGTTTCAGGGCAACTTTGTCGTGTTTGAAGGTGTGATACTTGGTCTTGCCTTTGCCAGGCTGATAGAGCCCTAACTGCCCAAATGAAGCCATAGGGGTCTGATTTCTAGTCATCTTCTACCCCGCCTCCTCTTTGCTGGGTGTTGGCATGGCTGAGACAGTCTGCAGCTTAGAGGTCACCCTGGGGGAGGCACAAAGCCAGGGACCAAGTACCATCCTTTGCATTGAGATACTATCAGGTACCTGGTTCCTGCTGATGGATCATGATGAGTGAAGAATGTCTCATTTCTGGGTCCAGGCTAAAGGAGTCGGGGTCCCCTCCAGGCTCTGTCACCTTCTACCAGCTTCAGGCAAATGATGTGGAAGCCTGGGGGGACTGTAAAACAATGAGGTGAAAGGATCCTGTGTCCACAAATCAAATAGGACAGCTGCTCACTTTATTTCAAGTAAGATAAATAAACTTGTATTCAAATTGTTGTACATGTTGGAGTCTATTTATTACTGAAGCTCTGGAAATAGCAAATTTTCACTTAATGGACCAGACAGTAAATATTTTAGGTTTTACTCTATAGACTTGTTTTGTTTTGTTTTGTTTTTTGTCTTTTTGCCTTTTCTAGGACCGCTCCCTCAGCACATGGACGTTCCCAGGCTAGGGGTCTAATCGGAGCGGTAGCCACCAGCCTACGCCAGAGCCATAGCAACATGGGATCTTTAACCCACTGAGCAAGGCCAGGGATCGAACCTCAACCCCATGGTTCCTAGTTGGATTCATTAACCACTGTGCCACGACGGGGACTCCTACTCTATAGTCTTTGTCCCAGTTACTCAGCTCTGCTATTGTAGCATGAAAGCATCCATAGACAACAGATAAATGAATGTGACTGTATGTCAATAAAACTATTTATAAAAATAGGCAGTGGGCCAGATTTGGTCTGCTGGCTGTACTTTGCTGACTCCTGCTATAGCCAGCATGCCTCTAAATAATATATTTTTAGCATCCATTTAAAAATATGATACAGAGGGTAGAGTCCAACAGTAGGTCAATCGTCCTGGGCTCTGGTAACAAATAGACTTCAAGTGTTTCTGTAATAAATGTCGTATTGATGCATGAACAGATAAATATGTGCTATTTCATAAATATAAAACAAATATAATGTGAAGTTCCTGTTGTGGCTCAGCAGTAACGAACTCAACTAGTATCCATGAGGATGCGGGTTCCATCCCTGGTCTCACTCAGTGGGTTATGTATCTGGCCTTGCTGTGGTGTAGGTTACAGAGGTGGCTTGGATCCTATGTTGCTTTGGCTGTGGCATACATAGGCTGACAGCTGCAGCTCCAATTTGGCCCCTAATCTGGGAACTTCCACATCTAGCACGTGGGGCCCTAAAAAGCAAAAAAAAAAAAAAAAAAAAAAAAAGCAAAAAAAAACAACGTCTCAGTAGTAGCCTTTTTTTTTTTTTTGTCTTTTGAGGTCCGTGCCCAGGGCATATAGAGGTTTCCAGGCTAGGGGTCTAATCCAAGCTGTAGCTGCCAGCCTACGCCAAAGCCACAGCAACACCAGATCCAAGCTGGATCTACGACCTACACCACAGCTCACGGCAACGCCAGTTCCTTAACCCACTGAGCAAGGCAGGATAGAACCCGCAACCTCACCCTAGTCAGATTCATTTCCTCTGCGCCACAGTGGGAACTCCTCAATAGTTGTTTTGATAAATCGAGGTGTAGTGTAATTTGTAGAGGAAAAATACTGGAATAATAGTGTATAATAATATATAATCACATAATAATTTTGTTAATTATATTTATAATTAATATGATTTTATTAACTCACTATTAATAGTATACTGTTTAATTTGATATTGATCTAATGTAAATAAAATTGTGTAATAACAAAGAAATACAAAACTTGACCAAATATTGAGCCATAACTTTCAGAGTATTTAATTCTTATAGAGTATATATTCTATGACCATAATGCAATTAAGATAGAAATAAATAATAAAAAGAAAACTAGACATTTCCTTATTTGGGAAATTAAGAAACGTGCTTTTGAAATTAAGAGAGGCTAAATCATAAAGTAATTGGAACTATTGTAAGCTGAATAATTAAAAATTGAAGGATTCCGCTAAAGCTATGGTTAGAATTTGGCCATTCCTGGGTCATCAGCGCCACGCCCCACCTTGCTCTCCGAGGGGACCGGCTCTTGAAAGCTAGATCTGGCCTGGAGCGAGGATACAGGCTCCAGGGACAGCTGAAAACGCGGAGACCCGGCCTTGCTGAAGGTTAGAGAAATTTGGGGCAAAAGGAGATCAGGAGTGATCCAGGAGACGGATTTTTCATCAGTGTCGCGAGAGGAATTGTCCTCTGCGCTGTATCCGTTTTCCTCCAGTCGCGCCAACACTGAGTATTTGAACGTTTACCGGCCATTCATCTTATTTTGTTATTCTGGGAGAGGGAACAAAGATTGTGGCTAGCAGTTTAACAGTCTCCGTTAGACCTAGGTAGTCTGGAAGCACGGGGTGATGCTTTTACCTGGCCGGCCAGGCTTTTTTAAGAGTCATCCTGGAACACTTTCTATTTTCTGTTAATGGCACTTGGGGATAGAACAACAAAACGTCGTGCCCTCTCTGAGGATTGAACTCAGGACCTTCAGATTATGAGACTGACGCGCTGCCCACTGCGCTAAGAGGGCTGCTACAGTCACTTTCTCTTCACTAAAGGGAAAGTTCCTGTGGCCCCTGCCTTTGACCGATCTGCCTCCCAACGGTCGGTGTCTCTCGGCAGAGGCCTGGCAGGTCCCAGAACATTACGGAGGAGGGTCCCTACTCCGGGAGAGGACCTGTGCTGCCGACGGAGGGGAGCCCGCGCCCGGCGGCGGCAGCGGGTTGGGCGCAAAGGCTTCTCAGGAGGAGGTGGGCACGTGCGGCCGTACGACTTGGGGGCTGGGATGGGAAGGGGCTCAGCCAATGGGGTCCTGCGGGGCGAGCAGGAGTGGGCGGGGCGGAACACGCGGGGGCGGGGCGGAGGCGGAGGCTCCAGAGGTGACCCCGCCCGCGCGCTCGCTCGGGAACCAGGAGAGCACGCGCTTGGCTTTGGCGGGAGGTTGGCAGGCGGGAACGCGAAGCGCACGCCGGAGGCGGCGCCCGCGGCCGTCGGCGCTGAGCTCGTCGGCCCTGACGGCCACCGTAGCTGGAGCGCGCGGGACGCGAACTCAGGCTCCGGATGTTGACAAACGGCGGGTGTCGGCGGTTATTCGGGGAACGAAGGCTAGAGGGGGCCACTGGCTGCAGGTAGGCGTCGGGGGCACCCCTGAAGGGTGGGAAGGGCCGTGGGGCGCACGCGCGCGGGGCCGGAAGGAGGGAGGGTCTCGGAAGAGTTTGGGGCGTGAACTCTCCAGGCCCTGGGGTCCTGAGCTGGGGGTGGGGTGAGGTAGGAGAAGGGAGGAGAGATTCCAGAAAACTTTAGAATGTCGATTCCGTTGAAAAACGGAGGGAGGAAAGGACGCCCATAATAGGTGGCTACCAAAGACTCGATGCCTCGCCCCATTTACCCATTGTTATGGGGTGAGATGACTGCTTTGGACTGGGCAGCTTAATTCTTTGTCTCAGCCCTTGTGGAATTCGCGTTGTCCCCAGGGAACAATATTTTTCCATATTTGGTGGGTCTAGCCCCTTGCCCCTCCTTGCCCTTTCCAGGGATTTGGTGCTGAATTGGACAGAGGTTTCAGCCGCCTCTCTAGGGCAGCTGCTCGCAGTCATCCCCTCGTGCTGCTTTGATTTCCTAGGGCACTTAGTGACTGTAGAGCAACTTGGTTCCAAATTGTTCTCAATTGTTCTTTATGTGTCAATCCTCCCTCTCTCCTTGACTGGGCGCTCTGTGACCCAGAGACAAGAGGGCCCCTCCTGGGAACACCGCATTCCGAAGGATGGTCAAGGGAGGCTCTGGACCGCACTCCAGGCCACTCTCTGCTTCCATCTCCTGGCCAGACTCGGTGCTGGAGAGGCCAGTGCGGTGAGCAGAGAGCCGTGGTGGAGCCTGGGCTTAGCTTCTGTTCTCTCTCAGCTACTACCCAGCCTTGACCTTGTGGCTTCCCCTCTCGGTCATCCTGGGGTGGTACAAATTCTGCCCCAAGAACTGGAGGAAGAAACTGGCCCTGGGATAGACAGCTCCCCAAGTGGGACAGGTTCTCAGGGGCGTGAGTGTTGGCAGTGGAGCTTCCTCCAACGCTCCCACCTTGAGAAGCCATAGGTAGATGGACATGGTTTGTTCTAAAAATCTCTAAACACTTTTCAAGTTGTCCTTGCACCCAGTCTTTTTTTTTTTAATTTTTTTGGAATGTAGTTGACTGTACAGTGTTGTGTTAGTTTCAAGGGTACAGCAAAGTGAATCAGTTACACATATACATAAATCCATTCTTTTCCCATAAAGGTTATTTACAGAGTATTGCGTATATTTCCCTGTGCTATACAGTAGGTCCTTGTTACTTATTTTTTTTTTTTATGTAGAGTAGTGTGCATATGTTAATCCCACTCTCTTAATTGATCCCTCCACAAAATATTTCCTCTTTGGTTTGGTTTTGAAATCTTTGAGTCTGTTTCTGTTTTTTTTTTTTTGGTCTTTTTGCCATTTCTTGGGCCGCTCCCGCGGCATATGGAGGTTCCCAGGCTAGGGGTCGAATTGGAGCTGTAGCTGCCAGCCTACGCCAGAGCCACAGCAATGCAGGATCCGAGCCACATCTGCGACCTACACCACAGCTCATGGCAACGCCAGATCCTTAACCCACTGAGCAAGGCCAGGGACCGAACCCGCAACCTCATGGTTCCTAGTCAGATTCGTTAACCACTGCGCCACGACGGGAACTCCAAGTCTGTTTCTGTTTTGTGAATAAGTTCTTTTGTATCATTTTTTATTAGATTCTACATATTAGTGATCTCATGATCTCTTCCTCTGACTTAGTGTGATAATTTCTAGGGCCATCCATGTTGCTGCAAATGGCATTATTTCATTCTTTTTAATAGCTAGGTAATGTTCCATTGTATGTAGATACCACATCTTTATCCATTCCTCTGTTGATGGATATTTAGGTTGCTTCCATGTCTCGGCTATTGTAAATAACACTGCAGTGGACATTGAGGTGCATGTATCTTTTTGAATTGTAGTTTTGTCTGGATATATGCCCAGGAGTGGAATTACTGGATCATGTGCTAGTTCTTTTTTTTTTTTTTTGTCTTTTGTCCTTTTAGGGCCACACCCATGGCATATGGAGGTTCCCAGGCTAGGGGTCTAATCGGAGCTGTTGCTGCCGGCCTACGCCAGACCCACAGCAATGCCAGATCCTTGCCGCATCTGCAACCTACACCACAGCTCACAGCAACCCTGGATCCTTAACACACTGAGCAAGGCCAGGGATCGAACCCTCAACCTCATGGTTCCTAGTCGGATTTGTTTCTGCTGCATCATGATGGGAACTTGGAGTTCTATAGTTTCTGAGGAACTTTTATACTGTTCTCTGTAGTGATTGTACCAATTTACATTGCCACCAGCATTGTAGGATGGTTTCCTTTTCTCTGCACCTTCTCCAACATTTATTGTTTGTAGGCTTTTGATGATGGCCATTCTGAAAGTGTAAGGTGGTACCTCATAGTGGTTTTGATTTGTATTTCTAAAAATTAGTGATGTTGAACTTCTTTTCATGTGCTTTTTGGCCATCTGTCTGTCTTTGGAGATGTGTCTATTTAGATCTTCTGCCATTTTTTGATTAGGTTGTTTGCTTTTTTGATATAAAGCTATTTGAGTTGTTTGTGTATTTTGGTGATTAATCCCTTGTCCGTTGCTTCCTTTGCAAAGATTTTCTCCCATTCTGTAGGTTGTCCTTCGTATTTTTTTTTTTTTTTTTTAGTCTTTTCTGGGGCTGCACCCGCGGCATATGGAGGTTCCCAGGCTAGGGGTCTAATCGGAGTTGTTGCTGCTGACCTATGCCAGAGCCACAGCAACGTGGGATCCAGCTGCGTCTGCGAACTACACCACAGCTCGCAGCAACGCCAGATCCTTAACTCACTGAGCAAGGCCAGGGATCGAACCTGCAACCTCATGATTCCTAGTCGGATTTGTTACCACTGTACCATGACAGGAACTCCCCCCCCCCCCTTTTTAATGGTATCTTTTGCTGTGCAAAAGCATTTCAGTTTAATTAGGTCCCGTTGTTTATTTTGTTTTTATTTTCATTACTCTAGAAGGTGGATCCAAAAAGATACTGCTGTAGTTTATCTCAGAGAGTGTTCTGTGTTTTCCTCTAGGAGTTTTATGGTATCCAGCCTTTCATCTATGTCTTTAATCCATTTTGAATTTATATTTTGTCCCTGCCCCCAGTCTTGAGTGGCTCCTCACTGGCTTTGGGGAGATATTTCTCAGGTCCCAGCACTGATAAGGCCAACCCTTAGCCTCTTGGCTGGATGAGTCAGGCCAGACCCACCCAGAGCCTTCCTGCCTCCCACCCTCTGCTCTGTCCTTCTTCCCACCAGCCTCGCATCCTAACCCAATGTCCGTCACCCACTGAGTGCCTCCGTCCTGGGCTCCTCTTGCACAGAGGCCCACAGCTAGCAGAGAGTTTCTCTTACCATCACTTCCTTGCACTGTATCTTCCCTGAGCTGATTTCTTTTTCTTTGGGGCAGAGGTTGGTTTGGAATTTTCTGGATCCTCTGCAGCAGGTACACAAGAACTAGTTTAAGCTTATTACTTGATTACCTTAGAGATTTCTCTGTAGACAGGCCTACAAAGGACCTGAGGGTTCAGGCTTGGGGTTGGGTGACTAGGAGACATGGCCAAGGTCACAGGGGGAGGAGTGAGAAGTGGCAGGTGCACCGGGCAAGGTCATGTAACTGAGCAGGGCCCTGTGGGGCGCCTGGGCACACGGGCCTTTCTGTGTCCTCCTTTTCATATTTTTAGGGACTACACTTCAGCCTCCATGACCTTCCCTGAGTTCCAAAGGGCAGCTGCTAATCAGGGAAGGGAGGGGAAGACTGGGAAGGAGCTTCCAGAAACAATAGCGCAGCCTTGGGCCAGGGTCCTGGTTCCTTCTTAAGGAATATGCATAACAATATCTTTGAGCCTTTCTGCGGAACTAAAACCCCCAACCAATGGAAGAACTACTTGATGAGGCATTCCTCATTCTGGGAAGAAGGAGGCCCACCAGAACCAGTCCTGGGGGCCACCAAACACCAGCTTTGAAAGTCAGTGTGGGAGTTCCCCTCGTGTTGCAGCAGAAACAGGAAGTTGCGGGTTTGATCCCTGACCTCGCTCAGTGGGTTAAGGATCCGACGTTGCCGTGAGCTGTGGTGCAGGTCGCAGAAGCGGCTTGGATCCCACATTGCTGTGGCTGTGGTGTAGGCCAGCGGCTACAGCTCTGATTGGACCCCTAGCCTGGGAACCTCCATATGCCGCAGGAGTGGCCCTAGAAAAGGCAAAAAGACAAAAAAAAAAAAAAGCATGATAGAACTTGAAAGTCATCATTTGACACACAGCACAGTAACGGTTGTGACAGGCAAGAAGTGTCAGTGGGGAAAGTCAGTGGAGAAAGGTGGCAGATATCACCTTTTTCCAAGTCATCAAAGTTAAAATCAGCAGTCATGTTACCCAAAAACTGGGTTCACCTCTTAGTGGGTGTCCAGCCAATAGACACAACCAAGCCAAAGATGGAGAAAGAAGGGCTTGTTATTACCTGCAGGAAGTAGGAATGCCAGGGATCTTACCTAAAGCAGTGTCTCCTTGAACATCAGAAGTGGGGAAGGTTTAAGCTAAGAGTACCTTCGGATTCATGAAGGGCTTGAGCAGAGAAGTCAGCATAGAATTGGCTCCAGAGTTGACAGAGTCCAGGCTTTAGCTGATTGAAGTCTGGAGGGTCGGTGTTGTCATTCCATCCCTGGCCTGGTGGGGCCTTAGTTCTTGCAGGACTCAGAGGTGTATGATTATGACTGTGACTTGCGGAGGATCCAGGACTCGGCTTCATCACTGCGCTACTGTGTGACAGCCTTTTCTCTTCCCTAAGATCCTTGATTCCTGAGACCTGTTCAAGGACAAGCATGGTGGCCAGGCTTAGATTGCAGAATGGCTTAGGCCAGAATGGGGTCTCTAATATCAAGGAAGCCATTCCTGGAGGTCCCGTCATGGCCATGGTAACGTGGAGTGGTAACAAATCTGACTGGTATCCGTGAGGATGCAGGTTTGGTCCCTGGCCTTGCTCAGTGGGTTAAGGATCCGGCATTGCCGTGAGCTGTGGTGTAGGTCGCAGACGTGGCTCAGATCTGACATTGTTGTGGTTGTGGTATAGGTTGGCAGCTGTAGCTCCGATTTGACCCCTAGACTGGGAACCTCCATATGCTGTGGGTGTGGCCCTAAAAAAAAGCCAAAAAAACAAAAAAAAGAAAGAAAGCCATTTCTTTTCTTTCTCCAGGAAGAATCCCTCACTTCCCTGCTTATGGTAGTGATACATTTTGATATGATGTACCAAGGACATAGTATTATTCCTGTTATTCTGGATTTATTCACAAGTAGTAGATAAACCCATTTGGGGACATTCTACAGAATTACTGTCCAGTGCTCTTCCAAAGTGTCAAGGTTGTGTGAAAGGCAAAGACCATGGCCTGCTCCAGATTGGGGCAGTCTAAGGGGACACGAGTGTCCTATCAGATCCTGAGTTGGCGCCTGGAACAGGGAAAGGACATCAGGGGGCAACTGGCTAAACTTGAATGAGTTCCTGGATCGATGGTAATTTCTGGATTTTGATCATTGTGTTGTAGGTTTGTAAGTGTTAACGTCTGGGGAAGCTGGGTGAAGGGTATATCGGAATTTTTATTTCCAAACTGGTTTATGAGCCTGAAAATTACTTTGAAAGGAAAAGTTAAAAGTTTAAAACAAAGCAATGAAAGTAGAAGCCCTCAGGCCTTCCTTCAGAGATTCCAATTCAGTAAGTTTCAGTAGTGGGCTTGGGGATGGTCCTTTTAACCAACTTCCTAAGTGTTTTCAGTTGTTCAGGTGTAAATTCTCAGGGATTGGGGGCCGTTAATGTCTTCTCTTTCAAGAAGTGTTTGAATGGGCAGTACACATCAGTGGGTGAAAACAGAAAAACCAAATCAATCGATAAAAACACAGCAAGTGTGCCAGCTAGGGGGCCAAGTGACCTGGGCTGTGGATGTGGGCAGTTTTATAAGTTTCTACGTCAAAAAAAAAAGAACAAAAAAACCCCAGATGCTCCCTATGAATCATACACCTTCTGCTTTAACTAAATCCCCAAGTTATTTTACTCAAAATGTATTTATTATGGAGTTCCCCTTTGTGGCACAGTGGAAATGAAGCTGACTAGGAACCAGGAGGTTGCAGGTTCGATCCCTGGTTTCTCTCAGAGGGTTAAGGATCCAGCGTTGCCATGAGCTGTGGTGTGGCTCGGATCTGGCGTGGCTGTGGCTGTGGCTGGCAGCTGTAGCTCCAATTAGACCCCTACCCTGGGAACCTCCATACGCCACTGGTGCGGCCCTAAAAATATATGCGTGTGTGTGTGTGTGTGTGTGTGTGTGTGTGTGTGTGTGTGTTCATTACTGTTTTTAGTGTGTTCCTGTGATCAGTCTCATGGGGACAAAAAATTAAGTCCCTGCCCCCGAGGAGTTTATGGTTCCCTGGGTAAGACACTCACTGAGAATTAACTCTAACAGGGGCCAGAGTGTGGCCAAGACTGCTGGGAGCTTGGAGTTGCTCCCAGCCTGCAGGAGGTGGGGGACAGTTGGTCTGTTGGAATGTGGGGGAAGGGACCAATCCACGTGGCAGTTGGGAGGCAAGTTCTGAGCAGAGGACCATGGAGGGGATGAGACGGCACTGCAGAGGGTGGTCCAGGGGGAGGTATAAGATCTCAGAGGCCCCGGTGTGAAGTAGGGGAGCTGGGAAGAGACACGGCCTTGGGGGGTAGGTGAGTCCTGCATTGACTGTGCTTGGCTCTGAGGGGCACCTGAGGTCAGCTCCCTGCCCTCTAGGGCCCCATGTGGGGGGCAAAGGCCAGCATGGCCACGCTTCTGGATGGAAGAACTTAGTGGGTATAAGGCATGAGCTGCCAGGCTCAGGCCAGAGGAAGGGTGGGGCTGGTTGGGTGTCAGAGGAAGACGAGACTTCCCCATTGGATTTGTATCTCGTTGGCCTTAGGGAATGTGGGTCAGTCAAAGGAGAAGATGAAGGGTAAAAGCGGCAGTTGAGGCCGGCCCCAGCAACTGTCAGAGGAGGAGTCAGGGAGGCAGAATGTGTAGCCGGGGGTGGGGGGCGGGTCGTGGAGGAGCCAGTGGAGGGTCCCGGGCCATCCCACTTGGAGGCCATAAGATAGTGTGGTTGGGAGAGGGGTGCTTGAGCCAGTAACCCAGTTCAAACCCTTTCTGTGTGCACGCAGGAACCATCTCCCCTTCAAGTCAGAGGACGAATAGAACCCGTCTCAGAGCTTGCCTGCGGGGTTCACTGAGCTCAGCCTTTCATATGGGTCCAGTGCTCAGACCCCCGCATTAATTAGGGAGGAGAAGAGATTGAAGGAGCAACTTGAAGGGCTGCCCAGCAAGGCGGTGCCAACTCGCTGCGGCCCTGGGAGAGCAGGTGTTACGTAGAATGGAGTCTTTGTGACGCGAGCGCCAGCTAGATGCCAGGTATGGAACCTGCGTCATCACTGACAGTTCTCACTGTACCCTCGTCAGGGAGTTTCTGTTACCACCCCCACTTTCTGATGCAACAAGTTCAAGGTCACAAGAGCGTGACCTGCATTTTCTGTTCTGATTTAGACCTTGAGTATTAAATGGCCCTTGCCTTGAAGGCTGGCCTCCCATGGATATGGGCAGTTGGAGGAGACCTGCCAGGTTCCAAGGCTCTGCCAAATGCTCGTGAAATGACCTTGAGATGAACAGGCCTCCAGCTGTGCTCTTGTTGAGCTCCCCTCCTCCCTTGCACCGTGTCCCACACACCCCAGAAGGTCTTGGCAGTGCTGAGTCTCCCTTCCCTGGCTCCAGCACCTTCCATGGCTCCCTGTGGCCTCCAGCCCAGGGACTGAATCAGATCTCTCCAGCAGTCCTGTCTGCTTTCAGGACCTTGTCTCTGTTCTCCCAACCCAGCTTTGTCTCACTGCTGCCCTTTACCTGGTGCCCTGGTCACGCCGATTGGCTTCTTGCCCTGTTAATACCCTCCATTCATCTCCATCTTCAGGCCTGAAACGCTGCCCCTCCCTCTACCAGCCTCTGAAATCTCACCCACCCCTTCTCATGAGCCCAGCCTACCAGAAGCCCTCCCTGACTCCAGATCTGTCCACACTGATCTTTCTCCCTTCTCTGTTTTCCTAGATTTAGAGGTGGTCCCACAGCATGATTCAAGGTGAGAGGTTATATTTGGCTGATACCTTGTGTGTCTCTTTTGAGCTATAAATGAGGGTGGAATCTCCTCGAGCCAGGGATGGTACCTTAGCCATCTCTGCGATGCCCACAGGCCATGTGCTGAGAGCCATGGGGAAAGTTCCAAAGCCCTGCCAAACTGTTGCCACCATTTATGGCCGTCTGGTGCCCAGGCCCAGCTCTGGGTTGGAGGATCAGGGTGCTGCTCTGGGAGAAAGAGTCCTGGTCTGGGAGTCAAGGTCTGGAGGTTTGTGCCATCCCATCCAGAGTATGGCCAATGACCTTGAGCAAATGGACTCTTCCCTCTGGCTTCAGTCTCTGCATCTATAAACTGTAGATTTGGCGTTGGGCTAGGATCTCCCCAGGGGCCCTTCTGCTTCTTGGGACCAGAATTCCTCAAATTTTTTTTTTTTTTTTTTTGCTTTTTAGGGCTGCACCCACAGCATAGATTCCCAGGTTAGGGGTTGAGTCGGAGCTGTAGCTGCTGGCCTACGCCACAGCCACAGCCACACCAGATCCGAGCTGTGTCTGCGACCTACACCACAGGTCATGGCAATGCCAGATCCTTAACCCGCTGAGGGAGGCCAGGGATCGAACCTGTGTCTTCATGGATGCTAGTCAGATTCGTTAACCCCTGAGCCACAACAGGAACTCCGTTCCTCAAACTTTTATATGCACACAAATCCCCTGGAGATCTGGTTAAAAATGCAGATTCTAATTCAGTAGGTTTGGGCTGGGTCCTGAGATTTTACAGTTCTAACAGGCTTCTGGCCCATGTTGATTCTGGTGGTCTGAGAACCACACTTGGAGTTACGAAGGTCTAGCCCAGTGGTTCTCAACTCTGGCTGAAAAGTAGAATGGTCTGAGAGGTGTCTGCTTCTCCTCTTCTTTCCCATTAAAAAAAAAAAGTAAAATTCTTCTGGGGAAACCAGAAAGTATGATGCTATTGTTATACCCCAGGCCAAGATTAAGTCAGAATTTCTTGGGGGCAGGAACCTGGCATCCTTGTTTAAAGCTCCCCAAGTGAATCCACTGTGCAGCCAAGGCTGGAAACCACTGCTTTACCTTGTGGGCAGAGAATTTAAGGAAGTAGCGCTTTTTAGGGAAAGCTGTTGTCTTCTGCTGCCCCCTGGTGGCCTTCTTGTTTCTGCACAGATTTCTGGCTGACGCTGATTGCCCAGTTGAGATGGGAATCCCAGAACCTAAGATAAAGTAAGGCTGCCGCCCAGGGTGCATGGGCTTCCTCGCGCCTCCAGGACCCACTGTGCCATGAGTGAAGCGAATCTCTTAAATAAGGGCCTCACTCTCAGAATCCTGGGGGCAGCCTGAATGGGTTGGGAAACTCTGGTTGGGCCTGGAAAGCAGGGAGGCCTGAGGGAGCAGCCCAGACAGCTGGGCCTGGTAGAGCTGGGTGTGCACGCAGAGCGGACGTGATTCCAGGACCTCAACGAGTCTGTGTTTTCGTTTCCACCGATGTCTAATGCAAAAGCCCAGAGTGTGAACCACCAGCAAAGTAAAACTACTCTCTCTTGTTGACTGAAGGGCTGAGGAGGCCGACAGAAGGCCTGGGAGGCTGAGAAGAAAGGGGTTTTCCTTAGTAGTTGAGTGGCAGGTGCAGGGTAAAGACCCAGCTGTCTGGGGTCCACCTCCTCGGGCCCCATCCAGCTCACCTTTCCTCGGAGCCCCATCAGAACCAAACCCTCTGGCGAGGCTCCTTGGGGCTTGTGGTCAGCTGGGCACTGCTTGCTCACCCCCGGGGCAGGAGGGGTTCTGCCCAGCAAGCCTTGAGGGCAGGGAAGGCTGTGCCCCTGAGCGTGGGGGTGGGGACTTGGGGCAGGAGCCTTGGTGCCAGCACTGCCCGCCTTGTCCCCGAGGGGGGCAGGTTGATCACAGCCACTGCAGAATGTGGGGCACCCTTTGTCCTGGGGATCTTTTAAATACACTTTGAGGGAGTGGTCTTTAAATTTTTTATTGTTACACTTGTTTTTTTTCTTTTTTGTTTCCTTTGCTGTGCAAAAGCTTGTCAGTTTGATTAGGTCCCATTGGTTTATTTTAAAATTTGAGTGGCTTCCAGTTGCTTAGTGGGAACTCTCCCTCCCTGCACTGACCCGCAGGCTCATCCCGTGCCTTCCTGCTCCCAGTCTTTGCTCTTGACTCCCGTCTGCATCCCACACACACAGAACCCGCCGCCACTGCCCTTGGGCTTCACGCCCTCTCTTCCCCACCTCCTCCTGCCTTTATGGCCTGCGGAGAACCAGCTCCTTCCCTCTGAGCTTGCAGAGACACTGCCTGCAGCGTGACCCTTTTGTACCTGTTCTCCTTCCCCGGGATGCTTCTCTTTTGTAGGGACAAAGTAGGCTTTGCTGAATCCCCTACATGAGAAAGATTTCCCAGGTACTGGATTCTCAAGTGTCCAGATTGTGGACAGGCTTGTGCAGGATTCTGGAAACCCGGTGTTTGTTGGCCAGGTCAAGCAAGCTCTGACAGCTGAGAGAGTCATGGGAATCTCGCGAGATAATGGACCTGGCCAGAGAGGGGAGGTGAAGCCAGGAGAGGAGGGTGGGGGCTGGAGGTGGATCCTTAACTCACTGTGACCCATGATGAATTCAGGGATGGAGGGAGAGGAAGCAGCTGGGATGAGGACAAGTGAGGAGGGCATTGGCTGGCTGTTCCTTTCCCCACAAATGCCTTCTCCTTTCTCCACATTCTACCTCTCTTTCCTCCTCAAAGCTTAGCTCAGACACGTGGTCTCCACTGATCTCTGCTGATCCATTTCCTCGGTACTCGGTCTCCTTGCTACTCCTCCAGCCTGCTGCACTCCGTCAGATATTTGTCTCACGGTGTTTCCTTGGTTGTCTGCCTCACTCAAGAAATTCCACAGGGAGTTCCCTTCGTGGCTCAGCGGTTGACTAACCCGACTAGCATCATCCATGAGGACGCAAGTTCGATCCCTGGCCTCACTCAGTGGGTTAAGGATCCGGCATTGCTGTGAGCTGTGGATCCCAGCTGGCAGCTGTAGCACACATTCGACCCCAGCCGGGGAAACCTCCATATGCCACTAGTGCAGCCCTAAAAAGCAAAAAAAAAAAAAAAAAGACTGCAGTGATCTTTGGAGTTCCCTTCGTGGCACAGCGGAAACAAATCTGACTAGGAACCATGAGGTTTCGGGTTTGATCCCGGACCTCGCTCAGTGGGTTAAGGAAGGATCCGGCGTTGCCTGAGCTTTGGGGTAGGTCGCAGACACGGCTCGGATCCTGCGTTGCTGTGGCTCTGGCGTGGGCCGGTGGCTACAGCTCCAATTAGAACCCTAGCCTGGGAACCTCCATATGCCACAGGTGTGGCCCTAAAAAGACAAAAAAAAAAAAAAAATCCACAGGGGCTGGAACAGAGTCTTGTCATCTCCAGTCCCCAAAGTACAGGACCCAGCGGCTGGCCTGCAGGAAGCCATCAATGGGTGATGCTGGGTGGAGGTGTTCAGGGATGCAGTGAGAGAAAAAAAGTGTCTTGTATGTGGCAGGCATGAATTTTCCATCAGCAGGGATCCTGGGGATCCCCTGAGGAGTGATCTAGACTGAAAGGAAGATCTGCCCAGGAGGACTGTGCCCTGAATGCATCCCTCAGCTTTGCTGGTTGGGGACCACAAGAAATCTGAAAGGTAGACCTAAGATTTGGGTTACTTAGCAGTTAGCCAGCAGGGGGCGCTCTGGTGCCACCTAGATTCCTACCTCTGGTTCCTTAATTCTCTCTCTTGACCGGAAATGGGGATCTGAGTGGCAGGCAGGATGCCCACCAGTAGAGCTGTGGCGTTGTAGGTCCTCAGGGCATGGCTGCCTGCAGCTGGCTGGCTCCTCTCCAGGCTGAGTGCAGGGGGGAAGGAGGACCCCCATCTGCATAGCCTCCTCTTTCCAGGAGGAGGAGAAAGGAGGTTCTGATGATGCCATAAGCTCATGATCCAGGGCCAAGAGTGCAGGTCTAGTCCCTCCCTCGCCACTGACTTTGTGATCTTGACACATTAATTTCCCCTCTCTGGGCCTTCTCCTTCATCCAGTGGCAGGTTCATTCCTTCCGGGCTGTTCTAGGATGTAGAGCATCCCCCCAAATCATCCAGGGGCCTGGTGGTGCTCGAATATTGCCCTTAGGAGAGTAGAGTCACGGAAGTCAACCTTCCCCAGCTGTGGGGACTGGCCTAAGCTGGCATTTCCATCCCCTTCCCGAAAGCCACCTTTGCACCGTGGCAGGGATCAGATATGCAGTCAAGAAAAGGAGCTGGGGTCCCTGAAAAGATGAGCCCACTTAGGCTCCAGACGTGGGCAGTGTGATGCCTTTTCTGCAAGTTGTCAGAACCCCCGGGCATGATGGCATGTTGATTTGGCTACACAAGTGTTGTATAGCAGTAAGAAGTGTGCAGAGAAGGGGCGCTCTGTTGACTCAGACAGTGCTTGTGCTAGAGATTGGCTGGGGGGTGGGGGTGGGGCCTGGCTTTAGAATAATGTTTACTCTGTTAAAAAGCTGTTCCAGTGCATCCACAGCAAAGGGGTAACGTCGGTTAAATCTGGTCGTATTCTGAAACAGAAATTTTAGATTTGAGTACATATGTATTTGCAAAGTATGAGAAAACAGTGTGCCTGTGAACATAGTTTGAATGCTGTTTCTTGATTGTCACAGGCCTCCAGGATGGAAAGGTGCCCAGCTGGGTGGTTTGCAGCAGGAACCTGATGATCAGACTGAAGTGTGACCCCCAGGACATGAGGACTCTGGCCGAGCCCGGGGCATGAATGTCCAAGCCTAGCACCAGTCCCAGCCTGAGGAGGAGAGTGAGATTGGTTCCTATAAGCCTGCCTGGTCCACTAGCGCCTTCTTGCTGTGAAACAAAAGGAGAGACAGGCTGAGGGAACCCAGGCAAGGTTTAAAGGAGGAAAAATAAGGACACCTCAGGGACTTGCCATTACTCATTGATTTGCAGGTACTGGCTGGCTGGCCTTGGAGGAGCACCGAGGGCCCGGTGGATGCTGTGAGCTGGCAGGGTGAGGGGGTGGGGGCCTGTAAATGCACAGGTGATGGGCTTTGGAGCTGACTCTCTCTGGGAACCAGTAGTTCCTACAGGTGCTGCTAGTCACGGTCACTGGTGAGCCTGGCTGCAGATGGAAGGGAGCCAGGCGCCAGAGCAGCACCTGCAGAGACCTGCGCGGTGGGAGAGTAGGGGCGGGGTCCCGTCCTCGCAGACCTGGCAGCCCCATGCCAGGTGTCCACGTCCATGACCCCGCGCCTGCCTCCGAGAGCCACCCTCCCGGGTGAGGGCGATGTGAGAGGGCTGGCAGGGCACCTTTGATGACTTCACCTCCCAGCCAGGGGAGGGCAGCCGCCGAAGAGGTGCAAGCTGAGAGCTGGAACGCCAGACTGGGGTCCAACGCTCCCCATTGGCTGGGCCCCCATTGGGTGGTTCCACAGTGGTCTCAGAACCAGGAGGGCCCAGCCGCACCTGTGGCACGACCATTCACTGGTGTCACCTTGGAAGAGTTACCTAAACCTCTCTGTGCCCTCGTCTCTTCCTCTGTCACGTGGTGATCCTGCGTCCCAATCTGACTGGATAGCCGTGAGCCTTAAATGAGGTAATAAGTGCTGAAGGATCTTTGGAGCAGGATTTCTTTTATTTTGAAGCATTTTTTAAACATTGGGAATACTCTCTAAAAAGAGTACCTGACCTCAGTATCCTTGAGTGCCTTGCAAAGTTGCAGGGCGGGGGAGGGAGGGTTGGGGGTTGGGTGTGTTTTATGATTGGGCATCAGGCACGGGTGACCCTGCAAAATTGCAGAGCATTGGGTCTTCGCATGTGTGTTTAAATACCCCCCCACCCTTTAGGGACCAGGTCTCCAGGCTAAGATGCTCAGAGGGATCTTGACTCACGAGTGGATGCCTGGGGGGTTTCACGTGCCTTTAGGACGGGAGTTTCTCAGCCTGGGCAATGCTGACACCTGGGGCTGGATCCCTGTTTGTGCCGGGGGTGGCTGTCCTGTGCATTGCAGGATGATTAGCAGCATCCCTAGCTCTCCTCTTGCAAAGCCAGGAGCATCCCCTCCCAGTTTGTGACAGTCAGAAATGTCTCCAGACGTTGCCACGTGTCCTTGGGGAGAGGAGATGGGGACAAAACTGCCTCTGGTTGAGAACTACTGCTTTGCAACATTCCCTGTGGAGGGAGCCCCAGAAGGCGGCTATGAGGTGCTGTGCTGAGCTTAGCAGGAGAGCTCTCCTGCCCCCTCAGTGGTTTCTTCCTGCTTCTTCTGTGCACCGTCTGGAGGGTCCGATGAAGTCGTGGCAGAAGCTTTTTCAAAGTTGACGGACATGGACTTTCCCAACCCTAGCCCTTTCTTATTGGAGTTGCTGGTTCCCAAACCTGGTTGGGCAGCTGGAACTCGGTTTTTATGGTAATTCTTTTCACTCAAACCCAAAGGTTTTTAGAGCATTACACACCATACTCTAAATCACTCAGGCCTTTACTACAGATGAAAGCCTGAGCTGCCACTAAGCGGTTCATTCTTGGGGAACAAGGTGTCGAGGTAACCTTCTTGCGTGGTGAACACCATCCCCTTCTTAGGGGTAGGTGCTTGTTCAGGGGAGAGACCAGAGAAGGGTTTAAGGAGAAGGCCGAGCAGGAAGGAGGAGAAGTGGCAGTGCTGGCGGCCCCCACTAGGTAGGAGAGCTGTGAAAGCACCGTGCTTGGGGTGCCTCGTGCTGGCGCAGCCTAGATGCCGTGAGGGTCTTTGGCCTTTTTCCTCTTTTTTTTTTTTAATCGATGGCTCCCCCTCCAGAGCCGAGTCAGGGGTGCCTCTCCTTTTCTTGCTTGATTCCCTGTACACCTGCTCTGACATCGCCCCAGGAATTCCAGACGATTCTAGGATGTGTTGCTGCTCAGATGTGAGGAATGTCCCTCCAGGTCTTGGAGGCTTTTTCTCTGAATGTTCACCTGGCCTGCTTTGGGCAGTTCTTTTGCTGTGGGTCTGCCAGCCTGCGAGTCCCAGGGGTCGGGGCCGTGGTGCCTGGTACAGGCAGCAGAAGTGAGCTTTGGAAATGCTGTGTGGGTGCAACAGGGACCACCTCTGGGGGAGGAACCCAAGTGCCGGTTTGGCCTTGAGTGGCTCCTGCGCTCTGTAAGATTTGGGGATCTTGACGAGGACCCCCAGGCATAAGGATCAGTGTGAAGCTGGACTCTGGGAGGTGTGCGTCAGTAGCACTGAGTGTGGCCATTTGAGTCCCTCTTCCCAGCGTGTGGGCCTGGAGGTCATCGGCACAGCTGGCTCTATAAACCTGGTGACTCGATTCCAATGAGCACCTGGTGACACCTGGCTGTGCCAGGACAAGTGCAACATATGACATGGAGGCATCAGGATTAGTAAGGTGTGTGCAGCGTGGCTGGTATCTTAAAAGCCTGGAGGAGGCTCTCTGCGGAGGGAATATGCCTGATGTCACAGGGTCTCTAAATGATGCCACTAGGCTGTCGAGGGCTGCGTGACACAGACCGAGTCGATGTTGCAGATGATCACCCATGTGTGGGTTCAGGGCTTCTGGCTCCCCATGTAAGTGTGGTAGCTACAGAGCAGGGCTCTCGGGCTTGGGGTTGATTGCGCGTGGCACCTCCTCAAGCAGGTCACACTGCACCAAGGATTGTGGTGTGAATTCTCATAAGCATTTGCTGTGGAGGCAGCGGAGCTGACGCTGGAGCAGGTCCCGTCTCCACAGGTCGGGGGCGCGGGTGCAGGGGGCGCTCAGTCTTAGAATTCTCCCTTGGAAGAGCCAGGGAGCATTGCTGAGGAGGAGGAGGATGGGGTTGGCCCTGGGTTGGCTGTGCTTGTAGGAATCGAGCTGGTTCCTCTTTGACTCTTATGACGCAGTGGCTCGTCTACACTAATGTGCAAAAGTGAAGGGTTTCAGCAAAGCGCAGCCGTGCGATCAGAACAGGGAAGCCCAGGACAAGGTGGAGGGGTGTCCTCCGCAGGCCTGGACCCGAGTCCAGGCCGACCTCTCCCGGGGGGCTGTGAGGAGGACCTCGTAGGCTGGCTCGGTGGTGGTGGTGGTGGTGAGAGGAAACGGTTTAGCCAGTGGTCTTTACAGTGTGGTCAGACAGTTGTTTAAAACCCCAAACCTCAGGTTGTGGTCTGCATGTATCCTCTTGGGCAAAAGGAAGTTCTTACTTAGGGGGAAACCCAGATTGTATTTTCTCAGTAGGTCTAAGGGGAACCATAGGTGGAGGGATGGGGGGCACAGGAGGTCTTCCTGGTGGGGTGGGCATCTTTGTTTCTGTGTGAACGGAAATGGTGGAAATGACAGGTGGCCTGTGCCATCCAGCTCTCTCGAAGAGAAGGGTTTCTTGCATCGGTTGGTGGCACTCGGCTGAAGCAGCCAGGAGGCAGGCACTGCCTCGAGGCCGCAGGTGGCCCCTGGGAATGGTTGTTGGGACTTCCAGTCCAGGCTGGGCTCCTTCTGCAAGAAGAAGAAGGAGCCACAGGTCGGCCTGTTACGGATGCTGGCAGCAGGATTTCCCCTGTTGTGGTGGTTGGGCCAGAGGAACTCTCTGGTCGTTGAGGGCGTCTTCCAGGAAGTTTCTGGTGACTGCTCACTTCTTGGAGCTGTTTAGAGAGACATGGCTGGTGGAAGCATCTCTCTGTTTCTGGCTGTGTTTGTCCTAAAACAAGTCTCAAGTTGGCAGTTGCCACCTTGTCTGTGGCAAGAGCTCTTTTAACATCCCGGACCAAGAGCAAGATAGTTGGTTGGGATGCAAGCGTAAATTTTTAGAGGACCTTTCTTGTTTTGCTGATTTTTTTCCTCCAGGTCTTGGATTTTCTGCTTGTTCATTTTCACTTCCTCAAGCAGCTTCTTCTCTTTCTCCTTCTGGTTGGTTGTCTGTGCACCAGTGCGCCCCGCGGCCTGTTGCCGAAATTCGGCCTCTGCCTGCTGGTGCCGAATTGAAACACAGAGACAGAGTTTTGGGTAAAGGAGGGAAAAAAATAGCTTTATTGCTTTGCCAGGCAAAGGAGGGTCACAGCAGGCTCATGCCCTCAAGACTGTGCCCCGACCCCCCCACCTGGGAAGAGTTTTATAGTAAAAAGAAGAAAAACAGCCTTCCAGGTAGAAATCAGGATTGGGACACACATGCATTCTTCTTTCTTTGGGGGACTCTTAGTCGTCAAAGGGAGTCCCGAGAGCAGGGTGTGATCCTGGCGGTGGACTTCGGGGTTATTGCCTAGAACAACGGTACTTGCCAAAAGGGCACGCGGATCAGAGACAAGAACAAACTTGTTCCTGAAAAACATGACGTGCTAATCATCTTTAACCCACAGGCTATTGTGCTCAGGATGCCTGATCTTTAGCTTGCGGGTGATTGTGTTTAGGGTGAAGAAGGACCAGGAGGGACTCTAAGCTGTTCACTTTCGAAGAATTCATTTCAAAAAGAAGCGTAGGGACCATAACACTTCCCTCAGGTGCCTGAGATATGCCTGTATTGGTGTGTGAATCCCTTGAGAGGGAACCGGGATCCTGCCCCCGGGCTGTACTCTTGTTGCTTGACTGTTCCCCCTTGTCTGTGCCTCCGCTTCCTTCTCTGATCAGCAACTGTCTGAACCTGCCCCCTGGAATTCCGGGAAGGCCATGGAGGCTGAAGGGGGCCTGTTTCCTAAGAACAAGAAATGGGGGACACAGAAAGGCTTTTGTGCCCAGGAGCCCCTCAGGGTTCTGCTCGGTTCCAGGCCCATGGCCTGCCTTCCTTAGGGCCCCTGTGGTTTTGCCTTCATTGTCCAGGGGGGCGCCTGCCTCCTTCACCGCTTCCCTGCCTCTTCACACACCTCTCTGCTGGACAGATTATCTCTTGCAGGATTGGACGGCTGCATGTGTTTCGAGCCGTTCCCTTTCTGCCCGACATATGTGTGTCATCGGGCTATGACTTGCTGCTGCTGGCCTTCTGAAGGCCCGGGGGATGGTCCTTTTGACTTTTCAGTGGGGCGTGGGCTGTACACCTCCCTTGTCTCTGAGCTGCGGCGCCGGGATGCTTCCACTGTCCATTTGGCGGGGAAGGAGGCTGCCTCTTTCGATCCTTGTGAGCGGTGTTTTGTCCTGAGATTGTGTCGTCATACTTGAACTCATCAGACTTCTGATTTTCTCATCCTGAGATTTAGCTGCTTTCTGCTTGTGGTGCTGCATTGGATGCTGGGCAGGGGGGGTGAGCCACGGGAAATGGCACCAGGAGGTTGGGGTATTTAGCCACCCAGCGCGGTCTCTCCTTGGCGGAGGCATGCTCCACAGGTGGTCACTCTCCGGAAGTTGTGGCCTCCCTGCCTTTTGGGGTCCATTCCTTTTCCTCTTTATTCTTTAGCCTGGGCTCTTCAGCTTCTTGCCAGCTAACCTGGCTCTGGTTTCTGCCGCCACGATGGGGACGTTGAAAGGCCACCCTCGCCATCAGACTGTTCTTCTTGCTCAAGGCCCTGATGCCAGGGTCGGCTGGCGCGCCCCCCCCGTTTCGTCTCTCTGTTTGCCGGCACTGTCCCCAGGGCGCGTGCTGCCCTGTGTGCACCCACTGTAACTGTCGGGGTGTGCTAGGCGGGCTTTTGCGACTCAGAGCATAGTTTTGTGGTCACGGAGGACTCTTCACAGCTTCGCCTTGGTTTTTAAGATTAATCTTCAGGAACCTTGCTCTTCTTTAACTCTTAAGGTCCGTTTGCACTTTCTGCTCTAACACATGTTAGCAATGCCTTTTAGAGGCAGTTGGTGAGATTCTGGGTCCCGCTGGGGGCAGTTAGGGAGGAGAGCTTGTCCCCTGCCCAGGACAAGCTAACGGGCCACAGACCGGACAGCGCGAACAGACATCCGCCCTGTGCTTCCTTGGCTGGTGGTCAGTAAGCTCACGTCTCTTTCCACATGGAGGGTGCGGGTGCTGGCTCTCGAGGTGCATGACCTGTGCAGCTTGATTTAATGCTCTGCTATTGTTGCCTTGAAATTCTTTATAATTTTTTTAAGAAGGGGGTCCCATGTTTTCTTTTAGCACTGAACCTTACAAATCAGTGCCCTGGTGGGACCTGAAGAGGGGCAGTTACAGACCACAGCGTGTCCCTGGAACAGTGCTGGGGGCAGCCAGGGAAGAAGGGGCAGTGCCGGGAGGCTGAGCTGAGGAGGGCGGGCATGGAGGGCAGGCGAGGGAGGAGGAAGGGGACGGGGCTGCGTTGGAATCAACGGAGTCAGGAGGATGCTAGAGTCCTTCATCCTGCATTTTGTGCCAGACTCAAAAAGGCCAGAGTGCCTTGTAACCATTTGCCCTCTGGAAGTATTTGCTGTCTCCTCCGCCTGGGAGGGGAAGGGTCTGCTGTGGTTCTTCATTCTATAAACCCCAGTGTGAGCTTATCAGCGCTCACAGCCTGTGGTTCGCGCTCCAAACCGTGATTGTCAAACAATGACAAACTTGGTGACCCAGCTGAATGACAGTGAAATCTGTTTCTTTGACAAGCAGCCTGGTCCAGATGGTCAGGGTGCTGGTTAAGCGGAAACTGGCAGGTGATTTGGTTTGGTTACCAACACCTCCCCTGTTGGTTTAAGGTGATGGCTCTGTGCCTGTCCAGGGGCTTCCAGCCCGGGGTGCTCACACTGCGCCTTTGAAGAGCTTCCTTCTCTCAGCTTCTGACCACCCCCCCCCCCCCGTCTGTTTTCTTTTTGTCTTTCCTGGGTTCTTCGTTCCTCCCTCACCCCTCACCATAGGCACCTCGACGCTCCCATTCATGGGCCTTCTAGAAACGTCCACGTAACAGGATGACAGACGGCACAGCTGGTTTCTCCAACCACCACCGTCCGTTCTGCCTATTCCCTTGTTAGGTACATGCTTCCCACCCTTATCCTGCAGCTGAACAACCCCTTTGGTCAGTGGAGCTGGTCCGTATGGGATAAATGTGGGTGCCTGCCCAGCCCCCACGCCCCTTCCCTCTCCTGGGAGCTGCTCCCCCCGCCCCTCCCCTCGAGTGGATTTGCTGGAGACAGCCCTCCGGGTGCAGCACCTGCAGGAAGACGATGATGCTGGGAGCCCATGCTGGGCTCTCTGTGTGGCGCCGGCTCTGTCCTGGGCAGCTGCGACTCCCTTTGTGGTGGGGGTGGGGTGGGGGGCTTCAGGGTCGGGCTGGGGGCGGGGAATGTCAGCACACGTCTCAGTTTGTGCCAGGTCATTACCAGTGGTCTTTGCAAGGTCCCTCCCTCGTGTTAGTCCCTCTGGCTGAGACTTCACTCCTGTAGCTTCCTCTCCCTGTATGCTGCCATTCTGCAATACTCAATGGCTGTCTTTGGGTTTTTTTATGAGCTAATAAAGCATCTTTGCTGTCTTGGGTATAAAGTACTCTGAATTCCCAGGGGTGGTATTGTTCTGCTGCTTATAATCTCTTTCCCTTCTCAACACTGTTTTAGGATGTGGCCTGTCCCTCTGCATTTTAACCTTAGCGCGATTACCCAAAGAGCTTTTGTTTATGCGGGTTAAAACTATCGATACCCAAATGGAGACATTGTGAAAATGCTTATGATTGATTGATTTGAAAATAGCAGTGATGAACACATTGTATGTTAACATAAATAACATTTTATCATTATCGTGAAAATAGTTTTGACCCCTGGAGACTCCCTGTCCTACCAGTCAAGTATCAGTCTGTTCCGGAAAGTGAAAGGGTGTGGTGAAGGACAACGTTGGGAAAGTGAATTTTTTTTTTGTCTTTTGTCTTTTGTCAATTTGTAGGGCCACACCCATGGCATGTGGAGGTTCCCAGGCTAGGGGTCGAATCGGAGCTGCAGCTGCTGGCCTACACCACAGCCACAGCCACAGTAACATGGGATCCAAGCTGCGTCTGCGACATATACCACAGGTCACAGGTCACCACAGGTCACTGAGCGAGGCAGGGATCAAACCTGCATCCTCTTGGATACTGAGCCACAGTAGGAACTCCCGGGAAAGTGAATTTTATTTGCATTACTTTATAGCACCTTTGTCTGAAAAGACACTCCGTTCTATTTTAGCAAAGTTTTACTCAGGTTTGATGGGCTTGTTTCCTTGGTTGACTGACTAATACCATTGCCTACAATGTAGAAGGTCCTTCTAGATAGTACAGGTTCTGGGTCTTACCAGAAAACTTTTTTTTTTTTTTTTTGGTGCTTTAGGTTGAATCTATGGTGTCCTGGAATCGATCTTTTTACAGCACAAAAAAATAGAAGCTCCTCACTTATGAACAGGCTGTATGTATACTTCTCTATTTTTTTCATAATCAATGGCTGCCTATGCTTTTTAAAAGAGAAATTAAGATATTACTCACCTTTTTAGAGAGTATGGGTCAGTGGTTAGCATGTCATTAGGTGGTGCAACCATCACCACTCTCTAATTCTACCTAATTCCAGAACCTTGTCAAAATGACAACTCCCCCAGGCCCTGGTCAGCCATGCATCTGCTTTCGGTCTCAGTGTCTATTCCGGACGCTTCCCATCAATGGAACTATACGATATGTGGCCTTCTTTATGTAACTTGTTAGTGTCATGTTTTTGAGGTTCGTCCGCGTCGTAGCACATATCAGCGCCTCACTCCATTTTATGAGGGATATCTCATTGTGTGGATTCACCACATTTTATTTATCCATTCATCGGTGGATGGACATTTGGTTTGTTTACCCTTTTTGTCTATTATGAATAATGCTGCTGTGAACATTTGTGTGCAAATTTTTATATGGACAGATTTCTGCAATACTCTTGGGTCTGTTTACCTTTAAAATGTGAATTAAATGGGTAACCAAGGCTTGTCTCTCAGACCCCCAGGATATCTCTTCTGGTACCTCTGAATTTTGCCTTTTCAAATAATTTTATAAATATAGAAAAAATAGGGGGAACTCTCGAACTATCTTTCACACCTGCAATAATCTTTTGAGATTTCTCAGAAGAGCCCTGGAAAATCACGAAGATTTGCTTTTGCATCTTATTAAAAGACAGATGCTAGAAATAATGAGGTGTGTTTGATGTGTTACTCTCGTAAGTTTCACGCGCAAAGTGTTGTCAGATCAGAAATCATGTTCGCCCTTCCCGAGGTCAGGCTTAAATGGATAACATGTTAATGTAAGTATTTTAGAAATTGCATGTTTTATGGAAGCTCCTGGCGATTTGTTAGTGCCTCACGGTCTGTATATTTTTATCCTTGGGGGGGAACGCTCATCTAAAGTCTCATGAACTAGTTCTGCACTGTAGCCTCAGAAAGACCTTTGCTCTCCTCTATTCTGATCTAATTGGTTAGAGCAATAAATTAACCACATGGTGAAGTCTCTGTCACCTTACAGATATTTTTATTTGCTCTGATGCTTGCCTGAAGACTCAGCTCTAAGCTACAGGCTGCAGCTTGTGTCTTTGATAAAAAAAGGACAGTCTTAGAGCCTTGTGATAAGTGACTGTACCAGGTAGTTCAAGCCATGCCTACTTTATGTAAAGAAGAGACCCTTGGGTGCAGGCTTCTGAGCTGAGGTCACTTAAGCAGCTCTCAGACTATAGCCGTGGATCGAGTTGGAATTTCCAGCACTCTTTGGTCCAGAAGCAGACGGCTTCATGAAAGCAGACTGCTAATCCAAGAACCAGCAATACAAGAAGGAATTACATCGCACCGCTTGAAGGGACGTTGAGGATTTCATTGTGGTTTTTTGCTTAAACCGTTGTTAATGTTTCAGTGCTATTTGTGCCTCTGTGAGGAAGCCTTTTCTCCAGCTCCCTGATCCACAACAATTTAGTAGACTCTGCTTTTGTAAACAGAGAAAAGACATTTTAAAATGACACTCAGTTTACACCAGTGTGCAGTGGGATCTCACTGTGGCTTTAACTTGCATTTCCCTAAGGGCTCATGACATCAGTTGTCTTTTTGTCTTTGATGTGTTTGCCTCTAGAAAACACTCTTCAGGGAGACGTCAGGAGGTGCGACTTTGAGGGCCACTTGCACACCCTCCACTCCAAGCTTCCCATCCTACAGATGGGGAACCTGAGACCCTGACAGGGGCTTCTGGACAGGTTCTCGGGGCAGACTGTGGTCTCTGAGCCAAAACAAAGGACAGGTGCGCAAGGAGGACTAAGCACCCTGAGCCACGCCCCTGGCAGTTTCTGAGACCCGCCCCATAGGGTGGGTGCATGAGGTCAGCTTCTGGGTCATGGCAGCCAGAACTGTCCCCCTGGGGTGTCTGCCAGCTTTGGAGGATGCCCCCCCACCAAGGAGGAGGTGGTGCACTGGGTGGGCGCCTTCTCCGAAAGGTCACACTTCCCAGTTTGGAACTGGCTGGGTCCCTGAGGGTCCTGGGACAGCCACAGGAAGTGGAGGGAACATCTGGTGATTGGACTCCACCAAGAGCAGTGCATGTCCCCCTGACGGCTGCCAGTTACGGACTCCACGCTGGGCCCTGGGCAGCGTGTGTGCGTCCAGGGTTATCTTGAGCCTCACAGAAACAGTCTAGGATGCATGGTTGTGTTTCACAACGAAAGGGGAACACAAATATTAACGGGTCGGGGGCTCTGCGTGCCTCTATGTTGGCATTTGCGGGGCTCGGCACTCCCGGGAGTTTGCACAGCAGGACATTTCCTTTTTATTGACTGTGAACTCTTCTTTGGTAAACAAGAAACCCAAAGGGGAAGGGCGCACACTGAGCCAAGAAGACGAGGGCCCGCCACGGACAAGGACTCTGAGAAAACAGCTACACCGTTAGCGAGGTGGTGCGTGGAGCCTGGGGGTTCGGGTGGGTGGTGGCACGGTGCGGGGGACGGGGGCGGGGGGCAGAGGGGAGGGTCCACTCTGTTGGACACAGAAGCTGAAATCATACAGCGAATGAGCTCATGCATCACTGGCCAAGAGAACCTGGGAACCCCCACCCGTGCCCCTGCCCACCCTCCATGCAGTTGGTGTCCCCACCACAGGCGGGGCGCTGCGCCGGGTCAGTCAGGGCGGGGCTGGCGGGGGCTGGTGTGTGCAGGGGCAGCGGGAGGGATGCTCCGGATCTTGGGTGGAGGTGGCGGGGCAGCGGGGGCAGGACCGGGGAGGGGGGTGATGGAGGAACAACCCTATCCCCCCTTTTACATGGGGGGCTCACTGCAGAGAACAATCTCCAGGTCCTTGCGGTAGAGCTTGCCCGCCTCGGCCAAGGACATGACGCTCTTTCTGTAGTTGGTGAGCTGTTGGATGTTCATTTCCTAGGAGCCAGAGGGGAGAGAGGGTAAGAGCCGGCTCAGAGGACAGCCCCGCCCAAATGGCCTGCCGGCTCATTCCAGATGCACTGGGGAAAATAGTCAACCTTTCTGGGTCTCAGCTGCCTCATCTGTACAATGGGTGTACTAATCAGCCTGCCTCAGGGAGCCGCGAGGTTGAGGAGATGAGGAGATGAATGATCCCTTAGCACAGCACCTGACACACAGCATGGAGGCCAAACAACAGTCGTTGTTGGTGACAGTCTTGATCTTATGCATAACGTGTCTAAGTGCCTCTGCCTCCTTGGGCTGCAATCTGTGGCCCTACCGGTGAGGGAGAGGATGCCAGGGGAACTCCCTGGTTTTGTCTTCAGGCCCCTTGGACCATCCCTAAGCCTCACCCAGCTAAACAAGGAATTCCAACTCCTGTCTCTTCCAGCGGCAAAGCTCATTAGCCTATTTGTGGACCACTCACTGGCTCCTTGTGGCCTTTAGAGGCCACTGAGACAGGTGACCCATGAACATCTGTCCACAGAACACCAGCATCTGCTATGCATTGTGTTGCTTTGGATGCAAATAGCTGGTCGTACTGAAACATAGCAACATTCATCATCAGCAGCACTGGAAAATCCCTTATCATTTTTTCCCTTCCTTCTCTCCTTTCTTCCTCTCCCTGTGCCTCCTCCTCTTCTCCTCTTGTATGGAACACATCAGCAGATTTTAATTTTTTTTGGGGGGTGCACTTGTGGCATATGGAAGTTCCTGGGTTAAGGGTCGAATTAGAGCTGCAGCTGCCAGCCTACATCACAGCCACAGGCAACGCAGGATCCAGACTGCATCTGTGACCTGCTGCAGCAACAATAGATCCTTAACCCACTGAGCGAGGCCAGGGATCGAACCCACATCCTTATGGGCACTATGTCGGGTTCTTAACCCACTAAGCCACAACAGGAACTCCTGGTCTTTATTTTTTTTAAATACCTACCCTTCCAGGCCGATAGGTCATTCATTCCCTTTCAGCTAATTAGAAGATTGAAGTGTGAAGACCAAGGCATTGGCTAAAGGACCAGCTCTAATAGCCTTAGTCCCCTGCGTCCTAAGTCTGTGTAATCCTGTACTTGACTTTCCTATCCTCGGGGCTCAAAGGCCAGTCTTTTACTGCATTCTTGGTGGACATCCCCTCACGGAACTGGTTTCTGGCTTTGTGCTGCCACTGGCCCAAAGGTTCTTTGCAAGCATCTCTGGCTTTGAGGGACATTTTCCCTAAAGTTGTGAAGTTCTTGGAAATGTCACATTGTCTGTAACACTGGGTTGTGCTTGAGTGATTTACCGCTCAATTAGGAGCCAAGGAAGGGTCCCTGTATATCACCTATGAGCTTGGGAAAACCCTCTGGTTCAGTGTGGCATCAAGAGTTTGAGCAGTATGGGGGAGTTCCCATTGTGGCTCAGTGGTTAAGGAACCCAACTAGTATCCATGAGGACTAGGGTTCCATCCCTGGCCTCGCTCAGTGGGTTAAGGATCCGGCGTTGCCTTTAGCTGTGGTGTAGGTCACAGACGTGGCTTGGATCCCGCATTGCTGTGGCACCGGCATAGGCCGGCAGCTATAGCTCCGATTCGACCCCTAGCCTGGGAACCTCCATATGCCATGGGCGCAGCCCTAGAAAGAAAAAAACAAAGAGTTTTAGTATGGAGGGAGGGGGCTGCTTTCTGTGTTTAGAAGTATTGCTTGAAGCAGGAGGCGGCTTTAGGAGTTGCAGTGGTCTTAGAGGTGCTAAGAAATAGCAGAGTTTGAGCTCATCAGCCTGTCTCTCGGGAGCCTCAAACATTAACCACCAGCTCAGAGGCTGGGCCACTGCCCATGCAGGCACCATCAACATGGCACATGCAATCAATCAGTCAGCCAGTGCAGCTACCGAAGAAATGACATATGCATCTGCCACGTGGGGTCACCTAAAAATGGTGTTCCTTTCCCAACTCCGTGGCTGCTATTTATAGGCATGTAGCGTGCTCTCCCTCCCTCCCTCCCTCTCCTTCCCTCCCTTCCTCTCTTTCTCTCTTTCCCTATTCAATCTCTGGATCCCCAGGTGCTAAATCTGGAGCTTAGTACAGGTGGAAGGCTACCAGGTGAACAACCATATTGTCATCCTTGTTCTCTGACCTTCAAAGTTGCTTCCTGACCCCAACTCCTGACTCTTTTTTTATTTCCACCTCTCCAGTCAAGCCGTGTTCTTCGGCGGTAGTCAAGGAAGAGCCCAGTTAGCTGATGACCAGGAAGTCCAGGCCACTCCTGAGATGTAATGCCTGCCTTCAAGGCCCATCAGTCCTGGCATAAAGCAGGGCCATATGGAGAATAATTATGCCTCATTAATACAATTAAAGGTATTTTCCATTATGATGCCCGACATTCCTTGGACACATAAGGACGCACAATTTTTTCCTAGAGGTTGGTACCTGGAAAAAGTGCAGAGTTGAAACGTGTAGTGAGTACTTTCCTCTTCCTAGGAAATATTTGCTTGCTTATGATTTATTTTTTGCCTCTTTCAAGAAGCAACTGAAGGTAATGGGAAGGAAAAAATAAACTTGGGGTGAAAGAAATGAAGGATGATACCCAGGATAAAGATTAAGAGGTTGGAAGGCAATTGGAGAGGGAGACAGATAGACTCAGAGGCTGCAGTGAATTTTTTCCCCCTGAAATTCAGCATTAAATTTAGCTCTTGCTTGACAGCCCAGGCAGTTAGACAAAACGCAAGGAATTATAGGGCGTTCATCATCTAATTAAAGAAAGCCGCAAAACCATTTGCTCAGAGAAAGACATTTCCCGGGAGGTGAAGGAAGACAGCTGCCAAGATTCGTCTCCTGGTTCCTGTTCCATCTGCGTCCTCCCTTCCGGGCCACGAGATGAGCCCGTGGGCTTGTCCCAGAGGCAACATGACCCAGCAAAGGAGTGGAGTTCGGTTCCCAGACGACACATTTCTCCAGTGACTCCTTGTCGCCCCCTCCCCAGCTCCAGAATATTGTGCAATCAATTCAGAATCCCCTCGCCTGCCTCTCTGGTCTCCCAGATCTCTCCTTGTGTAAGCCCTCTATTTTTTTTTTTTTTGAAATTGCTTTGCCGCTTTTATTTTTTATGTTCACATTAATTTTATTTTAATCCTTTGAGCTTCAGTTTTTTTGTTAAAGTATAGTTGATTTACACTATGCTTACAGCATCAATTGACACAACTCTGTGAATCAACCACACTTTAATAAAACATCTTTTTTGTTGGCACTGTGGCTGACGCTTCTAAGCGCATCAAAACTGCCATTGCCTCATAGCTGCATTATTTACACCAGCCAGCAGGTGGAAGCAGCCCAAGAGTCTTTCTGTGGGTGAACAGATAAAACGTGGGATAGAGTGGAATGATACTCAGCCTTCAAAAGGAAGAGAATTCTGACATGTGCTACTACGTGGATGAACCTTGAAGACATAACACTAAGTGAAATAAGCCAGACATAGGAAAATACTGCCTGATCCCACTCAATGTGAAATATCTAGAGCCATCAATTGCATCAAGACAGGAAGTGGAATGGTGAGAGCCAGTGGTTGGAGGAGGGTGGAGACTAAGGGGTGGGGTGACTGTTTAATGGGTACGGAGAAGAGAGGGCTGGATGCTGCTGGGGCTGCACAGCGCTGTGAATATACATAATGCCACCGACGTGCACCCTTAAAAATGGTTCAGATGGCAAATTTTGCTGTGTGTATTTTTTTTTTTTTTTAAATCAACCAGAAAAAGCCAAACCAAACCAAAAGACTGCCGTTGCCTTGTTGCGGGTGATCAGAGGAGAGGAAAACGCAGTCCACGGCATTCCTTCCCACCCCCCACCCCACCTCTGGGTGCGGCTGCTCACCTTCTTGTTTTTCTCATACAGATCCTTTAGGAGGGCGTCCAGCTCATTCTCATCGATGTAGCCACTTCCATCCTGGCCGGGAGCAGAGAGTCAGCACAGAGCTCTAGAACTCAGGCCCCCGACCCCAACCAGAGTCTTAACGTTGCTAACAGCCTTTGAGCAAAAGGAGGTGTCAAAATACAGCATGTCACTTGTCACAGGGAAGGGAGCCTTCAGCTCCGGTGTTTTTCTTGTGTGTTGAAAATGTAAGTGAGGTTCAAGAAGCTTTTTAGCTAACTCCCCAGGAGTCCAGTCCCACAGTAGGATGTCAGGATGGACACAGAGGCTCTTTCAAGTTTATCCCAACCCTGCAGTTCAAGGAAGTCACCGGAGTCACCCAGGCAGGGGCAGCTAAGGGAGAAGTGTTGGTGGTAAGTGGGGCCCCGCCCTCCCCACCTCCTAGGAAGACAAGCTTCTGATCTGGCACCAGGAGAGCAGGACGGAGCAGCTGTTCTCTCCTGTGCTTCTAAGGAACCCAAACCTTGGGGCCCCCCAGGCCAGGAACTGTGAAGGACATTTAGCTTCTCACATAGCAGAAGATACTACAGGGTATCCAGAGGGACAGGAATAAACTGCCTGTGGCCCAGGCTGCTGCTCCGATACTTGTCTACAGCTACGGGACCAGCTTGAGCCATTCAGGCCGGGGGCCGCCCTGGTGGCGAGGCTTTTCCATCCACCCCTTCCTCCGTCTTACCTTGTCGTAAAAGGTGAAGATGGCGTTGAACTCCTCCGCGGTCAGCTTCATGCCCTGGAAGGCCCAAGGCGTTAAAGACAGAGGCCAAAGCCCTGCAGTGTGTGTGTGTGTGTCTGCGTGTCTGTGTGTCGTCGGGTTTGGAGGCTGGAAGGATGAGGGGGAGCTTAGAGGGATGAGGGGGAGGGAGGAGTTGGAGGAGAGCAAAGCGGCTCTTTTACCTGAAATTTAAGCAGGAAGTTTTCCTGGACAGGCAAGAGTCTGGAAAGAGAATGTTAGAGCGGCGATGAGGAGACAGAGCAGAGGTGAGAACCACTCAGACTGGGGGCATATGCAGAGGGAGCATCTGTCCTGTGCAAACCAACTCTGAGCTCTCGGTAATGAGGAGTCAGTGGGGAGGAAAAAGAAGGAGATGGAACATTGAGGTGATGCTGATCACAGTTTTATCTAACTTTGATTTGAGCTTTGTGACGCCTGAGCCATCACTGTCCCCAGGGACGGATCTGAGAGCGGGAGGGCCGGTAGCACAGGGTGGTCTGCAGGGGTCCTGTGACCGTGGTGCTGGGGGAGTGAGGACACACACTCACCGGGACATCTCCGAGAGGCCCAGTTTGCCATCCCCGTTCAAGTCGAACATCCGTAACTGTTGGGGACAGAAAGGGGTGCCTGGGTTATTTGCTTTGACCTCCTCTCGTGTGGGACCTTGACCTGCCATCACCTATGCTGGAGAGGAAGGAAGATGGGGAGAGGGTGTCCTTGTGTCCTCTGAGGTCACCTGGAGGCAGGGACCAGTATGGGCTAAATTGGTCACTGGGACAACAGCAGGGACTCCATCCCCCCCCCCCTTTACCCTTCCTGGGGGCAGGGACGCCGAGGACAGCAGGCCAGCACCAAAGGCCCACCCTCTCCCAAGTTTATCCTCTCTTAGAGCTGCAGAGGTTGTCATGGAAACAGATGCTCTCACACTGGCCCAGGAGCATCTGGCTGAGTGGGGACCTCAGAGAGAGGCTGTAGGGGGTGGGGGGCAATGAACTAGCATCCCTTTTGCCGGCTGCCAGAGTCACTTCACTGGGGTTGGAGGAGCAGCCCACTAAAGACCCCTGCAAACCCCACATCCCAACCGGTTTGGGGCCCATGTTCTGCGCCAGGGGAGGAGGAACTCTTCTGGCCACTCACTATGGTTTGGGTGTACTCTTGGAGCTTGGGTTCATCATACGGCCGGTTGGCCTTCTTCAGCAGGTCGGACAGGAATCCCTGGAATACAAATGGCCTCTTCAGAGCTGTTCATTCGGTCACTCAGCATTGTTTTTCAAGATCCACATTTGCACAGCTTGCAGCCCTTACAATTCCCTCACCCCTTAATGCTTGTGGAGTCACCTTGAAGGTGGGGGAGCTCCTGGATGCAACCTCACCCCATCAGACAGGTGGTAGAAACAGGCTCTGGCTCCTCAGAGAGCCCAGGACACACGGCTCAGCAGGGCCTGGGGGTCCAGAGGAATTTAGGGGTCAGCGTACAAGCCAGGAGGCCAATCTGCTGGAATGCCGTGAGGATGCCTGTTCTGGGCACTGATGTGCAGAGGAGTGTGGCTTGGTTGAATGCGATGGCCCTACTGCTCCATGTTGCTGACTTCACATGACTACATGCGTCTAACCATTCAGAGCCAGGCCTGAGTGTTCCTAAGCAGACCACAGACCTGTATTCCTCACCCAACATCTCCTCCCACCCCAGGTTCCTTAGACCCACCACCATTCTCCGCGCCCTCCATGCCATCCCCGAGGCACATCCTACCTTGAGCTCGTTGGCTTCGATGTAGCCACTTCTGTCTGTGTCATACTTCCGCCAGGCCTACAAGGGGAATGTCAGCCTGTTCACAAAGATTCACACCTATAAGCCTCCCTACATCTCCCTTTAATGCGCCAGGCTGGCTCTTGATATGGAAGGATATTGCAGTGGGATGCAGACAGGGAGATGGTCTAGCCCAGGGCCTCCCATGTTGCAGATGGAAGAAATAAAGAGAAAGTATCTAGGCCAAGGTCACATACAGAAGGAAAAAAACCTGCTGGGACAAGGTCTCCCTACTTTAACTGGCTACAGGCCTGGGTCTCTTTCTGGATCATCTTGTAACGGTTATGGTTTTCTAGGGTGGTAACCAGGCAGATTTTACCAGCACTAGCACTAGGATTTGGTGGATCCCATTTTTGCTGTGAGTATACTGGGTGTCCTTTTACTGTTCTGGAAGCTTCTCATTCTCTGTGTGGGAGTTGGGGGCAAGAGTAAGAACCCTCTGGAAGGGGCAGAAACAGGCTTTGGCTGCTCTTCACTGTACTGCCTCCTCTACCCCTCCATCGCGATGCATATGGCAGCCATGTCTGAAGGTGGAACAGACTGGGTAGTGTAATCTGTTGAGACCATCTCAAGGCTACTCCTGCATCTTTCTGATAAAAAGGATCTCCCTCCCTCAACTGAAACCCCCCCCCTTTTTTTTTTTGAGGAAAAAACTCCTCTCTTTTGCTGAGCCCATATGGTTCAAGAGGGGCTGACCCAACTTGAGGCAGGCATGGGACCTAGGCCTGGACAATGGGTCCCACCCTGGATCTTGTCCCATACTGGTTCTGGGCTCTTGATCTGAGTCCCAGTTACTTGGCGCATGTGCTGGGTCCCTGAGAGGAACCAGGTGCCTGCCGATCACAGCATCTGGGGATCAAAGAGAAGCAGAGCTTCAGCAGGTGCTATGGGTCTGACCACCTCCTCTGTTCTGGCCATCTGAGCAGGAACAGACGTTATACAGGAGAAACAAGGAAACAGTCGGAATGGTTTGAAAATGCCCACAAATTGTTCACCCCCCTTCTAAACATGGAGCCTAATTCTTCTCTCCTCTCCTGTGGACTGCACTTAGTGATTCATTTCTAATGAAGAGGATATGGCACATATGGCACCGTGTGACTTCCAGGGCTAGGCCATGAAGATACTGGGGCTTCCTTCTTGTTCTCTCTCTTGGATCACTCACCCTAGAGGAAGCCCTCAAGCAGCCCAGTTTGAAAGGCTCATGTAGTGAGGAGCTGAGGCCTCCTGCCAACAGCCACATGCATGCACCATCTTGGAATTGCCATCTTCTGGCTCCAGTCAAGCCTTCAGATGACTGTAGAACTGCTGAATCTTGACCTCGAGCTCATGAGAGATTCTGAGCCACAGCATTTGGCTGAGCTGGTACCAAATTTCCAACCACAGAAACTGAGCTAATATTTGTTGCCTCAGGCTGCTAAATTTTGGAGGGTAATTTGTTACACAGCAAGAGGTAACCCATACAATGGTCTTGAAAAAATCTGGTCCTGAAGGCCGCTCTCTTAAAACCCCAGCCTTTAACCCAAGCCATTGAATCAGGAGGAGGGCAGCCCGTGGAGCAGAGTGGGGTGGGTTTATCTGTGACACAAGGCCCAGGGAACCCTGTTTCCCTAATACTTGGTCTATTTTGGTGCCTGATCATCCAAGTTTTCTTCCCTTTTGTTCCCTTAACCTGAGCTCCAAGCTGCACACCTAGGCAGCTTGGAGCTCAGTTTTCTGAGAGTCCGCAGGCACCAGTTCTCCCAGATTTGATCTCCTGCCTCTCTGACTTCTCCACATCATGTCCCTTTTTATTGGCAGGAGTGTGAGAATTTATAGATATTTTAGGGTCTTTCTATCACACCAGCAAACAAGGCTGTGTAATTCTCATGGTATAGTAGTAGGTCAAGGAATTTGATCCTGATTTTTTTTTTTTTTAAGTTATGAGGTAATGAGCAAGTTCCAATAAAAAGATAGACTTGGAGTTCCCTTGTGGCTCGGTGGGTTAAGGGTCTGGCATTGTCTCTGCTGTGGCTCTGGTTACAACTGTGAAGGGAGTTTGATCTGTGGCTGGGAAGTCCTCATGCTGCCAGCAAAGCCACAAAGAAAAAAGAGATTTAAATCTACATACAATCTTGGTAGATGGTTTTGATTAGGGGAGAGTACTTGCTTGGGGGAGAAAATGCCCGTTTCCATCAAAATATTCCTTCCCTTGCCCCGAAAGCCTACCCTTGAGTACGCACAAAGAAATATGCACAGATTTTCAAGTATGACTTCACCAACTGCCTGCATGCATTTAGTGCGTTAGAATTTGGTTCCTCTTGCTTGAATCTTGACTGGGTAAAAGGAAACACTCCGTAAATTGCCCAAGGGGATAGCCTGAAGGGACTCAGTCCTCAAAGAAAGCAGAGCATCCAGCTGCTTTCAGAGTGAGATCTGCCCAGCAGCTCTGACCTCCCTCCCTGGCTCCCCAATCCACCCCCACCCCCATGCTCTCACGCTGGACTTCTCTCCCCGCTAACACTTTGTGCTCAGCCATCAGTGGGTCGTTCTTCTCTTCCCATTCAAGGAAGAGAGTTCAAGAGACCTGGGCTTTGTGAAATCTCAAAGAAATCCTGAGGTGCCACTAAAATTAGAAATTAAAATGTTGTGAGCAGTGGGATGGGAGCCATCTAAGAGCACACGCCTTTCAGGGCCACCAAGGGGCCATTTCATATTTCCACCTGATAAAGATGGAACACATGGACAGCCCCAGGAGGGCATGGCCCTGTAGGATAGTGGGATCTCAGAAATCCTGCCAGAGGGTGGTGGTGCTGGCTCAGTGGATGTGCTGCGGCTTAAAGGATAAAGGCAGGTAAGAATATAGAACCATGTTAACACCACAGAGAGAAACCACTGATAATTTAGAGGTTTTGCTTTTTTTTCTTTCTCCTCTTTAAGCATCTCTGCCCCCTGCAAAGCTCCCATACCCATTTGCCATATCATAGGTGGAACAGAGGCCAATCTTTGGCTGCCTCCCTATCGGGAAAGAAGCAGTCAGGTATCAATGCTCCCTTTTCTAAAGACAGAAAAATTGACCCTCACAAAAGCAGCACCCTGACAAGTTCTGTGCAAATGCAGGTTATTCCTCCTCCACGCACAAGAGAGGGACTCGGAACAGAACCCAGCCTGTCAATTACCAGCTTATGGGATTTGCCATCTTGAAAAAACCTGGAGAAAATCCTTTAAAGCACCATAAAATTAAGTCCATATCAGATGCTTAGGCAAGCTGCCACTTAAAAAAAAAAAAATGAGTCTTCTGCCCTGAGAATCCATTATTTCTAACTGATTTTTCTATCCACATGGGAACTCACTGCCATGTGTGTTTCTGGACTTGCTCCCTAGTTGTTTCAAGCAGTGAATTACGGAGAGGGGCTTATTGGTGGCTGGGAATGGATCTAACATGACAAGTGGCGGCTGGAGTTGTGTTGAAGGCCAGTCATTATCACAGCAAACAGTGTAGGGGGTGGGGTGTGTGTATGTGTGTGGTGGCGGCGGGGAGGTATGGGTTGAATTTCACCTTGAGGGATGCGTACATTGAATGGCTAGGGTGTAGAGCTCCAGAAAAATAGCAAAAAAAAAAAAAAAAAGTAGTTTGCTGGACATCATGATTAGTAATATGTTGGGTTAAACTGTATGGAATTTCCGATTTCTGTAAACAAGCATGATTAAATATGAGCCATTTCGCATGGTTCAATCAGTTGAATATCACTCCAAAGACACTTGGGTTTGGATGTCCTATTTCACACGAGGATCTCAGAGAATTTCAATGGCAAAGATGGCAACATCCATCTCCAAGGTGGGCAGTGAAGCCCAGACTACAGTCAAAGATCCAACTTGGAAGACACTGAAAATGGGAATTCTCACTGGGCTTCTTTAGCTTTAGGAGGGTATCTCGTCCCTCCTTCCCAAGCTTGCTCCGTGGAACTCTCGATTCCATACTAATGCTATTGAGAGAGAGGAAAACAGGGGAGATTTTGGAGAAAAGCTGAGTGAAACAGGTCTCTTTCCTGTTAGATTTCTCGCATCCTTAATTTGGGAACATCAATGACAAACCCCAAAGGGCAGACAGCACATACACATTATTTCCCAAAGGTATTTGACCCACACTTGGCCCTTCCCTTACTCCCCACACCTTAATGTGCACGCATACCACCTGTGGGTCTTTGTTAAAATGTAGGTTCTGGAGTTCCCGTCCTGGCTCAGTGGTTAACGAATCAGACTAGGAACTATGAGGTTGCAGGTTCGACCCCTGGCTTTGCTCAGTGGGTTGAGGATCCAGCGTTGCCGTGAGTTGTGGTGTAGGTTGCAGACACAGCTTGGATCCTACGTTGCTGTGGCTGTGGTGTAGGCTAGTGGCTACAGCTCCGATTAGACCCCTAGCCTGGGAACCTCCATATGCTGCAGGAAGCGGCCCCAGAAAAGGCCAAAAAAAAAAAAAGTAGGTTCTGCTTCAGTGCGTCAGGGGACTCTGCATTTTTAACAAGCACTCAGGTGCTGGTGACACTGATGCTGCTGGTCCATGGACCACACTTCGAGTAGCTGAGCTACTCCCAAGGGGTTCAGTGTCTTCCAGGGATCGCTCCCAGGCTCGGGGTTGGGCTGGCTGTGAACTTGAGAGAAAGGCAGGCCCCCGTGCGCCAGAGAGAAGGTAGTGCCTTGGTCTCACCTCCATAAACTCGGTGCTGGAGCCCACGTGCTGCCTGAAGCACAGGAGGAAGTTCTCCTCGGTCGGCAGGATCTGCGCCAGCTGTGGGGATCAGAGAGCCACAGTAAGCATGTGGAGAGCCCAGCCAGGGAGCAGGCGGACTTTCCTGTAGGGCGGATGGAACATAGCCAGGGCCAGAGCAGCGTGGGAGTCACAGTTTGCTCCCTTTTGTTTTCTTCCTTGAAAACAGAGGCTGGCAGCTCTTCAAAGGGGAAGAAGGATGGCTTCTTACGTGTCACCCCAAACCTTCGAGGATGAGCAGCTGGAGGGCCAGAGAGGGATACCACTTTAAAACGCAAGTATCCAGACTCAAAAGAATCTGTAATAGATGATTCCATATATATAAAAGTCTAGAAAATGCAAGCTTATCTGAGATTGGTGGTTGCTGGTGCAGCTGGTGCAGGATAGCCTGCACCAGGCAGAGGAAACCTTTGGGGAAAATGGAAATGATGTTTCTTGATTTCAGTGGTGATTACATGGCTGTGTATGACGGTCTAAACTCATGGAATTTGACACTTCAAATCGATGCAGTTTATTGTATGTAAATTATACCGCAACAAATCTGATTTTTTTTAGAAAAATGCACGTACTCTTGTGTAGCAAACCTTGTTGGCTGCCCACCCAGGTGGCCTTCCTCTTTTCTCTGCTCCCAGCATTCTTGGGTCACAAGGCAAAGCCTAATTCCTCTCAGGTGAATGTGATGATCCTGTTTCCCTGGCCAGTGATTGGCTTATGGGTAGGCATGTGACCCAGTCCTGGCCAATGAACTGTAAGACGAGTTCTGCTGAGGGTACTTCCTGGAAAGATTTCCTTGCTCTATCAGGGACCAAATGAGGCCGGCTCTTTCTGCCTCTGGATGTAGTTGTCTGTGGATGTGATGCCTGGAGCTGCTGCAGCCAGCTTGCTACAAGCCTGAGGATGAAGCTGTTTTAGGGGCAGAAAACAGAACCAAGAGAACTGCAGAGAAGCAGGTATGGAGACCTGGCCTCCTTCCCTGGGAGCCAATTCTGCCCATGCCCTTTCTCAGGAGGAACCTCTAGTAGTTTAAGCCAGGAGTTGGTGAAGTATGGTCCACAGGCCAAATCTGGCCCGATGGCTCTTTCTGTAAATAAGCTTAGATTGGAACATGGCAGTGCCCATTCATTTACATATTATTCATGGGGGTTTGGTGCCATGGTGGCTGCTGAATAGTCGTGACAGAGACTGTAAGTCCGGCAAACCCTGAGCCATTGACATGGTCTGGATCTTTACAGAAAAAGCCTGCTGACTCCCAGCTTAAGCCTATTTGAACCAGGATGTTTTGAGGCTTGGAGTTGAGGCATCTCTAGTGGTTGCTCTTGGCGCCTCCCCTAGACCACCCTCAGCGAGGCTGGTGGGCCATCCCTCCGCTGCTCTGAAGGATGAATATCAGTGGCTGAGAGCGGCCTCCTGCAGAACTGCCCTCCACCAAGCTAGGGCTGCCCCAGCCATCCCCCTTAACTCCCATCCTGGAGTGGGCAGTCTGCATCCAACATCTGAATGACATAGGGGTTCAAAGGACCATCCTATCTCTTGCTTCAAGGTGGGACCAACCCTGTGGCACAGTCCACACTCCACAGCCCTCCAAGACCAGGTTCCGGCTGAGGCCACATCCTTGCGTACCTTCTTCCTCTGCCCTTTCCTGCTGCTCTCTCTTCCCTTCTCTTGAGAGTCCTCCCTCAATAAGTCCTACCCACTCCGGCCTCTGCCTCAGCCTCTGCTTCAGGGGCACTGACCTAAGGCACCACGGCAGCCCATCTACTGGGCAGGAGCTGTGCCTTCCTGTGTGTGCCGCCATCCTGACTAGGGCCCCCTGGACCGTGGGCTGCACCTTGATTGCCCAGAGGTGTTTGGTTAGGCTTGCACACACATGCACATGTATATGTATAAGTGTATGTGTGTTTGTGTGTGTGTAAACTTGTAAACAAGGAAGCCATTAGACTGAGGTGGCCTTAGTGCCTTCGCAGCCTGCATAAGCAAACCGCAATCTCAACGAACAGCCGGAGCAGCCAACTAGGATTTCCCGAATAATGCAACCCCTTAGGCTCTAGCCAATCGAATAACGTCGTTGCTTTGCCTCTGTCTCTTCTGTACAAAAGTGTTTCCTTATCTACCGTCGGTGGAGGGTTCCTAGCTATTTCAGGTTTGGTGCTGCCCCATTCAAATTGATTTTTTGCTCAAGTAAACTCTTAAAAAAATTTTTTTTGGCTGTGCCCACAACATTCAGAAGTGCCCTGACCAGGGATTGCAGCCATGCCACACAGTGACAATGCCAGGTCCTTAACCCACTAGGCCATAGGGGAACGTTTCTTAAAATTTTTAATATGGCTCAGTCTAGCTTTTACCAACAGATCCATGCATAATGAATGTGTGTTTATATAAATACATATACCTTTTATATTTGTATATACATGTGTGTATATGTGTACACACCCACTTACACACACACTTAGACACACACCACACACCCTTTTGGTTGCTTTTAGGTGGGGCATGAACTCTCCTGTTCCCCAGTCTTCACCCTGCCTTCTCTCTTCAGCTGAGCTCATCACACATTTACAGTTTATAAAATACCTGTGGGACCCTGAGGGCATTCACGGTTTTCATCCCAGTCTTACGCCCCTGTTTGTTGCTTCCTCTTCCTTGTGAGACAAAGAAAAAGTGCCATCTGTTCTCTTTGATCAGCCTAAGTGCCGGGCTGGGGGTGGGTCGTTAGGCCCGCCACCTCATTCAAATCCCCAGAGGATGCTGGGCACGGGAGGGGCACGTAGCCCTTGGCAGGACAGGAGGGCTCACCTCTGCCATCTCGATTTTCCCATCCGCGTTCTTGTCATACTTCTGCATGAACTCCTTCATCTTCTCTCCCAGGTTGTCACTCTTTGACACCTGCCGAAAGACAAAGGGGGCTCATTTTGCTGCTGGGTCCCCTGTGAACCAGGGATCTCTCGCCCTCTCTGGGCAGCAATGGTGGGGAAGCATTTTGCACCCCAAACACGCAGGCAGGAAACCAGGCTGAACCAATGCTCTGCGTCCTCAGGGCTGCACCCTTTGTACCCTTTCCTCTCAAGGCCCCGCCAGATCTAAGTGTTCTCTTCGAAATCTCAGGAACATAATTTTTGAAGAGAACGGCACACGTGGACTCGCCCTGTACCATGTGATGGAACAGGCCGCTCTGCCCCTGGGACCGACTAGACCCTCCACAACCCCATCAGAAGGGTGAGGACTTATTCCCATCACTCGGATATGGGAACTCAGGCCCCAGCATTTTACCGAGGCAGCTTCTCATAGGCCCAGCTTATTGCCAGGCCCCCCAGTAAGTTCGAGGCACTCCTCCAGAGCGAGGGGGAGTCACTCGTTTTCTTCTTTAAAGACGCACTGGCAGCTTCACAATATATTTTGCTCTGGTTTTCTGTCAGGGAGAATATGAAGAGAAAGTTCATATGGCTGGGGTGGGGGTGGAGTGTGATCGTTTAAACAGTCCGCAGATGAAGGTGACTATTGAAAAGGCAAAGAGGAGTTCCTGTCGTCGTGCAGTTGTTAAAGAATCTGACTAGGAACCATGAGGTTGCGGGTTCAATCCCTGGCCTTGCTCAGTGGGTTAAGGATCCGGTGTTGCCGTGAGCTGTGGTGTAGGTCGAAGACGCAGCTTGGATCCCGCGTTGCTGTGGCTCTGGCATAGGCTGGTGGCTACAGCTCCGATTGGACCCCTAGCCTGGGAACCTCCATACGCCGCAGGAGCGGCTCAAGAAAAGGCCAAAAAAAAAAAAAAAGACAAAGAAAAAAAAGAAAAGAAAAGGCAAGAACTTCAAAAGCTCCTTTGCGCTGTCATTGTTCACCTAACCTAGATGGAAGGCCCTCTCGAAGCGCTCAGAGCTTCCCTTGGCTTGGGGCGCAGCTGATGAATCATGTGCATTGGCGAGCTCTTCCTTATCCCTAATCATTGATGAATCAGCTTGGCATTTGATGCCTCTGCTTTGCTGATCTGATGACTTCCTGGTGGGCTGTATGTTTCCTAGGATTGGGCCAAGGAGAAGTCTGTTGTTTTGTTTTGTTTTTAACCTTCAGAACAGGTCTCAATTTGCCCATATGTATTGGTTTATCAATGCGTATTGGTTTACATATACTCATATGCATGACATGGTCCTAGGCCCTTATCACAAACGTGGCATTATATTTAATCTTCAGAGCAGCCCCCATGGGGTTGGTAGCCTGCCCATTTCACACACCAGTGGAGGCTGAGATGAAGGGACTTCTCCTGAGGTCATCAGTTAGAGAGCCAGAATTTGAACTCATAGCTCTGGCTTCCAAGGCCAGTGCTTTTTCTACCCCATAACACCTGGTCTGAGACCCAGTCTGGGATGAGGTTAGTCGAGACTGTTGTTGACAGACTTGAAAATCACCTCTGATGCTGTCTGAGGAAGGGAATGACTAAGAGAAGGATTTCAGATCTGAAGCACTTCATAAAAACACATTCCTCCATCTACCCCACAATCCCAGAACCAGTTGTAAAGCCTGTGTTCGCTGTGATCCAGGCTTCATTATCCTGGTAATGAGGGGTGATGGGGACTGTTGATAAACAAACCCATGAATCACCTCCATCACTTAAGCCCATCTTGGATGTCCTCCCCACCGGGGCGCACTGCCCGGCTTTGAACCAGGAGCTCGGCTGTGGATGTGTGACTCATCTCCCAAAGTGTCCTGCAAAGACTTGCTAAGAAGCAGTGGATGGACCCACAGACACGCAGCAGGGGAGAGCAGAGAGACCCCCTCCCCCCAAAAAAACAACCCACAAGCTGGGGGTAGGGAGTGGACCTGACTCCTTATATTCAAGAAAAGAGACATGGGAATCACAAGAAACTCACTCCAAGCACCTTACCTTCCCCGTATTTCAGACGCTGCCTCCTCTGCCCCAAGAGGCTTTAGCGAGCTCAGTAGTGCCAGGTTGGCACCAGGGGAAACAGTGTGCGTGCTGAGGGGCTGGGACGTGATTTGGAGGCACTGCAGGCAGGCCATAAAGGGCAGTCTGACACCTGCACACGCACAGTCAGCCAGGGCTCTCTGGTTCAGATACTGGTTTGGAGCAACCCTCTGTTTTTCTCGAGGTCCTCGCTGAGGTTCCAGCCTTTGCTGGTCTAGACCAGTGGTTCTCCAGTAGGGACGATTCTGTATCCCCTGCAGGGGACACTTAGCGGTGTCTGGAGACATTTTTGATTGTCGCAGTTTGGAGGGGCTCTACTGGCATCTCATGGGTAAAGGCCAGGATTGCTGCTAATTATCGTGCAATGCTTAGGAGAGCCCCCCCTGCTGCATCATGACAAAGTTACCTGGCCCCAAACATCAGTAGTGGTGAGGCTGGGAAACTCAGTCTCGAATAAAGGCACTTGAAACCCCGTAGGCATCCAATCTCCAGTCTTGACCCCTCTGAGCATCTTAGATAGGCTATGGATTACTCCCTAAGAAAAAATACTTTTCACACACCCAGACGCAAAGTTTTGCAGTTTGCACTTTGTGGTATCCACGAACACCCCTCAATCCCAGGCACCCAAAGATAGTCAGGCAAGACACTCTTTTTAGGGAGTATTCCAGTTTTTAAAAATCCTTTCCAGTAAGAGAAAAACTCCTAAGGGTCAGGACCGGAGGGATGGTAGGCTCCTGATGGAATGCATGACCTAGGACAGACAATGCTCAAAGCCATGGTCAGGATGACAGAAAATCCCAAACAATGGAGAGGGGGCCGGACTCACCATGCCAGAGCCTTTTCTTGCCTTCTCCAGTTCTTGGAAAAAGTTTTCCAGCTCTTTACCTTCAATATACCCATTTCCTGCAATCATAGCAAAAGAAAGAAGCAGTGAGCCTCAGAGCTAAATAGTAAGACCTGTGTTGGGTGGGGTGGGGCAGCCCAGGGCTTCTTGGAGAACTTGTTCTCTTCACTAGTATCATCAAGTACCTGGGCCAGCCCGGGACTGACTGTTAGGGATGCGGGTCCTGCCCTCGGGGCAGCGCAGCCACACAGATCCAAGATTAACAGCCGTTAATCTTGTCTTTGGGGTATACGTTCTGTGGTCAGAGAACACTGGGAGGGACCAGTCGGTATCTGGACCATGTGGGCAGAGGGAGCAGCAGCTGGGAGCTGTCCGTCTCCTGCCAGCTGCACCCGCAGCAGGAACTGGAGAGCTGACAGGGGATAGGTCATTAACCTCGGGGTTTGTCAGCAGGTGGCAAGCCCTGGTCACTAGGGTGAATGAAGTCAGGGCAGAAACTTGGGTCTCTGGGGTAGGAGGGTGTGCTGAGTTGAAGACTGTCCTCCCTGAATCCACATCCACCTGGAACTCGGAACGTGACCTTATTTGGAAAGAGTGTCTTTGCATATGCAAATAGTTAAGAGGAGGTCAGACTAGATGAGAGTGGGTCCTAAATCCAGTGACTGGTGTCCTTATTAGAAGGCCAAATGGAGACATGGAGAGACTTCTAGCCTCCAGGGCTGTGAGAGAATAACTGTCTGTACTCAGTTTGCTGCTCTTTGCTACGGCAGCTCCAGGAAACCAACGAAGAAGACAAGGGTGGAAAGAGAAAGGCCGACCAGGTCCCAAGGTCGATGCCTGACTTGCAAGATCACAGACGTAGTAAGAAGTCCTTTAGGCTTTTAGCACTTGAACCCAGAAGACCTAGAACCCAGGGTGAACAGAGTCCATGGCCAAGGTCACTGGTCTCTCTGTACTGGGGCGGAGGGGGGGAGTCATTTGTAGTAGGAAATCAGACAGGCCTAAGGCAGTGCTCCCTGGACTGCTTCAAATTAGAATCTCCTAGCATCTTTTTTAAAATAATAAAGGAAGGTCTGACTCCCACTCCCAAACATTGTGATGTAATTGGTTCAGGGCATGAACTCAGCATCATGATTTTTTTTTTTTTTTTAAAAAAGCTCCCTAGGTGATTGCCATATATATAGCAAGGTTTGGAAACCACTGGCCTAAAGTCAAGTTCCAAATCTGATCTAAAGCAGCTGGGCAAGTTTCCCATGGAGAATATTCAACTTGAACAGCAAAGGGAGATGGTAGCTCGCTTCAAGGGCAAATAGTTACAAACTAAGCATAGAAAATAAAGAAGTATTTACCTTTGGTGGAGGCTTTGTGGAGGTGGAGGGGACTGCGGGGGTGCAGGTAGGGTGTATGTTCTTTCTAGCCTCTCCCCCCAGTGCCTCCTGAGAATTTACATTTGGAATGAATAACCTTAGTGGCCCCTCTAGTGGGGAAGATGCCGCAATGACTAGTGTATGGAGAGAAGCAGGTGAGATTAAATTATGGTTTTTTTTAATGGCTGTGCCTGTGGAATATGGATGTTCCTGGGCCAGGGATTGAACCTGAACTGCAACTGTGCCGGGCACTGGGGGTCTAACCCACACCACCTCCGTGACCTGAGCTGCTACAGTCAGGTTCTTAACCCACTGCACTAGAGTGGAAACTCCTCAATTATGTATTTTTAGTTGTGCAGAAAGATAGGATTGTAATTGCTGGGAGGTTAGGGGGAGATGAGACTTGAGTTTTTCCCCTTCGGCTAGAGTGGTCATCTTTCTTCTGGGATATTCTGCAAAGCTTACTGGGAGAGCTGGAATTTCCTGAGCGTATGCCCACTGCCTGCGGGGCCAGCTGGAGTCCGGGAGGGAGGGTGTTCCAGGCAAATGGGGTTGTCCAGCTTATGGTGCCTCTGAGTTGGAGGAGCAAGTACTTTTTCTCGCCCCGTCACTCCCTGCTGTGATCTGGCTATTCCTCCATTTCTCAGGCAAGAAGCTGAGCTCAGCTCTGGGGCCGGGAGCAGCTTCAGAAGCCAGAGGCCGGCATCGGAGGTGCGGCCCGTGCTTACACCATGAGCGTGCACTGGCCTTCAGCGTAGCAGAGGCCTCAGAAGCGGGCTGGGGCTGGGCGGACAGTGAGGCAGTGCGTGTGAGTCTGTTTCTTGAGTGTAATTAGGAGGCAGGCAAAATGACCACGAGGGCTCCCTGTACAGGGTGGGCAGGGAAGGCCTCGCTGAGAAGGCCCAGCTACTAGCAGAGGCAGGGACGGGAGGCCAGAAGCTGGGCCAGTGTCCCTGTGGGAGAAACCCCCCCCTGAATCTGGCTTGAGCAGCCTGGGCAGCAGGAGGCTCCCTGAGGCTGGATGAGCCCCTCTTGCCAGGCGAGGAATCCTGCCACCACCTTGCTCTGTGCAAAGGGACAGAAATGTGGTACCACAGGCCACTATTTTTTTCAGGTGAACAACAGTTCGGCATGTGGCCAGAACTCAGGGAGCTATAGCCAAGTATAGACATAGGCCTGTTTACCAAGAGCATTTGATGGTGCACTGGTGTGAGGCAGCCAGGCAAGATCAGCCGGAATCTACCAGTTGAAGGGAGAGCGTGGGGAGCAGAGATTCGATAGGCAGCCAGGCGCTGTCGGGCCCAGACACCTTCCATCCCTGGGGGAACAGGCCTTTGCTACTTCGGCTTCCCTCTGAGCAACTCCCCACCTATCACCCAGGAGGCACTGCATATCGAAGGCGGGAATAAGGACAGGGAGGCCCACCTGCTCCCAGGGAGCATCAGCACTAAGCAAATGGTTTACTTTTTCTGTGACGGCCTTACAGGGGGGTGGGTGATTGGCCACCAGGCAGATCTCACGCGGCTGGGCATTGAGAAAGATGTGGTTACCATAGCAACCATCACTCCAAACCTCGGTATCAAATCACAGCCTGTGGACCTCAGGGAAAGGGCTGAATGGAGCCAGGGGCCCTCCATCCTTCTTTGTGCCAGGCTTGCTACCATTCTTCACCAGCACCATGCCCTGGTTTCCCCAAATTTTGAAGTGAGACACTTCTTTACACTTTTTAGTCTGCTCACAGGCATTTGGAAGGTCTTGAACAAAGCGGAAAGCGGCTTGTTTCTCATTGCAGTTTGTATGTACAGTTTTCCTGAGAGTTGAACAGTTAAGAGGAACCCGAGTAAGAATTGTAATGCTACAACTCTGTGATTTTCCATGTGATGCTGAGCAAGTCAACCTTTCCGAGTCTCAGTTTCTCGATCTCTAAAACGGGTGTAACTATGTATGCTCAAAACCATTTATGCTTTTTTTTTTTCCCACTTATGGAGCCATTGTGACAGCCATGCAAGGTAAGGCTGTGAAAGCATTCTGGAAAATGTGAAATCTCACATAAACAGAAAGCATCATTTTTAATATCCTGTGCTCTTATTCCATGTTTAAACCACTTTAAACTGTGAGCTTAATTCATGACTGGAAACCCTTTAGCCCAAAGAGTTCCAGCACACCTGCAGCTTCAGGGTGCTGGTTTTCAGCCCAGGCTTTGTCTTAGAATCACCTGGGACGTTTTCAGACCAGCACAGCCATCTGGCCCCCACCCTCAGAGCTCCTGATGTAATTGATGGGGTGGTGGCGTGGTGCTCGTGGCCACGAGGTCAGAGCCCTCTGGGTGATTCTGATGTGCAGTCAGGATCAAGGACTGTAGAGTGGCCGCGTCTCAGATTTTAAGGTGTTCAGGAAGTACCGGGTGAAGCTGATTAAAATGGAGAGTCTTGGAGTTCCCATCGTGGCTCAGCGGTTAACGAATCCGACTAGGAACCATGAGGTTGCGGGGTCGATCCCTGGCCTTGTTCAGTGGGCTAAGGATCTGGCGTTGCTGTGAGCTGTGGTGTAGATCACAGACGCGGCTCAGATCCCGCGTTGCTGTGGCTCTGGCATAGGCCAGTGACTACAGCTCCGATTAGACCTGTAGCCTGGGAACCTCCACATGCCGCGGGAGTGGCCCTAGAAATGGCAAAAAGACCAAAAAAAAAAAAAGGAGAGTCTAATTCTGTAGGCCTGGAGTAGGAGAGCTTGCGGTTCAGAGTGTGGTCGGTGGAACCATGGCATTGGGATTCCCTGGAATTTGTTAAAAATGCAGAATCCCAGGCCCCACCTTAGACGTGCTGACCAGAAGCTGCATTTTAACAGTGTGGGAGCATGAACATCAGAGAACCACGGCTTTTGAACGTGAGCACCTTCTCCCTAGAGAGACCGTGCCTTCGGTTGAGGTCGGCGGGGGCGGCGGAGGGGGGCTGGTGTGAACGCCAGGAGGGTAGGACAGGTGACAGCGGAACCTCTTTCAACACGAGGGGCCTGGCCCAGCGCTCCACAGAGCAGTGGGTCGGTGTCAGTTTCGCGGGGAGCTTGTTAGAAATGCAAATTCCCCGCCAACCCCAGACCTACTGAATCTGAATCTTTGGGAGCAAGGCCGGAAATCTGCATAGGAACTGGTCCCTCTTTGCGCTCAAGTTTGAGCATCCAGGGCCAAGGCCACATGGTGCCCACCAGGCGGCGTTCCTCTGTGATGCGGGAATTAGAGGAATCAGGGTGGGGGTTATGCAATTTCCACCTCTTTGTGAACCGAACAAGAAAGTGTTTGTGAGGCCAGGCCTCTAGGCCTCCGGGCTGGAGGTTTAGGGAAGGGCACATGGCCCTCTACCCTCCAGCCCGAGTTCCTCTGCAACAAATGCCACCTTTTGGGGGCAAGGCACTGGCTTCCTCAGGCTCTGCTTCAACATCATTAAGACTTTGCACAGTTCACGCCATTTACAAAGAGCTGCCCACTCCCTGCCCCCTCCGGTCTTCAGGTCTCTGCCAGGTGAGCAGACGGGGGTTGTCGACCTCATGTGAGAGAGGGGCTTGAGGGGAGAGGGACTGAGTCACAGCTAACCGCCTGTGTGCCTTCTCCTCCCTCCGGGGACGGCCTCTGTCCTTGTCTGTATTTGTTTTCATTTCTCTCTTTGTCAGTAGACTCTCTCTCTCTCTCTCTCTCTCTCTCTCTCTCTCTCTCTCTTCTGCCAGAGGCTCTTGGGGTGGGCGGGGGGGCAGTGCGAACAGCTCCTGGATGAATGTTCAGACACTTGACTTTTCATCTGTGTTTCTGGGCTCTGCTGCTTCTGGCACAGTGGCTCCGGAGCTGGGCTGGGTCCCCTGAACCTGTGGATATCTGGCAGCCTAGTGCTGGGCCGACTCCCAGGCGTGGAGGAGGCCAGAAGGATGGGGCAGACGGGGCGAGGGAGGAGGGGAGAGGGCCAGAGCCAGAGGCCCCAGATGGGACGGCTGGGCGAGGAGGGATCTGATGCGATGGGCCAGGACAGCCCCCAGGCCAGAGGCTGGCTTCCTGAAGAACTGCTCTATTAATTTCCGCTCCCTGAGTGTTGGAAGAGATTTCCCCGAAGGGTCTCCTTAGCCCTGGAAACCTCCCCCAGGGGCTCGGCTGGTGAAACCACTAGAGGGAAATAAACAAGGCGAGAAAGGCCGGGGTGTGGGATCGCTGGGCTGGTGGCTGCCCTGGCGAGGCGGGCTGGAGCATCTTGTTTGTGAAAACGTCCCGGCAGCTGCCTCCCCAGGGAGCCCCGGCTCTTCTCAGAAACAGCTGCCCTGCCCACCCCCCTCACCCCCCCAGGCTGGCACAGTCACCCTCCAGGAGGCCGGGCGTGGGGCATGAGGTCTGCGCAGAGGGCACCCAGCACAGGGCTGGCCCGCTGCAGACACTGGACACCGGAGGGCGCTGTTGGCAAAACAAGTGGGAGATTGGGCAGTGAAAACGGAACTGGGGTGGGGGACTAATTCCTAGGGTTTACCCCAGGGTTGGGGGTGGCGCAGGAGGTTGCCCCCAAAAGAGCCCCAAATCCTGATGGACCCCACAGAGAAGCGCAGGGTTAAAAGAAAGCCTTTATCAGACAACTCCAGCTCCCTCCTGGCACCAGACCCCTCTGACGTTAACGCCCCAAGAAGCCATCATATTTATAAATCCTATAATTATCTTATGAATAGCACAGTTGTATGGCAGAATAGCAATTAGAGTATTTGCGTAAATGCTTACTATGTAGTGGATATTCTGTAACCCTGTCTGGGCAGGTCTTTGCAGTATTCCCAAAGCCTTCTTCATTCAGTTGCAGTGCAAGCCGCCCAGGCCTCTCTCCACCTCCGAGAGGCGCTCTTGTGCGGACTTCCTCCCCCTCCCCTACCAGGGACACAAACTCAGCAGTGACCAGTGCTCTGGAAGGGCCTGCCTGGGCCCTTGTGGTCTGGCCGGTGTCCCCTGGTGGCGGGTGGGTAGGTTTGGAGGAAGCTTCTGTTAGGACCCCTGGGTATAAGGAGGAGAGGGGAGGGAAAAACTGGCCTTCCTCAGTTCTTGGAGGCCCTTCCTGTCCCTGATTTTAAAGTCCTTGGGGCCACATCCATAAGGAAAAAGACTCAGTCTCTGTGCAAGGCTTTGAGAACCCCCTGCATCACCAGAGCCACCTGGAGGCAGACAAAAGACCTATAAAACTCTGGGTAGATTCCCACACCTGCAGATGGATATGCATGTTTTTGCGGGGGAGGGGAAGGTGCCCATAAAATTATTTTCTTCTAGCGTTTTTTATCATTTTGCTGATTACACGAGAAATACACGAACCTGTAAAAGTTGCAAACACTATGGAAATTAACTTAGAAAGTTAAAGAAAATGCCTTTTATGTCATCACTCTGCAGAGAGGACGACCACCATTGCTGTTCTTTCAAGTATTTTCCAGCATACACGTTTCATTAATAGCAAAAGTGGGCTCATAGTATAATCAGGTCTTGCTACAATTAAAAAAAAGTCTTAATACATCTTGGACATTTTTCCATGTCCGTACTCATCTCAATCCCATCTCAATCCCATTGGTTGTGTAATATTCCACTGTAGACATAAGCAGGGTTTAGTTTTCTGTTCCCCAGGGAAGCGCATTCTTTCTCAAATATTCAGTATCTCAAAAAGTTCGGTACTAGGCCCCCTCATTCATATAACTTGATGCATATGTATGAGTGCACCCCCAAAGGATAGACTCTTGGGGTGAGTGGGCTTCCCTGCGTGGTCTTTGAGTGTCTGCTGGCCTCTGGGAGCGAGAACATCTCCGCAACTGCAGGTACTTGCAAAGGCCAAGGGCGAAACGCGCCTCCTGGTTGTCAGCAGAATAGGAGCCTGGTGGCCGTGTGGTCAGAACCACAGAGAGGCCAGTGTGAGCTCTGAGCTGCGCATCGCTCTGATGCCTGCATCTTGCAGAGTGAGAACGTTCCTGACAAAGAAGTGGCCAGGAAACAACAGAACAGTGGACCCCAACCTGCAGAGCACGTGAGGCTCACTCCGAGCATGGAGGGCATGAGCCCCAGGCCCCACCCGGCTCATAGGGTGCACTCTGCTGTCCTCCCCACCTCCACCTTGGGAGATGACACCTGAACCCTTCCAAGTGCATGGCCTTGGCTGACACTGAGGAGGAGACCCCAGGACTCTTGGGTCCCCCCACCTCCTCTCTTGGCCCTGTGATCTTATGACAAGAACGTTCCCTCTCTGAGTCCCAATTTCACGCTGTCTAAACCTCTGCCCCTTCCCCTCTCCACCGCAAGGCTGATGATAATTTGGAAAATAATCTAAGTCTTTGGGCAAAGTCACCAGGATGAGGCCTCTTCCTCCTGGTTAGAGATGCACCGAGGTAGGGTCAGATCCCCCACCCCAGCTCCACTCTCCTCGGAGTCCAGCTTCTCCTGTGGACTCCTTGGTTCTGTTTACTAGGGGATGGGTTGGTGCTCCCCCCCGCTGGTGGCTGTGACTAATTGGGCTCCAGCGAGCTCACTCCAGGGACCCAGAGAGCTGTGAAGGAGAGTCCCCCCAGAGCTCTTTAGCTCTGTGAGTGGCAGGGGAACTCTGAGAATCAGGGAGAAACCCTGAGATGAAAACAGAAGCCAGAGTGAGCAAGAGGAGGGCCTTGGGGAGGAAGGGGAGCTCCCTGGCAGCCTTGGGAGTTCAGGAAGGGACAGGTAGGGAGGGGCCAGGGCAAGGTGGCCCACAGCCTAATTCTGGGGCCTTTCATGGAATTTCAGTCTGGCTATATTCTCATTTTCCCAAGTCACCTCTGCACCATCTTTGGCTTTTTACTCCTCTTTGCCTGCCTTCTCCATCAGGTCTACGGTCCCTCTCTGGGGCTTTCCCGAAGAGGTGAGCTGAGGTCAGTGGGACACAGTGGGGGACAAGGAAGCCAGGAGCAGTCTCTCTTCCCTAGCAGGAGGGAGCCCGAGGTACAGCGTTTGGCGGGCTGCAGTGACTCTCGGGCCTCCTTGTAGCTTAGCTAGGCTCTAGCCATACTGAGGACCCCGTTTCTGGTATTAAAGGAACCTCCCATCCCCTCCGAGGCTGGGTGGGGGGCTCTTCCATGAATGAATGGGAGGGAAAGCAGGTGTCCAGACACCGGAGGGGGGGGCGGGTAAACTCTGGCGGGGAACCAGCTTCTTCCCCAGCCCCCATCTCACTCCTCGACCTCAGGGAAGTCACACTTGTACCTATTCCCTCATCTGGGCAGGCAGAATCCTGGTCTGCCCACAGCCTCACCGTGCACAACTCAAGAAGGTGCAGTTGTGTTTTGAAAAGTGCAACGTCTCCGACAAATGTCGGAGGATTTGCGTGATGACGGAGAGGGCTCTTGGTTGTCCCCACGAGAAGAGGGCGAGAGTGGAAGGGTGGAGGCCTCTGTTTAGCGCTGACTCATCTGGCAGGAGGCCGGTGGTGTAACCTTGGCCACTTGGTAACTTTCCTTGAATCATGCACGTCTCTGGTGCAGATAAACGAGCAGGAGCATCCTCGGGGAGTGTGCGTGCCATCTGCAATCTTCTCACAGCCCTCTCCCCCAAGGGAGTGGGGCGGCAGGAGCCAGGGATTGGAAATACAGCCCCTCCCTGGCCCCATTGTACGGATTTAACCATCTACCCACCTCCTGTAGGAATTCATTGGCAGATCGCCGTCCTAGTCCAGGCGTCTCATGCCCAGTCCTCCGCACCCCCACATTTCTCAGTTGGCTCCAAAGGGACAAAACTTCACTCGTTATGTACCCTGACACGAAGCCTTGCCTCTCTGGGCACAGGGCCTCTCTTTAGCCACCTTTAGGGCCACGGTGCTTCGGTGAGGATGGGAAGGGAGAGTCCCCCCGACTTGATCCCCTCCTGCTCCCCATCCCCCTTGCTCTCAATCCTGAATAATCCCCCTGGGCTACCAGCCTGCCAGTGGTCTGAGATGCCAGAACATTTTGGATGCCCATTCCAGCCAGGACCTCTGAGAAGGAATTCAGATCCCTTAGGGTTTTTTTTTTTTTTTTTTTGAGTGTTGGAGAAAAAGTCTCCAGTGGGATCAGAAGCCTCTAAAGGGGGAGTGGTGGTGGTGCGGGCTCCCTTTATGCCTGAGTCAGACCATCGTAGACCCTTGGAATCCCAGCACTTAGGGCCACTTCCAAAGGTCATCCCGGTCCAGCCCTCGGTTTTTGGGTGAGTCAATGTCAAGACTCCACAGAGCAGAGGGAGCATTTAAAGATTTAATCATCTACCCACCTCCAGCAGGAATTCCTGGGGCATTTAAGATGGTGCCTCCCCCAACTCAGAGAAGGAAGGCGTCACCCGGAGCACTCAGGGTTATCACGTGGGGCAGTGTGTCAGGCTAGCACCCCAAGTCTGCCCCCTACCCCCACTCCTGCTGTGAGTGGGACCAGCATGCCCATGAGGGTGGAGAATGGGCAGAGGAAGCCCAGGGGGTGCTCCTGGTGCAGATGCCCTCTCCACTCCTGCTCTCACCAAACAGGCTGGGAGGCCAAGTGTCCCTTCAGGACCTCTCAGCTTGCCGGGACCCCCAGGGTGTCCCTCGGCTAAGCTGGTGTTCAGAAGAAGGGGAACTCAAGGGAAGAAGTGAGTGGGCTTCTGAGACCTGTGGCTGCAGCCGCTGAAAACAGGGTGTTACCTTGTGGAGACAGGTGGGAAAGATAGGATGGCAGGGGAGAGTCAGGGGGAACCTCGCCAGTCCAGGCCTCCTCTCTGGGAAAGCTCCCACTTGCCCAGAATGAGGCTGCAAAAGCCGGTGGGCTCTGTCCTCTCGGTGAGAACAGAAAAGTTCCTGACAGTTGTCACCAGGGCAGCCGGGTGTCACCCAAACTCGAGATCCCAGACCTCAGCCGGCTCTGTGGCCAAACTGCCCCCCTGGGGCCATCGTACACCTTCCTGCATCATCACTGCCCCCTCCCCTCCACCGCAGGTCCCCTGGGGGCGAATGGACACACAAGTTGGGAGTTTTACTGACCGTCTGCATCAAAGTGCTTCCAGATCTCCAGGAATTGCGATGCCGTCAGCTCGGCCAGGTGCAGGTAAGGGGGCTGCTGCTGCGGGCTAGCCATGGCGAGCCGCTCGGAGACCTCAGGCAGCGCCGCGCTCTCCCTGCGCGCCGGCTCTGCTCCCCGCTCTCGGCCAGGTCTTGCGCGCCACGCTGCCTTTATATAGTCCGGAGGCTGCGCCCGCGCCAGGCTGCCAGCAGGGGGCGCGCTCGCTCAGAGAATTGGCCTGGGTCTCAGCGGGGCGGCGGCTGCCCAGGGGCTCCGCAGGGGTTCGCAGACTAGGGGCGCCCATCTGAGCCGAGACCACTTCGCTCTTGGCCAGTGAACAGAGGCTCTTGGGTGCAAAGCGGAGAGGGGCTGCCCTTGCCTTCTCTCTCCTCTTTGATTGTCTTAAATGCAACCTCTATCACCACTTAACCACTAGCAGGGCAATAACAATGGTGTTAACAGCAACCCCACCAATAGGAATAATATTGGAGGTTTGATGGGTCTTTAGGTCCTGGACTTCGAAGTTCCCATGCCTCCTCCCAACTGACCCTTCCATAGCAAGAAGACCAGGGACCACTTTTCTGATGAGGGCACTTAAGACTTCAAATGACCAAAAGACTTGCCCAGCCTGGCTCTTCCCCCCCAACCACTCCCCCCTTCCCGCCCCGGCCCCAGCTCTCATGGCCCCTTAATGGAGCCCCACCTTAGGGAGAAGCTGAGTGTTCTCTAGGCTTTACGGGCTGGGGGGGGGGGCGGCTGGAATCAGCGACCCCCAAGGGAGGATCCAGAAGGGAGTGGAGGAGAGGTTTCCACTGTCCTCTTGTGTTGACGATTGCCCTCGCCTGGGTACCTCCCTCCCACCTCTGGTCCCTCCCTCACCCTGGACAGGCTCTGGGGGTTTTCAGACACCTGTTCAGAGAGTCCCAGAACTAGATCCACCTCTACCAGGTCTTAGCCACGCTCACCAACAGGTCTCGTGGGTACTTGCTTAGGTGGGTGGGCAGAGAAGGTCCCACACTGACCTAGGAATGTCCTGCGCTGGTCTCGGAGAAGTTGGAAGCGTCTGCAGAGGGTACAGCTCGAGGATATAGACAGGAATCCCCAAGCTGGGTCCCCGGGGCTCCCTCCCCATTCTCCCCGGTGGCCGGAGCCTGAGGGCCTGTCCTGCCCTTGTGGACCATTACCCCAAAGTGACAGCTTGGCCCCCCTTCCTCCCCTCTCCTGCTGAGTGACTGCGAAAGGAATTGATGCTCATTAGCATGTGCTAATGAGTGTTAGCTGAACTGCCTTCCAAAGGGAGAGCAAAGGGAAGGAGGTGAGAATGAAAAAGAGGTCGCCAGGGGAGAGAGGAACACCAGGAGGAGACAGAGGGGGCAGGCTGTCCCTTGGGGGAGGGACGCGCCTGGAGTGAGTCTGAAAGAGGCCATACAAAGTGGAGGTTCCAAAACCACTGAATTTTTTTTTGCCCAGCACAAATGTGTTTAGAGTTACCTGCAGGCAGAGGCTCAGAGAGAGAAGGAGTCATAAAAAGCCAGCTTTCCTGACCTGTATGCATCCCCACCCCCCTTGCTGCCAGTGGAGGGTCCAGGGCTGAGAAATTCACCGGAGCGACTGGGAGGCAGGATTGTTCAGTGGAGAAGAGCAGGTACTCTAGAATCAGGTTCTTGGGTTTGAATCCCAGAATAAGCTGTGTGACCTTGGGCTATTACATAACCTATCTGTGCCTCATTTGTTCTCGACTACAAAATGGGAATGTGGATATTTACCTCATAGAATTGTTTTGAGTGTTAAATAAGCTCATGTTCCTGCTGCCCCTTGTGGAGACACAGCTCAGCTGCGGTTGGCTTGGCAAGAAATTCCTTGGCCAGCCTCCCTCCCCTGGGGTAGCTAATGGCTTCTAGAAGGGCTAACCCCAGAGTGAGGCCACGCAAGCTTTTAACCCCTGTGGCTCAGCCCCTCCCAGCTCTGACACTGTCATCTGGGCTCTGCTGGCTCACCTCTTGTGCCCTCCCCTGGCCCAGCTCTGGGGTGAGAGGGCTCATCGCTGGCTCTCCAAAGACCAGAGCCGGGCCCCCCCTTGCTGCTTTGGTTTTCCTGGTGAGGAAGAGAGTGGAGTTCCTGCTGTGTACTCTCCAGAGCTGCTGAGATGGGGGAAGACGTTGGCTTGGCTGGGAGGGGTCTGAGGATGACCACAGGGTGACCACAGGGGCCTCCAAACCCTGCACTGGGCCAGCCCTGTGTTGTTCATTTTATATGCATCCTGGGAGTCTCTTTCTGGGAGGGAGACCCACCCCTAAACTCTCCAAGACACAGGCTCAAGGAGGGCTGCAGAGCCCAAGCACGGTCCCTCTGTCCCCAAGCTGCGTGCTGCAGCAGCAGTCACATCTCGGAGTTTCAAGTCCCCGCTCTGGGGTTGGACAGATGTGCAAAACCCGCTTGGAGACCTTGGACAAGCTATTTAACCTTTCTGAATTTTCTAAAAATAGAGGTAATAATCTCACTGGTTGCACAAAGTCGGTGTAGAGACCGAAAATATGGTGGTCAAGGAGTGAGCGAGCAAGACTCCTGGCAGCTGTAAGTGCTTAATTAAAAGGTGATGAGGAGTTCCCTGGTGGCCTAGCAGGTTGAGGATCTGGCATTTGTCACTGCTGTGGCGTGGGTTGGATCCTTGGCCTGGAAATTTCCACATGCCTCAGGTGCAGCCAAATTAAAAAAAGGGGGGGGGGATGTTATTAACATAGGATGTTAGGAATTTTTCTCGTTGTTCTGAAGTAGTAGCACAAAAGGAGCTGAATACCCCACTTGTAAAGCTTCTCCCCAGAAGCCAGGCTCCTCCTGCCTCCTGGGCTGCCCTCCACTTCTAACCAAGGCTATTGGCTTTAAAAGGAGAAGCTGCCTGGGGGAGAGGGAGGAGCCTTAGTCTTGGGGGCGTGCAGCATTTGTGGCTCCTCTGAAGCCACACTTTGTTGGGGAGACTCTAGAAGACCTCTCCAGATCATGGGGTCATGCCTACAGTAAGGGGATGCTGGTGAGCCCACTTGCCTTGGGAAGCAGAATTTTGGAGTCTGGGCCCCACGTGAGGTCAGAACTGGTGCTTGTTTCTGATGTGGAGCTGTCTCAAGGCCCAGGCTGTCCTGTCCGGGGACTAGGGAAGATGGGGGCGGTCGTGCCCCATTCTCTGCAGCCCTGGGCGGCCGCTGTGGCTCCTGGGAAATGTGCATGAAGTTTAAAGGAGGAGCAGAAGCCAGATCCTGCTGCTGGATCTTTGGTGTTGAAGGAGGCTAGGGTGGAGCTGAAAGGGCTGCACGAAAGCCTCCACTCTACTGTGCAGGAGGCTCGAACTCCCCAGAGCCCAGCCGCCCTTCCTGCAGCCCTCAGGGTGACCGGATAGGTCAGAAGGTCTCCTCCAGCCCCAGCCCCCAGGCACCAGGGAGGAGGTGTCTCAAAGCCAGCCCACCCCTCCTTTCCAGGCTCAGCCCCAAGGCAAGAGCCTAGTCTGGTTTGCAGTGGGGGAGGAGGAGAGCTTTGAATAGGAGAAGGGACTGGAATTTTCAGCTGGACCCCTTCGAGTTTAAATGTCTGAACATCAGAATTAAAACACGGACTCGGATCCAGAAACCTCTCAGGGATGGGCAAGAGATTCAGTGAGCATATTTGGAAGCAGTGGCTATAGAAACAAAACCCGTGCATGTTTCTATCTCAATGGATTGAGACTTTTGTAATTATTTTTGGATGTCTGAGGCTCTGCCTTTTATTTATTTTTATTTTTTATTATTCTTTTAAAGAGAAGTAAGCCTGTATTTCTTTGTTTCACCCCCACATTTGATCACCATGAGGATGACGATGGTGACCCCAGGGAACTTTAGAGGACTTTAAAAAGAAGGCTTTTGCTGTGGCTCTGGCAGAGGCTGGCTGCTGTAGCTCCAATTGGACCCCTCGCCTGGGAGCCTCCATATGCTGCGGGTGTGGCCTTAGATGGACAAAAGACAAAAAAAAAAAAAAAAAAAGAGGGCTTCAATGCATCTTGCCTAGTTAGGTGCTCACAACTAGCCTCTCAGTGCACGATCAGGAAACCAAAGCTCAGAGAGATTCTCCCAATGAAGACCTGGTAGTGGTGGGATAGAGGGAACATTCTGGGTCTTCTGGTTGGCGGAGTCCTCATGGAGCAGATGCCGAGGCCCTGGACAACACGTCCAAGGCTTTTCCCAAGTTCTGACCACTGAGCGCCAGGCTGCCCCGAGTTGCATGGATGATGCCAATCTTCCGTGTCTGAGAAGCCGGGGTGTTCAGCTGACGGCTGGCTCCTCCTTCTCCAGAAGTGGCAAATTGGGTGCCATTCTCCCTTTTGCACCCCCAGCCCCATGGCTGCATCGTAAGAGCTGCAGCCCAGGTCCAAGAATCGGCAAGAAGACTTGCTCTCTGCCTCAGACCCCGGAACTGTTCCCCCAAGAAGGGCGGGAGGGCTGCTGTGAGATGGCGAGATGTAGGAGAACAGATGGCAGACAACTTTGCAGCCAGTATCCACTGGGCCGAGGTAATTGGCAGAGCTGCTCAGAGCACCTGGTGTTATTTTGGAGAACATCAAAGAAAAAGTCAGAAGCCCCGCTCCGTTCCTCCCCCTGCTTGGAAATCTTTCTTCCAGATATTGCTTCTTTGGTCTTTATAATGGTTAGTCCTGGCTACCGGGGTGCCAGAGAGCTGGCCTTGCTTCCCAGAAAGAAGGATGAAAGGGATGCAGGAGCCCAGCAGTTTCCATGGAAACGGATCAGGTGGAGGGAGAAGAGAGTCCAGAGGAACCCAGAGGTGGGAATAGGACTTTTGCAAAAACTGGGTCTGAAGCCTGAGAGTCTGGACAAATATTTCCCTCTGAGCAAAGGATTTGGGTCACCAGGATAGCAGTAGGAGTGGAACGGCAGCAGCTGGGGGCTATTGTTTGACGCCCTCCCACAGGACCCTTTTAGCTCTTGGTTCCTCTGCTAATCAGCAGTTCTATCCTGCGATGGCTGTGTGACCCTGGGCAAGGCTTGCAACCTCTCTGAGCTTTCCTTTCCTTTTGGTAAAATGAGGATAATTCTAGTAATAACTTCCTCACAGGACCTTTGTGAGCTTCAAGAGTGGCAGTGCATGCAAAGAGTGATGTAGGGTCTGGAACACATCAGACACTTGAATGTTGTTATTATAGGTGAGAAAACTGAAGGCTGATGCCAAGGGGATCTCATCCAGTCAGTGCAGCCCGTCTTCCTTGGCCAAAGTGCAATCAGGGATAGGCAAGAAGAGATCACCTTCCAGAATGTGAAGGAGCCACAGGAAGGGACACTCTCTCTATGGCAAACAGACTGCCATGCAGCCGTAAGGTCTGGACTTGCTGCAGCCATCTTGACACCATGAGTCTAGAGTGACCCAAGATGGGGAAGGGCACAGAGTGGGCACCGAGGAAAAAGTCCATATTGTAAAAGGCGAGGCCAAGAGAAATTGAGTTCACGTGACATCATTTGAGCTGCTGGATCACGCTGAGCCTGAAGTACCCTGGATTTTTCAGTTATATGAGTTGACATATACCCATTACGGTTTAAGCCCATTTATACTAGATTTTTCTTTCATTTGTAGCCAGAAAGTTCTAACTGAAAATCCCAGAAGAGGACAATTGTTCTCATGAGACCTGGGCTTGGGAAACCTTCAGGAGCCAGACTCCTCTCTCTCCTTTTTTCTTAGGTCAGCCAGCCACTCCTGCACAGATTCTGTCTCCATCTGCATAGTTTCTCTGGCTTCTCCTCTCCCACAGCACGCGGCCTCACGACTTGGCCTTTCCCTGCCTCTCAGAGCCACCTGGCCTCAAGAGTCACCGCTTCTATTTCCCTGAGTGGCCTGGGCCTCTCTGTTTCCTTTCCCCAAATGCCCAAGAAAAGGATCTGATGGGTCTGCTTCGTCTTGTTTATGTCCAGCCACTCAAATCATAGGTTGCTGCGTAGCTGTGGATGGGACCCACCCCTTTCCCAGGCAGCGGTGGCTGGGGGGCCGGGAGGCGAACAGGGTCGGGGGCAGGGCTGCTGTTTCCCTTCGAGGGAGTTGTGGGCGCCGTGGCGCAGCATTAACGAACACCTCTAGCGGTGGGCACTCAACTTGGAAAACTCAACCAGGCAGTGGGGCATGTTTGCTGATCAGTGAGTCCAGATGTAAAAGAGCCACTGGAGGGGCTGTTGTCGAGAACAGGGGTTGGCAAACTTTCTGTAAAGGTCATATAAAACTTTTTTTTTGTTTCTTTTTTGGCTTTACAGGCCGTAGAGTGTCTGTCTCAACTACTCAGCTCTGCCCTTGTAGCACAGAAGTAGCCAAGGATGATGTGTAAAAGAACATGACTCTGTTTCAATAAAACTTCATTTATATTTAGAAAAACATGCGCTGGGCTGGATTTGGCTTGTGGGACATAGTTTGTTGATCTGTGATCTAGTAGAATAAATTCTAGGCTTTTTCCATCCTCTTAAAGACTCACTTTCTTCTTCTACGACGTTGAGATGCTAATAGAACCTACGTAGACGAATTGTAGTAATTCAGTAAAATGAGGCATGTAAATTGCTTAGCCCTGTGACTGGCACAGAGTAGATAGATAGTGGCAGCTTTTATTTCTCTTGATCATTGGGTGGGATCTCAGAATAACTGGATTCTAGATGCATCGGTTTGCTTAATGAATCTAGAAGCGTCTTCATGTTCTCCGAGATGAGCTGGGAACTGATAATCCCCTCTTTCCAGAAGGTTAGAGTAGATCACCAAAGGACAGGGGTGGAGGAGGCTGAGAAAGATGAGGCTCATGCAAGGAGCCCAGCAGGAAACGTAGCTGCAAATGAATCCAGACCTGCTGGTCCTCCATATGAAGCCACTTGGCCTCTGCTCCGGGACCTGGCAAGGAGCCCTGGGCTGGATTTGCAAACTTGCTTCATTTCCTGCCAGAACAGGACTTCCTGGTGGCTGGGGATTTGGCTCCTTCCACCAAGAATAGGTAAAGGGTCCCTAGAGGAGCATCCAGGATTCTTCAGGATGAAGCAGGGAGGGCTGAGTGAGGTGCTAAGCGATCAGGGCTGCATTCCACTCATTCCTAAACTCATTTAAAATGGAATTATTCATGCTTTCAGAAAACTATTTAATAACCATCGGCTTTGTGCCAGGCATGGTACTAGGCTCTAGGGTCTCGCTGGCTAGAAAACCAAAAATAGTCCCTCCCCTCGGTAGTTTAAAGTTGAGTGGGGGAAACATATTGCTCAAGCCACGCAGTGGATCACAGAAGTGCCAACGTGTGTGTAACAGGAGTCCTCGAACTATCTAAGCGCTTATGGGTGTGAATTAACTGGGAGAAGCCGGGGCGGGAGGGGGGGACATTCCTAGGATTTAAGCTCCATGCCTCATGGTGGAGGCACTGCCACAAGGCCAGTGGGGTTGAAATGTAGTCGTGTGTCCGGTGTGTGGTGGGGGTGACCCCGGAGAGGTAGGCATACACTGGGGTCCATCTCCAGGGGAGGGGGTACCTCGCTTCCACCGGGGCAATCCCTGGAGAAGAGCGCTGGTGCGACCACTGAGCAGCCAACACCTGCAGCAGCTGTGAGGTAGGAGCCCTGGTCAGGGAGGGGGAGTCGGTGGGGCCCCAGCAGTAGATGCTACACCCCAGAAGGACAGGTGCTTCTGGGCAGTCCAGGCAGGGAGAGACGGGGCCAGCCTCTCTGGAGCAGCGGCTGGCAGGGAGGACCTGGTGTTCCTTTGCGTGCCCTCCCCTCCGCAGCACTAGTTACCCCTTCTCACTGCCCTCCTCCCCACTCAGATGCCACTGTGGGGCTGAGAGGATGCAAAAGACGGAACATTTCTCCAAGGGAAACCAATGCCTCCAAAAGTGCCCTTCTGAGCAAAGCAGTGTGGGGGGTGCCGTAAAGTGGCCCTCTTAAAGAATCTCCCGCTTTTCCTGCTCCCGCTGCCCAGCGGGCTGGGGGCACTTTGGCAGGTTGGAGCAATATTGGAAATGAAGAAACTGTATATTCCCTGAGCATCTGTCTGAGTGATGTGTGGCCCCCCTATGCCCAGTTCTTCTTCATCCCCCCTGGAATGGAGGGGGGACCCTTTTTCTTGGGTTCATTACTTTTTCCCGGCTCTCAGCACTGTTTGTGGCTCACATGCACTCAATGAATAGTGGTTGAATGAACAAACAAAGGGAGGGAGAAAGAAAGAAGCTGTTTCTGCTTAGAGAATCAGGACCCTCTGAAAGCTCTAGAAATGACCCTTTGCACCAACCTGGCCAGCTCCACTCCTGACAATCACGTCCCAGGCCTCAGGCCCCCATGGGTCACCCTCGGGTGGGCAGCTGCTCTCCCTGCTGGGGGCTGCAGCGTTCTCTGGTGAGAGGAGCTGCCTGGCTCTCATCCTCTCCTTCATTCGTCAAGCCCCAGGCCTGGCTCATCCCTGCTTCCCTGCCCTGCCTTCCTGCTCGCGTCAGTGGGGATCCCCTCACAGGCACGGGGGACAGGCCTGGGCCGGAAGGAGCCACACTTGGGCGCTTCCTGGAAGCTTCAGCTCCAGCTGTGATTGGCTGATGGTCTGATGCTGGAGCCAGAAGCCCAGGCCAGGTGCAGCCCAGCCCGTGCTGGAGGGTGACAGAGGGCTCCATCCAAAAGGAAGAGAGGAACAGCGGGAGAGGGGAGGGGAGGCCAGGGAATGCGGTTTTCCAGGATCGCAGAGACAGACGGTGAGGTCTGGGCCTCCAGGGTCATCTGCCCATAGTAGATGCCAACTGTGCCCTGCAGAGGTCCCCTCTGATGATGTTGCGGCGCCACCCAGCTGCTGTGAGTGTTGACTGCCGGGGCTCAAAGGGCACTGGTCTCTGGAGAATTGCTGCTTTGCCCAAAGATGCCCCCTACCCCCACAGGGGGACACCCCATCACCAGTGATGGGCAGACACAGGGTCTCTCCCGGTCTAGCCCCCTGCCTTAAGGAGACAGAACTCTGATCCGTTCATGCTCCATAGCTTCTCAGGTACCAGGCTGGACGGTCCGGAGGCCAGACAGCCTCGGAACCTGCACCTTTGCCTGCCTGCGCCCTGCCTCCCTCAGTGATTCACCTGCACAGAATCCCTGTCGCAGGCACACTCTCCGACTAAGATTCCTCTCTAGACACTTGTTGGAAAGCCCCACTCTTCAGTCTCCGACCCTGGTTTCTGACAGTATCTAGAAATGTGTTTTCACCAGAAGGCAGGATATTTCCAGCACGCCAGCCGTTCTAACAAAGTGTTTTAGCACCAGCATTTATCAGCTACATGAACTTGGACCAAGATTTTATTTATTTAATAAAGTCAGTTTTATTCATTTATTTTATTAGAGTATAGTTTATTTACAATGCTGTGCCAGTTTCTGCTATGCAGTAAAGTGAGTCAGTCATACGTATGTATGCATTCCCTTTCTTTTCTTTCTTTCTTTCTCTCTCTCTTTCTTTCTTTTGTCTTCTTTTAGAGCCGCACCTGCGGCATATGGAGGTTCCCAGGCTAGGGGTCGAATCAAAGCTACAGCTGCCGGCCTACGCCACAGCCACAGCCACACCAGATCTGAGCCGAGTCTGCAACCTACACCACAGCTCAGGGCAATGCGGGATGCTTAACCCACTGAGCGAGGCGAGGGATCGAACCCGCAACCTCATGGTTCCTAGTTGGATTTGTTTCCGCTGCGCCACGACAGGAACTCCCATTCCCTTTCTTATATTATCTTCCATCATGGTCTATCCCGAGAGACCGGTTATAGTTCCCTGTGCTGTACAGCAGGACCTCATTGCTTATCCATTCTGAATGTAATAGTTTGCATTTATTAACTCCATACTCCCAGTCTGTCCCACTCAGTACCCTCTCCCTCTTGGCAACCACAAGTCTGTTCTCTATGTCTGTGAGTCTGTTTCTGTTCTGTAGATAGGTTCCTTTGTGCCTCTTTTGGGTTCTACATATAAGTGACGTCATATGGTATTTGTCTTCCTCTTTCTGACTTATTTCACTTAGTATAAGAGTGTCTTTTTTAAATTTTAAATTGATATTTAATTATAAAGCCATATTCCAATAAATTGTCCATATAAAAATTTATAACATTATACAAACTGTTGAATGAATTTACATCTTCTAGAAATATATGAAAATTCATTATTTTTATACAGACTTTCGTTATTTTTCATCTTCCACCTTATTTTTAAAAAAATTACTCCCTGAATTTTATTACATTTTAGTTGTACAATGATCATCACAACCCAGTTTTGCAGCATTTCCATCCCAAACCCCCAGCCCACCCCCCCACCCCCCAACCTGTCTCCTTTGGAAACCATACGTTTTTCAAGGTCTGTGAGTCAGTATCTGTTCTGCAAAGTTCATTGTGTCCTGTTTTTATTTTTTATTTTTTTGTTATTACTCAATGAATTTTATTACATTTATAGTTGTCCAGTGGCCACCACAAACCAAATTTTACAGCATTTCCATCCCAAACCCTCCATCCATCCCTCCTCCCCTCAACTTGTCTCATTTGGAAACCATAATTTTTTCAACATCTGTGAGCCAGTATCTGTTCTGCAAAAAAGTTCATTGCATCCTTTTTTAAGATTCCACATGTAAGCGATAGTTTATGGTGTTGGTGTCTCACCGTCTCTCTGACTTCACTTAGCATGATAATTTCTAGGTCCATTCATATTGCTGCAAATGGCATTATTTCATTCTTTTTTATGGCCAAGTGATATTCCACTGTGTATATGTACCACATCTTCTTAATCCATTCATCTGTTGATGGACATTTAGGTTGTTTCCATGTCTTGGCTATTGTGAATAGTGCTACAATGAACATAGGGGTGCATGTATCTTTTTCAATTAGAGTTTTGTCTGGATATATGCCCAGGAGTGGGATTGCTGGATCATATAGTAGTTATATTTAGTTTTCTGAGGAACCTCTATATTCTTTTCCATACTGGTTGTACCAATTTATATTCCCACGATAGTGTAGGAGGGCTCCCTTTTCTCCACAACCTCTCTGGCATGTGTTATTTGTGGACTTATTAATGATGGCCATTCTGACCAGTGTGAGGTGGTACCTCATTGTGGTTTTGATTTGCATTTCTCTAATAATTAGTGATGTTGAGCATTTTTTCATGTGCCTACTGGCCATCTGTTTAGACTAAGACTTGAACTTCTCAGGGTTTCTCTTTCTGCATCTGAGAAACTGGGATGACGATACAGTCTTGGACGTGGCTCTGGGATAGAGAGGGCTGAGGAGCCGGTGACAGAGAGCCTGGCTTTAGAGTCAGATAGACCCACACAGCTGTGTTAGCTCCTTTCTGTTTTCTCATCCGTAAGATGAAGAGAACTCGGGTGCTGAAGGCATACGTTCCTGAGAGCCCTAAGGACATCAGAGCCCTTCCGACCGAGCCTGACCCACTTAGGGACTATTAGCCATAGGACGTTTATATGACACCTGCACCTACAGACCGAGGGCCTTGTACAAAGTGAGTCTTGTTTTATTATGGGGATGAGATGTCTAAAGTCAGATGTAATAACAATAATGATGATGATGGTGATAAAAAACCTTTGCTAACTTGGGAGAGATGCCTGAAGACTGGCCCAGAAGTGTGGCAGATGGACCCCTCAGGGCCTGATCCATTGGATGCGAGCTGGGTGGGTGGGTGGGGGAACAGACAGATGGAACCGAACCCCGCCCCTCCCCCCTGCCGCCTCCCTGCCTCAGTCCAGTCAGCTGGCAAGGACCGGAGGCCGATGTTCTGCAGCAGCCTGCTGCCTGTGGCTTGCCTGCATGCCAGCCCATTTGTCACCCTGTCATCTCCTCCACACTTGAAAGCAGATCCCCGGGGATCACGGACAAAACACGCAGAACAAGGAGCCGCTTTTTTTTCTTGAGGACTGAAGAAGGAGAGGTGAGGGTGGCAAGCAGCAAAGAATGACCACGGGCTCGTTCTTTTGGAGAGGACATTGTGACCAAGTAGGAGAGGTGCAAATTCTGTCTCCCACGAAGGGGGCAGGGGACAGCAACTCTGGCTCTAGGCAAAATCCAGCCACCTTCTATGGTTGCATGGCCTGCGAGCTAAGAATGTTTTTTACGTTGTAAGTGGTTGGAAAAAATTAGAAGGTTTTATAAAGATGATAGAAAACTCAAATTTCAGTGTCTATCAGTGAGGTTCTATGGGGATACAGCCTCGCCTGTTCATTTGTGAAGTGTCTGCGCCTGCCCTCATGCTATGATGGCAGAATTCGGTAATTGCAACAGAGAGTCTACGGCCAGAGAAGCCAAAAAATGTGCACTGTCTGGCTCTTTTCAGACAAAGCTGGCCGACTCCTGACTTAGTGCCCTGGGCTGGCCGAGTCTGGGTGGCAGGGAGCATCGTCTCATTTGCTTTCCCTCTGAGATTCCATCTCTTTTCAATAACCCTTCCCTGCAAATGGTTGGTACTTTCTTAACACCTGGCTAAGGCATAGGCAAGAACCTGATTAATAAATTCACACTAAGGTGTGGATGACTTAATGTATTGCGCCCTCCTTCTCCCAGGAGATCGGACTGAAGGAATAAATCTTCTGAGTGGTGGAACCTGGGAACTGAGGACCATGTGTGTGTGTGTGTGTGTGTGTGTGTGTATATGTGTGTGCAAGAGAAAAAGAGAGAAAAATGTGTAATCACAAAGGATAGAAGCTGCACAGGAAAGAGGTCATTAGCTTCGTAGGGAATGTACCACCTGGCAGTGCACAGCGTGAGCCCCTTCAGTGGCCCCCGGAACTTCTGAGGGCAGGCTAGAGAAGGTGTGATGCTTCTTCTTTCCTTTTTTTTCTTTTTTTGCTTTTTAGGGCCACACTTGCAGCATATGGAGGTTCCTAGGCTAGGGGTCTAATCGGAGCTGTAGCTGCTGGCCTACACCACAGCCCCGGCAATGCCAGATCCTTAACCCACTGAGCAAGGCTAGGGATCAAACCCACGACCTCATGGTTCCTAGTCGGATTCATTTCCCCTGTGCCACGATGGGAACTCTTTTTTGTTTTTTTTTTTTGGTGTGATGCTTCTTGATGGGAACTGTCTACCCAGAAGGTACAAGGCTTCTTTGATGAGCAGACAGTGCTGGGAGGACATGTAGTCTGTGAACAAGTCAGGACAATGGGGGCACCACCACCTCCCCTTAGGTGCTGCCCAGGAGGTCATGCCCCCATGGCCTGGCCAGAGGACAGCTGACAGCTGGCTTTGTGCCTGTGTTGGCCTGGACATTTGCTCCGAGGGCTCTGGTGCTCCGGGTACCAGCTGCTTGCCTTTGTGCAGAAGCTTACCTTTGTCCTCCTCTCCGCTGCTGCCCAGATCTGAAGGTCAGTCCCAGCCGGAGGGCAGGGCTGGGGCGGCTTGGCTGTGCTGCACAGCGGGTCCCCAGACTGCGGACTCAGCCATCCTGACTTCAGGCTCTCAGACTGGATAGCTGCAATGGGTTTCAGCCAGCCTGTCATCTCTGGTTTCTCCAAGCTGCCCTCCCTTCCAGAACCAGAGAGCACTTTCTGAAATGCCTGCTGGTATTGGCTGAACCGTGTCCATCCCAGCCCCCCAGCCCTGCCCCACCCCGCCATGCATATGTTGAAGTCCAAACCCCTCCAGTACCTCAGCATGTCACTGTATTTGGAGACAGGACCTTTGCAGAGGTAATCAAGCTAAAAGGAGGCCCTCAGGGTGAGCGCCAACCCAGTCTGACTGGTGTCCTTCTAGAAAGAGAAAATTTGGACCCAGAGACACTGGGGCTGCACAGAACAAAGACTACACAGTGAGCAGGTGGCCCCCTGCCAGCCGCAGAGAGGTCAGAATGAAACTGCCCCGGCCAACACCTGGGTCTTGAATTTCTGGCCCCCAGCACTTGAGAAAATGTTTCTCTGGTGTGAGTCACGCATGCTGTTCTGTGGTGTGGTGGCAGCTCTGGAAAACCATACAGCAGCCAAACCGCAGACCTCCGGTTTAGGACCCGCATGGGCTCTCCGTCGTCTAAGATCTGCTCCCTGCGTGGCCCCCAGGCCCTTGGCCTCACCTCCCACCTCCCCACTTGGCCCGCATCCACCCTCACCGCACTCCTCACAGCGACCAGCGTGTGTGTGGGGTCCTCCAAGGCCGAGCCCCCGCATGGGTTGGGTTCCATGCTGGAGGGCTCGCCGCCCTCTCCCCGCGACAGCTCCCACTTCTCCTTCCAGACTCATTGCCGTTGCCTCCTCTGACCTCCCCGATAGGAACACGAGGTAGGGCTAGTGGAGGTGACGTGCCAGATTCCCCAGGGACCAGTCACAGGGCTCTGGGGCCCCGGAACTCAGCACACGCCCCGACCCAGGCTAGAGTGGCACCTCTTCTTGGGGGCTTTCTGTGTGGTGGGTGACAAGCTGGGTACCCCACCTGGATGATCTCGCCTAACTCTCAGCTGGCACGTGGACGTCACATACATCCCCCCCCATCACTGAGGCAAGGGGTCAAATTTGTCCCCAAAGTGCTTGCAACATGCATGTGACAGCTTCTGCGAACTCTGCTCCTAGCAGCTTCCACACCTGCTCCTTCCTCAGCTGCCACCTGAGCCACTTCCCCTTGAAGGGAAGAGCTCTTGCGGGGTGAAGCCAAACGTTGCCTGATACCAAGCCCTGGCTTGGCCTCCTTCCCTTCCAGGTCCTGCTCCCCCGGGCCACCCCACCCCCCACCCCCGGCCCAGCTGGCTCTTCCTGGCAGCGTTTCCTTATTAATAACATTCCCCAAATCCTTGTTCCACTTCTGGCAGGGTCTGACCTAAGATGGGATCAGCAAAGCTTTTCTGGAAAGGGCCAGATAATAAATATTTAATACATATCTTGGGCTTTGGGGGCCTCATAGTCTGTTGTAGCTACTCAACTCTTGCCATCCTGGTGCTCAGCATCCACAGGCAGTACTGAATGTGTGTGTCCTTGCTGTCCTCCAATAAAACTTCTTTTTTTTTTTTTTAACCTTTTTCTAGGGCTGCTCCCGTGGCATATGGAGATTCCCAGGCTAGGGGTCCAATCGGAGCTGTAGCCACCAGCCTACACCAGAGCCACAGCAACGCAGGATCCGAGCCACGTCTGTGACCTACACCACAGCTCACGGCAGCAACGCTGGATCCTTAACCCACTGAGCAAGGCCAGGGATCGAACCTGCAACCTCATGGTTCCTAGTCGGATTCGTTAACCACTGCGCCATGACGGGAACTCCTCCAATAAAACTTCTTAAAGAAACAGGAGGTGGGCTGTGTTGAATCTGGGGGCCATGGTTTGCTGACTTTAGACCAAAGGCAACAGCCCTGGAAGCTTGGTGCTCTGTCACATCCTCATTTTTAGACACAAAAAAGCCCCCGAGGTACAGAGAAGTTAAGTAGCCCTCCAGAGGCCTCATGCTGGTGAGTGGCAGGCTGACAGCCTGGCTCTGAAGCCTCGGTGCAGAAATGCTCCCTGCATTGAGGGTCCAGTAAGCCAGTGGCTCCAGGTGTCTTCCAGGGTGAAAGGACACGGTGCAGGGAAGAAAGTTCTGGTGGGCTTAACTCGCCTCCATCTCCAGAAGGAGGAGTAGCAGGTCTATTGGTGGGGGTGGGGTGGTGCATCGACTCTAAGTTTCTGGGTGGCTTCTAAACCATTATCGGTGCATTTGCCTTCCTAAAGCACGGAGTGGACTGAGGAGGACTCCTGGAATCTTATCTTTTGTGAAATTTCTATGGTGGAAGGACTTTTAAAATAGCACCAGGTTTTTGGACAAATTTAGTGGTAATTACCCGGCGGCTTTGGCACCCTGGCCAGCGTGCTGCCGCCGCTGTCGGGCCGCGGGACTTGGAGCGTTCCCCCAGCCTTGAATCCTGAAGGAGTGAATTGAGGTTGTCAGTACACCCTGAATTTTCCAGCTCAGGCAAGAGAGCTGCTTCCTTATAAGGGTCTCCAACTTGAACGTGATTCGGATGGCGCCGTGGCAGATCCTCGCGTTCTTCGCATGTCAGGAGTGGGCTCGGGGCTGGAGGAGCCCAGGTTGGTCCCACTCAGTGGCAGCCAAACCGAGATGCTTTCTGGCCAGTTTTCTGTGTGTTTGTGTATGTGTACACTTTTTCTGAGCCAAAGTAATTTATATTCGTTGTAGTAGATGCTGCCAAACAAAAAGAAAAACCACCCACAATCCTACCCCCTGGGCTAGCAATTTATTAAGTCCTTTCATTCTCGTGCCTGTGTATATATTCATACATTATATATTATAAAAATGGGATCCTACTGCACACATGGCTTCCTTTCAGTGACATAGTTTGACCACCTTTCCATGTCATTGCATATCCTTCCACAATGTTTTTTCAAATGGCCATTCATGATAGACTCTTGGTATGCATGTATCATGACAATTTACCAGTTCCTTTTTATCAGGGAAAAGATATTGTTCCCAGTTATTTGCTGTTATAAACAGAATAGCTAAACCTCTGTTCATTGAGGATCCCTTATGATTTTAGGAGTGAAATTGCTGGGGCTTTGGGTAACTTTGGGGAGGCAGGAATCTTATGGATCTGTTCTAATTTACCTACAGCTTCTTGACTAGACATTCTAAGAAAGCGGTTAAAGGTGCAGGTTCTGAAGACTGAGCAGCTGAGTTTGACTCCCAGCTCTGTCTAGAAGAAGTTTGGGATCTTGGGCATATTACTTAGCCTTACTTTCTCAGTTTGTAATGTTGGAACAACAAGAGTGCCTGGCTTTTTTGTGTACAGTGACAATGATCTATTCTCTGCCATCCGTCTGTCCTTGTTCCCTCCTGCTCCCCCCGCCTCGCTGATGGAATAGTCAGTAGCATGTCTACCACAGGACCTTTGTACTTGCTGTTCCCTCAGTGCGATACATTATTTGTCCAGATCTCCACATGACTGACTTCCTCAATTCCTTCAGGTCTTGGTTCTGATGGTCAAGCCCCTTTCTGACCATGTCCTGTCCATCACTCTCTGTCACTTTATTGGATTTTATTTTTCTTAGACCCCTATGCTTTCCTGACACATGACATGTCTACTTGCTTTTGTCTATCTCTCCTCCTTCCTGAGAATATAAGTTCTTGGAGGGTTAGGAGTTTATTTTCTTCACGACCATGTCCCCAGTGTCTGGATTATATTGTCTGTTGCATAGAAGGTATGCAAACGTAATTTTTGGAGTGAGTGAATTTCACATTTGAGGTAGTGAGTACAGTGCTAAGCCCAAGTTGATGTGCAATGAATTGTAATTTCATCTCTTGGAAGAGCTGAATGGCATGGATGAGCAGTTGAAATGGCGTGTTCCGGGGGCTGAAGCAGGGGTGACATGCTGAGGAAGTGAGGGGGAGGCGGACTGGATGTCTTATTTCATGAGCAGCCACTAGTGGAGCAGGGGTTGAAGCTGGCTGGGCTGATGGGCACTGGAGAGGTGTGGCCACAGCGCCCCCTTCTCTCCCCTTTCTGCTCCCTCCGCCTCAAACTCAGAGCCGCTTCTCACCTGATCTCTTCTTGCACTGTTGGGTTTTAAAGTGGAAAGCTGCCCTTGGAAGCCCATGACAAACCCAGGGCCTCCCCTTCCTGCACTTGCTTTTTTCTGGAGCTGCCCTTCTCCTCGCCTTCACCCCCATCCTCCACGCTGCAGCTGCACCGAGTAGCTTCCTGCACCCTGGATGCTCTCTGCCATCTCTGGGCTTTGGCATGTGCCATTCTCTCTGCCTGGAGCTCCTTTTCTTTGTTCTGTCCATTTGCTCAGTTGCCCAGCCTTCAAGACTCAACTTAGGTCTTGCCTGGGAACCCTTCCCACCACCCCTGTCCACAGACCGGTGCCTCTGTGCCCCACTCTTTGGCTCTCACCGTGTTGTAATTCTCTTTTCTTCTTGGCCTCCCTGACTACACGGCCCAGGGGAACACAGGTACTCTGCAGTGCTCACCGTGTATCCTCACTGCCTTGCCTGACACGCAGAGGGTGTTGGGTGCCGTTGAGTGAATGGATTAATGATGAAATAGGCACCGTTCAGTGTCAGCCGGAAGTGTCTTCTGGGCAGAGTGCCTGCTCACGGTCATGTGGTCTGTAGGTGACAGGGCCTGAAGTCTCAGGTTCTGGCTCCCAGGCTTTCGCTGGCCCTGGATCTGGGTTTGCTTGCTCAACAGGCAGCAAAGCCAGTCTCTTGACGCTGGGTTGCAGTGAAGGAAAGTGTAGCATTTATTGCAGGTGCCAAGCAGGGAGAATGGGCAGCTAGTTCTCAAAAGACCTAAACTCTCCTATGGCTTTCAGGGAAGGGTTTTTTTTTTTTTTTAATTTCTTTTTTCCTTTTTAAAAAAAATTTATTTATTTATTTATTTTTTACTTATTTAGGAAAGGGTTTTTTTAAAAGGCAGTATGAAGGGTGTGGGTGGCAGGGTGCCTGCTAAGCTCATGGACATTCTTCCTATTGGTTGGTGGTGGGGTAACAGGTTGGCGGTGAGGTTTTGGGGGGTCACCATCATCCACCTTCCTGTCCCAGCCGGCTTGGGGTCTATGTGTTCGTAGTCAGCGGTTTCCATTTGGTGGGAATCTGGTTTCTGTAAAAACAACTTAGGGATGTATATCAGGCATTGTTATCTATGTCCCATGGGGAGGAACAGAAGGTCCTGTGACTCTGCTCTGTGGCTGACCTAGTGTTTAAATGACCACCGGTTTCCTGGTCCAACCGTTATTTTGTTACCACATGTTCGCATTTTCCTAATCATTAATTCTCCATCCAGGCTTTTGAGACTCAGGGAAGCCTGACGTCTTTCACTTCAAGAGATAGGACACAGGGTGGGGATGGGGTGCTTATAATACTAGAGAGGGTCCTTCAGGGTCCTGCTTGGTTTCGAGGGCAGTACTACCATGGTTTCTGGATGAAGCGTCCTTCTGTGTCTAGGGGAGCAGCATTCTCTGCTTGGCGTGCCAGCCCTGTCAGATTCAAATGCTTTAGCCAGTTTCTATAAATGTGGATATTTCAATCGGGCAGCAGCTGCCATGGCAACTGGCTGAATCTTAGAACTGGGGTACTAGGCACAGACCAGGGATACCTTTTAAAGGGCTCTCTTTGAATTGTGCTGGTGTCTGGAAGCTCATGAGTGAGAACCGACTTGGCCCAAGTGCTCCATGATGCTCAAACACTGTGCTTCCCTCTTTCTGGGAAGGGACCTTTCAAGACTTTCACTGGTTGTCTTTGTGGCATGTCCATCTTATTCTCTTGGATCCCAGGTTGTTTGGTGCTCAGATGAGGCAGGCTGAGATTTTCCTTGTTACGCCATGGGTTATAAGACTGGGGAAGGGGTATGATAAGACAGGGAGATTAAGGTCATATATACCTCTAATAGTCTGTTCTCATCATATTTCCAAGTAATAACTCAGGCTCATGGAGAACCCTTTGCCTCTGAAGCTTTCTTTAAGTGGCAGAATGCTAGTTTTTTTTTCTTTTCTTTTCTTTTTTTTTTTCTTTTTAGGACTGCACCTGAGGCACGTGGAAGTTCCAGGCTAGGGGTTGAATCGGAGCTGCAGCTGCCAGCCTACACCACAGCCACATGAAAACGGGATCCAAGCTGTGTCTGCTACCTACACCACAGCTCATGGCAATGCCGGATCCTTAACCCATTGAGTGAGGCCAGGGATCGAACCCGCATCCTCATGGATATTAGTCAGATTTGTTTGTGCTGAGCCACAGCGGGATCCCCGGCAGGATGCTGTTTTTGTTTTTGTTTTAACTTTGTTGTTGTTGTTGTTGTTGTTGCTTTTTAACTTTTTTTTTTTGTCTTTTTGCTATTTCTTGGGCCGCTCCCATGGCATATGGAGGTTCCCAGGCTAGGGGTCCAATCAGAGCTGTAGCCACCGGCCTACGCCAGAGCCACAGCAACGCTGTTTTTTGTTTTTTAAGTTTGATTGAAGTATAGTTGATTCACAAGTTTGTGAAAATTTCTGCTATATGACAGTGATTCAGTTGTACATATATACACATCCATTCTCTTTCAAATTCTTTTCCCACATATATTATCACAGAATATCGGGTAGAGTTCTCTGTGCTATACAGCAGGTACCCATTGGCCAACCATTCAAAAATACCTCAGTGTGCATATGCCAACCCCAAATTCCCTAGTCCATCCCTACCCCCCCACCCTCAGCCACATGACACTATTTTTGAAACATTAACTAATGTTATTTCCCCATGGGATTTTTGTTCTCCCCATTCAAACTATATGACTGTGTGATCAACATTTTGCAACACAAACCACTGTGGATGTGCATACAGCTGTTCAGGTTGTGCACTGCATAAGTTCAGTCGGTGCTCACCGAATTTTGCAGTATGATAGCCCTGAAAATGGATATAATAACAAAAGAAAGGTGAGATGCCTCAGGGATTTTGCATTCAAGAGCCTTGGCCTTAGGGGAATAAAATAATTCCAATTATAGATAAAAGGATGAGGGAATGTTGGAAAACTAAGAAGGATTCTACAGCCTCAGTCTAAATAAAGATTGATTCCTTGGATTATCAGAGGGAGAAGAGATAAATTTGTAGAAGTTAGTGGCTCCCTTGGAATAGGACCCTGCACTCTGCTCCCTGGTTAGGGTGGGAGGGTGTGGCAAAAACCTCAGGTCCGTTTGCAGAATCGAGAATCTCATTGGAGGAGTTTCCTTGTAGCACAGTGGGTTAAGGATCTGGCATTGTCACTGCAGCAGCTCAGATTGCTGCTGTGGCACAGGTTTGATTCCTGACCTGAGACCTTCTACATGCTGCAGGCATGGCCAAAAAAAAAAAAAAAAAAAAAAAGTCTCGGTGATTTTGTGGGACATTGTGCCCCATATCCCTGGTGGAGCACCAGGAAAGAAAGGGCTGCATGATAATTCCAGGCAGACAGGGCAGCCAAGGGTGAGGGGCAGTGGGATTTTTCCAGTGCTGTGGGCATAGCATCAGAGCTGGCCAAGGAGTCACTGAGACTGACCAATCCTGTAGCCAGATCAGTTTTCCGGGCCATCTTCTGTATGGACCAGTGATAAGGGTGGATGGGGTGATGGCTGGATCCAAGGAGGCTGGAGTGGACAGTGGACAACCAGAACCAAACTTTCCTCTACCCCACTCCTCAACAGTCCTAGGTGTTTAGATGCAAGTATATGGGGATCCTTGATTTGGCCAAGGTTTGGTGTCTGTTCTCTGATGGGATGAGAAATGAAGTAGAGATTAAGTTGCATTAAAGAAAAACAAGATTATGTTTGTTGCAGTCAGTCCTGAGTCTTGGATACAAGATTAGCTCCTGCAACAACAAATTGCTGCAAGATTCACAAAGAGAAGTCAGATTGTCTGTCACTGGCTTATGCTGGTAGTTATCCACCAGCTCTGCTTATTAGAAATACCCAGGGAGCCTGTAAAAACACACGTGTACTTTTCGACTTGGAGAAGCAGACTGCCTCAGGCGGGGCTGGCCTGTGCATCTGCTGGCTGGATTAGTGCCTAAAAAGTAGCCGGTGAGAATCTTTCCTAGTGGAATTTGCTGTGTGATTTTGGGAAATTTTCTTATTCTTTTTCCTCTTTCATTATTGATAAAAGTGGGTAAACCTTTCTTCTTATGAGTGACTCTGAACACTCAGACATTCTCAGAGGAAACAAAAGAACAGCATATAGCAATGCTATTCATTAAAAAGCATTCAGTGATTACTTATTATTTATTTATTTATTTTGCTTTTTGGGGCCGCACCTGTGGCATATGGAGGTTCCCAGGCTAGCTAGGGTCGAGTCGGAGCTACAGCTGCCAGTTGTTGCTGCAGCCACAGCAACGCAGGATCCGAGCTGTGTCTGTGACCTACACCACAGCTCATGGCAGTGCCATATCCCTTACCCACTGAGCCAGGTCAGGGATCGAACCCGAGACCTCACGGTTTCTAGTCGGATTCATTTCTGCTGCGCCATGACGGGATCTTCCTGTGATTACTTTTTAAAAAGTAGTTTTTGGCACTTAGAAATCCATTCTTTAAGATTAACAGATAAAGTAATAAACTGATGATGATGATGCTAAAACTAGTTACCTAAAGGGGAAGAAGGAATAGGAGGAGGGTACAGCATTCAAAGCCCAACTTCTCAGAATTTATCTTTTCTGTACATTTGACTTTGGAAAGTATAAGTATTTTTATAAGATTATGAAACAATATAACTGAAAAAAAAAAGGAAAGAAAAACCCCAAGTAACTGAAAAATGAAAATAATTCCCGAGATTCCTATTGTGGTGCAGTGGGTTAAGGATATGGTGTTGTCACTGCAGCAGGTTGGGTCACTGCTGTGGCACAGGTTCAATCTGTAGCTCAGGAACTTCCACATGCTATAGGCATGGCCGAAAAAAAAAAAAAAGAAAATTACAATCCCTGAAAACCGAAAGAAACTTGAACCACTAGAATCTGATTGTGTACCAAGTTGGAAGCACAAACAAAAAAAATGATTTCATAGGACTTTTAAAACATACTAATTGTACATATCTAGTAGAATATATCCTAAGGGCAAAATAACTGAAAAATAGATCTTAAACTGTTTTCAGGAAAAATATCATTCAAAATAATAGTAGTAGTGGTATTGAAAACTGTCTCTCTCTTCCCCTCCCTCTTTCTCTTTCACACACACGACACAGTAAAATAAATAAGTAATGATGTTGTTAGAAACCAAGATTTCCATGAGAAAAAAAGATGCATATTTAAATTTAAGACTAAAAAGTCTGTAATTTAACATCTGAATTGGAAATAGTTGAGATTGATGATGTGTTTTCTCTTTTAAAACATGTGCGTGCACACGCGTGTGTGCGCACACACACACACACACACACACACACACACTATTTGTATTTCCTGCATGCGTAAGCTCCTAAAGCCTAGAACAATTTTCGATGCCATAGCAACAAGAAGCCCAGGGCTCCGTTATAGTCTCCAAATACCGTTCAGCAGGTAAAGGGGACATTTCAGCCATGTACAGCGTGTGGAACTTGTTTAGATCCTGATGTGAGCAGAACCACTTTTAAGAGACATTTCTGAGATGATTGGAAAAATTTGAAGACCAGCTTGGTATTTGATGAAATCAAGGAATTGTGCTATTTGTGTTTCGGCTATGTTTTTGAAAAGGAGACCTTCTCTTTTAAAGATACATACGGACGTATTCACAGAAGACATCTCTTGGATTTGCTTTAAAATAATCCAATAGGAATGGGGGGCAGGGGGGTGGCAGTGGGTGGAGGTATAGAAGGAAGACTATGGGACACATGCTGCTCATTGGTTTGATGGGGGCTCCTTGGACTAGTCTCTGTCCTTTTGCGTATGTTTGAAAATTTCCATCCAAAGTTGCTTCAATACAGCTTAGAATAGATTTACAAGGAGATCCTGCTGAGTAGCATTGAAAACTATGTCTAGATACTCATATTGCAACAGAACAAAGGGTGGGGAAAAAATGTATACATGTAAGGATAACTTGATACCCTTGCTGTACAGTGGGAAATAAATAAATAAATAAGAAAAAAAAAAACAAAGTTGCTTTAGTAGAAAGAAAAGAGGGAGAAGAAAGAGGAGGACATTGCCTACGTTTCCTAGACTCTGAAGTTGTCCTCAGAGAGAGAAGTCCAGGTACCTCCAGGCACTGCAAGCACGTCCCTCCGCCCCAGAGGTCACACTGCCTACCGGGCAGAGACACATGACTGGTGACCTAGGCAGTGATTCGGAAATCATGGCAGTGAGTTGGATAATCCATTTAGAGCAGCTGGCTGAGCTGGCTGGTGGAAGGGCAGCCGGGAGCACAAGTGCAGGGAAGAGGGGAATGGGATCGGCTCTGGGCCCTGTACCTTCTTTTCTGTAGCCAGGGCTTTTAAAGGCAACAAATCCTATTTTTTAAAGTACTCTAGTTCTACTTAGAAGGTATCACTGGGAAGGGACCCACTGAGTCAGGCTCTGGAGGCACTTGTGTGACTCCAGCTTTAAAATATTTTGTCACACTAATTTTTTTGCAGATTATAAAAATAACACAATGACTATGTTATTAAATAACCTATTATGAAAACACACCATGTTTTGTGAAAGGAGCCAGATACAGCAGTGTACAGAGGATATATTCCATTTATAGAAAATTCAAAAAGAATTAAATGATGTTGTTGACACACACACATGGTTAAGAGAGAGAAAAAACAAGGGCGTGAACAAGAAGATGCTGAGGAGAAAGGCTATTTTTAGTGAGAAAGGAGGGGGCTTTCTATGATCAGAAAGGACATAGTGGCACTTCTGGGGGAGGGCAAATGTGAGTAGTGGTTACATGGGTGTTGATTCTACAATTTACCAAGCTGCAAATTTATGTTTTCTGCTTGTGTTTCTGGATGTGTTATATTGCACAGTATAAAATATAAAAAAAATTTACCTTGCCTGTAGAAAGTTAAGAAAATAAGAAAAAATTACAAAATAGAAGAAGACAGACCACCCACGATCAGTCCATCAGAAAGTAACCACTGTTGACATTTCTATGTGAATCATTCTGGAAAGAGTTGACCTTGGTGGTTAAGGAGAGGACTTTGGAGTTAAATACACCCAGCAGGGTTCCGGTCTTGGTCTTGCCACAGGCTAAATGTGAGAACTTGAGCAACTGACCAAAGTTCTCATCTGCAAAGTGAGGGATGATGACAATACCTACCTTTGAGGGTTGTCATGGGGATCAAATTAAATAATGCACCACGAACACCCAGAAGGTAATAAATGCGCAATGTGTTAGCTGTTTTTAGCTCATTCCAGTCCTAACATTTTTTATGTGTATTATGTGTAACCTGTATATTATATACATGTATAATAAATATTTTATGAAATTGTGATTGCGCTGTTAACAATTGTGACTTGAGACAATCTTTTTAGGGCCACACCTGCGGCATATGGAAGTTCCCAGTCTAGGGGTCAAAACGGAGCTGCAGCTGCTGGCCTGCGCTGCAGCCACACCAGATCCAAGCTCCATCTGCAACCTCCAACGCAGCTCACGGCAATGCCAGATCCTTAACCCACTGAGTGGGGCCAGGGATCAAACCTACATCCTCATGGATGCTGGTTGGGTTTGTTAGCGCTGAGTCACAACAGGAACTCTGAGACTATCTTTTAAAAAATAGTGATTCCTTATTGAACTTCTCAGAGGGACAATTATGTACAAAACAGCCTGAATATTCTGATATGACTTCCAAAGCTGTCAGTAACCTGTCTGTAATCTTCTCCAAAGATGATCTGCCTCGGCTTTTGGTTACCACGTTTCCTTTGTCTGGTGCCCCTTTTTTGGGCTGTGCCCATGGCATGTGGAAGTTCCTGGGCCAGGGAGAGAACCCTTACCACAGCAGTGACCCAAGCCACTGTAATGACAATGCCAGCTCCTTAACCTCATATACTACAAGGAACTCCATCCCTTCTCCTTTTTTTTTTTCTGGTTGAAGTATCTCATTCTTTGGGACCTGTTCTCGTTGCTTCTCTGTGAAATGCTCCTTGGCTCCTCCAGATGAGAGAGCCATCCTCCACCTATGGATTTCCTGGGCAACAGACCCTCAGTGGAGAAGCCCACATTCGCTCCTATCTCCAAAGCACAGGTAGAACCTTGGTTAGTCCCTTACCAGGAAGGGTGAGGAACAGGTTCCAGACTTGTTTCCTGCTGATTTGAAAGCCAATAGAACTGAGTCTCAAGTGAAGGCTCAGGGTGGGAATAACCTACCCAAATGCCAGGGCCTTGAGCAGAATTTTCAACAGTTCAAGGCAGTCTGACTCTTTCCCTTCATCCAAAAGCTGAAAAGGATTGCAGATTCAAATACACACAGGCTTGTTCTCTCACACAGAAGAGGTCCAGAGCTGGTGGTCTGGCCTGGATCATGGGGCTGACTCAGGTCTGTCTGCTTTGCCACCTCGAGTGCATGGCCAGCCTTAAGTCACCTCATGCGACATGGCCATTAGCTATCCAGGCCAAGCCATAGGGCCAGGTCACAGAGGGAAAAAAAGTAGGTTAGGGGAATGTCTTCCTTCTAAAAGAATATTTCCAGGAGTTCCCATCATGGCTCAGCGGAAATGAATCCGACTAGGAATCATGAGGTTGTGGGTTTGATCCCTGGCCTCGCTCAGTGGGTTAAGGATCCGGTGTTGCTGTGAGCTGTGGTGTAGGTCGCAGACATGGCTTGGGTCCTGTGTTGCTGTGGCTGTGGTGTAGGCTGCCGAGTTGTAGCTCCGATTAGACCCCTGGCCTGGGAACCTCCATATGCTGTGGGTGCAGCCCTAAAAAAGCAAAATAAAATTAAATTACATTAAAATAAAAGAATATTTCCAAAAGTCCTAAACAGTTGTCTCCATTTCCATCCTATTGGGTGGAACTTAGTCACCTGGCTATATCTAGATTTAAGAGAGCCTGGCAAATATTGCTGCCCAAATACAACTGGCATCCTGTTGTCCTAAAGGAGGAAGGTGAGAAGGTTGTTGGGATAAGCGTCTCGCAGTCCCTGCCTCTCCTGGAAGGCTCTGCCAACAGGCAGTGTTACCTGCCTGGCTCTTACTTTTAAGGGCAGCTGGCACAGAGCAGGCACTTCTGGGGGTGTTGGTGGGGTGAGGAGTGTCAGTGTCACAAGAAAACATCCTGGAGTCCTGAAAATTCATCTGTCCTGAACTGCAGTGCTTTCCTCTGGTCTCGTACCTCTTTGTACTCTGGACTTCCCTGCCCTTGACCCCCTCCTGGAAGGAGAACCCCACCTCCAACCCCTCAGCTCCAAAATGCTATTCCCAGAAAACTTTAGAGATTTTTTTTTAAAAAAAATTACTCTGTACTTTTCAAGGTTCTTTTGCACACATGGTTCTGTTTTATTCTTAGCAAAGTCTGGTTTCGGGGTACCACAGCAGGTGGTGTTTGTGGATCTCGCCACGAGCTGTGGAAAGACTAGTGCGTTTAGAGGCCTCACATCACCTCATTCTCACAGTGGCCTGAGAGCCTGGAACTGCTGGAAACCCAGTTTTCACAGGAAGAAATGGATGCTCAGAGGGGTGCGTTCAGTTGCCCGAGATCACAGAGGGATTTAGTTAGGATTTGAGCCCTGTTCTGTTTGATGCCGAAGCCCCGGCTCCTTAACCATAAGGCTAGAGTGGCTCTTTTTCTCCTGAGAAAAAGGCCCCGAGAGACTTAAAATGACTTGGAAAAGGTTATAAACCAAGTGGGTGGTAATGACATCAAGATCCAGGCTCCCAACCCTCGCCACCATGGAGCAGCAGGGCCTCATCGCCCAGGATCTCAAAGTGCTACCCCAGGTAGGCTGACTGATGGGGGCCAGATTAGCCTCAGGTTCCTACCCCCTCCAGGGCATTCTAACCTAGAGGCGTCCAGGCTAATCAAGGCCAAAGGAAGATTGGTGAGGTTCTGGGAGAGGCTGCAGATTAGCGGGAGGGAGCCAGAAGCATCTTTTGATTTGTGAGCTAAACCTCTTTGATCTGAAAATCAATGGCAGTAAATGAGTTAGCCCCACAGTAACCTTTTTCTGCCATACTCTGTGAGCAGTAGCTCTTGAACTTGCTGCTGTCCCCAAGCATTGTGACTCCCTCCAGGACGGCTCCTGCAGTGGCCCCTGAGGAAAGGTCTGTAGCAGATGGAGTTATTGTGCCAACACCAAACAGGCAGTTTTTTTGTGGTTCCAGTCCATGGTGTGACTTTATATCTCTTCCCACCTCTTTGGCAGGGGCAACTGTCCCAGGGACTTAGCTGTAGGGAGAAGGCCCGGATTTAAGGGATCTGTATAGCAAATGCCAACTGGACCCTAGCAAACTTCTTGGAGACCCCATAGGGACCGCATGGGGCTATTTTAAGACTCTCCAGCCTCATTCAAGGACTGAGCCCTGTGCAGCCAGGCATTTGGGATGCACGGGCTACTGGGCTGAAATGCAGCCCTGGAGTTTGTCTGTCCTGTCGGTCACTCAGAGACTTGCACTGGCCGTCTGATCACTTTCAGGAGCACCCAGGATCAGCAGACTCAAAGCTGGAAGGGAATGCTGTTGTCTTCTTGTCCATTCCTGGATCTCCAGGCTAAACCATGGCAAACCACACCTACTGGGAATATCTTCCAGTTGTAAATAATTTGGCAGGAAGCCTCGTACCCTGCTTCAGTGCCTGGCACATCCTAGGTACTCAATGAATAAATACTGAATACATGAACAAATGGCCTCCATAACTCATGACTCTTGAGACTGGAAGTTCTGTAGGAAACTCTGAGAACTCACATTTGATCCTTGGCTCTACAGGAGTGGAGACCAGCTCATGGGTATTCCCGGCACTCTCCTCACTGAGCATGAGCCTGTTACCGGATCCCTTGTCCCGTCCCAGGTCCCAGGCGTTCCCTAGAGTCTGATGGGTATAGTATGGCTGTCAAGACCTTGAGTTTCAGCATCTTACAGATGTGACTCCAAATCCAGCTTCTGTTGCCTCTTAGCTGTGTGCCTTCAGGAAAATCGCTTCATTTTTTTGAGACTTGGTTTGCTCGCTAGTAGAATGGGGCAATTGTTGTCCCCAACTTTTGGGCTGTTTATAGCCTTGCCCCAGGTACTAGGAGCACCTGGCACCTAGTAAGAGGGTCAACACATCATAACGGTTATTGTGATGTCACCAGCGCAGTTGGCCTCTGGGTTGGTCACTCTCTCCTGCCCACCCTCATCTCTAATCCAGCCAGGTGGTCCCATTGCTCCAAGGCCAGAATTTTTCTAGTGGAACTTCACTAAGAAAAGAAGGATTGATGATGAACCCTTCTAGTGACCCAAAAAAAAAAAAATTTAAGCAAAGAAGTCTGATTTGACTGGCTTAGCTTACCTGGCACACAGCTCTAGAAGGCTTCTCTTTCCTCGTATTTGTTTGAGTATCCTCAACAATAATTCATTATTCTTGGATTAGGGGTTTCTTTATTGTATCCCACTATCACCCTGGCTCAGGGGATGCAGTGCTGGCTTAGACAAAAACAGTTAAATATTTGGAACGTCAGATGGTCATCGGTGCTCTACAGCCAAAGACCACCAGAGGTACAACTGTAGTTGAGCAAGGTTGGCTTTATGGGCTCTTGGCAATTTCAGAAATTGTGCCCTGGAGGACTGAGGGGCTTCTCAGGAAGATGTTTGAAAGGACTAATTACAGGATTTGGGATTGTGTCGGGTAATTTGGGGGAGAGTTCAAGGAACTGGGGCTTTGTTCCAGATCAAATGCTGTGAGGAAGTAGGGATAATTCTCCAAGTGGGGTATCTCTATTAGTTTCCTGTTGCTGCTGTAACAAATCACCACAAACCCAGTGGCCCAACACAACAATTATTCATCATGTTACAGTCCTGGTGGTCATAAGTCCAAAATCAGTCTCACTGTTAAAAGGCAAGATGTCCTCTGGACTGGTTCCTTCTGGAGGCTCCACGGGAGAATCTGTCTTCTCGCCCTTCCCGACTTCTAGAGGCCGCCTGCATTCCTTGGCTTGTAGCTCCTTGCTCCATCTTCAGCATCTGCAGCCCAGTATCGTCACATCCTGTCTACTGACTCTGGCCTTACTGACTCCTTCTTATAAGGGCCATTGTAATATTATTGGGCCCACTTCAATCACTCATGATAATCTCTCCAACTACAAATCTTCAACTTAACCACATCTACACATTCCCTGTTGCCACTTGAGGCGACATGTTCACAATGTCTTAGAATTAGGCTATGGATCTCTTGGGGGGGGGGTATGTTATTCAGGCTACCACCATGTCTAATCATTCTTATCCAGGAGTCAAGGGGACTGGAGCAAAGCCAGAGCTATGGTAAAGTAGCAGCATTCACTCATTTGAGCCAGAGTATGGGGATACTTGGGTGTTTTTGGGTTTTGGACCATGTTCATACTTTTGTCTGTGTTTAACCATGATTAGGGAATGGTCCTGTTTTTGTCTTGACCCATCACAGACACAGAGTGGCCTTGTCTGGTGGTGCGGTTCTGTGAAACTGTTTATGGTCATCCAGAGAATACCATGGCTCAGCTTCCAGTGCCAGGCAAGTTCTTGGCTGTTGGGGCTCTTTGTTCTTCTTCCTGGTGATGACTTCTATGAAGAAAAGCAAGGCGGTTCGAGGGGGATCAGGTGCACAGTGGTGGGTGTGCTTTTATTTTATAGACCTCCTCAGGGAAGGCCTGCCTCACTGATGAAACTGACATTTGAGCAGAAACTTAACAGCTAAGAAGGAGGAGGCGATGTGGTCGGAGTGAAGTGCATTCCAAGCAGAGGTATCGTCAGCTGCAAAGGCTCTGAGATGGGGATGCTGTGATGGTGGGTATGGTGTGGGAGAAAGGCAACGAGGTCAGTGATGGCTCGAGAAGTTTGGGTCTGAGCACCTGGCAAAACGGGGTTTCCATTTTGTGAGATGTTAAGGCCTGCATTTTACTGTGGGAGGAATTTAATTTTTAATAAACTTTTAATGTTAGAATAGTTTTAGATATATGAACAAATTGTGAAGATAATAGAGAATTTCCATATACCTTATATTCTGTTTTCCCTATTTCCCTATTTTTTTTTTTTTTTTGCTTTTAGGGCCGTACCTGTGGCATATGGAAGTTCCCAGACTAGGGGTCCAGTTGGAACCATAGCTGCCAGCCTACACCACAGCCACAGCAATGCAGGATCCAAGCCCCGTCTGCAGCCTACACTACAGCTAACCCCACCGTCAGATTCTCAACCCACTGAGAGAGGCCAGGGATCGAACACGCATCCTCATGGATCGTAGTCATGTTTGTTAACCACTGAGCCACAACGGGAACTCCCCAGTTTTCCCTATTCTTAACACATACTAGTATATGTTTGTTAAAATTAATGAACCAGTATTGATACACTCTTGTTGACAAAAGTCCATCCATTATCCAGATTTATTTAGTTTTTACCTAATGTCCTTTTTCTGTCCTAGGATCCCATCCAGGGCACCATATGACATGAACAGTCATGTGTCCCTAGGCCTCTCTCAACTGTGACAGTTTTTCAAACTTTACCTGTTTTTTTTTGTTTTTGTTTTTTGATGAACGTGGCAGTTTTGCGGACTGCTGGCCAAGTATTTTGTAGAAAATCCCTCGGTTCGGATTTGTCTGATTTTTTTTTTTTCCTTTGTGATTGGAGCTGTGGGTTGAGGGAGACTGCAGTTAAAGTGCTGTTCTCATCACATCATATCAAGGGGACAGTCTATCAACAGGAACTACTACCATGTGGGTGTTAAACTTGGTCATCTGGATGAGACAATGTGTTTTAGTTTTTTCTACTCTGAAGTTACTCTCTGCCTCCTTTCCATGCTGTACTCTCTGAAAGGGGGTCATTCTGCACAGACTACACTTAAGAAACATCACGCTCCACCTCCTTGAGGGCAGAGGATCTTCATAAATTATTTCAAATTCTTCAGCATTTAGCTAGTTTCCTCCATTTATTTACGTACTCATTCAATCATTAATATTAGTATAGACTCACAGATTTTTATTTTATACTTTGGGTTTTAATCTAGCAGATCTTTATTTTGTGGCTGACGTTGTTCCAGCTTTGACCCTTGAGAGCTCTTTCAGTTGGTTTCTGTGTCTTTTTGGACATACCCCCATCAGACTTACCTTCTCCTTCCTGAGCACCTTTGGACAGAGGAGGCCAGTTCTATGGCGGAAAGTGACAGTGACCTTTCACTGTTCTCTGTTCTCAGGCAGGTAATAGAAGGAAGGCCAAGGGCTTGGGTGCAGTACAAGCAGGATAAGCAGGAACTCTAACTGGAAAGTGTATGGCCTCCCTAAAGGGAACAGCTGCTCCTGAATTCCAGCTGAATGTGTTTCCATGCACTAGTATTCTCAGATATTTTCATTTTGTCAAAAAAAGGTGGAAATTAACATTTTTATGTGAGAACTCCCAGTTTATAGATTGAGGAAATTCATTCTAATAATCCTCCCCTGCCCGACCCCTGCTCTGTGCCCTCAACATTCCCCAGCCCACCCCCATCCCTAGGTCTGATCCAACCTGTGGGCTGTTGGTTTGCAGTTTTTGTTTTATAACAACCCAGTGGATTACATAGAATGGCAGCCCCCATTTAAGAGATACTGTTTCATGCTTGCTACTCTTAATCTTTTTAAAAATTCAAGAGTGGGACTTTAGCCTGCAACTCTCACCACTTAAGAATAATTTCTCTAAAATATGCCTTCTGGCTAGTGAAATTACTGAAGTGTAGAGAATGCATGCATAAACGTTAAGCTATGTAGGCATTACTTTACTTTTTAAAGCTACCTTGTTTAAGAAAAAAGAAAGGAATGTATTATCAGAAAACTCTTTGGTCTTTTGGAGCCTGCCTTGATATGAACAGTAAGAGCAGAGGGACAGGGGAGTTCCCCTTCAGTGGTAATGTCTGACTAGGATCCATAAGGACACGGGTTTGATCCCTGGCCCCGCTCAGTGGGTTAAGGATCTATTGTTGCCATGAGCTGTGCTGTAGGTCACGGGTTGCGACTTCAATCCTGCAGTGCTGTGGCTGTGGCGTAGATCGGCAGCTGCAGCTCCAGTTGGACCCCTACCTGGGAACTTCCATATGGCAGACATATGGCCCGAAAGAGCAAATAAAAAAAAAAAAAAAGAAAAAGAAAAAGAAAAAAAGAAAAAAAAAACGGTGGCAGAGGGACAGGACAACACAACTCAGAAACTTAGAACTGGGACACAGACCGTCTTTCATGTCTAGGTCACTGCATTGAATCAAGCCGAAGGCAAAACTGTCCAAAACATGGAAACATCAACTGCTGCTCCGTGGACTGTGTGTGAAGGACTGGATCTTGATTTGCTATCATATTTAGTTTTTCGGTACCACTTTGTGGCTGAACTTAGATGCCACCCTTCATAACAAATATGCAAATGCTACCAGCATTGTCATTTCCTGTTTAGTGGCTGTAGACACCAAAGTGGAGACAGAATGGGCTGCTGTGTTTAAAGAGACCAAGAAGGAGCCAAGATTCAAGTCTTGATCTTGAAGTTAGGGCCTCTTCTTAGCATGAGTAATAGAGTATTTCCTAGTTGTTATGTGTTCTTATGTTGCCGTAATGATTCTTAACGCAGCTTTGTACCACCTGTGTTCTTACCTATGCAGTTTAAAACAATTGATCCATATTTTTGCTTAAATAATTTATTTTATGGGGAAAACTTATTACCATTTATCCAAAACTCTTAGTACTTGCCATCAATAGAAGGTAACAAGGAGACATGATAAATTACTTAAGCGTTCCAGTTTTTAAATGTTTATCCCATGGATTAATTATACTTTTTTTGCCATCAATGGAATGCCTTAGGCCTAAATGCTTCTGTGAGGAAAGAAGAGTATGCCTAGCCCCGATTATATGTAGGCAATAGTCAGCTTCATCATTCTCTTGCATTTTTTTGTGGGAAGCTGTTTGTTCACTTAATTCATTCACTGATTTAACAGTCATTAGATCTCTACTCTAAACCAGGCAGAGATTCCCAACCCTATGACCCCTCTTAAATGAGATTAGTTCCTTGAGTCATGAATGCTGGGACGTTTTGCCCTGATTTTTGTCAAGTTCCTGTGGCTGCAAACTGGGCTGATCTTCAGCCAGGATACCCTGATATAGTCACACCAGTTGCTTCTAGCTGATGTCTGCCCTGATTGCTCAGGGAATCTGGTTCAAATGGCTGGCTGTTAAATATTTTGAATATAACTCTTAGTGGCAAGTATCAGAAATTTATTCAAATTAGTTTAAGCAAAGGGGCATTCATTGGAAGGAGCTGAGATCTCAAAATCTTTTGAAGGCTGAAGAATCAGGCTGGTGATTTGGCAGAACCAAGGCCAATCCTGAGTGTCATGGTGCAGGAGACACCAACGTGGTCAGGACCAATGCTGGTCATGAAAGGACCCCACAAATGTCAGTCTTTTCCCTCTCTGGTCAGGACTGAAATCCAGAGGGTATCTGCTGCAGGCTTTGGTCCCTGAACACAATTCGAGTAGCAAAGGGCAAGGCCCAGGTTATTACATCTCAAAGAAAAGGGGTAAATTCTCAAAAGGACATAGAGGTGCTTTTAGGAAAAAGGAGTGTATGCTGGGTAATCAAAAGGCAAGATATATCCCCCTCCTATTTTTTTTTTTTTTGGCCACACTTGCAGCATGCAAAAGTTCCTGTGCCACAGCCGTGACAACACTGGCTCCTTAACCCATTGAGCCAGCAGGGAACTCCAAGATGCGTCTAAATATATTGCCTTTTCAGATCTAGAGAAGAAAAACTTAGGTCCCTTGCTGATTAGTGGAATGACTGTGGGATGGGAAGAAAATGAGTTTTGCCATAAACCATAAAGCTGGAAAATAAAGGCGATATTTACCCTCTAACTATTTATGACAAAGAAGTGCCTTTTGCTATTTCAAGGATTTTATATCTTCATGTTGCATGATTGTGCTAACTAAACTTGTGTATTGAATGAGAAATATCGTTGTACCAGGAGCGACAGCTTCTCATTTTTCCGCTATGTTCAACTCTGAGCTTCCTGTAGGTAAAATAAACCCCTCCCCACAGATGTATCATTTAACAAAAAGGGTATTTATCTCAGATCTTTCACTGAGTAACCAGTGAGAAGACATCTTTGACAAGATGCTTTCCAGGAAAACCTTCTGTGGTCTGAGGCCAAGACAGATTTCCCAGGGTCTCTCCTGGGGGGATGTGGCCCAGGCTGGTATTCTAAAGCAGATGAATCCGTAGAGGCCTCCCCAGTTCACAAGCACTCCTACCGAGGTACCAACTTTGAGGTAGTACTCCTCAATTTATCAGCCTTGTGGGGACAAATAGAATTGTCTAGTATCAGGGAGAGTGAACCCCAGATATCTGACTGAATTTTTAACTCAATATTTTTTGGTATTTGAAGTGCCAACTTAAGATCCCCAGAGGTGAGGCTTACTGGGCCTCTGGAACTGTGGCTAGACCAGGAGAAATGGCATGTGTGAATTTAATCAAAGGGAGATACCAATGATCAGTCAAGCCAGAAATAGTTTGAGAATGGATTTTTCTAAGGAAAAGTGATCTAATGGATCAGTGGTTTTCTTTCTTTTTTTTCCTTTTTCTTTTTCTTTTTTCTTTTTTCTTTTTGGAGCTGCACCAGCGGCATATGAAGGTTCCCAGGCTAGGGATCCAATCACAGCTATAGCTGCTGGCCTATGCCACAGGCACAGCAACGCCAGATCCGTAACCCTCTGAGCAAGGCCAGGGATCAAACCTGCAACTTCATGGTTGCTTTGAATTTGTCTCCGCTGTGCCACAACGGGAACTCCAGATCAGTGGTTTTCTAACTTTTGACATATGTGTATGTACTAATATAAATCTCAGTATACAGACAGAGGGTTCATGAAACTACTTACCCTGATGGAGCATTTTTTTTTGTTGTTGTTGTCTTTTTAGGGCTGCACCTATGGCATATGGAAGTTCCCAGGCTAGGGATCGAATCGGAGCTGTAGCTGCTCCAGCCTACACCACAGCCACAGCAATGCCAGATCTGAGCCACATCTGCAACCTATACCACCGTGCACGCCAGCGCTGGATCCTTAACCCATTGAGTAAAGCCAGGGATGGAACCCATGTCCTCATGGATACTAGTCAGTTTTGTTACCACTGAGTCATGATGGGAACTCCTGATTGAGCATTTTTATTCCATTCTTTTCTTTTTAAAATGCTGGTAATGGAGTTCCCTCAAGGTGCAGTGGGTTAAGGTTCTGGAGTTGTCAAAGCAGTGGCTCAAGTTGCAGGTTCTATCCCTGGTCTGAGAACTTCCATATGCCGAGGGTGCAGCCAAAAAAAAAAAATGCTAGTCATAACCCTCTAGTATTGATTTTGCTACATCCACTCTAATATAGATGGTCCAAGTTCAAAGCCAGCAACTCTTGCCCTGTTTGTGTTAGTAGAGCTGTCCACAGTGCTGATTTATGCCCCTACATAGATTTGGTGTGTGAAAAAAGGCATCCTAAAACCTCTCGAGTTAGCCACCAGAAGATGTGTGTTTATGCTCAGTTTCCCCTCTTCCCACCCTGAAAAATATTCTCTGATTACAGGGCTGGTGTATCAGTGCAGAATCATGTGCAACGAAAACAGTCCTGGCTAGCGGTCAGCCACCGTACTGAGCCCTTTGCCTATCTTACCCCTCCTAAGCCTTGTAATAACTCTTTTTGCAAGAGGTAGACACCATTCTTACCTTTCAGATAAATAAGTGGATTCCAAGGATGTTTTAGAACTTGAGAAGGTTATGTGGTTATGTGGAGGTAGAGAAGGGATTTAAATCCAGACCTGTCTGACTTCAAAGATTTTATTTTATTTTCATTTTTGTTACAATTGTTAATTTTTTTTAGTAGAAGTTTTTTTTTTAATGATGATTTTTATTTTTCCCATCATAGCTGGTTTATAGTGTTCTGTCACTTTTGTACTGTACAGCAAAGTGACCTAGTCTCACACACACACATTCTTTTTCTCACATTGTCCTCCATTGTGCTCCATCACAAGTGACTAGATATAGTTCCCTGTGCTATCCAGCAGGATCGCATTACTTATCCACCCCAAATGCAATAGTTTGCCTCTATTAACCCCAGACTCCCAGTCCATCCCACTCCCTCCCCCTTGGCAGCTATAAGTCTGTTCTCTCTCCAGGTGACCTCAAAGATTTTAAATAAAACGTTGAGAACACTGTAACCCAGTATAATGGAAAAAATAAAAGTTGTTTAAAATAATTCTCCTTAAGATGTGTAAGTATAGGAGTTGAATAATTTAGATCAACTCCACTGTGCAGTATTTACCTTTTCACAGAAGGTCCAAATAACAAGACTCACCCCGGGGCCCAGAGCCGTGGAGGAATGTCACAGCGCGGAGCTGCCTGTGAGGATCAGGGCATGACTGGCCAATACTGAGGACGAAGCCTTGCTAATGGCCAAAACCACGTTCCTCTGAACCCAAAGCACCCTGCCCTCTAGGGAGAAGTGCTTCTCTTATGTGTTGAGGGATTGCTAAACACAGCAGGCCATCCTGCAGCAAAACACCCCCTCCACATGCCTCTATGTTTGTTGGCTTAGAGAAAATCCAGCCAAAGAGAACATGGGCAACTTAAGAGCGTGACAAGAGAGCACACATGTTCAAAGAGCACCTCTACTGGCAAACCGTAAATATACCCTCTAGCTCAAAGCACGGAGTTTAATATAGCTACGTAAATGCTGGTATTATACCAGGGCAAACTTCCCCAAGGTCACCTGGGCATTGCAATATTTTACAGTCCAGACATCTGACATGAACCAGATGGCTCCCTTCTTTTTTTATAATAACATGTTTACTTCTTCTCGTCCTCCGTCTGACATTTATGGAGTACCTGGTCAGATGAGCAAAGAAAAATAATTCAAGGCTCATCTGCTATTGAGGCTGATGCAATCTCCTCCCTTCCAGAACCGCCTGTTACACGGCTTTGTGCATCGCCTAAGGCCTCACTTGCCTCTTTCTGTTCTTCTTTTCTGTTTCTGCAAACTCCTCCCTACTTTCTCCAGAGACGGCTGCAAATTAATGTGTGCATGGGGACCCTCCTGTGATGACAGTCAGGATTTTAGAGAAGTGAGTTTCTGTGTAGAAATGATAGGCTTGGCTCCCTGTAGTTCTTCAATTTCTGTTCAAACATACTGATTAGAACTCTATAAGCAAGCTAAGTCTCAAAAGAGAGTGGTCTTTACATACAAAAAGTAGTTAGGAACTCTACTTACATTGTGGGTTAATATTTCTTTTCTTTTTTCTTTTTTTTCTTTTTCTTTTTTTTTGTCTTTTTGCCATTTCTTGGGCCGCTCCTGTGGCATATGGAGGTTCCCAGGCTAGGAGTCTAATTGGAGATGTAGCCTCCGGCCTACGCCAGAGCCACAGCAACGCGGGATCCGAGCCACGTCTGTGACCTACACCACCGCTCATGGCAACGCCGGATTCTTAACTCACTGAGCAAGGGCAGGGATCGGAGCCACAACTTCATGGTTCCTAGTTGGATTCGTTAACCACTGAGCCACAATGGGAACTCCGTGGGTTAATATTTCTTACCCTTTGTTCTTTATCTGTATCTGCCCTCAACCTGCATTCTCTTATTTACTGTACAGAATTCCTGAGAATATTTTGCTGTCGACTGCTTATCAGAGTTCATAAGTAGCACATATATAGTTTTGGTGGTTGATCAATTAGTAGTCTGTAAGAACAGGTATCTCTTTTGATCTCCCATTGACTGCACATGGCAGGTGCTGAATACATGTATGTTGAAGTGATTACATTAAAAATGATCTGGGCAATACCCACATGATAGTTTTAGTGCCAAGATGTCGAATATAACTTGGGTCTGTCTATAAAGGGTTTTCATTGTTCCTGGATGGTAGAAAGTGGGACATTCTCAAAAGAAAATAGCCCTAAAATGAGAACTCTGAGCGTCAACAAACATCTCTGGATTAGAGGCAAAGGCCATATCAGCCAGTGTCAACCACCCTCTTTTCTGATAGTGCCCTTTTTCTTGTTTTAGGATGTGATTATGGGAATACAGGAGAAATAAGAAAGCTAAAACCAAGAAATATTACAGTGGGAGAAGTTTGGGGGACACTTGGACAGATTACGAGTGTGTGAGTTACATGGAAGATGATGAAAGTCTTGTTCCCATCCCTGGGCAGACATCGATTATCAGTAACATCTCCTAGAATCGCTCAGTTCAGAAGACTGCTCTCTCTTCCCTGTACTGGCTCAGAACCCCTGGGTTCTTAGAATTTCAGAGCTAGAAAGATCTTTTGATGTCACTGAGTCCAAGGGATCTTGTTTCATAAATGAGTCTTAGGCTCCTTGAACTCCTTCCTCTCTTCATTAACTCAACCTCTGTATCTTCAAGATCTACGAGGTGCCAGGTGCTGAGCTTGTGTCCCTTCAGGGCCACAGCGGTAAACAAACAGAAAATGTTCTAAGTACGCTCTTTGCTCTTAGAAAGTTTATATTCTCATGGAGTGACATAGACAGAAAACCAGTCCAACAAATATATAATAATTTCAGGCAATGGTGAATACTGGGAAGAAGATAAAACAAGGTCATAAGACTGTCACTGGGAAAGGGTTGGCCATTGAAGAAGGGAACATGCCTTTATGATGAATATTTGAAATGAGAACTGAATGACAAGGAGTCAGCCTTGCAAAGATCAAAGTGAAGAATTTTCTAGCTGCCTCTCTGGCAAATACTGCAGGGTGGGCATAAGTTATATCAAGAACAGAAGGAAGGCCAGGGTGACTGGATCACAGCAAGGGAAGGGAAGAGGAGCCACAAGGTGGGAGAGATGGGCAGTGGTCATGTCATGCATGGCTCTTTGAGTCAGGGCAAGTGTTTTGGATTTTGTTCTTTGTGCAATGGGAAACCACTCAGAAGTGTTAAGCATGGAATCAAAGTGATCTGATAGTTTTTTTTTTTTTTTGGTCTTTCTGCCATTTTCTTGGGCCATTCCCAGGCTAGGGGTCGAATCAGAGCTGTAGCCACCGGCCTACGCCACAGCCACAGATCTGAGCTGTGTCTGCGACCTACACCACAGCTCATGGCAATGCCGGATCCTTAACCCACTGAGCAAGGCCAGGGATCGAGCCTGCAACCTCATGGTTCCTAGTTGGATTCATTAACCACTGAGCCACGATGGGAACTCCGATCTGATATTATTTTAAAAGGGATCCTCTGAGCTGTCTAAGAAAAATGGTCTGTTGGAGATGGTCCCAGAAAAGGATGACATATAGGCACAAGGCTTCTGCTATGATCTACATGAGTGATAACTCCTTAATCATATAGTGAGTTAATGGCAGCACCAGGGGTTAAAAAACTAGGGTTTTTTTTTTTTTCCCCAACAGTAAATGGATTCAGTACAGTTGGAACAATTACAAAAAGAACAAGTCATTGTCATTTCTTAAGTGCTGAGTATGGCCGAGCTCTGTTCAACCTGCTTCATATGCTTCATTTTGTTTAATAGCTGTCATAGTTATGTAAGGTAAATTCTATTCTCCTGTTTTATTGATAAGGAAACTGAAGCTTCAAGAATTGAAGTATACTGAACAAATGATACAAAAGAACTTATATACAAAACAGAAAAAGACTCAAAGATTTTGAAACCAAATTTAGGGTCACCAAAGGGGACATGTTGGGGAGAAGGATAAATTAGGAGTTTGGGATTAACATATACATACTACAGTATATAAAATAGATAAGTAACGAGGACCTACTGTATAGCACAGGGAAATCTCAATACTCTGTAATAGCCTATATGGGAAAAGAAGCTGAAAAGGAATGGATATATGTATATGTATAACTGATTCACTTTGCTGGACACTGGAAACTAACACAATCTTGAAAGTCAACAATTCAACACAAAATTTAAAATTAAAAAACTTTTTAATTCCATCCGTGTTGCTGAAAATGACATTATTTTGTTCTGAACTAGACCAGATAAGCAGCCTTGGGGCTGTGGAGGCAGAAAGTTCTCATAGTTTCCTTGGTCCACCTGTGGTCCGGTGGTCTCTGAAATCCAAGTTCATTGCGTTCGCTCTCTGTGCTCTTACACATGATGGTCAGCAGGGGGCAGTGTAGCCAATCTGTTTCTTGTGAGGGAGGGGTTGTCTGCTTTTCTCAGGAGGGTCTGGGGAAGTTTCTATAGCCTAAAAGTGCTCTCCTCTGGGCAGGTTCTGGGTGCAGGAACCCCCCTTTTCTCTTCTTCGGGATCTCATTCTACCTGCTCTCCTCGTCTCCTGTTCTGCTTCCTCACGTCCTCTCTCCACCTCATAGCCCGTGTCTCACCTTTATCTTTGCAAAGGAAGTTCATACTCATTTTCTCCTTGGGTCATCCTAAATATTCTGAGAGAGAGACAGGGTCAAGTTAAACACTTACCATTTGCAAGTGAAGAAACAGAGGCCGTGCCCAGTCTCTAGCCCCCGTTCTGTCGTCCACAGTGCACCCACAGGACGTGAAAGCCAGAGCCGAGACTGATCTTATTTCCCATTCAGAGAAGGCTATTATGCCTTTGGAATTAGAGCAAAAGCTGCCAGAGCAGGAAACTGGGAAGGGACTCGTTCAGAGTTGTGGACTCTGGGGTCCTCTCGAGTTCATAGAGCTCTCCACTGAAAGGAGGCGCAGTCAAAGGGCTAAACCTTGGATACACACTTGGGACTAGGTAGCTATAGATCCACCTCTGTGCTTTTTAAGAAAAGAAGCTACCAGAACCTCTGGCTCAGAGCCCAGCTGGTTGGAGGGAGCCAACCAGAGTTAAGGCTGTGTCCTTTGGGCAGAACTGCTGGATTGTGAGCAAATTTCTTCATGTCTTTAATTAAGTCTCAGTTTCCTTCCATATAAGGGGCCGTTGTAATAGAGCAGTTGTGACATAGTCCACACATACCAGTGTTGACATTGGTATTAACATAGGAGATTTACTGTTTCCATAGCTACTCATGGATTGATTACCTCGATGGCTCCAGTTAATGACTCCCTGTAACCACCCCTTTGGAGGGAGAATTTCTGGTCTCTGCCCCCTCTGACTCCAGACTGGTCTTTGTCTTGCTTTGGACAATAGGATGTGGGACCTGTTAGTTTCATGCTTAGACCTCCAGGGGCCCTGCATTCTTCTGCAATCTCTTGCTTGCTTGCTTTTGAAACCTTCTTCCTACTGTACAAAAAAGCTAGGGCTACCCTGCTGGAGGCCGAGGACCACAGAGAGCACAGGCCAGTTGTCCTGTCTGAGGCCATCAGACCAGGCTACAGCCCATAGACCCCTAAATGTGTGAGAGCCCCATTAAGACCAGCAGGACCACCTTCCTGACCCACAGCTGACCGGAGGTACATGAGTAAGTCCAGCAGACACCAGAAGAACCGCTCAGCTGACACATCCAGACTCATGAGCAATAACACATACTTACTGCTTCCCGTTGCTTAGTTCTGGGAGAGGTTACTATGCAGCCATCGCTAACTGATACTGTTCTTAGAGTTCTACGTAGGCCCATTGAAGGAGGTGGGTTATGGTGGGTGAAACTATTTAGAACTTTATTAACAACATTATTTAAAGCAACTTGATATTTTCAGAGTCTCAAGGTAGGGACAGTACATAGCAGGTCAGAGTAAACGCTGGAATAAAACAGACCTGGTTCCAAATACCTGCTCTGCCACTTGTTAAATGTGCACCTTTGGTCAAATCTTTGAGCTTTTCTATGACTCAATTTCCTCTTCTGTAAAATGGAGATAATAACAGTTATTGGGAGGGTAAAATCAGGCAGTGCATGCCTTGTGTTTAGTGTGGTGCCGGGCACATAGTGAGTGCTCAAGAAATAATATACACTCTGGCTGAAAATGATGAACTTAAACTCCAGAGGACATCTCTGCATACAGCTGTGTGGTTGCTGTAGATCCAACTGGTAACACAGGACAGAATTTTGCAATTCATATGACGCTTTGATTAAAAAATATGATCACATATTTTTTTCTTCCTTTCTTTAGTTATAACAGTGACATATATCTTAAACAAAATCTCTTCTAGGGAAAAACTCCTGATTCAAAGAAAACTTGTATTGTGAGTTATGACTTATAATTATGAATATCGATCTCTACCTCAATGCATCAAAGTAGACCTTATTTTTTTTAAAGAAAGAAATGTGCACACCATGCTCCTTTGTGAGACAGGGGCATAAATCTATTTTTGTTGCAATTGTAACAATTTACCTCATATTCCATTGAACAAGGAAACAGAGCAATCATCCAGAGTATCTAATATAGGAAAAAAATCGTCTGACTCTAGAGCTCCCATGCAAAGTTTCACTCAACAGGGGATCTCCAAGGGAATCAGATTTCCATTTAATGTTCAAGGCAAAACTTCCTTCAGTGATCAATCACTCGCCGGCTTTCCAATGGCACTCATTGACGTTATTCTGAATGGAGAAGGAAAATTGGGGGGAGCGAGGGTGGAAATTCTGTCCTGGAAGGGACGCTGCATCAGCTCCTTGTGCATGAGCATTCACTGATTTTGTTACCTCTCATTTAAAAGGTAATAAAAATAAGCCTGACCCTTTCCCTAAGCAGTGCCTCCTGGCCTCTTTTGTTGTGTTTTTTTTGTCTGGGTCATACCGTTGGAGCATCTGATGTTACATGCATACCTGCGAATACCCACAACACTCTGTGCCCACGGTCAAGTGTTCCCAGTCCCCTGGAGTGTTTCAAGGAGCTCCATGGTCTTGTTCCAGAGGGAGGGGCAGGTTCCCCAAACCCCATTACCTGGTAGTGGATCCAGCCCCTTGTCACACGGATCAGACAGAAGTTCTCCATCCGTGTGTGTGTGTGTGTGTGTGTGTGTTAGCTCAGGGATCACAGTGGACACACTTGACATTATCACGACAACTTGTCTGTGAGTTTGGCAGTGATACGGACTCCCCAGGGGGCTCACCAGGCGATCTGCAATCACAGCAAAGTTTGTGCGAGGCTGCCATGTGACTCCTGCTCAGGGGATCCTGAAGTTCTTAGGTCCCGCTTTCCTGCGACCTCTCACTCCCTGAGGGCAGCATGTGGTCGAGGGGAGAAGGAGGTGAGCTCTGGGGCAGCAGAGAGCCGATGGGCACCCAGGGTCCAGCAGTGGGGCTGCACCAGGTGTTTATGGTGAGTTCCCTCTGGATTGGTTGGCATTTGGACCTTGTTGGTGGCTCAACATTACGATTATCATCCTTGGTTATGAGTGACGGAAACCTACCTTTTTATAGTACCTCTCCAAATCCAGGGGAGGCAGGATAGCATGTCTGCCTGTCTGTCTGTCTTCCTCTCTTGCTGCACAACCCTTGCCCCCACCCCCTATGACTCTCTCCTTTTTTTTTTTTTTTGGCCACACTTGTGGCATGTAGAAGTTCCCTGGCTAGGGGTCAGGTCTGAACCACAGCTATAACCAGAGCCACAGCAGTAATAACATGGGGTCTTTAACCCACTGAGCCACGAGAAAACCCCTCTCTCTGCTTATTTTTGATCACAGTAGATGACGGCAGCCCCATCGCTCCTGTTAATATCGTTCCATTTCAAGCCTCTAGTAGAAACCATCCAGGGTCTCTGGATCACAATTCTGAATTCCTGGGGGAACGTATCTAACTGGCCACCCGGTGTCCATCTCTAGACTGTGGCTAAGGGGTCATAGTCCCATTATACACTCATACTGTTTAGCCTACGCCTGTGAGTGGTGGGAGGGGGCAGTTACCTGAGAAAGACGCTGTGGTGGGTGGCTTCTGAAATGGCTCTCAGTGATCACTGCTTCCCGGCATCCACAACTCTGTGAATTTCCTCCCCTTGGATGTGAACTGAATTTAGTGACTCTTGTTGCTAATGAACAGGCTATGCCAAAATTAGCTTACAAAAGACTGGGCCTTCCATCTTGCTCAGACTTGTTCTCTCTGGTTCTTGTTTATTTGCTCTGATAAAACAAGCTGCCATGCTGTGTCCTCTGGAGAGGTCCATGGGGCAAGGAACTGAAGGTGGCATCTGGCCAAGTGCCTGCAAGGAGCTAAACCCTGCCAGCAACCACGGGCATGAACTTGGAAGCAGATGCTTTCCCACCTGAGCCTTGAGATGACTGCAGCCTGGCTGACACCTTGATTGTAGGCTTGTGAGGGACCCAGAGCCACAGGCAGGCAGCTGGGCGCAGAAACTCTTAAGATAGCAGATGTTCTAAGGTGCTAAGTTTTATTCCATCAATCTGGAAGTCTCCCTCCCTAAGCTACTAAATTTTGGGCTAGTTTGTTATGCAGCAATAGATCACAGCAAGGCACGTGATGACCAGAGAGACTCTGAGGTCAGATAACCTATGTCTTGTCCTAATGTCACCTGTGTCAGCTGTGTGGATTTGGGCAAGCTAGTAAACCTGTTTAAGTCACTTTCTCTTCTACAAAATAGAGATAATAGTAATAATGTGGTTGTTGGGAGGATTAAATGAGTGACCCAGTACCAGCACTCCTTTACCTCATTAATATTCATCCATTAATTAACATTAGCAATTTTGATAAAGTGTAACCATTTCACAGCTTTCACAGCTCTTGTTCACCCTATACACTGGGGTTATTGTTGCCTCAGTTTCTTCTTCAAGATATCAGGCATGATACAGAGAAGAACCTAAAATATCTAAAAATCTCTTTGAAGCAAATGGTTACTTAACTGCTAAGTATGGAGGACTATTTTCATTTTACTCATTTTGATTTTATCGTACAGAACAATTCTTATCATGGAAAAATCAAATAAGAGAATCTGTGCGCTCCGATTCAAAACATCAAAAAATATGAACGTTGATAGAATTTGTTTTTGCAGCTTCCTTCACACAAAGGCATCCAACAGCCTTCTGCAGCCAATTATTTTGTGCGTGGAAATGCCAGGGCGCTACACAGGCGGCAATCCATCACCGAGACGACGAGCCTGAAGATGAAGAATACAGGGATGATCATTGGTGCTTAAAAGGTTTCTGCCTTTTGAGGCCGAAGCCCATGTGTCAAGGGTTTGATGGGATTTGCTCATTAATTCCAAGCTCCAGTGCTCAGTTACCATGTTTTCATTACTCCTTGGGGATGCTGTTTTTCTCCCGCTGGGAGCTGTGGACTTTGTGTGATGGCCGGAGATGTCAGATTTGCAAATCTCCCACCCACCTCACCTCCATCTTTCCCTCACTCCATCCCAAAGCCCCTGCACCCGTCTTCTTCTGAGATGCTGTGTCTTTATTACAGTACCTGGGACTCAGCCTGCCTACCCACATCCCTGCTCACTCACACTGGTGGGCTGCTTCCTTCCTGAGCCTGGCTGCAGGGTGGGGAGCAGCTCCCTGTTTCTCCCACTTCTGCTGTCCTAAAGTCAAGTACAACAGAAGCCCTTTCTGTGTTAAGGGTGACACTGCTCCTTGCTGAGAAAACACAGGGCAGCAGAAGGAGTAAATAAGAGGTGTGGTAGCCAGATAACTTTCAGGAAAACACTAGGCTCCTGAAAGGAGCCGGCCACTGCCCCAAGGCTGGGGTCTGCTGACTTCATCTTATTTCATCTCCTCTCCCACCTAACCCTGTTCCTAAGGATGGTAGGGTGAAATGGCCAGTCTCCTCATCATTACAAAGCAACACCTTTTTTTTTTTTTTTGCTTCCAGAATCACCATCCCCCCATCACTCAATGAAATAAAAAAATTAAAAAGAATTACCAGCAACGACCACACAAGGAAAGAGGTTATCCTCATGCTATAAACTGAAAAGCATCCAGAAAAAAGAGAAGCAGATTTTGATGTGACTTGGCGTAGCTCCTACATCACTCTCTCCCCCAGAAAGTGATAAAAAGGGAGGAAGATGCGAAACCTTGAGAATTCTCACAGTGCCCCTGATTTGGATAGAAGTGGACAAATTTGGGAGTAGGAAACTTAGAGAAAAGTAAGAAAAGAAAAGAGCAGGGAGAGGTTCCCACCTATGATCTCGGTATCACAGCTGAGCCTGGAAAAGCCCCCACATATCATCATCTGCCAGGATTCCAGGCTGAGTCAGGTGATTGTGATGACACTCCAGGATGCCACTCCTCCCCCCACCCCCATGGAAAGGTGGGGAGGTACCCCAGCCTGGACATTGACAAAAATCTCAGAAGAGGGGGTAAGCCTAGTCCTGTACCAAAGGCTGCAGGAAGTTTTCCAAGCTCCTTCCAAGTTCCTACCCATGGGGCTATGGGAAAGTGGATGGAATACAATCCCAAGGCCTCAAGATACAGCTGGGAAAAAAGGTCTCAGGTAAGGTTAAGACATTGTCAATGAGAATTCATCTTCTTTCTATCAAAGCTAAATGAAGAACTGGGTAGAGCTGTCCATTTGAAGCATGAGCAACATGAAAAGAAGCAACACGGTAATTAAGGAAGCATTCTGCAGGTGAATGCAAGGGAGACTTAAAGAAGCACAGCAGGCACAAAATAGATGAAAGACTGCTCCTTTCCCCCAAATCCAAGGAAGCTAGTTCCCTGCAGTTGAGCTACAGAGGAAATTAATAAGAACATGAATTCAGTACGACACACATTTAAAAGAAAAAACCCACCAGTTTCAGTGATGAAATTCAACAAACCATAAGAAGAATGGAGAGGTCAGGAAAGAAGAGCTAATGCAACATTCATTACCAGGTGATCATGGAACAAATCCTACAAACGTATGAGGGAACCAAAATCCAAATGTCCTTTGAGAATAAAGGAGATATTTTTTACGTTTGCTCAAACTTAGCATCTAGGAGCCCTCTTGAAAAAAAAAAAAATCTTGAAACCACAGTAAAAAGACATGTATGGAGAAAGCATAGTAGAAGGAAATGAGTCAGCTTATATATGATGACACCAGGTTTGGAACTGTACAACTGGGAGAGTGAGTTCCCATCTATGGACTTGTGGAAGGCTGTGGGGCAGAAGAGGTGTTTGGCACTGGAACTGAATTTCAGTTTAATCTGAGATGCCCAGAGCCATCCAAATAGAGATGTTGGCTGGCAGCTGTATATAAGAGACTAGAGATTGGAAGAGGGGTCTGGGTTGAAGATATACATTTGGAAACCATAGATGTAGAAATGACATTTATGGCTTGAGATTGACATTATGTCTTGAGATTACTCAGGGGATTACTGTAGAGAAGAGGGCCAAGGAATGAGCCTTGGTGAACCCCAGTAATAAGAATCAGAAGGGAGAAATGAGCAAAGACTGAGAAGGAAATGCAGTGAGGAAGGAGGTAAACCAGAAGAGGGTGTTATCTGGAAAGCCAAGTGAAGAATGGGTATTAAAGAAAAGTAGGTGATTAACTGTGTCACATGCAGTTGAGAAATCAAAGGTGAGACTTGAAAATTATCCACTGCCTTTAGCAATGCAGAAGCCATAGGTGATGTTGACAAGAGCTGTTTCAGTGGAGTTGTATAGTTGAAAGCTTGATTGAAAGGAGTTTAAGAGAAAGTTTTCAAGAAGTGCTGTTGCATGTGGGGTGAAGAAAAGGGGAGGGGAGGTTGCTGGTTGGGATGATGGGGTCAAGATAATGCTTTTTAAAGATGGGACCGGATGTGGTATATAAAGGAGAAGAGTTATAGGCAGTTAGCTGGCTGGCTGTAGTCTCAGCAGTGAGCTCTGGGTTGGAGTAGTAATCTTGAGAGTCATCAACTTATTTAAGATTGCCTGGAGATGGGATGAGACATCCTAGGGGAGGATGCAGACTGAGAAGAGTGGAAGAGCTAGAGGACACCAGCATTAAAAGATTTAAAGCATAGGCAGAGGTATTGGAACCTATATACAATCTTAAGGAAGAACAAGCATGAGATTCTCAAAGCAAAGTCTTTAATTTAGGGAAGTGCTCATCCCAGAATGCTCCAGGCAGACCCACTTGCTTGGGCAAGATGTAGGTGCTCCTAGGGTTGTGTTTGTCTGGGAGACTAGAAACCAGATTCTAGGAAGAAAGCTTAGAAGTAAAAGTCTCCAGGAGTTCCCACTGTGGCGCAACAGGATTAGTGGTGTCTTGGGAGTGTTGGGACACAGGTTTGATCCCTGGCCTGGCACAGTGGGTTAAAGATCTGGCGTTGGCCACAGCTGCAGCGTAGATTGCAGTTGCAGCTTGGATTTGATCTCCATATGCTGTGGGGCGGCCAAAACAAAACAAAACAAAACGTCTCCAAATCATTGTCCTTCTCCCAGGTCTACATCTGTGCTCTCTAATCCTAGAGCTTTTCATCTATCAAGCAGTGAAAACTGTGCCTGCCCTTTCTCAAAGAACTGATCATTAGCCCCTTCAAACTGTGTGTTTTTTGAACCAACTCTCTCTAATGGAAGGGCTGTTAAAGATAACTACAGTAGTGCCCCCTTATTCACGGGTTTGCTTTCCATGGTTTCAGTTACCTGCAGTCAAATGTGATTTGAAAATATTAAATGGAAAATTCCAGAAATAATTCATAAGTTAAAAAAAAGAATGAGCATAGGAGAAAAACCAGAAAATCATGTTGTCATGGAAGCCACAGGAAGATAATATTTGAAGAAGACCACAAGGTTGAATAGTGCCAGGAATTCAGTTAAGATAATGCCAAAAGAATTCCAGGTTGGATGTGGCAACAAAGGAGGTTATTTCAGGTCTTCCAAGGGGAGAGTTTCAGAGATATAAATAGGAGAAACAAATTTTTCATGTGTTGAAGAATTAGATGATGCAGTGAAAATCAGGAGCACACAACTCTTTCAAGAACTTTGACCATGAAGGAGGTAGGGGAGAGATAGGGCAAAGATTGGAGAAAGACGAAGATTTGAAGACTTATTTTTAAGATGGTAGAGATGTACATACCTAAATGTTGATGGAACCAGGAGAGAGGGAAGGGGAAGAGGCTCCTCTCTGCCTTTGGGATGAAGGTGAGAGAGAGAAAGGGAGAGAGGGAGAAGAAAAGTGATACAGTAGAGAGAGATACAGGAGAGAGAAATGATTGATGGCATCAGATTCCTTGAGAAGGTGGAAAGACCTGGGACACAGAGAACAGAAGGAGGAGTTAATTTTAGACCCTATGGCATTATAATGGGAGGAATAGAGAGTGGGTAAAGATGCAGATACGTTTGGGATGAGTGGCAGAGTTCTGAAGGGATTCTTTTCCAATGGCTTCTACTTCCTTAGTGAGGGAGGCGGTGAGTCATCTCCTGACAACGAATGAGAAGACGACAGGGTAGGAAATAGGAGAAGAGTTTGAGGTAGTCTCTGGAAAAGAAAAAGACTGGTCATTTGGAGATACAGAAAGGGAATCAAGGGAGTGGGACAGAGTTGTTTGTTCCACTTTCTTCTTTGTCCACTGTACCCAAGACATGGACCTCTTTTCTTTTTTTGAAATGTTCATTATGAATCAGGGGATTCATAATGAATGATCAAGGAGCATGTGGATAAGTTGGGCTTGGGTTCCTCTAGGTCTCTGATGAGCCTGTCAACAAGCTCCTCTCCTCTCTCCTGGTCTCAGCTTTGCAGCCGGTTTTGTCATGAGGCTTCCTCAACTTCTTGGCTTGGATGTATGAAAGGATTGTCCGTCTAACTCCAACAGGGACTGTGGCAGCATCAGAGGCAGGCTCTTGGGTTGAGGCAGAGAGAGGATGTTCAGCGAAGGAACTAGACGTGAAGAAGTATCTATTTACCATCTGCTGCAGCAAGGTCCACAAGCTATGGCCTGATCTATGGTCAAATCCGGCCCACTGCCTAATTTGTGCTAAAATTGTATTTTAGTACAGCCATGTCTGTGGTTGCTTTCCAGCTACAACATCAGAGTTGAATGGTCTCGACAGAGGCCTTGTGGCCCCCCAAGCTAAAAATATTTACAGGCTTTACCTTTTACAGAGGATGTTTGTCCATCTTCCATTCTAGAGGAAAGATGGGTGTGTTCTGGAGGAAGGATAACCTTGAGAAAACCCCAATTTCTGAGTCTGTTTTCTTTTCTGCGGAATAGGACACCATTCCTTAAATCATTCTTTCATTTAACAAACATTTATTGATTGTTCACTATGTGCCAGAAGCTGGGAGTGCAGAGATCAATAAGACCCAGGCTTGTTCTTTCAAAGCCCAACAGCAGAGATAGATGGGTAAACAAATAGTTGGAATACTTAGAGATAAATGCTCTGTGCCTGCCATGGGATGTAGTGGAGGTGTCTCATTGGGCCCAGATGCATCTGGGAAGACTTCACAGGAAAACTGAAGAGGAAGGACTCATCAGCATATAGGGTTGCTGTGGATGAAGATGAAATCAGCCAGCGATTGTTGCAGCCTGAGATACTTTGCTGTACAGTGCTGTGTACGTTGCTGTGTACACACATCCTTTTAAATATTCTTTTACACCATGGTCTATCCCAGGAGACTGGATAGAATTCCCTGTACTGTACAGTAGGACCTTGTTGTTTATCCATTCTAGATAGAATACTTTGTATCTACTAACCCCAGACTCCGGTCCATCTCCTGCTCCCTCCAAGCTCCCTCTTGGCAATGACAAGTCTATTCTCTTTGTGTTTTGTAGAACCTGTCAAGGTTCATTTGTGCCATATATATTTTTTCTTTTTATGGCCACACCCACAGCATATGGAAGTTCCTGGGCCAGGGGTTGAATTGCTGCAGGCCCATTCCGCAGCTTGTGGCAGTGCTGGATCCCCAGCCCACTGAGTGAGGCCAGGGATCAAACTCACATCCTCATGGAGACTTTGTTGGGTCCTTAACCCACTGAACTATAATGGGAACTCCTGTTTGGGCCATATATTAGATTCTACATGTAAGTGATATCACATGGTATTGGTTTTACTCCTTCTCACTTCACTTAGCATGATAATCTCTAGTTGCATCCATGTTGCTGTGAAGGCATTATTTCATTCTTTTTTATAGCTGAATAGTATTCCATTGCATATATGCACCACATCTTCTTAATTCATTCATCTGTCTATGGACATTTAGGTTGTTTCCACATCTTGGTTATTGTGAATAGTGCTGCTATGAATAGAGGGTGCATATATCTTTTGTTTTTTTGTTTTTGGCCATACCCACAGCACACTGAATTTCCTGGGCCAGGGATGGAATCTGAGCCGTAGCTGTGACCTATACCTGGCATAGTTCATAGCTGCAGCGACAATGGATCCATAACCCACTGCACAGGGCTGGAGATTGAACCCACACCACTTTAGAGACAATGCCAGATCCCAAACCTACTGTACCACAGTGGAAACTCCTGCATGTATCTTTTTGAATATAGTGTATTCCCAAGAGTGGGATTGCTGGATCATATGGTAATTCTATTTTTAGTTTTCTGGAGAACCTCCATACTGTTTTCCATAGTGGTTGCACCAACTTACATTCCCACCACAGTGTAGGAAGGAGGGTTTGGAAGGGGAATTCTTATTAGCACCTAGATAGAAGAGATAGGTGAAGGGAGATGGAGAAAGAACAGTGAGAGAGGCAGAAAGAGACTAAGTGTCAGGGTATCAGTGGGACACAGAGGGCACCATTAAGAACCCTGTCCTAGACACACCTCCCTAGCTGATCAGTGACCATCCAGCAGAACCCAGACAAGGTTTCACAACTGGCCCAACACAGCACTCTGGGCAGCCACCAATAAGCAATCAGAGTTTGCCCCTGTGATGAAACCTATTGGTGATCTTAAGGTATACGCAATCAGTTTGTCAATTACAAAGCACCCTCTAATTGCAATGTGGCATTACTATCAAGTGTTAATAAAGGAAATGAAATAAAAACCTCACTAATATGGTAATATGTGTAATTGCATCCAGAATTTGACATCTCTTTCGGAAAGGTAAACATAACACAAAACGTAATCTATTTTTAAAAAGATTCATTACACTCTTTTCAAATTGAATCTGAGAAGCATACTCATTCCTGAAAATCATTCATCCATGTGATTTAGCTGAACAAACGGCTTTCTACGGGCGTATGGGAGTTTGAATGGGTTTAAGAATGAGGTAGATTGTCCTCTTTTTTTTTTAAAGTTAAAAATTTTGGGGAAACATTTCAAACGTTCAAAGAAGTCTAGAAAATAATATAATACCCATGTATCTACGACCTAGATTTTTAAAGTGCTAGTATTTTGCCACTGCTTCAGAGCTTAATAAAAAGGATAGAAAGATTGCAGATACAGCTGAGATCCCTTTGGGGGCTCTTTCCCATTGCTTCCATCTCCCCAGAGGTTACTATTCTGAGAAGTTAGCATGCAGCTTCCTCATCTGTGTTTTCATATTTTTACTATGTTTGTATCAATAAGCATCGAACAGAACGGTTTCATGCATTTTAAAATATTACACAAATGGCGAGGCAGTGTAAAACTTATGCCACTTGCCTTTATCATCCACATTGCGTTTTGGAGACACGGACACGTTCATTCCTGCACTCATTCATTTTTCCACCTGGGCCTCCTTCCACTCTTTGAAACCTGCCCAAACTGTTAAGTCAGAAAGTAGATACATCTGACAGCTTCTCAGTGGCAGATATGACATAATTTGGCCTCAACTGTCTTCTCTGTTTTCCCTTTCTTCTCCTGGGTCTCCCTCTTCTTTTCCCTCTCCTGCTCTATTCTATTTTTTTTTTTTTTTTTTTTGGCTGCACCCCAGGCAGCTACGGTGACCACACTGGATCTTTAACCTGCTTTGTCACAAGAGACATCCTCTCTTAAGGATTTTGAATATAAAAAGAAACAGCAAAAGAAAGAAAACTCTGCAAAGTGGGTCTGAATTTAGCACCCTATCCTCTGGAAAAGAATGGACATTTTCAGGAGCACGTATCTTCAGATACTGGCTAAGTGCAGAGACCGATAATAAGCACTTTACTTTGATTTGTTAGTCCTCAGTGCAACCCTTGGAGGGCTTCCTAGCCCAAGGTTACAGAGCTAGTAGGTGGAGATTTTAACCTAGGCACTCAGATGCTAGAGCTGATATGCTTAACCTTTCAAAAAGAGAAACCATATTCCAAAGAGGGACAATTCTAAGTGAGCTACTAACAGTAAGAATCCCGAGGGCTGTGCTTTAACAACTCTTGGTATTGATTTCACTTCTACATTAACTATATAATGATTGTTAATAATAAACAGTAACAAAGTACTTACTTAAAAATTCACAGGGTCAGGTGTTACCTCAGTTCAATTTTCTCACTTGAACTTCAGCCGCCCACTGATTTTAAACTGCCTCCAGGATATTTCTGGTTGGCTATTCCTCTATTATCTCTAACTCTATTAAAAACATAGTTTTTCCTTTTCTTTTTTTTTTTAAAGATTTTTTCTATTATAGTTGATTTACAATGTTTTATCAATTTCTGCTGTACAGCAAAGTGACCCAGTCATACATCCATATATATACATTCTTTTTTTCACATTGTCTTCCACCACGTTCCATCACAAGTGACTAGATATAGCTCCCTGCGATATACAGCAGGATCTCATTGCTTATCCACTTCAAATGCAATAGTTTGTACTTACTAACCCCAAACTCCCTGTCCATCCCTTTCTTCTTGACAATCTCCAGTTGTTGCAGATTCTGGCACCTCGGCCTGGCCTCTATGATTCTCTTTATTCTGGTTTTTCACTCCTTGCTGTGGACTGAATTGTGTCCCCACAAAAATTGAGGCCCTCCCCCTTCAATGTGGAATTTGAGATGGAGCCTTGGGAGGTGGTTAGGTTTAGATGAGTTCATGAGACGAGGGTCCCCATGACAGAATTCATGACCTCATAAGAAGAGACCAAAGAGCTTGCTCACTCTCTCTCTGCCTTGATCTTGGACTTTGTATTGTGAGAAACAAATTTCTGTTGGTTAAGATACCCAGTCTAGGAGTTCCCGTCGTGGCGCAGTGGTTAACGAATCCAACTAGGAACCATGAGGTTGCAGGTTCGGTCCCTGCCCTTGCTCAGTGGGTTAATGATCCGGCGCTGCCGTGAGCTGTGGTGTAGGTTGCAGATGCGGCTCGGATCCCGTGTTGCTGTGGCTCTGGCGTAGGCCGGTGGCTGTAGCTCCGATTCGACCCCTAGCCTGGGAACCTCCATATGCCGTGGGAGCAGCCCCAAAGAAATAGCAAAAAGACAAAAAGACAAAAAAAAAAAAGATACCCAGTCTAGGAGTTCACACTGTGGCACAGTGGGTTTGTCTCTGTGGTGATGCCGGTTCAATCCCCAGCTTGGCACAGTGAGTTAAGGGTCCGGTGTTGCAGCTGTGTCTTGGATTTGATCCCTGGCCTAGGAACTTCCATAGTTGTGCCAAGGGCGAGACAGAAAAAGGAGTTAAAAAAAAAAAAAAAAAGATACCCAGTGTGTATTTTGTTATATCTGCCTGAACTAAGACACTCCCTATAGGACATTTGATCTTATTGACTTTCCATCCCTTTTCTGCAGTTATCCTTTGTCTTGAGTATTTTTTTCATCTGTTATTTTCTTGAGCTTGGCTGGTACTCCCTCTCCCCAAGTAATAACAATCTGCTAAAGGAAAAATGATTCTCTTTTTCTCATCTTTTCCCTACTGCATTCCCACTTCCTACAACACTTAACCTACCATGTAATAGAGCGCTTAGTTGTATAATTTTGTTATTGTTGTTGTTAACATGTCGTGTCTGTGATGAAATGATTAACGCTTCAAGAGTGGACCATGTCTAGGGGTTCCCATCATGGCGCAGTGGTTAACGAATCCGACTAGCAACCATGAGGTTGCAGGTTCAGCCCCTGCCCTTGCTCAGTGGGTTGAGGATCCGGCGTTGCCGTGAGCTGTGGTGTAGGTTGCAGATGCGGCTCGGATCCCGAGTTGCTGTGGCTCTGGCAGAGGCTGGTGGCTACAGCTCCAATTAGACTCCTAGCCTGGGAACCTCCATATGCCATGGGGAGCGGCCCCAGAAAAGGCAAAAAGACAAAAAATAAAATAAAAATAAAATGCAGAATGATGTTTAACTGTGTGTGATAGCACCCAAAACAGACAAAACTGCTATAACGATATGATATTTAGAATTTTTGCATTTGTGTTTAAAAATTTATTGGTTTTAGTAATTTTTTGTTTAGTTTCTAAACAGTAAGAAAAAAAAAGACTAGGTTGCTGTTTTCAAGCATTTCCTACAAATACCACCATGTAGATGTTCTACCCATACTTGGATAGACAAATTGGTTACAATTTTTACCATATTTTCTTTCTTTAATAATTATGTTCTTGAAGTTCCCATTGTGGTGCAGCAGAAGCAAATCCGACCAGAAACAAGGAGGTTGTGGCCTTTCTCAGTGGGTTAAGGATCCATCGTTGCCGTGAGCTGTGGTGTGGGTCACAGACACAGCTCAGATCCTGCATTGCTGTGGCTGTGGTGTAGGCCAGTGGCTCTAACTTCCACTCAACCCTTAGCCTGGGAACCTCCGTATGCTATGGGTGTGGCCCTAAAAAGCAAAAATAAAAATAAAATAAACTGTGGTCTCTCCATACAATGGCATTCTACCTATCACTAAAAAGGAACAAACTACAGATGCATAAGACAACATAGATGAAAAGGTTCAGGATGCACTGCTCCCCAATGTGGTACCTTGGCACAGTGAATATTTTGAGTTAAAGAAATTGGAGAAATGATAGGTACAGGAAAGACTCTCTAAACTTGCCCCAAAGCTGATCAGAAGAAAATTGGGTTAGGGATGCCCTCTCTGTCCCTGGAGGAAAGAAAAATCCTTATCTCCAAAACAAAAGGACATATAGAGGAATCTGGACAAACACAGCTCCCCAAACTTCCCCCAGTTTACCACTCGTAGCTCATACTTATTTGTTACATTTTCCCACGACTTTCCACTTTTCATCAAACCTAGTATAAAAACACTCGGGTTTAACAGTTTCCTCAAATCTTCATTTCCTTGTGAAGGCTCCCATGTCACACAAAACATTAATAAATTTATATGCCTTTCTCTTGGTAATCTATCTTTTGTTACAGAGTCCCAGCTGAGAACCTAGAAGGGTAGAAGAGAAAGACTTTTTTCTCCCCTACTATATATATTTACACTGATACATAAATTTATATATATAATTACATTGAGTGGAAAGGGGCTGGAAGCTAAAAACTGTAAACTAATGATAGAATTTATATGACATTTTAGAATAGGCAAAACTAAACTATAGTGTTAGAAAACAGATTACTGGTTGCTTCTTGGTGGAAGACTGATGGCAAAGGGGCTCAAGGGAGTTTTTTTGAATACTTAATAGGCAGTAGGCAAAAGTGGTTGAATAGCACACTTAAGATCTCAGCATTTGACTATATGTAAATTATACCTTGAGAAAAAGGAAACCAATCTGTGAGTCTGGAAAATCTTGGAAGATCTTTTTCTTCCAATTTTCCATTGGTCCCCTCAAATTCTATAACCCATATCTTCAGTGTTTCATTTTAGCTAGTCAGTGTGTAATTATATTTCATTATGGGTTTTGTTTATATTTTCCCAAAGACTAATGAAGTTGAGCATCTTTTCATATGTTTCTTAGTCTTTCGGTTATCATCTTTTTGTGAAGTTTTTGTTCTGGTATTTTGCCCATTTTTCCAGTGGGACATCTTTTCTCATTTATTTATAGGAGTTACATACTCTAGATTGAGGTCCTTTGTCGGATATATATATGGTAAATATCTCCTCTCATTCTATAGGTTGCCTTTTCACTCAATAGTATCTTATGATGAATTGGTGAATTTTAATGTAGTTCAGTTGATAGAGGACTTTTTCTCTCCTTTTATAAATTTTTGCCCACTTCAAGGTCACGAAGATATTCCCTCATGTTTTCTTATGTTAAAGATAGTTATGCTGTGGGCCACACAGGAAGTCCATTCTTATATATAGATTTAAAATATAGATTGGCAATCCAAATGAAATCTGTGAGGTAAGAGTCCAAATAAGTTTTTTCCATATGGATATCCAAATATCCTAGCACCGTTTTTTTTGTTGTTGTTTTTTTTAAGACTTTTTCTCCATTAATGCATTTTCTGGAAGAAAATTTTTCATGGACAAAGCCATTTTCCTTATCTCCAGATGAGAAAACTGAGACCCAGAGAGTTAAAGAGCTGAGACCAGCCATGGAAAGTACTGTATTCTCCTATTTTCACATAATACTGTGTTGGTACATACAGCCTACTAACGGTTGCATGGTATTTTGTTATATGGGTGTACCATAATTTAATTCTCTTAAAGCAGGCATTTAGAGGAAATTATCTTCGTTTTTGTTCTTGTTATGACACATTTTGTCTAAAGCGAGCCAGCTGTTTGTTTCCTAAAGATAAACTGCTAGGAGTGGTAACTGCCGGATTAACGTGCAAGGCCATTTTGAGGTTTGCCTTCTGCAAGGCAAATTTTACTCTTACCCACAGGATGTAAACCTGTTTCTCCATAGATTCATCAACAGTGTCCATTATGGAGCTTTTAAAAATCTGTGCTAAATGAAAACTGATTGTTTTCATTTCCAATTCTTTTTTTTTTTTTTAAACTTTGTACCATATCCCTGTTTGCTATTTTACTTTTAGATGGCCTATGCAAACCTTCTCCCATTTTTCTTCAGAGGGTTTCTTTTCCTACTGGTTTATAAACATATATATGTTATAACAGAGTGTTATCTCAAAATTTCCCTAGTCTGGCTTTTTAATTTCAAATTGTTCTTTGAGCGCTTGCTTTATCTTCGACCGGAGAGCGATTGAAAGACTAGGACAGCGAGGGCCCTGGTGGGCGTGGCCAGTTTATCCAAGAACGATTGGCCCCGCCCCATCCTACGCCTCCACCCACAAAGGGGCGGGGCCAAAGGACGCCTCTTCAGCGCGCGCAGGTGCCTTACAGCCCTTAGGGCGGGAGGCTGAAAAGCGAAACCTGCAGAAGTGAGGTTTCCCCGCTGCGCGAGTAGCCGGCGTGCGTAACGTTGACGCGTGACGCCAGCCTGCCTCTAGGCGCACGCGCAGTACGTGTGTCGGGGCTCTCCGGGCTGCAGTCGGCCGGCGTTCGGCGGCGGCGCGACCTTGGGGAATGCTTCCGCCCTGGCTGTCCTAAGGGCGGTGCCCTGCATCTTTCCTGCCCTCCTTCCGGTCCTCTGAGCGCGCCACTTCCCGTCACTGTTGCGGGGGTGGGGCGCCGAAGACCTGAAGGGGCATCGCTCCCGGGAATCTTCCCTGGGAGCCTTAGGGGAGAATGCCCTCCTCCAGTGAGGAGAGTGAGTGAAGCGCAGCCGCCCTAGACCCTGGGGGCTGAGGTGGGCGTGAGCGAAGGTAATCCTGGCCTGGGTTCGGAGCCCTTACCTCCTTCAACTTTTCGGGCGGGAGAGGCAGGGACTGGGACTGAAGTTTCTCCGCGTCAGGGAGCGGGCCGCTAGAGTGGAGCTTGGGACTCACTTCCACCAGAAGAAACGAGGTCTTGGGTGCCCCTGGCCCAGAGTAATGCGCTGGTTACCCACTGGGCATTATTTTCACCGTTGCTGGGAGCAGGAGTTGGTGGAAACACTTCTAAAACTCCTTTGTATGTGTTAATTGAAGCGGTGACAACTGTTGAGATCTTGGCGGTTTTGTGTTAGGCTGGTGAATTTTGCACTTATTCCCTTGTAGCTTCAGGCGGGGGTTACATGATTTCCTACTCGACTCTGCACAAGAAGAATGGCAATACCCTCGTTGCAGAATTATGATGCCACAAAGCTCTATGGATTCCTTAATTAGAGGGACAAAGAAACACACACTGGAAACTTTTCCTTTATATCCCGTAAAGCACAAGCTTTTTTGTTGTTGTACCTCGAGGTGGTAGAGTCAAGTTGAAGTGCATTATTATGACTTAAACATTCACAACCTAATCAGAGGAGCGCCTTTTGTGCCAGTCTGACATCCTGCCAGTTGTTGGAGAGATATTTATTGTTTGTAATAAGCACTGTTCTAGCCTCTTGGGATGATAAATGAGTAAACAAAACAAGGATCCCTGCCCTCTGGAGCTTAGATTGTAGTTTTGGGAAGACAAGTAATAAACAGTAAACATAAATAAGTAAATTACATATTAGAAGGAAGAGAGGGCCATAGAAAAAAGGAAAAAAAAATAAAGCTAGGTGCTCACTTTTACTATTGGTAATGCAAGGTGCTGGTTTAAATTCGGATGTCAGGGCAGATTTCACAGAGAAAATGACTCGTGTAAATACGTGAGGGAGATGAAGAAATGAGGGAAGAGCATTCCAGGCAGAGGGACCTATGACCTATGCAAAGATTTTCCAGTAGCAGTGTGCCTAGGGACTTCAGGGAACAGCAGGAAAACCTGTGTAGCTGGAACACAGTGAGTAAGAGGGGTAGTATTAGAAAATTGGGTGAGAGATAGGGCGGGGCTGGAGGGCATACCTCTTCTAGGGCCTTGTAGGTTACTCTAAATAAAGACTTGGGCAGTTTGAATGAAATGGGGAACACACACGTTGCAGCACAATTTTGAGCAGAGCAGCAATACACTCTATATTTTACAAGGTTACTCTGGTCAGTGTGTTCAGAATAGAATGTATAAAGTAAGGATAGCAAAGAGACCAGTGAGAAGGCTGTGATAGTAATCTAGGAGAGAGTTGACAGTGTGGACAGTCAGGAGGCTTGTAGCTGGAGGTGGGTGAGAAGTGGTTGGATTCTGGAAATTTGATAGTAGGAAACAATATTTAGATAAGTTGTGGATTACCGATCTGAACATCATTCAATATATAATTTATATGCAAATATATATGATTTTGGTCCGTGCGCCACAGGTATAGTCATGAACAAGGGGAATGTTTGAATCACTAGTTGCTTTCCTGTGAAAGTAATTGCCTATTGGGTAAGATTTCAGAGCTTACCTACAGCCATTAATTAGTATGTGAGTTTAATTACTCAAATCAGACTTTTTCAAAAATAGGGAATAGTTGAGATGTTTGTAAAAGTGTTTGTAGTTTCCAGTGAGCACAGTGTGAATTAGAATAATTTTTTGTAAGAAACTTTAATTTGCATTTATTTACAGTTTTAGTGAGTGTGAAAATGCCTCCTTTTTGCCTCTTCTTTCAGAAATTTCTTTCAGAAACTTGTCTAAATATAGCTTCTACCAGTAAAAAAATAGATCTAAGATAAGAAAAAGATGTTAATAAGTAATTGTGACTCTTATCCACAATTTTCATGCAGTATGTAAATATATTGTGTTAAACAGAAATGACTAGGGAGATATTTTAAGAAGAGAGAAGACTTATAAACAATTTAAACAAAATATAAAAGTATAAAAAAGTGTGTTAAGAGAACAGTACAGAATAAAATAGATATAGGGTAATAACTATTTAATACCATCAAATATATTAAATATATTAAACTGTGGAAAAAAAAGAACAGTACAAAAATGCTAATAGAATATATTCTTCTGGCTGTTACTGTATTTTTTATAGTGCTAGCTCACCCTTAACTCCACTCGTAATCATCAGACCGGTATAGAATGTATTGAATATGCTAAGTAGACCCCATAAAGCACCTCTTGATTACCACTGTGTCAACAAGTGCCATGTAGTACTCATTGCTTATCTGCTGGAATTTAGATTTTCGAACACTCTGCCTTTAAGCCTTACTTTTTTTATACCCCTTTCTTTTTCCAGTGGACAGATGTTTTTGGTTTCTTAGGCAGTGTTAGAACGCAGAATGTAGGATGACTATTTGTAATAGGTATATTCAGTAAGGGTATTTGTTCAGTTTAAAATTATTCTCTCAGGGTTCCTGCTTTGGTGCAGTGGGTTAAGAATCTGACTGTAGTAGCTCGAGTTGCTGCGGTGGTGTGGTTTGATCCCTGGTGCAGCGCATTAAAGGATCTGGTGTTGCCACAGCTGTGGTGTAGTTTGCAGATGTGGCTAGGATTCAGTGCCTGGCCTGGGAACTTCAGTATGCTGTGGGTGCGGCCCTAAAATTAAAAAAAAAGTTATTCTAGGAGTTCCCGTTGTGGCTCAGTGGTTAACGAATCTGACTAGGAACCATGAGGTTTCGGGTTCGATCCCTGGCCTCGCTCAGTGGGTTAAGAATCCGGCATTGCCATGAGCTGTGGTGTAGGTTGCAGATGCGGCTTGGATCCCGTGTTACTGTGGCTCTGGCATGGGCCAGTGGCTACAGCTCCAATTAGACCCCTGGCCTGGGAACCTCCATATGCCTCGGGTGTGGCCCTAGAAAAGACAAAAAAAAAATTTACTCTATTGAAGTGTATTAAGTTTTTGTGGCAAGAAAAAATAATAATACTGTCAGCATGGAGCTCTCTGACCAACGAGGTGAGACAGGAATCTGTATTTTAGAGACATGCCTGGATGCCCTATAGGTCAGTTTCAGCACTGGCAGGAGACTAACCCGTCTGTTATATCACAGTTAACAAGCAGTATGGTGACGAGTGTCAGTTGGTGGCCTGTACAGGTGTTGGTACCACCAAAGTGCCTGACTTAGCAAGAGAGTGTGATGTGGACAGAGAACATATTTGGCAGTCCTGGTAGGTGAGTAAGTGGTTGGTGGCAGAGAAGTCTGGTAGCAGGACTAGTGCTGGGTTTAGGTGCAGCAACCTCTTCTGAAAAGAAGTGAGATTTAGAGGGAGCTTAAAAAAAAAGCTAAAAATCATTTGTTAGAACTTGATCAGAGGTCGTTCAGGGATGAATCTTAGTTTGAGCAAATGTTTGAGGCCCTGTGGGTAGTATCTCAGCCATGGTTAGAGGAGAACTTTGGGGAGGAGCTAGATGGTTTACTTTGGTATTAAAAGCTGCCATTTGCTGATGAATATTTTTTGGTATATGCTTTTTATATGCTAGCATGTTTTACCCTCACCTAAAAAAAGTGATACCTCAATTTTTAAGAAACTGAGATGTAATGTTATTTGCTCAGGGCATTTACCAAACTGTAAGTGGCAGTGCTGGAGTTTGAGCCTTGGTCTGTTGGATATCAAAACCTTTACTCTTTCTTTATGACAGATTGCCTCATTATGTAATGAATGGTGCTGACATTTATCTTCCCATTTTATGTGGTTTGTCATGAGTGTGGTCCCACTTGCTGTGGATGAGATTTCACTCACTAATAAATTTGAGTCATTTAATTGTGTGTTTTCTTTTTCTAGATTTTAATTTAATTTGAAAATGAATAAGTGCAGAAAGCCACCACTGGGTTCAAGTCCTGAGACATTCAGCCCAGATATTCTTGCTGACATTTTTGAACTTTTTGCCAAGAACTTTTCTTATGGTAAGTCACCTAATAATGAGTGGCAGTTACCAGATCCCAGTGAGCTTTTCACCTGTGACCACATGGAATTTAATGCATTTCTTGATTTGAAGAACTCCCTAAATGAAGTAAAAAACTTGCTTAGTGATAAGAAACTGGATGAGTGGCACGAGCACACGGCTTTCACTAATAAAGCTGGGAAAATAATTTCTCATGTGAGGAAATCTGTGAATGCTGAACTTTGTACTCAAGCGTGGTGCAAGTTTCATGAAATTTTGTGTACCTTTCCACTTGTTCCTCAGGAAGCTTTTCAGAATGGAAAACTGAATTCTCTCCATCTTTGTGAAGCTCCTGGAGCTTTTATAGCTAGTCTCAATCACTACTTAAAATCCCATCGATTCCCTTGTGAGTGGAGTTGGGTAGCTAATACTCTGAATCCATACCATGAAGCAAATGACAATCTTATGATGATTATGGATGACCGACTTATTGCAAATACCTTGCATTGCTGGTACTTTGGTCCAGATAACACCGGTGATATCATGACCGTGAAATATCTGACTGGACTTCAGAATTTCATAAGCAGCATGGCTACTGTTCACTTGATCACTGCAGATGGAAGTTTTGATTGCCAAGGAAACCCAGGTGAACAAGAAGCTTTAGTCTCTTCTTTGCATTACTGTGAAGTTGTCACTGCCCTGATGACTCTTGGAAATGGCGGCTCTTTTGTTCTGAAGATGTTTACTTTGTTTGAACATTGTTCCATAAACCTGATGTACCTGCTAAACTGTTCTTTTGACCAAGTCCATGTTTTCAAACCTGCTACTAGCAAGGCAGGAAACTCAGAAGTCTATGTAGTATGTCTCTGCTATAAGGGAAGAGAGGCAGTCGATCCTCTGTTGTCTAAGATGGTGCTCAATTTTGGGTCGGAAATGACCAGGAAAGCTCTCTTTCCCCATCACCTGATTCCCGAATCTTTTCTTAAAAGACATGAAGAGTGTTGTGTGTTCTTTCATAAATACCAGCTGGAGACCATTTCTGAGAACATTCGTCTGTTTGAGTGCATGGGAAAAGGGGAACAAGCAAAGCTGAATAGTTTAAGGGATTATGCTGTTCAGTATTTCATGCAAAAGTTTCAGTTGAAGCCTCTTTCCAGAAATAATTGGCTAGTAAAAAAATCTAATATTGGTTGTAGTACAAATACAAAATGGTTTGGGCAGAGGAACAGGTATTTTAAAACGTATAATGAAAGGAAAATGCTGGAAACCCTTTCATGGAAAGATAAGGTGGCCAAAGGGTACTTTAATAGTTGGGCTGAAGAACATGTTGAGTATCATCCTGGGCAGAGTTCTCTTTTAGAAGGGACAGCTTCCAATCTCGAGTGTCATTTATGGCAGATTTTACAGGGAAAGAAACTGCCAAAGGTAAAGTGTTCCCCTTTCTGTGATGGTGAAATTTTAAAGGCTCTTAATGAAGCAGTTGAAAAGTCATTAGGAGGAGCCTTGAATTGGGATTCCAAACTTAAACCAAAACAGCAGTATTGTTCTTGTCACGTTTTTTCTGAAGAATTGATATTTTCTGAGTTGTTTAGCCTTACCAAGTGCCTTCAGGATGAACAGGATGTAGAACCTAGCAACCACATAAAGTGCCTGCTTGTGGGTTTTCCAGCGCTCCATGATATCAAAATGCGTATACCATTGGAAGTTCATCTCCTGGAATCAGCTGAACTCATGACTTGTAGCTGTTCATTGCTTCATGATGGAGACCCAACATACCAGCAGTTATTTTTGGACTGCCTTCTACATTCATTGCAGCAGCTTCGTGTGGGAGATGTTATGATTTTGCCTATACTTTCTTGTTTTACAAGATTTATGGCTGGTTTGATCTTTATACTCCACAGCTGTTTTAGATTCATCACGTTTTCTTGTCCTGTATCCTCTGAGCCCCTGAACACTTGTGCAGTCCTGCTTTGTGTTGGTTACCAGGACCTTCCAAATCCAGTTTTCCAATATCTGCAGAATGTGAATGAGTTGTTGGGTGCTTCGGTTAACTCTGACACACCCCAGCAGGTTTTACAGTTTGTGCCAATGGAGGTGCTCCTGAAGGGCTCACTACTGGATTTTTTGTGGGATTTGAATGCTGCCATTGCTAAAAGGCATTTGCATTTGATTATTCAAGGAGAGAGAGAAGAAATCAGCAGCCTTCAGTTGTGAAATTGAACTCATCCTTTCTGAAATTTAAACTTTATGGCTTCTTACAGTTGCCATTGTTATTGCAACCTTATGCTACTAATTTAAAAGCGTTTATTTTGAGGAAAGGCCAACTTTTGCATCATTTAAAGTCTCATTATTTCTGGAAAGCCGTCAGCTAGTTCTGACCTCTAGCACACACACACTCACGGCAGCGAGTTTTCCATGTGGTAGATTCTGTGCAGTGATGATATTCAGCCTCAAACTTAAGAGTTGTGTATGTGCGTGGGGTGACCACACCCATGTCTGCATATGCAGTTTAGTTGGTCTTACTTATCTGCTTAAGAATTGCACCTGTGTGCCTTCTTCGTTCAAATTAGATTTTTTTCCAACTAATTTTTTCTCAGTGGCTAATACCGTTAATGAATTGATGGAGATTGCTGATGAAAGTAGATGAGCCACTCTTCAGCAACACTGTTTTCCCTTAATGTGGATTTGACGAACTCATCTTGCCAGACGTCCTGATATGTGCCACTCATTGCCTTTAGGTCATTGATCCAATTTACTCCTGTGGTTCAAATGAAGCTACCGTGGTCTGTAAATATTTTACAACCACAGCCATCAAACCAGAAAGGATATCAGGACAGCTTCAAACCAAAGATCATGTTTAAAACAATGAGAAATTATTGTGTCTTAAACACTCCTCTATCATGAAAGTTCTTCATTTAGCAACTGTAGTAATTTGAACTTCTGGGAAACAATTGAAAATGAAAAGATTTTTTCAAATTACAAAATAGTTTATGGTCATTCAGTATTTATGGCTTATTCATATTGGGGACATATGAATGTGATGAATATAGTGAATACTGAAGAAAAAATTTAACACTTTCCGAATGATGGTATAACATTTAAAAATTTTTAGTCTTTACTAATAGTACTCTTTTTTTCAGGATGAAAGTAGCACTTTACCAAAAGATTAACCGGGAGAGGGTTATTTTATCAGTTACGTTTGATTTCTTTTGAATTGTATGTATTTGCCAGTATAAGTGGGCTATTCTGGCCGATTGTATTAAGCAGGTCTTCATTACTTTGAAATTCCACAAAGTGGAAAATATTTGTATTTTCACATGTACATTTTAGACATTTTTGTTAGTTTTATGAAAAAGACATTCTTTGATGTATTTGGTTGATAAATATTAATCTGATTTTTTTCATGTTCTTTGCTATTTTAAGTTCCATTATAGAGTCATGAATAAAGTCATTAGCAGAAAGATTTTGTGTTCATTTTTTTAAAAGAAAATCATGGGGTAAGTTAAAAATATAGCTTAGAAACACTTTTTTTTTTTTTTTTTAAAGGAGGGTTTGAATGGGAGTTAATGTTCCTTCATTTCCTCTGATTTGTATTCATTAAAAATCTAGTCCTTAGTGTTGTAATATTTATGGAAGCTTTACTTCGGGAAAGAAATTGAATACTTAAGAGAGGGAGGAAGGGGCTAGATTTAGTTCTTGCCTGGGAGGGTTTGAGTCCTGCAGGTAGACTTCTGAAAGAAATGTGATTTTCTACTGGTGATTTTATGGAAGATGTTACAGTTACATAGTGATAGAAATCTGATAGAAAATTGGTTACCAAGAGAGAATTAAAAACCACTCTTGGGAAACCATTTTGCACTTAATAGTCTTTATGCTTTGTTTGCTTTAGTCCAATGTAATCACTTAGTTTATACTTTTTAAAAACCAGTTGATTATAATAAAGCTGAAAGCCTAGGTCCAGGTTCTGGTATTAAAATTTTACTTTAGGCCCCTCAAATAAGTATTGAGTGCTTAGAAAAGAACATTAACCTGTATTGGAATATATAACACACTGGTGTATACTAGAATGTGTTTTGATTTTTAATCCGCTGTTTGAGATCATTTGCTGTTTATCTAATTTATTGGATTTACATTTGCTTGAAAGATGAGAACAACGTGAAGGTTCAGATTGAACTGGATACCTGATAGGTACCAGTGATTTATAGGAATTTCTCTTTGAGAAAAAGGGGAAGAAAAGAGCTGTCCCGAAAATGAATAAAGTAGAGAAGGACAGTGAGGTGAGTTTGTATAGTTTATCAAGGTAGTTACTGCTCTTTAAAAAATTTTTTTTGGTAGGTCTTATGATTTTTAACTTAATTGTGATGCTCTTTGACAAGAATTTTTAACAGCTAGAAAACTTAAACATCACAGATGTGTTTCCTAATGAACTTAGAGAAAGAAGTTTTATACTTTTAGTTTCAATATTAATTTTTGTTCTCCCTAAGAAAAAAAGTCTGTTTATTTATTTATTTATTTTTTTTTTTTTGGCTACACCTGTGGCATAAGAAAGTTCCCTACACTGCAGCTGCAGCAATGCAGGATCCTTTAAACCACTGCCCCAGGCTGGGGATTGAACCTGTGCTTCTGCAGCCACCTGATCTGCTGCACCTGGGTTCTTAACCCACTGTGTCACGGGGAGCTCCTTAGTTTTATATTGTAATGAGGGCTTTTATATGTTATCTTAATGTTGCATAAATAATGTGTTGAAAATACCTTTTCTGAAATAAATTTAAAATCCAATTTCGTGGACTTTCTCCATCTTTATGGTACTTATTTTGTTTAAAAAGATTTCTGTTGGGAGTTCCCATCGTGGCTTCGTGGAAACAAATCTGACTAGCATCTGTGAGGACGCAGGTTTCATCCCTGGCCTTGCTCAGTGGGTTAAGGATCCGGTGTTGCCATGATCTGTGGTGTAGGTCACAGATGGTGTTGCTGTGGCTGTGGTGTAGGCCAGCGGCTACAGCTCCCATTCGACCCCTAGACTGGGAACCTCCATGTGCTGAGGGTGCGGCCCTAAAAAGACAACAACAACAACAAATTTGTGTTAAAAAGAGTTTTTTTCTACTCTGAAGATCTTGGAGTGGAATGAAAGAAGCAAGATATTAGGAGAGTTGGAAAAAACATGTTTCTTGGTACGTTTGTTAACCAGGTTTTGAGAACTAAACCTTATCCTTTATTTCCAGATGAGATCATTAATTGAATAGTTTAACATTAGTTATCATACTATGGTGTGAATATATGGAATCAGTTAATACCTCACACTTTTAGAAATGAAAATGTTGATTTATAAACCCAATAAAATCTTACTTTCCGTGTTTAAACACTTAATACTTTTCCTTGATTTTTGAAAAAGGGCAAAATATTTCGTTTAGTGTATTTTTACTTTCTAAGCTGAAAAAGAGAAAAAGGTTTTCAGTTTTGCTTCAGTATTTTAAATTGTTTTAAGCGGTAAATGGTGAACATTTTTTATAAGTCCAGTATGATTTTAACCAAAGCATAAAATGTTTTCTGTTAATTTTTATGTTCTGAAAAATAAAAATATTTATTGATTACATTGGTTCAGTTGAGCCTTATTTAAATATCTTTTGTAATCGTGATACAATTTGAACAGAACTTAGACTTAATATAGGTTAATCCCTTTTTTAAATGATGAAAAATTATTATTATACTTAGATGATACAGATATGCAAGACTTGGCTGAAAATGTGTTTATAACATAGTTACTGTTGAAAAGATAGACTCAGTTATTTGATAATAGGTCTCCCCACCCTTTTTTTTTTAAGTTAAAACTCATTTATAGCTGGTTGTAGTAGAATAAGTATAAAATTTCCATTTCCCTAATAAATTTCTATTTGAATGGTAAATGTTTTTCTGGGTTGGCCTAATGGCCAAGTAGCAAAAACTAAATGCTTGATAGTACATGTATTAAGCCCTGTTTGTATGTTTTAGGTCATGTAATTAAAAAGCAATACTCTTCAATAAATTTGTAATAAGTTGTTAGTTATTATTTTGCCCTTCCAGTCAGTACATTCTTTGGTTATATGAAAGTTTATATAACATTTTTCAAGAAGGAGGATTTCCCCCTCTCCTCCCATTCTGTTATTTGTTTTTTCTTAGTTTTGGCTAATACAGAAAATGAAGGTAACTTATTTTTGGGTAAGTATAAGTTTATACTGGGATGTTTTGGAAAGAAGTGAAGCTACTTTATGGCCACAGATATGGAAAATGCCAGCTGTTCTTTATTAGTAAAACTGTTTAGGAACTCTCTGTCACTGCGCATAGGTTAACATTTAATTTCACTCACCTAAAAGTTTTATATAAGTCTAGGAGTTCTCATTGTGGCTCAGTGGTAATGAACCCGACTATTATCCATGAGGATTCAGGTTCAATCCCTGGGCTCTCTCAGTGGGTTAAAGATCTGGTGGTGTGATCTGCTGTGGTATAGATCACAGATGTGGCTGGAATCTGGCGTGGCTGTGGCTGTGGCTGGCAGCTATAGTTCTGTCTGACCCCTAGCCTGGGAACTTCCATATGCCACAGGTATACGGTCCTAAAAAACAAAACAAAACATAGGCTAATCTGCTTATTTTCGTGTATAGGTTGTGTGCTTGTTTACAGATTGGGCCTTAATAGTGTTAAGGCTGTTTCTTGCTGTTTCTTTAATTTTCTTGAAATCTGGGTTGTTGTGTCCTTACAGAGTGTCTTAGTAGATTAACTAGGTGTAATCATTCTATGTTCATTTATACCAAGTGCAGGAACATCAGTTTAACCTGTTAACAGGGATTTGATATTATTTAATATTGCAACCACATTGTTGATTTTTGGCTTAAATTTGTTATGATGTAGTTAAGGAACACATTTTTTAGAGATTGTTCTTTTTCTCTAAACTGTGTATATTACGCTGAAAAGACTTGTTTTTTCAAAGTCTACAGTATATTTGTGGATAAAACAGTTTTGTTTATATGTGTATCTGCATCTTTTTCCTCCTTAAGATTGTACATCAACATGAAATTAATTTACTAGGCAAAGATAGTTGTGCTTTTCCTGTCTAGACTTGGAGTTTCTATTCTGTTTCCAGTGAATGCTAGGATTGAACAATTAGTCTTTATGGTAGGTGAGAAAATTTAAAACAAACACAAACATACCTTAACGAATTTCTTTTTTTTTGCTAGAATAAACATCATTCTTAAAACTAACCATTAACTGTAGTATTGTTAATCTCTTCCTGGAGCTATTTTTATTGCACTTACTGCTTCATTTATTCAATTTGTGATTGATTGATTTTTCTGCTCTCTGGAACATTTTATTTTATTTACAGTATTTTATATATAGTTTTTCATTGAGGTATAATTTATATCCAGTGTTGTATAAGTTCCAGGTATACAGCACAGTAGTTCATAATTTTTAAAGATTATAGTCCATTTGAGGAGTTCCGTCATGGCTCAGTGGTAACGAACCAACTAGTATCCATGAGGACGTGGGTTTGATCCTTGACCTTGCTCAGTGGGTTATGGATTGCTGAGAGCTGTGGTGTAGGTTGCAGACAAGGCTCGGATCTTCGTGTTGCTGTGACTGCAGCCATAGCTCCAACTCGACTCCTAGCCTGGAAACTTACATATGCTTCAGCAGCGGCCCAAAAAGACAAAAAAAAATTATATTGCACTTGAGCATTGCTTACATTGTTCTTTCTTGTTTTCTCCATTCTTTCATTTTTCTTGGCAGAATTATCAACTCAAGGGCAAAGCACTATGACATATATTTTTTTGTTACCTCATGTCAATGTAAGTGTCTGCAGAACACTATTTGATTATGCTTTTCTAGTATAGAAAACTTTAAAATATATATCACATTAAAATTATCTAACAACCTTCTGTGTACCCTCACCCATACATTCTGTAACTATTTACATTCTGCTGAACGTATTTTATCCTCCACTTTTTTTTCTTGGGGTATTTTAAAGCAAATTCATGAAGTATCTCTAACAGATATGAACTTTATTACACCTAACAAAATTAATATCACCCATTACCTAGTCTTTGTTTAAATTTTCCAGATTGTCTCAAAAATGCCTTTTTACAGTTGATTCAAATAAAGATCTAAATAAGGCTCACACATTGCATTTACTTAATATGTCTCTGAAGTTTCTCAATCTATCTAGTCCCTCTCCTAGCATTTTCTTTTCTATGCCAATTTAATTGTCCTATAATCTTTCACATTCTGAATTTGGCTGGTTATTTTATCTTTTATCTGTATCTCTATGCCACACACTTTTCTGTAAATTGGCATTTAGATAGAATTGATTGCTTTGGCAAGGATACTTTGTAAGTGGTGTTGTGTACCTACAATTTTATCTTGTCACGAAGTGCACAAGGGCTGGTTGCCCCCTCTTAGTGACATAGGGTTAATCAGGTTCAGATATCAAATTTATTTCCATACTACTAAGTTTTCTATCTTTAACTTAATGGCATTAACTTTTATTGAATATTGCTATTTAGCTCTATTAGGGGTTAGCTCTGTTAGTGTTCTAATATTTCATCTGTATTAATTGGACTTTATATGTTTTTTAAAACATTTTTTAAAAATTAGAGCAAGTTGATTTACAATGTTCTGCAAATTTCTGCTGTGCAGCAAAGTGACCCATTCCCTTTCTTATGTTACCTTCCATCCATCAGGGTCTATCCCAAGAGATTGGATATAGTTTCCTATGCTATATAGCAGGACCTCATTGCTTATGCATTCTAAATGCCATAGTTTGCATCTACTAACCCAAAACTCCCCTTCCATTCCACTCCCTCCCCCTTCCCCCTTGGCAACTACAGTCTGTTCTGTATGTCTGTGGGTCTGTTTCTGTTTTGTACATAGGTTCATTTGTGCCATATTTCAGATTCCATATATAAGTGATATGGTATTTGTCTTTCTGACTTCACATAGTATAATAATCTCTAGTCGCATGCACGTCACTGTGAATGGCATTATTTTGTTCTCTTATGGCTGAGTAGTATTCCATTTTATATATGTACTGTATCTTCTTTGTCCATTCATTTGTCGATGAACATTTAGGTTCTTTTCATGTTTTGGCTATTGTGAATAGTGCTGAGGTGAACACTGAGGTGATTGTATGTATCTTTCAGAATTATAGTTTTGTCTGGATGTATGCCTAAGAGTGGGTTTGCTAGATTATATGGCAACTTTAATTTTTTAAGGACCCCCCCCCCCCATACTGTTTTCCATAGTGGCTACACCAACTTACATTCCCACCAACAGTGTAGGAAGATTCCCTTTTCTCCACACCCTCTTCAGCATTTGTTATTTGTAGACTTTTAAAAAATTTTTTGTTGTTTTCTAAATTTTTTAATGATTTTATTTTTTCCGTTATAGCTAGTTTACAGTATCCTGTCCATTTTCTACTATACAGCAAAGCGACCCAGTCACACACACACACCACACACACACACACACACACACACACACACACACACACACACACACTCTTTTTCTCACGTTATCCTCCATCATTTTCCATCACAAGTGACTAGATATAGTTCCCTGTGCTTCTCCACTCCAAATACAATTGTTGGCAACTACTAACTTAAATCCTCAGTCCATCTTACTCCTTCCCCCTCCCCCTGGGCAACCATAAGTCTGTTCTCCAAGTCCATGTGTTTCTTTTCTGTGGAAAGTTTCATTTGTGTCATATATTAGATTCCAGATATAAGTGATAGCATATGGAATTTGTCTTTCTCTTTCTGACTTTCTGCACTTGGTGTAAGAGTCTCTAGTTCTATCCATGTTGCTGCAAATGCATTATTTCATTTTTTATGACTGAGTAGTATTCCATTGTATACATGTACCACATCTTCTTAATCCATTTTTCTGTTAATGGACATTTAGGTTGTTTCCATGTCTTGGCTATTGTGAATAGTGCTGCAGTGAACATACGGGTGCATGCATCTTTTTCAAGGAAAGTTTTGTCCAGATGTAAGCCCAAGAGTGGGATTGCTGGGTCACATGGTAGTTCTATATTTAGTTTTCTGAGGTACCTACTGACAAGAGCTTAATCTCTAAAACAGACAAACAACTTATACAACTCAAGAGCAAAAAACCCAACAATGCAGTTGAAAAATGGGAAACAACCTGAATAGACGAGAAAAGAAGATGTAGAGATGGCCAGCCAGCACATAAAAAAATGCTTGACATCACTAATTATTAGAGAAATGCAAATCAGAACTACTATGATGTACCACCTCACACCTGTCAGAAGGGCCATCATTAACAAATCAACAAATAACAAATGCCTGAGAGGGTGTGGAGAAAATGGTACCCTCCTACACTGTTGGTGGGAATGTAAATTGGTATAACCACTAATATATAGACTTTTTAAAAAACATGTGGTCACACCTGTGACAAGGAAGTTCCTAGGCTGGGGATCAAACCAGAGCCATTGCAAAAACAACACCGAGTAGCTAGGCTGTTAGCAACAGAGAAAGTCCTAGACTTTTTGATGATGTTTATTCTGACCAGCGTGAGGTGGTACCTCATTGTACTTTTGATATGTGTTTTTCTATTGACTAGTGATGTTGTGCCTGTTTTCATATGTTTTTTGCCCATCTGTCTGTCTGCTTTGGAGAAATATCTGTCTAGGTCTTCTGCCCACTTTTCGACTGGGTCGTTTGGGGTTTGTTGTTGTTGAACTGTAAGAGATGTTTGTATATTTTGGAGAGTAAGCCCTTATCGGTTGTTGTGTTGTTGGCAACTATTTCAACTATTTTCTTCCATCCTGTAAGTTGTCTTTCCATATTTTTTTTAGTGGTTTCCTTTGCTGTACAAGGGTTTGTAAGTTTGATTAGGTCTCATTTGTTTGTTTTTGCTTTTATTTCTATTGCCTTGGGAGACTGACTTAAGAAAACATTTTTACAGTTTATGTCAGAATGTTTTGGCTGTGTTCTCTTCTAGGAGGTTTATGCTGTTTTGTCTTAAATTTAAATCTTTTTTTTTTTTTTTTTTGCTATTTCTTGGGCCGCTCCCGCGGCATATGGAGGTTCCCAGGCTAGGGGTCCAGTCGGAGCTGTAGCCACTGGCCTATGCCAGAGCCACAGCAACGCGGGATCCGAGCCACGTCTGCAACCTACACCACAGCTTACGGCAACGCCGGATCGTTAACCCACTGAGCAAGGGCAGGGACCCAACCCGCAACCTCATGGTTCCTAGTTGGATTTGTTAACCACTGCACCACGACGGGAACTCCTTAAATTTAAATCTTTAAGCCATTTTCAGTTTGTTTTTGTGCAAGGTTTGAGGGTGAGTTCTAGTTTGATAGGTTTACATGCATCTGTCCAGTTTTCCAGACTTTATATGTTCTTGAAGTCATCTACAATTTCTTTTTTTCTGGAATATTTTGTTCAGGAAAAGGTGGAAAAATCTTTTAAAAATTTAATTTTTTAATTGAGGTATAGTGATTTACAATATTATACTAGCTTTAGTTTTACAACATAGTGCTTCAAAATTTTTTTAGCCTCTACTTCATTTATAGTTATTATAAAATATTGGCTATGTTCCCTGTGCAGTGCAATATATCCTTTAAGCTTATTTATTTTATAGTATAGTAGTCTGTAGTATAAAGTCTTTTAATCTCCTACCTCTTTCTTGCTACTCCCTGCTTCATTCTTCCCACTAGTTCTTCTGTCAGTCGGTTTCTTTTTCATTATATTTGCTGGTTTTAATTTTTAGATTCCACATATAAGTGATAACATACAGTATTTGTCTTTCTCTGAATTATTTCACTTATCATAATATTCCCTGGGTCCATCCACATTGCTACAAATGCCAAAATTTCATTCTTTTGTGTGGCAGAGTAGTATTCCATTGTATATGTATGCTGCATTTTCTTTATCCATTAATCTGTTGATGGGCACTTACATTGCTTCCATATCTTGGCTATTGTAAGTACTGCTGCTTTGAACATTGGTGTGCATGTATGTTTTTGAATTAGTGTTTTTGTTCTCTTTGGATATGTTTTTAGGAATGGAATTGCTGAATCATATGTTAGTTCTATTTTTAGTTTTCTGAGGAACTGCCATACTGTTTTCCCATAGTGGCTGCACCAGTTTACATTCTCACAACAGTGTACATAGGCTCCCTTTTTCTGGACAGCCTTGCTAGCATTTGCTATGTGTGTTCTTGTTGATGATAGCCATTTTGACAGGTGTGAGGTGAGATCTACTGTGGTTTTGATTTGCATTTCTCTGATAGTTAGTGATGTTGAGCATCTTTTCATGTGCCTGTTGGCCATTTGTATGTCTTCTGCCCATTTTAAATCAGGTTTTTTTTTTTTTTTTGGGTATTGAGTTGTATGAGTTGTTTATATATTTTGTATATTAACCCCTTATTGGTCATAGCTTTTGCAAATATTTTCTATTTGGTAGGTTGTTTTTTGTTGTTTTGTTTTTGGTTTCCTTGGCTGTGAAAAAGCTCTTAAGTTTAATAAGATCCCATTTGTTTATTTTTGCTTTTGTTTCTTTTGCCTTAGGAGGCAGATCTAAAGAAAATACTGCAATTTATGTCAAAGAGCGTTCTGCATGTTTTCTTCTAGGAATTTTATGGTTTCTGGTCTTACAAATGCTTAATTTTTTTAAATTTATTTTTTGTTTTTTCATTTTTTGCTTTTTTAGGACTGCACCTGCATCATATGGAAGTTCCTGGGCTAGGGGTGGAGTTGGAGTTGCATTTGCCAGCCTACGCCACAGCCACAGCAAAGCGGGATCTGAGCTGCATCTGTGATCTACACCACAGCTCATGGCAACCTCTGAATGAGGCCACGGATCAAACCTGCATTCTCATGGATACTAGTCGGATTTATTTCTGTTGAGCCACAACTCAAAACTCCACAATTGCTTAATTTAATTAATTAAATTTTTTGGCCACTCCTGTGGCATGCACAAGTTCCTGGACCAGGGATCAAACTAAGCCACAGAGTTCTTAACCACTAGGCTACCAGGGAACTCCACAAATGGTTAATTTTTAAAAAATACTTTGATCAGTTTTCACTTTAGTTGTTATCTTAGCAACCTCCAAAGGTAACTAATGAAATTTTTTTGTAGTTGTTTTTTTAATTATCTTTAGTAACTTATGGGTGATTATATATTTGATGTATCTTAATTACAATTATTTTTCTTACTCAATGCTCAAATTATTTGGCACTGGTGGGTGAGAGAGACTTCTTCAAATTGATACATATGTCTTTTTTTTAAAACATAATTAGAAAGTGTTTGATAGTTTTTGTGCTTTACTTGCTGGCCTCTGTTTCAGTTTCATCTTGTATATTTTCTGCCAAGACCTGATATCATCCTGACCTTAGTGAGAATGTCTATAGCGCCGTGGTTCTCAGACTTTTCGGTCTCAAGTCCCCTTTACCCTCTTAAGAAAGTTACTGAGAAATCCAAAGAGATTTAATTTATGGTAGTTATATCTGTTGATATTTTATATATCAGAAATTAAAACTGGGAAACATTTTGTTTTATTAATAATGTTGAAACCCAGAATTCTGAAATTCTGTGATTGACACCAAATTGAATCTCAGAGACAGAGTTTTGCGTGAAGTAGAGAAGAGCTTCGTTGTTTTGCCAAGCGAAGGAAGTCAGAGCAGGCTCATGCCCCCAAGACTGTGTGTCCTGACCTGGAGGGGTAGTGAGAAGTCTTACAGCAGTGATTCAAAGAGCAGGGCACAGTCAGCTTCTGGACATTGTTCTGATTTGTTGGTGGTGAAGTAATTAGGAGTTAGCATCATCAGCCTTCTGGTTCCAACCAGTCTAGGTTCTTTGTTCTTGTGGTCAGCAGTTTTCGTCTGGTGGGGATCTGCTTCCCATAAAGACAATTTAGGAATGTGTGTCAGGCCTTTATATCTTTCAGGAAACTGTGAGTTTGGTGATTCTGATATGTGGCTGGATTTATAGTGTAAATTGTTCCGAGTTCCCTAGCCCAGCATCTATTCTTTGTTTCTGCATCTTCACATTTCCCAGTCATTAACTCTTGAGTCAGTCAGTCTTTTACTTCAAAAGACAAAGACACAGGGCCTTGTACACTGTTTCATTAATTAAAAAATGATGACACAAACCATTACATGTTAACATAAATATTTTTATGAAAAATAATGTTTAAAACAAAATTTAGTGAGAAGCATGGCATCGTTTACATTTTTTACAAGTATTTTTTTTTGTCTTTGTAAAAGAAAGCTAGATTCTTGTATCTGTTCTTATACTCAGTCTATTGCAACACATTGTCTTGGTTGAAATGTTTAAAATCTGGCCCCACATGGCTATGTGGTTTGAAGAGGGAGGAGAATTTAATGACCTCTTTGGTAATTACACGTATTTTTTGATGCTACTCCAGAACTTCACAGGTGATAGTTTCTTAAAAGATGGTTGCAATGAAGAGTCTTAAAACTCTATCAATGACCTTTTTATACTCTGTTACGCTAAAATCCATTGGTTTGTCATGTACTTTGAGTGGGTCACTTACTCACATGTGGTCTTGTAACACCATGGATTTGTCATTTGGAGAATACTGGTTCATTGAGATTTGTGGATCCTGCAAGTGTTGACACATTCGATGATTGTATGGTATCAAAAAAATTGCGTTTTTCAACATCTCCCCTAATCCCATCAGAGAAATCTAAGTACCGAGAAGCTGTCAAGCTCAGGGTGGTGGACAGGATTATTTCTAAAATTTTAATTTTTGCTTGAACGCTTGTATTTTATCATGGCAACATTATTGTCAGTTGTTTTCCTTGAAGTGACAGCTCACTTTATAAATTTTTTGAGAAAATATGTGCCAGATACTCAAGTCTGAATAACTGTAATTTGCCAGTTGTTTTTTAAAAATGGTGTTCCATGCAAAATGCACAACCTCAGTTTACAGCTCAGTTGCTCAAATGCTCTTCCTGGACACAGCCATTCTGTTTGGATATTGCAGCAGAAATGCTTTATGTGTACTTCCCATTTCTTCACCTGGAATATTAAAGACATACTCAAGTTTTGAGACTTAATAAATTCATCATTTTTACTACTTCATTAGAGATATTCTTAGTTAAAAATGGCTTTCCCCTCTACTCTGAATATGTACGATGAAGACAACAACAACTACTAGTATGATTTGTTGCCATTACCTTGATTTGTGTTAAGACATCAGCAATAATGTCCATGCTTTTGTGTCACATTAACTATTTAACATAGCGAAAGGGGGAAATAAATAATGTCTGGGTCCACATAACATATTTTGAGAACTGGCCCTCTTGTATTTCCCCATTATATCAGCTGCTGATATTTTAAAAGTTATTTAATTATTTTTATTTATATTGATGAGGTTTTAGTTCCTTCCTATTTTTGAGGTTTTTAAAAACATGAGCGTTTCATTTTTCCATTTTTTAAAAATCAGTGGAGATGAACTTATTTTTCTCTTTAGTTGATATGATTAGTTGTTAATATGATTAGTTGTATTAATGAATTTCTTAATATTGAGCCCCTCTTACATTTCTGGACTAAGCCCTACTTGATCATGATGGATTATTGGATTCTGTTTGCTAATATGAATTACCATTTTTGCATTAATATTTACAAATGAAATTGGTCTGTAGTTTTGCTTTATTGAGCAGTGTTTTCTGGTTTTGGAATCAATGTTATATTTGCTTTATAAAAAAATAATTTGGATTTTTTTTCTGTGCACTGAAATAGTTTAAATAGCATTTGCATTATCCGATTTTAAAAATTTGGTTGACTTTGTGAAATGAGCTCAGCCTAGTATATTTTTGGCAGAGGAATTCTTATGATTTCCTATATTTCTTTTTACAAAATTCACTTGTTTAGAGCTTTCATTAGTGTCAATTTTGGTATATTTACTTAGAGTGTTATTTATTTCATCTTGATTTTCTTTTTCTCTCTCTCCCCCTCTTCCCCTCTCTTTCTTTCTCTTTCTTTCTCTCTCTCTCTCTTTCTTTCTTTCTTCTTTTTTTTTGTTTTCTTTTGGTATGTACCCAGAAGTGAAGCTTCTGGATCATATGATAGTTCTATTTTTAATTTTTTGAGGAACCACTGTACTGGTTTCCATAGTGGTTGCACCAATTTACAGTCCCACTAACAGTGCTCAAGCATTCCCTTATCTCCACATCCTTGCCAGTGCTTGTTATTTGCTGTCTTTTTGATGATAGCCATTCTGATAGGTGGGGGGTGATATCTTCTTATGGTTTAATGATAATCTGTTGAGATGATTGTGTGCTTTTTATCCTTCATTTTGTTAATGTGATGTATCACATTGATTGATTTGTAGGTATTGAACCATCGTTGCATCCCTGGAAAAATACTATTTGATCATAGTGTATGATCCTTTTAATGTATTATTGAATTTGGTTCATTGAGGATTTTGCATCTGTGTTCATCAGGGATATTGGCCTTAATTTTCTTTTCTTGTGGCATCCTTGGCTGGTTTGGTTTCAGGATAATGTTGGCTTTGTAAAATGAGTTTAGAAGTGTTTCTATTCTATTTTTTGGAAGAGTTTAAGGACTGGTATTATTTCTTTAAATGTTTGGTAAAATTCATGAGTGAAGCCATTTGGTTCTGAACTTTTGTTTATTGGAGTGTCTTTGAGGATTGATTTAATTTCCTTACTAGTAAGCTGTCTAGATTTTCTCTTTTCATGATTCAGTCTTGGTAATGTTTTTAGGAATTTATGCATTTCTTCTACAATTTGTTGTTGTTCAGTTTGTTGGGATACAATTAATTCTTCATCACATCCTTTGTATTTCTGTGGTGTCGGTTGCAGTGTTTCCTCCTTTATTTATGATTTTATTTATTTGAGTTCACTTTTTTTTTCTTGGTGAGTCTAGCTAAAAGTTTATTAATTTTGTTTGTCTTTTAACAAACAGACTCTTGGTTTCTTTGATCTTTCCCAGTTGTGCTCTTAGTTTCTATTTCATTTATTTCCATTCTGATATTTGTTATTCCCTTCCTTGTAGTAACTTTGGGCTTCGTTTGTTCTTTATCTAGTTCCTTGAGGAATAAAGATAGATTATTTATTTTAAAATTTTCTTGTTTCTTGAGGTAAGCATTTATTGCTATGAACTTCCCTCTTAGAACTACTTTTGCAGCATCCCATATGTTTTATGTTGTATTTCCATTTTTATTTGCTTCAAGGTGTATTTTGATTTCTCTTTTAGTTTCTTCTTTGACTCATTGGTTATCCAGTAACATATTGTTTAATCTCCCTATATTTGTGAATTTTCTAGTTTTCTTCTTGTAATTGAGTTCTAGTTTCATACCATTGTAGTTGGACAAGATGCTTGATATGATTTTAGTCTTCTTAAATTTATTTATAGTTGTTTTGTGCGTAACATGTCATCTATCCTGGAGAATGTTCCATGTGTGCTTGAGAAGAATGTGTAGTCTGTTGCTTTTGAATGGAATATTCTGGATATATTTAAGTCCTTCTAGCATAACGTGTTATTTAAGGTCAGTGCTTCCTTATTGTTTTCTGTCTGGATGATCTATGCATTAATGAAAGTGGAGCACTAAAGTCCCCTATTATTATTGTATTGCTGTCTTTTTCTCCTTTTATGTCTGTTGATATTTGTTTTACATATTTAGGTGCTACTTTTTTGAGTGTATAAGCATTATCTCCCATTCTTTTCTTTTTTTTCATTTTTTTATTACTCAAATGAATTTATCACATCCGTAGTTGTATAATGATCATAATAATCTGATTTCACAGGATTTCCATCCCACAGCCCAAGCACATCCCCCCACCCCCCACTCCCATTCTTTTCTGAGGGACAGCTTAGCCTGGTAAAATTTTCTTGGTTGGCAGTTTTTCCCCTTTCAGAACATTGAATATATAATCACATTCTCTCTTGGACTGCAAGGTTCCTGCTGAGATATTCAGTGACAGTCTTATGGGAGTTCCCTATAAATGCCAAACTTCATTTCTCTTGCTGCTTACAGGATTTTTCTTTTTTTCTTTTTTCTTTTGGCAGTTTTATCATAATGTGTCTTGGAGAAAATCTTTTTGGATTGACTTTATCTGGGGACCAAAGAGCTTCAAAATCTTGATGTCTAAATCCCTCCCCAGATTTGGGAAATTTCTATTTATTATTTCTTTAAATAAACTTTTGCCCTTAGCTCCCTCTCTTCTCATTCTGGGATTCCAATAATCAATAGATGATAATAATGATGATGATAATGATGATTTTGATGCCCCTTAATTCCCTTAGGCTTTCTTCATTCTTTTGCATTATTATTATTTTTTACCCTCTGACTGGATAATTCCCATGTAACAATTTGAGCATCTTTAGAAAAAATATTTTGAATTCTTTATTGGCCAATCTCTGGATCTCTATTTCTTTGAAAGAGTCAGTTACTCAAAGTTTACTGTGTTGCTTTGGTGGCATCATGTTTCCCTGATTCTTCATGATTCCTGTAGCCTTGTATAGGCATCTGCACATTTGCACAAGCAGTCACCTCTTCCACTTTATGGATTAACTTTGGTACAGAAAAATCTTCACCTTTGGGTGGTGGCATGCTGGAACATTTTGTGACTCTAGGTGTAGTGGTAGGGGGATCAAATGGGGTGTATTGTGGTTCTGGGTCCAGGAGTGCATGATGTCTTTTCAGCTCAGGCAGCTGGGATTCATGACATTGACAACTGCATGATCCTTGGCAAGAGCTGTGGGGATCTACAGGGACTTCAAGGGCTGTTGGTCTTCATTGGTGGTCTAGGGACAAGGGCACATGGTAGTGGTGGTTGGAACCAGGATGTGCACACACTGTGAGGGCAGCTGCAGGTGCATGCATGGTAGCAGGGGCTGGCTGCAGACACTCAGGCAGGCAGTGGCAAAGGCCAGGGCAAGCAGTAGGGGCTGGGACAAACTACTGTGGGTGCACAAACAGCTATGGAGGCCCTTGCTGTTTGCATATACTTGTTTGACTAGAGGAGTTAGTCTCAGGTAAGTGCAAGGCAGTGGAGGCTGCTAATGGGAGCTGGAGATGGCAGCATGCAGGTGCAGAATTGCCCATGTAGTAATACCAGCTCTCAACAGGAGTCAGAGCCATCTCTGGGTCCACAAGCAGCTGAGGAGGGGGGGGGGCCTTAGCTATTTGTATGTACTCATGTGGCTGCAGTAGCTGGCCATGGGTACATGCATAGCAGTGCAGATAAGTTTTGGGGGCCTAGGCTGCAGAGACTGACTGGTAGCTAGGGTGGATTCTGGGCTTTGGTGGGGAGGGAGCATGGAGAGACTTGGGCAGATGGTGTCTGTGAGCATGAAAATGTGTGAGGTGAAAAATCTCAGCAGCGAAATCACTGTAAGGGGTTCACAGTGACTATGCTTGGCATTGACTTTCTCAGTAGCAAAAACTGTTAGGGGCCTTTGTAAGCAGTGATGGAATCGGCAATGAGATTCTCAGTGATGAAAGCGGGGAAGGGGGCCTACGGTGTCAGTAAGGGCTGTCGAGGTTCTCAGCAGTGAAGACTTCTGTGGTCTTCTGCAGAGCAGGCCCCTGGGAGTTGCAGTTGCTTGTGCTTATGACTGACACCGGTAGTTCCTGCTCTTCTCTGTTCCTTCCCCATCTCTGGAAGTCTCAGCTTTGCTGGTCTCTGGGCGGGCTGAACTTAAGTGGGTTCTTTGTGCAGTGCTCTGAAAGGCTGGGGAAGCTGATTGTTCACCACACTTTGATCTTATGGGTAAGGGAAACTCTCAGGCTGAGGAGCTCCCTCTTATCACTGAACAGTGCCAGCCTGGGGGGTGGGATGATACAGGCAAAATGAAACTCTTCTTGCTACCCTTTTTATATGGTTATTTTGATTGATCGATTGCTGCATTGTGTTGCTGAAGCTTTGTAAGCAGCTTCCTGCGCTTTCCCAGAGCTATTTTCGTTCAGGGATAGGTGTCTAATAGCTAAAGTCTCTTTAGCTATTAGACACCTTGATGATGTCATTCTCTGGTTTACACCTTTAAAAAACGTCACACTTGTTTTATAGCTTTCATGGTTTCTCACAAGATGCTGTTATAATTGCAATGTTTGTTTCTCCATGTCTTTTCCCCCCTTTTCTGCCTTTAAGATTTTTTCTTTGTGTTTTCAGAGGTCGAATATGATATGTCTGTCTCTGGCTTGGGTATTTTATCTTGGTTAGTGGTTTAGATCTATGGGTTTATGTATGCCATTAATTTTGGAAATTCTTAGCCATTATCCTTTCAAATATTTATTCTATTCCATTCTCTTTTTTTGTTTGTTTGTTTTTTGCTTTTTAGGGCCACACCCAGGGGATATGGAGGTTCCCAGGCTAAGGGTTGAATCAGAGCTACAGCTGCTGGATTACACCACAGCCACAGTAATGCCAGATCTTAGCCACGTCTGCAACCTACACCACAGCAACACTGGATCCTTAACCCATTGAGCGAGGCCAGGGATTGAACCCACAACCTCATGGTTCCTAGTCGGATTCGTTTCCGCTGCACCATGGTGGGAACTCCACCATTCTCTTTTTTTTTTCCTTTTGGAATTCTAATTGCACATCTATAAGATCATTTGATGTTGTCCTACAGTTCCCAGATCCTGTCTTCTGTTTGTATAGTTTTCAAGTTCACTGATTTTTCCCTCAGCTCTGTTAAGTCTGCTGCTGAGCCTGTCAATAACAGTCCTGACCTCTAGTACTGTTTGTTGTTGTTTTACCATCTCCATTTGTTTTTTCACAGATTCCATCTCTTCTGAAATTACTCATTCGGCAGTGCTTGTTCCTAATTTTTCCACTGGAGCCTTTGACATACTTTTCATCGTTATTTTAATTCCCTGTTAGCTCCAATATCTGTGTCATATATGAATCTGGTTCTGTTGATTATTTTATCTCTTGGTATTGTGGGTTCTTTCCCTTGCTTATTTTTGTTTACCACATTACTGGTAATTTTTTTTTATAGGGAGATAGAGAAGAGGATCTGGGCAGGCTCCATAGCCCTCCTGCAGCAGCTGCTCTTCCCCTCTCCTAAGCCTGTGCGACGAGGGACGCTTTCTCAAGACTCTTGCCATCATTTTTTGTGAGTACGCATTGGAATCTGTAGAGCTAGAAGCCTGTGAGTGATGTGCACTCCCCTGTATCTGCAGCCTTTAGAGCTCACCAGCCAGTACTCACCCTCTACAAGTTTTTAAACAATTCCAGGTGAACTCTTCAAGTGCTCCAAGTAAACAGTGCTTGCATTCCATGTCTTCCTGAGGACATTTGTTTCTCAGATTTGGGGCTCAGTACTCAACTTTAGCTTTTTGATGGTTCCAGGAAAAGTCATTTACTTGCAGTTTGTTCACCTTCTTTTTTTTCAACCATAAGGTCTTTGTCAGCTCTCCATACCTAAGTAGAACCTATAGACCCAATCTTTTTTACCTTCTATTATCTCTACTACTGGATGACTCTTTTGGTGGTATTCAAAAGGATATGGGGAGAAAAGGTGTAAATTAAAGACACATCACCAAAATCCATTGTGTAGACTTTGTTTAGATCCTGTTTCAACTCAAAAGGATTATTTATTTATTTATTTTTGCTTTTTTTTATGCTGCATCCGTGGCATATGGGAGTTCCCAGGCTAGGGGTCAAATCAGAGCTACAGTTGCCAGCCTACACCATAGCCACAGCAACACCAGATCCAAGCCACATCTGTGACCTACACCACAGCTCACGGCAATGCCAGATCCCCAACCCACTGAGGGAAGCCAGGGAACAAACCCGTAACCTCATGGGTACTAGCCAGATTCATTTCCGCTGTGCCACAACCAGAACTCTGCAAGAGGATTTTTTAAAAAATACAATCAGAGACATTTGAACATGGGCTTAGATATTAGAAGATATTAAAGAATTATTCTTATTTAAATATTATAAATATTTAAATATTATAACATTACAGCTATATTTAAAAAATCTTATTTGTCAGAGATAAATTCTGATGAATTTTTAGGCGAAGTGGTATTAAGTGGGAATTTATTTTAAAATAATCAAAAACAGAAATAAAGGTGAGAGGAGAGAGACATGTGATAGATACAAACAAGAATGGCAAAATACAGATAATTACTGAACTCACTGATCGCTCCATGAGGGTTCATTATTTTATCTCATCTTTATCATATTTTTTTGCCAATTTCCATAACAAAAACTTTTGAAAAGAGAGCTAAGGATATAATCAGGAATCTATTTCTTAAAAATGAAAGGTATTTAACCTAAGATTTAAAGTGGGTAAAGGTGAATTTTTCCTGTGGCAGATCAGAGGTCAGGCAGTCCTGCTGAAAATTTCCTTTGAAAACCTCCTCTGCTTCAGCAAACCAGATAATTGGTGATATGACAAGCACAGGGAGAAAAAAGAGGCAAAATGCTGTGGTTTCAGTGCACTTGAGTCCTGCAGACCTACACTGGATCAGGAGGAGGAAATGAACCTTGCAGACGTCTAATTAATCCTGGCTCAGTTTAGTGTCTATTTTGTGTATACTTACCTTAGAAGGGATATGTTCTGCTTTTCTTCCCTTTTATTCAGGTTCTCACTGTCCCTCCCTTCTCCCCAGTTTTCATAGTATGGAGAGACTTGGGAAGTGGGTAGCAAGGCTGTAAATTCCGTGGGGGCAAGGACCGTTCACTGTTTTGAACAGCGAATGGTACATCTAGTACTCTTACTGGCATATGAAAGACATTAAATAAATATTGGATGAAGAAATGAAAGGATAAATTTGATTTGCTGCTTCCCACATAGAAGGGACCTAATAAATATTGTATTTGTTGAATTGAATGGTGACAGAAATGACAAGAGAATTTTAGAGTTTTACATCCACTTCATCTGGACCTCTTCAAGTGTTGGAAAGACGTTCAGATGAACAGAATTAGCCAATGTGGTGTCTGTGAACAGGCAAGGGAAGCCAAACGCAGTGCAGTTTTGTTTAAAGCAAAATGAACAACACATGGTTACGTATAAGCCACCTTTCTTTCAAATATATTTGTGGAAACGAGGACACAAATTTGAGGACAGTAATTCTTTCCTCCTTTTTAAAAGCTTTGCTATAGTTCTGCCAGGAAATCAGGAGACTAGTATCCTGTCCACCAAAAGTTGGAATGGCAGATACCCTTAAATAAACAGGTGTAGTGAATTATGGCGCTGCTTGTTTTGATGAATATGCAAAAGTGACAAGTTAATCATAAACCTCCAGCTCATACAGGGAAGGTGGCCAAGGAGATGCTGTGGTTTAATTTACATCTTTGGAAGGCATGGAAGATTTAATAATCGCCCTGCCTCATACATCAAACTAATACCCCTGAGGTAGAAAAGCAAAACATTTTTAACTCTTAACCTGAGAAGCAATAAAATCTTGTTTCAGGTCACAAATAGATTGAGTTTCTGGTGGTCTCAATGGACCCCCCCACCCCACCCAGCTTGTGTGATATATTCAAATTCCAGAGCCACTCAGCACCCCTGAGAACCTTGGAGCAAAACCAGGGAAGCTGGGAATGCCATGGGAATGGCTGATCCAATCAGAAGGTCTAGACCCAGGGCAGGGACGGATTTTACCTTACATCTACCCAATAATTTATTTTACCTTCTATATCAACTACAAATAGATTATGGACTACAATTGTATGTGGATTTGAAATTCAGTTCTACATGTTTGCTTCTAGTTTTTGCTTCAGCTTTGTCCTCCTTATGTTAATACTTGTTCTTAAAGGATCAAAAACTGTTTTGAAGTATTTACTCAGTATAGGATTTTAACCTGGCAAGAGAAACTGGGATACAGAAAGGGGAAATAATCCTTCATGGCATGTTGAGCCACTTGTGAAACCTAAGCTGTTTTCAGACTTCCAGCTCTTCATTTCTTAAGGAGCTAAGCTAGGAGGTGTGATGAATTTACTAATTCAGAGAATTATCTCCTTACTGTTATTAACAAAGTAGATATCATCTTCCATGTTTAAAGTACTGGCCACGGTGGTCTCAGAGAAAGAGGCAGGTAGGATTATGTGCATTTGCAGCATGTGCAAGTGTATTCACTGTTCCACTTTTCTCTGAAATAATTTTATAAAGGAATTAGCTTATAAAATATGATTTCTGTCTGTCTTCTTCCTAATGCTGCTTATAACTTCACTTGAATTATTGTGATGTTTAAGGCATTGTTATAGGAAATAAAACATAAACGTATCTAATTCCCCTCATCCCCTCTCCCTTCAGCCCCTGTGACTCTAAATCACAGCTATAAACTAGGACTGCATTTTGTCCTATCTTCCAAGGGCACCCTGACTGCCTCAGCCTGACTGTTAAGTAAGTTTCAGGACCTTGCTGAATCTCAAGCTTCTTATCTGAGAAATGGAGTAAATAATACACACTCATAGGGTTGTGTGAAGATTAAATGCCTGAAAACCATTAGCATTGTGTCTGACATGTATTACTAGTTCAGTGAATGGGACGTTGGTGGATTATTGTTTTTGCTGTTCCATGAAGAAAGGGCACATTCTCACCTCTTTGAGGACTTCGAAGTCTAGTGGAGAAAATAAACAGCTAAACAGATAATTTAAAGTCAGTGTGAGGCAGTGTTACTTGGGCTCTGTTTGTCTCAGGCCACAAGAATATTCCATGGATGATTTCAGTCCTTGTTTTGTAGCATGAATTTTGGGGGGAAGGAAGGCAAAACTAAAGGTTTCCTGAAGCTATAGCTGACATGGAATGTTGGGTCCTGGAAGACTGCATATTTTTATCTTGATGACCTTATGTTTTTCCCAAGAAAAACATGTCCTGTTCTTAAGATACTATGTTAACTTCCTTGGACTTAGGGTATATGTCATGTAACAATCTCGGGCCTCGGGAGGCTCGGACTACATCCTATGGTAAAGGGGAGTCAAGAGCGGAGGTCTGTAAAGGAAACTTGGAAGTCTTCCCGTTCTCTCCTCCTCTTGCTACCAACTTTCACACCTTCTCTCCCACACAGGGAAAGAGTGCCATCTAATCGGAAGTATAGCAGGATTCTTGTTGGGCCACATTCGCTGGTGACAAGAGTCCCTGTGTATGAAAAACTTTGCCCTCTGAGTGGGTATCATTCATGTGTCTCTCTCATCATTGTGACTTGTGATACCCAAATGCCCAAATAATATGTCTACAGCCCGGACCATTCTCCTTAACTCTAGGCCCTGTGTTCAACCACCCACTTGACATCTCTGTTAGGGGGTGTAATAGACGAAACTGAGCCCCTGAGCAGCAGCCCCCCAGGCCTGTTTCTTTCGGTCTTCATCATGTCAGCTGATGGGACCACCCTTTAAGGTGCTCAGACCAAAACCTTAAGGATTATCCTTGACTCCTTCCTCTTTTTTGTACCTACATCTAAGCCTTCAGCAAATTCTAATGGATCTACTTTTAAAGATGGACATTGTGTGATCACTTGCTACCTCCTTCCCTGCTTAACCACCTCATCTCCCAGCAAGATTATTACAATAGCTTCTTGACTGGCTTCTCTGTCTATGTTAGCTCCCCTCCATTCCGTGCTCAACACAGCACCCAGAGCTATGCCATTTAAACATAAGTTGGATAAGTTCATTCCTCTTTCTAAAAATCAGATGATTTCTCATACATGCAGAATAAATGCCCAGGCCTAGGTGCTCTGTCCCCTCTGACCTTCACTTTACTTCTTTGACCTTCGCTCCTCTCTTCACCTTGTTCATTCCATCCCCGCCACAGTAGCCTCCTTACTATTTCACAAATACCAAAGCCCGTTTGTACCGCTGGATCATCACACCAGCTATTTCCTCTGCTTGGAAATTTCTTCTCCCAGCAAACCACATGGCTTGCTTTTTTAATCTCCTTCAAATCTCACCCCAAAACACTTTAAGTTTGTGTCTCCCTCTGCATTGCTCATTCCTGCCTTGTTTTTTCTTGTATGTTATAGTTTACATATCATTTTGTTATGGTCCGTTTGCCCCCATTTGAAAGTAAGCTCTGTAAAGGCAGGAGTATATTCCTGTTTTGTTCACAATTGTACCCTTACTACCAAGAACAGTGTTTGGCCCTTAGTAGGTACTCCAGAAAATTTGTTGAATGAATGTGTGAATTCCTTCTAGCAAGATGAGTGGTTTTAGGTCAGCCTTCCTTGTGTAAGAAGAATGAAGGTCAAATTCCCGTCGTGGCGCAGTGGTTAACGAATCCGACTAGGAACCATGAGGTTGTGGGTTCTATCCCTGGCCTTGCTCAGTGGGTTAAGGATCTGGCGTTGCCATGAGCTGTGGTGTAGGTCGCAGATGTGGCTCGGATCCCGAGTTGCTGTGGCTCTGGCATAGGCTGGCAGCTACAGCTCCGATTTGACCCCTAGTCTGGGAACCTCCATATGCTGCGGGAGCGGCACAAGAAATGGCAAAAAAAAAAAAAAAAAAAGGAAGAATGAAGGTCAAACTTGAATGTTGGGAGACGGGACTGAACAATACAGTATTAGCCAGCTCTAGCTGTAGGATGAGATAAAGCTTCAGGATGAGATGCATCTAGAAACTGACCGGCTTACCACTTCTAAATGTTCCTGTTAGAGAAATAAAGCAAACAAGTAGGCTCACCTATCTGTTTCTCAGTGCCAGGGATGAGAAAAGTTATAATAAATTTAGTCATTGTGCTATTGTAACAAAATAAGAAATACATATTTGATCTTCCTCCTTGTTCCAGGCACAGAGCTCCAAAACTCCTTGGAATTTCCTAAGAGGGGTGAGAAGAGCATCTTTTGCCATTCATAATAAGTACCTTTCTTTCAACCAAGCTTGGGTTTACGCTAATGAGGTGACTCTTGGAGGGTGAAGTCTGGTAGCCTGAGAAACTGAGTGATCGATTAAAGGATTGGAAGTCACAGCCCTGACCTTCAGGGAGGGAAGAGGGGCTGGAGACTGAGTTCAGTCACCATTGTCCAATGACTTAGTCATCCATGCCCATGTAATGAAGCCTCCATAAAGACATAACCAAAGAGGTTCAGAGAGCTTCTGGGTTGGTGCACACCCCAACTCCCTGGGGGAGGACCCTGTCAGATCTTGCCCTCTGTGCCTCTTCTGGCTGTTTGTCTGTATCCTTTATTATATCTTTTATAATAAACCAGTTAATGTAAGTATTTCCCTGAGTTCTATGAATGGTTACAGCAAATGGTCAAAGGAGTGGTTTCTGATTAAAGGGAGTTAATAAAAGGATTAGCATACTGCTCCCAACCACCTTCTCCCCGTGAACCTAAGAAACAAGGGCTTGTAATACCCACACAGTGTGGCTTTGGAGATCCCTTTTTTTGCTTGCCATTCCTCCTGGAGGAAGTACAGAGCTAGCTGGTCAGATATCTGACAGAGAAAAAAATAACAAGCTTCAACAGGGGGGTTTTAAAATAGGTGCCCTAAATTTTTTTCTTTCATTTTTTTTATTACTCAAATGAATTTATCACATCTGTAGTTGTATAATGATCATAACAATCTGATTTCATAGGATTTCCATCCCACAGCCCAAGCACATCCCCCCACCCCCCAAACTGGTCTCCTCCAGAGACCATAAGTTTTTCAATGTCTGTGAGTCAGCATCTGTTCTGCAAAGAAGTTCCATCTGTCCTTTTTTCAGATTCCACATGCCAGTGAAAGCATTTGATGTTGGTGTCTCATTGTATGGCTGACTTCACTTAGCATGATAGTTTCTAGGTCCATCCATGTTGCTAAAAATGCCAGTATTTTGTTCTTTTTAATGGCTGAGTAATATTCCATTGTGAATATGTACCAACATCTTCTGGATCCACTCCTCTGTCGATGGACATTTAGGTTGTTTCCATGTCTTGGCTATTGTAAATAGTGCTGCAATGAACATTGGAGTACATGTGTCTTTGCGAGTCATGGTTTTCTCGGAACAGATGCCCAGGAGTGGGATTGCTGGATCAAATGCTAGTTCTATTTTTAGTTTTCTGGGGAATCTCCATACTGCTTTCCACAGTGGTTGCACCAATTTACAATCCCACCAACAGTGTACTAGTGTTCCTTTTTCTCCACACCCTCTCCAGCACTTATTGTTTGTAGCCTTTTGGATGATGGCCATTCTGGCTGGTGTAAGGTGGTACCTCAGAGTGGTTTTGATTTGCATTTCTCTAATACTGAGTGATGTTGAACATCTTTCCATGTGTTTCTTGGCCATCTGTATGTCTTCTTTGGAGAATTGTCTGTTTAGATCTTCTGCCCATTTTTTTGATAGGCTTGTTTGTTTTCTTGGTATGGAGCTGCAGAAGTTGTTTATAAATTTTGGAGATTAATCCCTTGTCAGTCGATTCACTTGCAAAGATTTTCTCCCATTCTGTGGGTTGTCTTTTTGGTTAAGTAGGCTTTTTTTTTTTTTTTGGTCTTTCTGCCATTTCTTGGGCCACTCCCATGGCATATGGAGGTTCCCAGGCTAGGGGTCTAATCAGTGCCATAGCCACCAGCCTACGCCAGAGCCACAGCAATACGGGATCCGAGCCTCGTCTGCAACCTACACCACAGCTCACGGCAACACTGGATCCTTAACCCACTGAGCAAGGGCAGGGATCGAACCCGCAACCTCATGGTTCCTAGTTGGATTCATTAACCACTGTGCCACGACGGGAACTCCTGGTTAAGTAGGCTTTGAAGGGAAGGACTTCTGTGAGTTTTTCAAGGTCCAAAAATTGATCCCAGGTTTGGGGCAGGAAGTGTAAATGATGAACCTTGAACAGCTTGTACAGAAAGAAAGGACACTATTGACTATTGGAATTGTGACAGGAGGACACAGAGAAAATTTGAGAATCAGAAAGAGTAATCACTGTAATTGATTAAAGTACATAAAATATAAAGATATCTTAGTTCATAATATTACTTTAAAAATTGCTATCACTGGAAATTACTATGGCACCAACTCATTATTCTGAAAATTAATAAAGGTACAGAATCAAGCAATTATTCTGTCTTTCCTACATAAACTATGTTCAGGGAAAAATAGCCAATGAGGAAAATTCTTTTTTTATTGTATCACTTTTTCTAATTTTGAAGCAATCTTTGAGTTACCAAACATGTCAAGTATAGTATAACAAACTACTTCCCCCCACTAGCCATTTAAAAATAAATTGTCCTGACGCTCCCCCACCCCTGAATACTGAAACACTTTTGTGTTTGCTATAAATAAGGACATTCTCTTATACAACCACAATACAAACGATCAAAATTAGAAAAGGAACACTGATGTCCATTTTTCCTAATAACATCCTTTATAGCAAAAGGGTCCTGTTCAGAATCATGTTACTAACCGAACTCGGGCCTGCACGCATGTGTGCATGCAGGAAGGCCAATCTGCTGACACCAGGTAGTGGTGAAAGCAAATGCATCATTTGTGGTAGGGCCCCAAGCAAGACGCCCAGGGCAGCTAGTGCTCAAAACACCCCAGACTCCCCAGTGGGTTTTAGGAAAGCATTTTTAACGGCAAGGTGAGGGAGGGGAGTTGCAAGGTATGTGATGAGTTTGTGCACAATTCTCTGAAGGGTTGATGGTGAGGTAACAGGGCAGTGTGACAGGGGTTAACCCCATCACGCCTTAGGTAAATAGGTCTGGGAGCTATAAGCTCAAGGGCGTCAATAGTTAATGTCTGGAAGATGTTTCTTGGGGTTCTTAGCCTCTGTGAAACAATTCAGGAAATGTGCCTCAGATGGGAGAGGGGTCCGCCGGCAAGGCCCTGTCGGACCCTGCTAGGTTACAGTGTGTTGCACTAATTGTCATGTTGCTTTCATCTCCATTCTGGAGCAGTTCCTCAATCTGACTTTCGTCATCTTGACATTTTTGAAGATTACAGGTCAGTTATTGTATAGATTGTCTTTCAAGTGGATTTGTTTCCTTGTGATTAGAGTCATGTCATGCATTTTGGTAAGAATGGAAGCTGTGTTCGTCCTCTTGCCCCTTTTGGCCAAGGGGTTTGTGATTTTGATTTGTCCATTACCCGTGATACTCACTTTGATCATTTGATTAAGGGGGGGCTGCTCTCAGGGTCTTTCACTGTGAAGTTCCTCCTTTCTTTTGGATTTTATGAGGTGATATTTTGAAAATATTTAAATTTCCTTCATCAGACATTTATTTTATTTATATCATCGAGCTCCTGGATTCTTACTTTATTCAATAAGTTATAACCTGTTACTGTCATTATTTATTTTGATGCTCAGCTTTCTCAGATTAGAAATGAAGGAGTCCCATAAATCTGGCCTTTGTGTCTCTGACATGTCCCATTATTCTTTGAGTACTTGTTCACTTTGTGGCCCAAAGATGTCCCAAGCACATCTTAGACTTTCCTTGCTCTTACTCTTGGATTGGCTATTCTCCTGGTCCTTTTAGTGGAGAACAGTGTTTAGAACAGGTGTTACTGCTCTTTGGTATTGCCGCCCTCAGCCTCTCTCACCTCCCCGGGAGATAGAGCCAGGGAATGTGTGTGTGCGATGCAACGTGTGGACCTTTCGGGTATTGAACAAATTGTAAAAAGACATTTGAAATTTATAGGACCTGGGAATTAGGTGATATTAAGGACTTGTTAATTTTGTTATGTGTGATAAAGATATTGTGATTATGTTAAAAATATCCTTATCTGTGAGAGGCACCTGACATACTTACAGATGAACTTTGCTTTCAAAGAGCTTAACTGAGATAATCATAGATGTATAAAGGACTATCTAAATAAATTACTATTCCATACACACATACATATGTATTTATACACACATATGTATTCATTATGCATACATCCATATATACATCCATCTATACATACATTATGATTTGAGATTAAACTTGAGCTTGGTGTATAAGTATCTGGAATCTCAGCCCTCTATAGCCAATGTCTAGAGGTCTGCAGTCTAAAAGCCCCTTGCTAAAGTAAACTTAAATTCCAAGCCTCATTTTATAAGACCCGGAAAGGTTTTAACCACGTCTGGAGAAAAAAAGGGTCATCTCTTGACCTTCAGTTTGGTGCCAGGGTATCCATCTTATCCCAGAGATAGAACTGATAATTTGAGACTTCATAATGTATTCTTGGCTGTGGCTCAGCTTTTTGTGACGCTAAACCGTTACTTAGGACCAAGCGCAAAACCAGCGTTCGTCATCCTTTCTGCGAATCACCCCCGGTATGGCAGGAGGGGTCAGTACAGACACGAAGACTTCCTTCCCTCCCTGGGTAGGGGAGCTGGCCTCTGGCCCCTACAGCTGTTCCCTGCTCGACCAGTCATAGTTCCTGGGTGCTCTTTGACATCCTGAGCAGCTGCAACAGCCAGGAATTTAGTGCAAAATAATTCATCAGTTAATCTCTTTGTTATTGGACATTTCTGATGCCTGTACCTTGGTTCATACTGTAAATGAGGTGGGACATGGCATGACTCTTGACTGTTAGAGGCATCTGCTAATGTATAGGTGTCCTGCCTACCCTAACCCTGGCCTCTGGGGACCTCCTGAGCCCACAGAAGAAGAGTGACCGTGTTAGGAGGTAGTGAGACAGATAGCCTGTGGGTTGTACACACCTCCCTTAACACTGGTGGTGACTTCACCCTTTCTTTCCCACCCCAGGAGGCATATCAGAGTATCCATGAGTGAGAGGGCTCACTTTAGGGCCTCTTTAACTGTAATGAAAAGTATGTTATTTGAAAACATCAATACTTGAACCATTGGGGACACACGGGTGACACAATATCATGGTTCCGAGCTATTCTTCCTTGGAATATTTTTAATAAATAAAAGAAATGTCAAACAGTGTCTGCACACTTCAGCAGAATTGTCCAGGGGCCTGATTTTTGCCAAAGCTGAAAAATCCCCCTGGAAATCTTCCGCTTTGCACTTAATTACCACCCCCTTTGGCTCTTTCTCTTTTACTGCTTTTCTCTCCTCCCCCTGTGATTTTCCCTTCTTGTTGCCAAACACTTTCTCTTCCATACACCATCTGTCTCCAGAATATATTTGCATTTCCTTTTTCCTTCCCAAAGTGACCTAACCCTAGGGCCTATGTTTCCCCCCACACGCCACAATAGACCACTTCTACTAGGTTGCCCCATGTGTTGGAGGGAAGGAAAGCCATGGCTCGCCAAATTGAAATAAACCAGGAACCCAGCAGAGACGTTCTTCTGGACCTGGATATATGCATCCACTCTCCAGAACCTCAGGCTTCAGGGATTGGTTTGTGATATGCCTTTTCGCTTTTTTTTTTTTTGGTTATAAAACGTCCAAGATTTCCAAAGTGTCAAAAGGAAAAAGTAAAAGTAATTCTCTCTAGTACCCATCACATTTCTCAGAGGGGCATGAACTCCTCAGCCACACACAGTGATCCTAGTGACTGCTACCAGCCCCTCTAGTCTTTTCTTAGGCACACATCCAGGTGTGTACATGGCGAGGTGAAACCAATTGGGTTATACCATACATAGTGTCTGCAACTTGCTTGCTATTATTTTACATAAATATCACGGGCATCTTTTCACGTCAGCGTACATTTTTTTTCCTCATGACATTTAACAACTGATAGTCGACTGTATGAATGTACCATGATTTATTTACCCAAGCCACAACTGATCTATAATATTTCCAATATATTATTATTACCAGGGCATAACACATTTACTTTTATGCTTGTGCAGCTATATCTGTAGGGTAATTGGAATTGTGGCAACCAAGGGGATATGAATTTTGAATGATGGTAAGAGTAAAAGGTATCGTGCATTTTAAACATTGATAGGCACCGTCTTAAACTTTATATGTAATCACTAATAGAAAGACAGCATTTTCTACCCTCAGTTACGGGAGATGATGAGATAAATGATAATTTGTAGAGTGTAAAGCGTTTTATGGGAGTTCCCACTGTTATTCAGTGGGTTAAGGACCTGACATCTCTGTGAGGATTCAGGTTCGACCCCTGGCCTCGCTCAGTGGGTTAAGGATCTGGTGTTGCTGCAAGCAGAGGCATAGATTGCAAATGCAGCTTGGGTCTGATGTTGCTGTAGCTGTGGTGTAAGCCCCAGATGCAGCTCTGATTTGACTCCTAGCCTGAAAACTTCCATATGCTGCAGGTGAGGCCATAAAAAGAAAAAAATAAAAGCATTTTACAAAGTGTTTTTTTCTCTTTCTCATTAGGTTTTTATTTTTTATTTATTTTTATTTATTTTTGTCTCTTCAAGGGGCTGCTCCCGTGGCATATGGAGGTTCCCAGGGTAGGGGTCTAATTGGAGCTGTAGCCTCCACCCTAGGCCACAGCCACAGCAATACCAGATCCAAGCCACATCTGTGACCTACACCACAGCTCATGGCAATGCTGGATCCTTAACCCACTGAGCAAGGCCAGGAATTGAACCCACAACCTCATGGTTCCTAGTCAGATTCATTAACCACTGAGCCACGATGGGAGCTCCAGTTTTTATTTTTTTTTTGTCTTTTTTTTTTTTTTTTTTTTGCCATTTCTTGGGCCGCTCCCACGGCATATGGTGGTTCCCAGGCTAGGGGTCAAATCGGAGCTGTAGCCACCGGCCTACACCAGGGCCACAGCAACGCGGTATCCGAGCCGCATCTGCGACCTACACCACAGCTCACGGCAACACCAGATCGTTAACCCACTGAGCAAGGGTAGGGATCGAACCCGCAACCTCATGGTTCCTAGTCGGATTCGTTAACCACTGCGCCACGACGGGAACTCCCGGTTTTTATTTTTAAATTTTTTCCCCATTTTTAATTACTCAGTGAATTTCATTACATTTATAGTTACAAAGTATTTTTATTCGACTTATTCAATACTCAAAGATATTCTATAGGGAGATAATGTTATCTCTAATTTACTGGTGAAGAAATAAGGGGCTCGTCAAAATTAAGTGATTTGCCTAAGACAGTACACTTGGGAGGCCGATCTCAGCCCGAGCATGTCTGTCATCACCACGCTTCTGCCGTGGGCGCCTGACTGAACACCAGTGCAGGGGCAGAGGGAGTGCACAAGGAATACTGGTCAGCCGGCCCATGTAGGACAACCAGGGACTTACAGGCGTTTCGTTCTCTGCTATCACTTCCTTGCTGATGCCATTTAGTCACCGCTTTAAGTACCATCTATATGCCAGTGACTCCTAAACCTTTTTTTTTTTTTTTTTTTCTGGTTGCACCTGTGGCATGTGGAAGTTCCTGGGCCAGGGATTGAGCCTGAGCCACAGCAGTGACAATGCCAGATCCTTAACCCACTAGGCCACCAGGGATCACTGTGACTCCAAAATGTTATATTTCCAGTCTAAAACTTTCTCCTTAATATATCTTATATGGCACTCTTGATCTTTCCTCATAAATTTGCTCTACCCCAGCCATTTCAGTTTCATTCTTTTAGTTCTTCAGGCCCAAATTATTTATTTTTTATTTTTATTGAAGTATAGTTGATTTACAATGTTGTGTTAGGTTCTGGTGTTTAGAAAAGTAATTCAGTTTGCAAATATATATTTATATACAGCCCTCTCATATTCTTTTCTATTATACTTTACTACAAGATATTGAATATATTTCCTGTGCTATACGGTAGGACCTTGCCATTTAACTATTTTATATATAGTAATTTGTATCTACTAATCCTAGATTCGTAATTTATCCCTTTCCCCTTTGGTAAGTTTGGTAAGTTTGTTTTCTATGCCTGTGAGTCTCTTTCTGTTTTGTCAGTAAGTTCATTTATATTGTATTTTAGGGATTCTACATAAAAGTGATATCATATGTGATAAGTGGTATTTGTTTTTATCCATCTTACTTCGTTTGGTATGGCAATCTCTGGGTCCATCCATCCATCTTACTGCAAATGTTCAGGCCCAGATTCTTGATTCCTCCCACTCTCTCATGCCCCTCATTCACAGGGAGTGTGACCAAGGCCAGATTGCCTGTTCCTGCCAGGTTTGTTGTTAAAATCCAGGCATACCTTCTTTTAAAACACACATAGATTATACTGCTTTGTTCTAATCCCATTAGCTTGAAATGGAGTTCTGATTTGAGTCTTGGAATTTGTACTCTAGTTTGGGAGTGACTTTCTAAACTGAGTGAATATTTGGAAATCAGATGAATTTCTAAACAGTTTCTTTTTCTTTTTTATTACTCAAGGAATTTATTACATTTGTAGTTGTACAACGATCATCACAATCCAGTTTTATAGGATTTCCATCCCACAACCCAAGCACATCCCCGCACCCTCTAAACAGTTTCTTAATAAATTATTTTTCCTGGTTTCTGAGACTATAAAAATTGAAAGTCTAAGTTAAACTTATTGAAAATATAATTCATCTTAGCCGAGGAGATCATCGGGCCCAGATTTTTAGAAACGCACAAGTCCTTCCTGGGTCAGTTCTTCCATATTGCATGCATACATATTGGGCATGAGGGGAGCCCTGGCGGGGAGCCTCTTGCTCTGCTGCTTATTCTCTCCCTGGCAAAAGTACAGCATCAGAACAAAAGTCTTCCAATGGAAAGGCAGCTGATTTGGGGGGTTTCAACAGGAGCTGAGGCAAAGCTGTGGATCTTTCTAAATGCATGAAGAAATGTTGTGAGCCACATGGGAAGTCCTCAATGCATGAAGAAATGGAAGCTCTTAGTAAACCATGGTGAAAAACATAAATTATTGATCAGCAGGGCGATTTAGCTTGTCAGAAAATGTTGATTTTAATTTTTGCATATACTTTTGTTATTTGTGTTTCTATGTATATGTTTTTGTGTGGGAAGAAGTCATATTTAGAAAACAAAAGCTGAACCATATATGTGCTATGATAATTACAATTCATTTGTCAACTGGGACCTCCCTGGCCCTGGGAAATTTAGGTAAACTTCATTTAAATCCTCCGTTTTCCAGCCTGGCTAGAGTTTCCCTGGGACAGAGGGTGTTCCTGTAATGGGAACTTTCCAATGGTTAACACTGGAAAAGTCCTACACAAATCATAACAAGTTGGTTACCCTGAGCTTGGCTGAATTCAGCACTCTTGCTTAATTTTTTCTGCCTCCTTGTTATGACTCCTTTATTCAGGCCTTCTCAGTTCTACTCCAGGAGGCCCTGCATACAAACCTCAGTTCCTTCATGGATTTCCACAAAAGATTCATTTGGTACTATGCCTTTAATGAAGTAAGCAACTTTCCTGGTGACTTAAGAGGTCACACATTCCACTGAATGGCCTTTAACTATGCCACTGGCTTTTAATATCCCTCTCTTTCTTTCTATTCCCTTCAGTGAATCAGCAAATTTGTTCTCTTGTCTCATCAAGAGTACTTCTATCTCTAAGGGTCCTTGGTGGCAGGGGTCCTACGTTTTATTTCATAGGAAACACCAAGAAATTTTCTCAAGAATATTGAGTCTCCTCTAAGAGAAAGTCTTTACCCAGCTACTTAAAGAATAAATTCGTGTCCATTACATTACATAATGAAGAATATTTTATACAAACATGGGTGAACATTTTTGATTTGATTTGGAAATTATTAAGCTGCCTTCCTTTTTTCTCTTTCCCAAGATCTTGTAAGATGCAACTCCACCCCCAACTGTACAATGCCATTTTTTTCCTGCTCTCCTGGAGCTTAATAGAAAAGACTAAACTGACGGTAGAGCTTGTCTCCTTGTTTTAGAGACAGTGTGGAATTTTCTTCAGAGGTATGTGGCTTTATGCATTAACAAACCCCTCAGGATACTGACTTTACAAGGGGAATCGAGCGTGCATCTTAAAAAACAAGTGATGCATCTTTCCTAACGGAAGGCATGAAAGATTCAATTCCATCTCGGACCAGAGGCTGGGATAATGAGGAAGTTGTCAAAACCATTCATCAGGATGGAGTTAGAGGGAAGTGAGGTCAGATGAATGAGACTCTGGGTGGTCTAGGGTTTTTGAGTGAGGATTCTTTCAGCTCTTCTTGGAACTGACACATCTGAGCAAAGGTGGGAACCTCTTAGGAGTGGAGAGGCCAGAAGACTCACTTGGCTTCCAGCTCCTCTCACTATGGGAGACTCAAGGAGTGTAGTTTATAGTGAAATCAGCCAAGAGAAGAAGGAGGCATGAGGAAAGGTGCACATGGGAGATGAAAGGTGGTTTAAGAGAGTATGAAATGTCTAGAAGCTTCTGGAAATTCCATGCCCCTTTTTGAAAAGCTGTGCTTTGGTGAACAGAGCATAAAAAAATAGTAGCTAGCATTTATTGCATGCTTACCATATGCTAGATATGGTGTTTAATGCATACATGGAAAAAATGTTCAACTTTACTAAGTCACTAGGGAAATACAAATTGAAATTACAGTGTAATAGTGCTATAAACCCACTAGAGTGGCTAAAATGAAAATATCAGAAAATACAAAGGGTTGGTGAGAATGTGGAGCAGATGAACTCTCATACAGTGCTAGCAGGGATTTAAATTGGAACACTGGAAAACTGGTTGGAAGTCTGCTAAAACTGATACCCTCTGTCCTAGAAATTCCACTTGACCCAAAATTGTATACATAGTTTCAGCAAAAGATATGTACAAGAATTTTCATAGCAGCACTGCTTATAATAGCCCCCAAATGGAAACCACTGAAACCTCCATCAAGGGTAGAATGAATAAATTAATAAATCAGAATATTTGGAAAGTGGGCTAGTATACAGCAGTGAGAACAAATGAACTCTATGTGCAGCGCTATGGATGAATCTCATTTTCTCCTCACAGTAATTCTATGAGTTATTTTGACTTCCATTTTATAGGTGAGAAAAACTGAGCACAGAGAAGATAACTTTATTGCCTAAAGCTACACAACTAGGAAGTGGAGTATAGCTGGGATTCAAACCCTGGCAGTTGAATTCCAAACCTTAATCTCTATGCACCACTACCCACAACCTCTAGTACTTAGTGTGTGTGCTGTTTTAGTGTAACACACCCAGAGACACAGGGTGGAGATGGTGCAGGTGGGCCAGCTAGTCTACCAGCTAACTTTGACTTTTAACCAAAGTTTTTACAATGTCCCAGGCTGTGGACAAGAGTATAATGTTGAGCCCTCACAACAGCCCTTGCAGTAGGTACTCTTATTTTGCCCATTTTTACAAATGGGGAACAGATATGAAAAAGTAAACTAGTTGGCTAAAGTCATATCACTGGTACGTGATGGAGCCGAGATTCCCTAAGTCTTTGTCTACAAGTCTGTACCCTTCACTATCCCACCACTTGCTTCTCAGAAACAACCAGGAAAGCAGAGATGTAGGGCCTATGTCTTAACAGGAACTGCTGCTCCTGGTCACAGAGCTTGAGTTCTTTGAGTTCTGTCAACTGACAAAACCCATGAGAATTTGAGACCAAACCCTGAGGTTTCATGAAGCCATCTGACTTCTAAGCCAAGTATCTGCCATAGGTTATCTTCACCCACCACCAAGGGAAAAAGAAGCCTGTATTTCCATGGCCTTGACCGCATTTTCCTGGAAACAAAAAAAGATATGGAAATACCTGTAGCTTTTGAAGCTTGCCAAATTGCTCCCAGGCAGACTGTGAGCATGGCCCCTTTCTAAAAGCCAGAGCTGAGAGGGCTTGTACTGGGGAGAAAGGGAGGGTTACTCAGCAGATGGCGAGGGTGTATGTGAAATTCCTTGGTGAATTCCAAAACAGGCATGGGCCTGCCCCCCAGGGTTCTCTAATGAGAGGAGGCCTGGACACTGGCAACCTCTAGTCACTAGCTGCTCAGGAAACAGATGCTAGGCCTTCCTGCATTGCCAAGAGCAGAAGACACTGGGGAATCAGTTTCTTTTGCTTGAATGTGTTGATGGAAAAATGAGGAGGTAGGAGAATTGGGGTATTTTTGGTATTTCTTCCTGACTGTAGAGTTTCATTATCTCCAGCTGAATCATTACAGTGGCCCTGACCTGGTCTCCCTAACTCTAGTCTTTCTCCTCCCTGATTGACATTTTTCATGGCCCAGAGGTAGTAAGTCCATACCAACTCTGGCTGCAGCTTCCCCAAGTATACCATGCAATTGAATGTTGCCATGTCTGTGCAAATGCTGAATCCTACCACTTAATGCCGCAGGAGCCTGCTTATCTTTGAAGCCCCAGTGCAAAGCTCTGTTGTTTGTTTGTTTTTTGGCTATACCCGCATCTTGTGGAAGTTCCTGGGCCAGGGATGCAACCCACACCGCAGTTGCAACCTGTGTCACAGCTGTGACAACACTGGATCCTTAACCTGCTGTGCCACGCGGAAACTTCCCCAAGTTCTGTCTTTGGTATGGCCCTTCCTCACCACCTCTGTAGGTAGAATTCACTGTTACCTTCTCATCCATTCCCCAAATGATTTTTTTTACTATTTAGGACATAATGCCCCTGCTCTAAGAGTGTACTGCAATCATTTGCCATTCTGTCTCTAGAGTAGACTGTGAGCATCTCATGGGCAGGAGCTGTGAGACATTCTTTCTTATATCCCCAGCATCTCACAGTACACAGCTTGTCTAAGTGCTGAGTTAATGTTTGTTGGGTGGAATCCAAAAGCACAGAAGTTTGGGTTATAAGATCATAGTGTGTTTGCAACCCCAGTGCAGCCATTGAAAAACAAATTGACTGCTCTTCTCGGGCCAGCTTCCCCCTCTTCTGTCACATTGCAGTCTCATCCATATGTGTCCCATCTTCATTTCACCATTAGTACCAGAAACTCTAGCTTTTAAGGGTAGGCAAGGAGTTGCTTTCCTTCATTTCAGCTTTCTCATTCCGGTGGGTGGTGGGGAGGTGAGAGCCAGCAGTGATGAGGTCTCATGTCCTGGTTTATTTCCCCAGTTTCCCATGATGGGTGAGCAGATATCAAAAGCAAACTTTTAGAAAATAGACTTTTTTTTTTTTTTTTTTCTGAACAGTTAACTGAAGTGTATTACTTAGGCAGTTTTCCTTAGTTTTTCCCTAATGTCCCTTTCTGTTCCAGCATCCCACCCAGGAGAACACGTGACATCGAGTCACCGTGTTTACTTGGGTTCCTCTCTGCTGGGACAGTTTTGGATGTCCTTGGCCGTTTTGAGAAGTACTGGTTATGTGTTTTGCAGAATGTCCCTCTACTGGAATTTCTCTGATGTTTTTCTCATGATTAGACTGGGGTTTTGTGTTTTAGGGGGAAAGATCACAGAGGTGAAGTGTCATGTCATCACATCCTATCAAGCGTCACATCCAAAACTGTCACAGCAGAGAGGAGCCCAAGTAAACACAGTGACTCAATGTCACGTGTACACTTTAAAAAACTGGAGCCTTTAATTACCTCTCCCTCTCCTCAAACTTGTGTCTCGTCTGGGTTTCCTATTTGTTTCCTATTTTGTGTCAATTTCATTGTATACAGAGACAATTTGAATTTGTAGAGGGTATACAGAGGACTTTGAATTTGTAGCCTCAGTTAATGGCATCGTCCCACACATAGTCATGAAGACTGGAAACCCCCTCTCCTCTTTCTTCTCCATCCTTCATCTAATTAGCTGTCCGTTACTAAGCTGCTCCTGCCCCAGTAGCTATGTATTTTCCCTACTGTCTCGTTCAGACTGTCTCTAGTTAACTCTGTTATTCTTTTCCACAAAGTATAACCATGGTCCACCAACTGTTCTCTCTGCTTCCATTTCCTTTCCTTCCTGTCCATTTCATTCTTCCTGTTACATTAACTATTGGTCTAACATCAACTCTACCTTCAGAAATTTCAGAATAGTTCCCCATCACACACATAATAATGTTTACATTTCTTGATGTGGAATTTGAGGTTTTTCTGGTTCTAGCTCCAAATGATTTCATTTGCCATGGTAAATATTAGTTCCCTTACTCTATAATTAATGGTTTTGGGGAATTTATCTCCAGAAGAAATGAGTGTTTTCTTAATTCCCCCCCAGAAGACTAAATTAAATGTGTGTGTGTGTGTGTGTGAGAGAGAGAGAGAGTGTGTGTGTGTGTGTGTGTGTGTGTGTTATGTGCATACCTCACTGGGGCTGTGTACCTCTTCAGGTCACACCTTTAGCTGCCAAAAAGGACTACCCATGGCTTAAAGTCTAATATGAACATGACCAGTCCACTTGCTGCATAGTTTTATCAAGTTAGAAAAAAAGAAGGAGGAGGAAAAGGTTAAGAGAAAATACCCTTCATAGAAAATACCCACCCAGAAGTGTGTGTGGTTGTTTACCAAAAGCTCCACTCACTTCCCCTTTTTTAGTGGTTTAAAACAACAGTGTCTATTATCTCAGTTTCTGTGGGTCAGGAATCCCAACTCCCCTGCCTCAGACTTTCTCACAGGGCTGCTTGAATCAAGGTATTGGCTTCTCCACTCATTTTTGCACTTTGGTCATAGACACTTTCTAAAATTCACTGGCTAAACCTCTATTACTTCAAGCTTCTTTAATTCAGAGCGCTTTTGTCACACTCCAGGAATGGTGTTTAAATGGAAATTGAATTCTTTCTTGCCTCGGAGAGCCAGTTGTCCATGTCACAAGATGTGATCTGAATCTATTGTGCTTGACTGTATCATATGACTGTCCTCAATTTTAACGAGCAAAAGAAACTGGCTTTCAAATCCCATCTGCCAATTATTCGTGTAAGCCCACGGTCCTCATTATTAAAGTTTAACGTGCACAAGGAATTTGCGAACGCATTTAGACAGCCTACTGAGGAATGCATCAGGCAGTCCAGACCGGGGACCATGTTTATGCCCAACGCTAGACAAAGAGAAGGGCTAACAGAGGTGTGGAAACAAGAGTGGGCAGAGCATAAACCAGGGGTCCCAGAATGTTCACAGGTGGGAGATAAGTCATTGGATTAATTAATCAGAAAGATTAATGTGCTCTTTGCATACTTACGATTATTGAGCCCCTCATTGACGCTGTATCAGGGGAAAAGCAGAGACTGCAGAAACCATCTCGACTGATTTGGAGAGTGTTTTCATTCCTGAGCTCCTCAGTAATGAACCTGCTTTCTGAGAGTGGAACGAGACCTGTTACTCTGGGGTGGGAAACATCCCCAGCTTATCTGATAAAAGCAGCCGTTGTAACCAAACCCCACCAGGGTCTCACACTCTTTGGGAATCCCATTTATCCATGGAATAGAGTGCTTCAGTCTCACAGGACTTGGATATCTCTGTGTTGCCAGCAGCAGGAGCAAGGGCTCTTATTAAGGGTTTGCGTGGTAAGGTGCAGACACTGACAGGCCAAAACAATTGGTGAGAAATAAAGAGAACATGTGGACAGAACACATCGTGTAATTTCACTCCATGCCTGTGGACTTAGACTTTATGTCTCCATCTTCATCTTGGCTCTCAAGAAAAACACACACACACACATACACATGCACACATACACGCATGTGTGCACGCGTGTGTGCACACACACACACACTATCCATCCATGTGTATGTCAGTCGTGTTCCTCCACTAGGCTCCCAGTTTTGCCCTCATTAGTTGAATAGCTAAGAATACTTTGAAATACTCTTTTTTGGTGTATTATCCATGACTCTACTACCTGCGCAAGGGGGACTATTTGATTGTATAACAGTTGGGCATGTTACTACTGTATTTTAATTTTTATTTCTCCCTTTCTCTGTTTCTGTGGGAGGGATTATTTTCTTAAGTCCTAACATAAATTTAGATTTTACCTTGTTCATTCCTCACCAAAGGTTGTTGCCCTCAGTTTTCAAAGTCACAACCACCTCTCGAAGGTCATCAGCTAGGGCCAAATCATATGGGGGTCATCCCTGGCTGCCATTAACCCTCTGATAAGTCCATCTGCTTTTCTAATGAGACTTGGGGCTGAGGACTCTCCAAAGCCTCAGAGTTGGTCCAATGAGGAGACAAGGGCAATGGGGTATTTTTAAATTTGACTTTGTTGTTTCCTTCTAACATTCAGCCTAGACAGCCAGTGAAAGACCACTGGCTCGGCGTCTGCCTCCTCCTGTTCCCCTTCCCATGTCATATAGAGGCTGCACCCTTTCATGCTTAGACTAGCCGGAAGATTAGCAAGTGAGAATTTCCCTCTCTTTGTCCCTAGTATCAGACACAATTGATACAATCTCGAATTACCTAGGTGTTTGAGAAATTTTTGCCTAAATGAATGAATGGACGTATTCTTATATGTTCCTCTCCATTTTTGTAACAGGATATCATTATCAGAGGAAAATTTTTACATAGACTCGAATCAAACCTTTCTTCTCTTCTAGGTTACCTGAACATTTAACAAATCCTTCCTCATTTTGCTAGAAAAGAGAATTCGAGATTTGTTGCAACCTTTTCTCTCTAAAATCAAAGTCGTAGCCCATCTCCATTTCTCCTTTATATGGTTCCTGGCTCTGCCAAGCTCGAGTCTTTTGTTCCAAGTATCTAAGACTCAATTTTGTCTTGGAAATTATCATCTTCATCCTGGTGAAGCCCTGCTGGGCTACTGATAGGGATTTTGTAGCCCCCTCATCTGGAAGTCTCACCGCTCCTCTTCCTCTGCTCTCTAGGGCTCTGGCTTGGTCACAGCAGCATCTCCAGTGCCTAGGATGGAGCACATACTCGTGAATAGCTATGAATATGTTAAATGAATAAATGAAGGGGCTGTGAGCTTTCCGGGGCCCCTAGTGACCGGCAAGATATGTTCTAGAGTGAGGATTCCATACAATATTTGATGAATCCATCAGAGGACATATTAATCAGTGAATCAAAATTTTACTGTTCCTTCAATGGCCACTTTAAATTCAACCTCCCCCAAAGCTTTCCTGATAAGAGCCACCAACCACAGTCTTTCCCTTTTTAACCACCCTTGTGTTTGTTGAATGTTTATGTGAATGATTACAGTGCTATTTATGTCATGATATATTGCACATTAATATTTGCATGTCTCTCTGCCTTCTCTCCCAATGATTTCAGAGTCTCATTTTCTAGACAGATTAGATCAGTGGTTGATATAAATTAATGTGTTTATTATTGTCAATTGCGTGTGTATCTTTGTGTGCTACACACACACAGGCTTATTCAGTCTGTGGTACTTCTGCACCTTTGGGTCCTACAAACACAAGGATTCTCTTTTGTGAGATTTTCATCAGAAAATGGAGAAAGCACGTCATTCGTCTATTATTGCATTTCTGCATTGTCAAGTATTTTCCTGGTAGGAGATGATTTTTATTTTGTCTAGATATTGACAAGACCCAGATCCTCTGCTTATACTTAATTGTGCATGCCTGATGATTGGAAGAGTTTTTCACAGACTAGCTCTGGCTCCACCCCTTTTAAACCACAGGTCTTTTCTACCATATTCTTTCGTGTCCAGAGCTGCGTGACACTTTCACATCATGAATCAATTCCAGATCCTGGTCTTCACGTCTCCTATGCTTTAAATTATGTCTTTCAGCCAAAGGAAGCAGCACGTGTCTTAGTGTCTTCTCCTGACAAGCGTTTCCCTCTGGATCTCCTCTTGACCATTAATCACTCGCGGTGCATTCTTGTTGGAATTTTGGGGATTTGCATCTTTAGGGAGTCCACGACCAAGTAGAATCTGCTTTTAAATTCTCTTCCAATCCAGACATTGTCTGTATTGATGAAGGACATGATGTCATTCTTAGGACATGAGATAAGATGTATTTTCCCCCCGACAACCAAAACAGTGGGTGATTAATCATGGCACGGACAGTTTTTGTTCCTAGACCCTGTAAAAGCATTGTAATTAGTCTTTTAATTGTTGGTTTGAGTCTGATATCCTAGCAGGAGAAGTTCAGTTCTACAAATTGAATTAACATAAATCACTGGTAGCAGAAGGGCAGGCATGGAAGATGGAGTGCCTCAAAGGACCAGACGAGGGAACTGGAGGTTGTATCATCTTGGTTAAGACCTTTGAACCAAGTCAGGCAGACCTAAGTCCTGCCACCTACTGCCTTTGTGATTTGGGGCAAGACACTTTTGCTTTCTGAGCCTTTGTTCCTCACTTGTGAAATGAGGAGAAGAATCCCATGGGGTCGTGAGGATTCGTGTGTAACAGGCCCTGCACAGGAGCACAGAATAAGCACTTAAAAATGTTAGGTATCATCTGCCCACTTCTACCATTTCTCTCTCTTCTAGTTCTGTCTGTCTATCTAGATGGATATCTTTGGATGTTTTAACTTTCCCCACAGTCTAGCCTCTTTAGCTATTTTTCAGAAACAACTCTTTTTGACAGCAGGTGCTAGGGCTTTAGTCATTTTCTGCCCACAGTGCCGAAAAGCAGCACTTGGCACATAATGAACCCTCCCATTCATTCAGCAATCTACTATTTACAAAGTATTGTCTCTGCTGTATCACTCAGTCTTGAAAACTACTCTCCACTGGCAGTGGTGATGTCATCCGAGCTCACCAGCTGGTGACAGCCCTCTGTAGCCTTTTCCCCAGCTGGTGCCCAGCAGAGGGCCACTGCACGAGAGGCTCCTCTTTTGAAGATGCCCGGCTGCCTCTGTCCTCTGGCTCATCCCCGCAGTCCTTCTCCACCAGAGCGTCCTGTTTCACTACTTCAAGCACTTTTCACATCTGATACTTTTACTTGTTATATTTTTTAAATCAACTTCTCATGCTAGAATGTAGGTTATATGAGAGCAGAAATATCCTCTGTCTCCTTAGGGTGTGCATTCTTAACAGGGGCAATATTGTCCCCAGGAGGGCAAAAGCTAGTTCTTGAGGGGGCAAAAACCTCACTCTATTTGTGTATACAGCACAGACTTATATACAGTACATGAACCAGATACACTGTATATACATGGTACTAAAATTTGGGAGCATAATTAGGACCAAAACTGTCTAAAAAGACTCCTTAGGGGAGCAAAAATGAAATAAAAAGTCAGGAACACTGCTTCGCAGTTTAGAACAGTGTGAGCCCAGGATAGGTTCATAAATAACATTTTTGAGTAATTGCATTATGCCCTTTGATAGCTGCAGAAGTGAGGTTCAGCGAGGTGAAGCAGCTAGACTCAGGACATGAAGGTGATAGACAGTAAAACTGAGTCTCCAGGCTCGATTTCCTCCGTCTGAGGCTTTTTATCCTAAGCCACTCAGTAAATGCTCGATATATGCTTTTTGAGTTGACTTCAACAACCTAGACCTTCCCACAAGAGGAAGGAAAGCAAACTTGTATTTCCTCAATGATCCAACAGGTAATCTCAGAAATTCATTCTATTCAGAGAAGTCCAGTAGGTCGTCTTCTTCAGGGGCATTAATGGTGCTTGTCTTTGAAAGGGCAGTTGGTTCTATCTCCTACTCTTGAGAACTTAACACTGTAAAAGTTAGCACTATTTTTCATGTCTTAGTAATTGTTTCACAGCATCTCCGGCCCGAAAGGAATGAGTAACAACTCCCATTTATTAAGTAAGCAGGTCCAAATGGCTGTATCAGCACTTGTGTTCTAACAGTTTAATGCCTTTTGAACACTGCACACCTTCTCAAGCCTTGGAATCATATCGGACACCACTGGTCTCATTTCCTGTTCCACACTGAGTTTCAAGTGGTACTTGCCTCCCTCACAGCAATGACGAAACATCCAGCTTTCAAAATATTTAGTCATTGGAAGCAGAGTAATAATGTAATATTGAAACTGAACTACGTCATGCTAGTAGTTTCTGACAGATATTTCTGTGATTCCCACGAAGTTATTTAAAAGAACCTGAGACACCCCTGTGGGTTCACTGTGGCCCCCTGAGGTGCCTCAGGACACAGTTTGGGAACTGTGGCAGTAGACCAAGGCAAGAGAGGATGTTGGCTTGAGACAGAGTGGTGGTGGGGGCGTTGGAAAGAAGTGGGATAATTTGCAGAAAAATTGGAGGCAAGGAGAACTGATCCCAAAATGGTAAATGAACCCAATGCAGAGATGAAGGAAAAAAGGCTTGAAAAATGAAACCTGGCCCCTGGATGCCCGGAGAACTCCCAGATAGTAGACGGCCTTTGGGAGCTCTGCTCAGCCCACCTTCACTTTCTTGAGAATGGACAACCACCCTCCACACAGGAATGGCCTGGCAGCTGTGTTCATCCGGTGTGACCCTCCCTTGGGTAGATGTGAACAGACTCAAGGGGATATGTTGTTGTATGTGAATCAGCCTAAACCAGTCAGGTTTTCTCTCCCAGGAACTTGGAATGACAATTTAGTGTATTTGTTCCTTAAGGCTGCTGCAACCATCACCACTCCCCACATGGCTTCCCTCTATAGAAACTTCTTCTCTCATAGTCTGGAGGCCGGAAGTCTGAAATCAAGACATAGGCAGGGCCACACTTGCTATGGAGGCTCTGAGGAGACACCTTCCTTGCCTCTTCCTGTTTTAGCGGCTGTTGGTGGTCCTTGGCCTCCTTGGCTAGATCTCTTCAAGCTGTGCCCCTGTGGTCCCATCACTTCTTCCCCTTTATGTGTTTGTATCTTCTCTCCTGTTCTCTCTCTTACAAGGTCGGTGGATTCAGGGTCCACCTGGGTAATTCAGGATTATCTCATCTTAAGACCTTTAACTTAATTAAAGCTACAAAGACCTTTTTTTTCCCCAAATAAGGTAGCATTCACAGCATCTGGGTTTTAGGACAGAGACAGGAACATTCAGTCTCTAGCACTGGATGACTATTTGGGAGGTGGTGTCAAAAGAAGACTGAGACTGAAGGATGGTGACAATATTAGCAAGAACGATAGCTTTCTTTTATTAAGCCCTTGATGTCTATTATTATCTTATTTAATCGTCAGCAATCCTGTGAGGTAGTTGCCCCTGTTTTACAGATGTGGAAACTGCACAAAGCACAGAGAGGTTAAGTAGCGAACTCCACACGAGGAATACATTCAGAACTGGAGTCATCTCGTAATAGTAAGAAAAATCACTGCTCAAGTTTTGAGCAACTGTGATGGTCTGTGAATTTTATACACATTGAGCTCTTTCAAATGATGAGTCCATGATTTCTGGGTATCTTGCCCAAGGCCCTCCTCTGCATGGGTCGCATGAACCAGGGTTGCTGAGGTGGTCTTGGTGTCTTGAGGCCCTCAGGATAATGGGTCTGTTTCACTCTGAAGTCTGAAGAAGTCTCCATCTTCACAGTCTTTGGGTAATTGACTCAAGGACCTGCTCATATTTTAGAAAGAACAAGGCTCTGGCCTTATCTCTGTGACTTGATGCAAATGTGAGCTTCCCTGGGGGTCCGACAGCATAAGAATGGAGAAGTCTTCATACCTCCTGTTAGCCTTTTTGGTTGCAGGTTAACGAAAGTGATTCTTAAATTGGATCTACTTTTTAATTCTATAATGAGGGTTCAGTTGGATATTCATTTCTGGATGCATTGCTTTTTTGGTTTTGTGTTGTTTTTCCTGTGTTTGCCTGCCTGCCTGTCTCTATGGCACTGGGAGCAAATCAGGTTTCCGTCATCAGGCAGCAGCTGCAGATGGGCCCAAAGGGCGTAGAGACAAGGTCACTGGCTGCAGCCCCTGCAAGGCCTCTGGGGACGGGAGCTTAGATGCTAGTCTTAGGTCTGAGGCTGAGACTAGAGAATTTCTTTTCCTCCTACGATAATACGCACTTGAATCCTTCACCTTATACATCGTCTACTGTTGGGAATTCTTCAGATGTCACACTTGATGCTGCTTTTATTTATAGCCCGCCTCATCTTTCTTATGTAACTCTTAAATCAGGCAAGCATGACTCGTGGCCCACAGTCATAAAGCAACATAATTTTTATCTTCTAGTCTGTCTTTAAAATGTGTCTGTGGGGCAATTTTTTTTTTTCCTGCCTCTGGGTGAATTCAGTCTGTGCCAAGACTTTTATGGACCCTCTTGTGTGTCAAAACACAGTCTCAGTATGTTCTGACCAAGGTGGTAATCAAAACTTTTAATTTAAAATTATGTCTTTCTTTCTTATTTACTTGTTTATCTATCTTTTTAGGGCTGCATTGGTGGCATATGGAAATTCCCAGGCTAGGGATTGAATTGGAGCTATAGCTGCTGGCCTACACCACAGCCACAGCCACAGCAACGGCCAGATCTGAGCTGCGTCTGTGACCAACACCACAGCTTATGGCAACCCACGGAGTGATGCTGGGAATCGAACCTGCATCCTCGTGGATGCTAGATGGCTTCATTACTGCTGAGCCACAACTGGAACTCCGGCTCCCTCCTTTTTCAGTTTGTGCCTGCTGCAAACAGGAAACCTGCCATTGGGGAATGGAAGCATGATCACTTTCTTTTTTTTCTTTCCTATTGTCTTCTACTTGGGTTCCTTGCCAGCCACCATACTGTGCCCCCAGTTGGGTAACTATTTTCTGGCTGCTCTGGGATTAGATCAGGAGAAAGAAAGAGATGAAGAGGTGATAAGGAAGTTGTTACTTGTCTGATGCTGTTGTGATTAGACTGATACTTCCATCAGTGGAGCAGTTTATACTTACCGTCATCACTGGGCATCTGTACCCTGGGGTTCAAATGCATCTCTCTTGTGGCTGGTTCTTTGCTTTCCTTTAGCCCCTGGAACCTCACATTACCCTCAACATGCCTGGGCTGAGTTGTCTTTGTCTTACCATTGGACCCAAAATGACCCTACGCATTTCTCAAGAGAAATCTGTAGAACCATAGGAAACACTCATGCGTTTTTACCCTTGATAAATCCTGGGGGAAGGTGATGTGCTGTTCCCAGCCAAGCAATTCTTCCTTTGCTCTGCTGTCTGCCCACTAGTCTGCTCATCTCTTGCTCTTTAGAATTATTAGGTTGGATTCAGACCCAAGCCCACTATGTTAAACTCATCGAGTATCTCCTCAACTCCTTTTTTGGACTAGAGATTAGGAAGTGGGGCTCACAGTTTTGAAGAAATCCTTAATCACCTACTTCTGCCCCTTTTATATGCTCCACGCTTGAAAGGCTTGAGAGTTGACTAACCTGTTTTCTTTGTCCATTCTCTGTCTAGTTCCTCTATTTGAAATTTGCTACCTATTGCGCCTCCACTGAAAAGTCTATTCAAACATCTGTAATAAGATATTACTTGTTTAATTCAACTGGTGTTAAACTCCCATTAGACCAGTGCTGTCCAACAGAAAACAATGCAAGCCCCATATATAATTTACCACTTTTTAGCAACCAGATTAAAGAAAGGCACAAGTGAATTAATTTTATTAATAATCTTATTTAAGCCAGTACATCCAAAATGGTATCATTTCAATATGAAATCAGTGTTGAAAATTATTAATGAGATATTTTGCATGCCTGTTTTGCACTAAGCCTTTGAAATCCAGAGTTTATATTTGCCCCATATTCCTGTTCAGGGCAAACACACATCAGGTGCTCAACAGTCATAAGTGTCTAGTGGCTCCTATAATGGACATCATGGCATGTAAGCTCTTGTGGCAAGATTGGTGGTGTTCTTGCCTTGTCATTGCTAGATACCACAGTGCTTGGTATGTAGTAGGCATTCACATTGGTGAAATTGAACTGAAAGGTAACTGGATGAGGAAATTATCAAGGAAGTTGTTCAGTGGCTTCCCACAGCACTTCGAGTCTCAATCATTCAATTCTGCACACATTTTCTTTGCCCAAAAAGTAAATGAAATTGTAGGCAGAGCCTCTGTACCTGCCCGCTTGCATCTCTCACAAGCATCCTATCTCAGTAAATCTGTTTCTTGCCCATCACTTTGTCTCTCACTGAATTCCTTCTGTGCAGAGGCATGAAGAACCTGAACTTCAGTGAGTCCAGACACCGGGAGAACCCAAGACCTCTGAGATCACTGGGCACAGATGCTTCATGTTCTTAGACCTGCTTCCATCCTCAGCACCTCTACAGCCATAGGAAGGAAGAGGTATATTAATGGTTCAAAGAGGAATGGCATTGAAGGGTGCCCACTGCCAGCCAGCAAAATGTTCTCAGAGCCACCATTTCCTGTTCTGAACACTGAAGCAGCCTCCCCAAGGAACTTTACAGAGAAGAGGCCCTTTTTGGGGGGGGGCTGCACCCACAGCATATGGAGGTTCCCAGGCAGGGGTCAAATAGGAACTGTAGCCACTGGCCTACACTGTAGCCACAGCAACACAAGATCTGAGCCGTGTCTTCGACCTACACCACAGCTCATGGCAGTGCTGGATCCTTAACCCACTGAGCAAGGCCAGGGTTCGAACCGGCAACCTCATGGTTCCTATTGGATTCGTTTCTCCTGCACCATAAATCTGGAACTCCCTACAGAGAAGAGGCTTTCTTATCCCAGACAGTTGTCTGCACAGAAAAGTAATGAAACTGCATCTCTTAAAAGATAGTTTGGAATCTAACTAGCTATCTCTTCTGACTAGACTTGTCTCTGATCAATTCCAAAAAAATATTTCCCCAAACCAACTACAAAACACACATCTTAAAATTAAAAAAAAAAATGTAATGCATTTATTCCACAAGCATTTAAGCTCTGTGAACACAGAGGTATCTTTGTCTTGTCTTCCCCGTCTAGTACCCTTCCTGGCATTGTGAAGATTCACATAGTCAATAAATATTTACTTTGTATTCATGCAGGGCCAGTCATTTCAGGTGCTGGGGACACCCTAATGAACAATGTAGACACAGTCTCTGCCCTCATGGAACTCACAGAGCGTAAAAAGTAACAAGGATTATGCAGTTCCCGTCCTGGTGCAGCGGAAACGGATCCGACTAGGAACCTCGAGGTTGCAGATTCGATCCCTGGCCTTGCTCAGTGGGTTAAGGATCCGGTGTTGCCATGAGCTGTGGTGTAGGTCGCAGACTTGACTTGGACCTGGAGTTGCTGTGGCTCTGGCATAGGCTGGTGGCTACAGCTCTGATTAGACCCCTACCCTGGGAACCTCCATATGCCGCGGGTGCAGCCCTAAAAGGACAAAAAGAAAAAAAGAAAAAAAAAAAGTAATGAGGATCATGAAAGAAATAACTAGGGTGATGTGGTAAGGTAACTAGGGGTCAGAAGAGCAAGGGAGTAGCCTGGCCTCAGAGAGCTGGGGACGGGCCATCTGATGTGTCTCACCACAGTTGTACAGGATCTCTCCTTTTTAGCCACACGAGCCTTTCATTGCCTGCACACCCTGTATTCATTCCTTTTAACTCTGTTTCCTTTGCCTGTGTTGCTGTCTTCCTTGACCTTGTATAGCCGGTGCCGTCTCACATCTTCGCTCAGATAACCAGCTCCTCAGTGCGCATTTCCCTCGTCACCTACACACTCGCCACCATGTCACCACATTGTGTTTATTATCAGATTCTGAAATGATCTTTTCTATTCATCTGTTGTCTCCCACACCATAAGGAAAACTCTAAGAAATTAAGGACTCCGTTTTGACAATTTCTTACTTCCAGTGGCTAGAAAAGTGTCTCTGTGATAAATGCCCCACCCATAATTAGTGATCAATAGATATTTATTGAATGAGTGAATAAAGGTCAAGAGTTCAGGTCTTTGGGAGATGTCTCAAGGCAGGATTTGAATGAGAGCACAGTTTAAATGGAGTCTGGGAAGAACTGCACTTTTTTCTTTTCTTTTCTTTTTTTTTTTTTTTTTTTTTTTTAATTTGAGGTCTTTGAGAAGGAAGACGGGGTGAATGCATAGAGCAGTTATTCTCTTGCACTTCCTTGGGCATCTGGCAGCCCGGGTTCTAGTTCTGGCTCCTTTAAGACTCCACAGTTATGGGAGTTCCCATTGTGGCACAGCAGCCTAAGAACCCAACTAGTTAGTATCCATAAGGGTGTGGGTTGGATACCTGGCTTCCCTCAGTGGGTTACAGATCCGGCGTTGCCATGAGCTGTGGTGTAGATCGCAGATGTGGCTGGGATCTGGCATTGCTGTGGCTGTGGTGTACTCCAGCAGCTACAGCTCGGATTGGACCCCTAGGCTGGGAACTTCCATATGATGTGGGTGCGCCCTAAAAAGACCAAAAAAAGAAGAAGAAGAAGAAAAAAGACTCTACAGTTATGGACCATCCTAATGGGTAAATGGACATAAACTTTTGCATATAACTTAAGGGTTCACAGACATCCTAAAGAAGTAAGTAAAAGGACCCTTAAAAATTCCTGTAGAAATGAGGATCCTTACAGCAACATGGGCAGACAAGTGTTAAATAAGATAATGCATGATGCCCCTTAAAAGAACTAGCACAGGTGTCTGGTGAAGGGTGCCTTTAGGGAGAGGGTGTGTCCAAAGAATTCCTAAAAATCAAATTCTTTCCAACTCTTGCTGCTTGGCGGTTGCTATGGACGCTTGCCTTCTCCAATCATCAAGCGGCTTGCTAAGCTGTGCGGCGGCGCTGTGGTTGCTGTGGCAACGGATGGCAACAGCTCTGCAACCCGTCTGCCCTAGAGGAGAGCCAGCTGCTTAAAGCTGGGTGGCGAACCCCTTGGCCGCAGCCTCTGTGAGTTGGATGCGGGGTCTTGGTGGAGAATAGGACGCGGGATTGACAGGGAGTCAGAGGAGCTCTAGGGTCGGAGAACCTCACAGTGCTCGTGGGGCCACAATACTAGGGGTACGGAACTAGCCGAAACGTCCCCCCTTTCCGCCCTTTGTCCCAAGAGTTCCTCAAGATTTCCAGACCCCATCCCTCCCCAGCCTCCCCTGGCCCTTTCTCCTCACTGCGCGTTAAAATAGCGAAACCTCCGATTTCTGTTCTTGGGATTCCTCAGCCAGACTACCTCTCAGCTGAAAAGGCAGAGACTTGGGTGTTCACCTTGTTTTTAACTTCTAGTTAGCTGTGAGGCCTTGACAAATAATTTTTTGTATTTCCTTCCCAGGAAAATGGGGTGCCATGCCCCCACTCTCCCTCCTGTCCTCCTGTCTTCTCATAAGGGCTCTGTGGATCAAATGCATGGCCAGTACACCCTCAGATGCGCTTTACCTGTATAGTCTCATTTCGTAACCATACCTGTAAAGTGACTGTAATGATTAACCCCTTTTTACAGTTCAGCAGTCGGTTCAGATAGTGCCCCGTCCCGTGGTCAGGGCTAGTGGGTAGCTTTGGTATGACTCTTAAGCACCACCTATGGTAACTACCTGGTGGCCTCTCTGCGTGCGTGCTTACCTGTTTACCTTGGGTTTCTTGCTTCCTGCCTCTATTGGGATTTCCCCTTTTTACTTCCGAGGACTCCAACCACTATGCGTGCATTTTATCTCCCTGATTCTTTCCCACTCTTCTTCTTCTTCTTTTTTTTTTTGGCTGCATTTTTGGGCTGCATTTTCCTGGGCCAGGAAACTAACCTCCACCACAGACCACTGCATTGACAACTGGTGGGACCTTAAGCTGCTGTACCACAAAGGAACTCCTTTCCCACTCTTCTTTACTCCTTAAAGTAACTGAGGTCTACTTCATGTCTAGTACTAACCCAAGTGTTTCTTGGGTTAAACGTTAGCACAGGATCTGTGCCCTTGATGAGATTATATGGAATTATGTTTTACTCTCTCAGGTTCGGAGTCAGTGCTAAGGTCAAAGTTGAATGCAGTCAAAAATATCCCTGGAAAATTCCTTAAATCACCTCTAGGCAACCCAATTCAGAAACTGAACCACTGAAAAGCTTTAATTCTGGGAACATTTAAACACATTTCAGCCAGTTTTTAGTTTGTAGACCTTTCTTTTTTGTCACCATAAATGAGTGGAAGGATAAATTAACCTGTTCCATTATGTCTTTGTTCTTATAAATTTTGCTGTGGCCCTCATTTCATTCTTCAGTGTCTTCCATGAGAAGGTTGATGAGGCTCTCACCATCTTTGTGGCTACCTGGACATCACTCTTTGCTTGGAGGCTGGTAAAGCCTTAGAATCATTTACGCATCCTTCTTGGGTCTGCACTGGACTCACTGTTCTGTCGTTGATGAAACTGACACCAGCATTTTCGGTACTACCATCCCACCTCACTCTATAGCCCATTGACTGAAACAGCAAAGACTATTTTAAAGGTTATTTTTCTGTCTTTTGATTTAGCTAAATATGAATAAATTGAATTTCCATCATCTTCATTGATGTAACTGTTTTGAGGTCTTATTGTAGAGATTATACTTGCCCTGCATAGGCGTCAGCACTAGATATTTTCAGTCTTTTAGAACTTTGTCTTTCTGATGGGAAAAGGATGTGGATCACTTTGTTGTAATCCATGTTTGCCAAATTACTAGTGAGATCAAGCAGTTTATGATTATTGACTATTGATAATTGATCTTTGGATTTCATCTTTATCTTTGCCCAATTTAAAATTGATTGTCCTTTTTATATTGATTTGATTACAGTACATACCCTGGGTGTTGATACTTTGAGATATTGATATTATATTGAGATATAATTTAAGTTAGTCTTTTCTTATAGTGTTCTTAGCCATTTTTTAAAAGTCAGTTTTATGATGTATAATTTACATATTGTAGAATTTACCCTTTTTTCTTTTCTTCCATTTTTATTGTGATATAATTGACATACAGCATGGTATAAATTTAAGGTATACAGCATATCGATTTGACTTACATAGATAATGAAATGAACATCCATCATCTTATAGAGATACAACGTTAAAGAACTAGAAAAAAACTTTTTCCTTGTGATGAGAGCACTTAGGGTTTACTGTCTTAACAATTTTCATACGTCAAGTACGACAGTATTAATTGTATTTATCATGTTGTATGTTACATCTTTGGTACTTATTTATCTTACAGCTGAAAGTTTGTACCTTTTGACGGTCGTCATCCAGTTATTTTTCCTCCCACCCTCTGCCTCTGGTAACCACAAATCTGATCTCTTTTTTTTATGAGTTTGTTTAAGTATAAGGGACCCAGAGTAGTTCCTGTTACACAACATAGTGATCCATTATTTCTGTACATTTCAAAATGTGGTAAGTCTAGTTATGATCTTTCCCCGTACAAAGATGTTACTTAACTCGACTATATGCCCCACACTGTATATTTCATACTCATGACTCACTTTGCTACTGGAAATTTGTCCCTCTTAATCTCCCTCACCTATTTCTCTCCTCCCTTCACTCCCTCTCCTTGGGCAACTACTTGTTTGTTCTCTGTATCTATACCTGTTTCTATTTTGTTTAGAATTTATTCATTTGTTTTGTTCTTTAGATTCTGCATATAAGTGATAACATAGTATTTCTCTTGCTGACTTGTTTTACTTAGCATAGTGCCCTCTAGATCCATCCATGTTGTAACAGATGGTAAGAATTCATTCTTTTTTATGGCTGAGTAATGTGTGTGTGTGTGTGTGTGTGTGTGTGTGATATCACATTGTCTTTATCCACTCATCTTTTGATGGCCACTTAGGTGGCTTCCATATCTTGGCTTCTGTAAATAACGCCACAGTGAACATGGGGCCTCAGGTTTACATGCCCTCTAACAGTGCATGAGGGGTCCCTTTCTACCACATCCTCGTTGACGCTTGTTATTTGTTGTCTTTTTGATGATAGCCATTCTGACAGGTGTGAGGTAATAGCTCATTGTAGTTTTGACTTGCATTTCCCTGATGATTAGTGATGTTGAGCATCTTATGTACCTGTTGGCCATCTATAAAGAGCCCAGAAATGAACCCGCACTTATATGGGCAATTAATCTATGACAGATAAGGCAAAAATACACAATGGGGAAAAGACAGCTTCTTCAATAAAAAGTGCTGGGAAAATGGACAGTCCACTAAGTCAAACTGGACTACTGTCTCACACCGTGCACAAAAATAAATTCAAAATGGGTTAAAGACTTAAATGCCTTTAACCATAAGAATTCTAGAAGAAAACATAGGCAGTATGCTTTTTGAGAATGGTCCTAGTAATATTTTTTTGGATATGTCTTCTTAGGCAAGGGAGACAAAAGCAAAAATAAGCAAATGGGACTTCATCAAACTAAAAAACTTTTGCACAGTGAAGGAAACTATCAACAAAAGAAGAAGCCACCTATGGAGTGGGAGAAGCTATTTGCAAACACTATATCTGATAAGGGATTAATATCAAAATATGCAAAGAACTCATACAGCTCAACATAAAAAAAAAAACCCAACACATTTAAAATGGGCAGAGGATGAGAATAGACATTTTACCAAAATTCATCCCTTTAGGATGTACAGTCCTATGATTTTTGAAACATATGTAGTGATGTATCTATATAAATGTATAGAATGATTCCTTTAGCTCAGAAATCTTCCTTGTTGCTTGTTGTAGTCAATCGGTCTGCTTTCCCCACCTCTAGCCCCTGGCAGCCAATAATCTGATTTTTATGTTTACCAGAATATCATATACATGGAATTATAAAATACACAACACTTTTGCTTGTTTTTTTATTTAACATACTGCTTTTGAGATTTATTTGTGTTTTATACGTAACAGTAGTGCCTTCCTTATTATTGCTGAGTGCTATTCTGTTGAATAGATATACCACCAGTTGATGGACGTTTGGATTGCTTCCAGTGTTTGGAGAATATAAATAAATAGAGCTGATATAAACATTCACAGGCAGGTCTTTGTGTGAACAAATGTTATTATTATTATTATTGGATAAATACCTGGGAGTGCGATTGCTGTGGTAAATCAGAAGCTACCAAACTGTTTTCCAAAATAACCATACCATTTTGCATTTCTACCAACATTGTGTGAGAGTCTCATCTGCCCCACATCCTTGTCAGCTGGTGACAGTTTTGTTAATTTTAGCTATTCTTGCAGGCATGTAGTGATTTCTCATTCTGTTTTCAATTTGCATTTTCCTGACGACTAGTGATGTTGAGCAACATGAGCTTATTTATTATTCTGCCTCTTCCGGGGTGAAGTTTCTGTCCATGTCTTTGCCCACGTCTTACTCAGTTGTCTTCTTACTGAGTTGTCTTTTAAAGCCAAAAGTTTTGATTAAGTTTTTGGTGAAGTTCAATTTACCATTTTTTTTTCTGTTATGGATTCCACACTATCTAAACCTTTTGACTCACCCAAGGTAGCACAGATATTCTTCTACATTTTCTTCTTGAAGTTTTCTAGGTTTAGGATTTTATTTCCCGTTTTGTATATGAGCAAAGGTAGAATTATGTGTGGAAGACACAGTACCACCTCTGGCTTGTTAGTGAGAATGATTTATGTAATCGCAACATAGAGGGGAAGTTATTATGTTATTGATTGTTACAGTTTCACAAGCTTCAATATAGCTTCCAGAATGTTTTTCTCAAAGAATGAAAAACATTTAGAAGATGAAAACTGTTATCAAGTGTGAAAGACACCCACATAGCCTTTGAGTATTGGATGGATAGGCCATGAGATCCTGCTGTGTAGCCCTGGAAACTATGTCTGGTCACTTATGATGGAGCATGATAATGGGAGAAAAAAGAACGTACATGTATGTGTAACTGGGTCACCTTGCTGTACAGTGGAAAACTGACAGAACACTGTAAACCAGCTATAATGGAAAAAGAAAAAAATCATTTTATATTTAAAAAAAGATACCATGTTTTAAGTTTGGGATCTGCATAGAGTGGAGATTCTTGACCCTGCACATGTGGACCTTTAGATTTTATGTTTATGTTCATCTGTTGGGGGACAGCGTTCATAGTTTTTACTCTATTCCCAGAGGGACTTGAACCTCTAAGGCTAAAGATGATGGGTTTAGGGCAGCACATTTCACAACACGGGGCACAGTGGCACACTCCATCACAGTTGCTGTCATTAAAAGTGAAGAAGCAACTGTTTCCCGTGGGCGGTTTCTTTCTCTCATGTAATTTCTCCTAAGATCTATTTCCTCATTAACACTGCAGAGGCAGTTAGCATTTGGCTGCTCTTCATATACAATGTCTTGCAAGGGAGAAGGAGGCTTGAAACAAGGTGAAAATCATTGCAGGATCATGGCTAGAAGGATTTAGAATGGGAGGGCGTAAGTGAGGAATTGGTATGTCACAAAATGCCTCTACTGCAATTTCATTGGAAAAGCTGTGGAACCAGTCTTTTTACTTTGAAGATTTGGAGTACTTTAGTTGTCTGATTTTTTTTTTTAAAGGGTCATATTTTCCCTTCCCTTGGTAGGGAAGAAGAGTGGGCTTTTTAAAAGTGTTTTGTATGTGGCTGAAAGTCTTGTCAGAAAGTATATGATATTGTTAAAGTTATGGTCTTCAACTTAAAACAAACACCAAAGAGTCAGCTTTCCTGACTTTAAGGAAAAATTAGTCCTTAATCTGACTAAGAAAGAAACCTCTTGTAATTTCACTGCCAGTTTGAAATCACCTTCTGCATTTTAACATTAAATGGCACCTCCTTGCTTTAATAGGCTATCTAAAATGTCCTGAATAGAGCATAGCATAAGGAACTATATCTACTTTCTTGGGATAGAATGTAATGGAAGATAATAGAAAAAAAAGAATATATGTATAAGTGGGTCACTTTTCTGTACAGCAGAAATTGGTACAACATTGTAAATCAACTATGTTTTAATAAAAAAAAAGAAAGTCCTGAATATATTTGCTCTGAGTAACACTATGATCTGACTTCATCTGTGTCTGTTTCTGTTTCTTTTTTTTGTCTTTTTAGGGCCACATCCATGGCACATGAAGGTTCCCAGGCTAGGGTTCGAAGCAGAGCTGTAGCTGCTGGCTTACGCCACAGCCACGGCAATGTCAGATTCCAGCAGCATCTGTGACCTACACCACAGCTCATGGTAACACCGGATCCTTAACCAACTGAGCAAGGCCAGGGATCGAACCTGCTTTGTAATGGTTACTAGTCAGACTCATTTCCACTGAGCCACAATGGGAACTCCCTGTTTCTATTTCTTTAAACTACTATTATAAGCCCAAGTTAAAGAATTTTGCCTAATTGTCTTCTATGTTCTGTACAATTATGTTGTTGATGTTTGTTTTTATTATAAACAATCCACCCAGGTTTGTGCCAATGGCTTTGAAAAAGCCTTAATTAAAATAAATTTCAAGCTTATGCTGTTTTTATTCATGCCTGGAAACAATTACCAATACCTGTGGCTTTTAAAATAATAACAGGGTAAGCATATTTCAAAATCAAGAAGGCAGAAATTTGTGTCTATGAAAGCCAAAAATTAGTCTTGCAATACTTTGGAATGTCTCTGGTAATTAGTTATAGGTGATGTGTATTGTATGAAATCTCAAAGATTTTAGTGGGAGGTGGAAAATAGGAGCCTTAGGTATTTCATTTCTGATATAATCCCTGTCACTCTCAGAGGGAGTTAAAGTTTAATCAAAAGGAATCACAGAGAAATGTAATCTGAGAATACTAATTAATAACTTTAGCTCTCCCAAAATGAGATTCTGTAATACATGGTAGGTTTTCAGTTGTGAAATCATGAAATACTGCAGAGAAGAAAAAGGCAACGTGCTCTTTCACAGTCTAGCTCGTTATGCTAAAACTCTTAGTGGTAGGGAAGCTTTGTGCTTGTTAATCATTTGTGTTTTTTCATCGCTGCTTGTAATTACAATTAAACAGATGGTTCCTAAAAAGATAGTGTCTTCTTAGCAATTAAAACCATGGTAAGCAGCTTTTCCTCTCCCCCAACATACAATTAAACTGAATAGAATCACACACCCTGTGGGTTCTTCAGAGGAAAAGTTCTGTGCAGATTCAAGTAGATGAGCATTTTGTTCCCCAGCCCTGTCATCTTGACCCCTGCACACTGAGAGCACCGCAGCTGGCAGAGAACTACTAAATTTGGGTTTAGTATTTACCTCTTCTCTGCTTTTTTCCTCAATCCCGTTCTTGCCATATGGGGATTAATCAAATGTATTTTTAAGTGTCATCTTTGGAACAGTCTCAGGTACAACAGATACAACCACTGGATATGTGGTATCTAACATAGCTTTTTAGATTCCAGGAGTTTAGCTGGCCCAAGAAATTCCCCAAGGGCACAGGAAAATTAGCTTCCCCTCCCCCTTCATAAGACAGTTAATGTTGACGTGTTTGCCTGTGAAAAAGCATTATTTCATTTCAGAGCTAATCGGAAGAATAGAGAGTTTACTTTGGGTTCTAGGGAAACCAAAGTCTCACTTTGTTTAAGATTCTTACTACTACCAGTTGACTTTAGGAGACTTTTCAACAAGGATTCAGGACCCCACGAAAGATCTCCCTACTTGAAATGTGGTTTGTGGCTGGCGTCCGTCCCTTACTTGAACCAGACCTCAGCGATGTTAATGGCTGGAGCCCACGGTGGTCTGCTCACAGATGAATCCTTGGAAAAAAGTGATGTGTTTGTGGGAGCAGAAATAGGCCCCAGTATACTTTCAATGATTTTTAGGTACAGGCTTTTGTGCCCACCAGTAGGCAGTGATTTGCTGGTATAATTAACCATCTGCACCTTATTATGAGGGTGCAGCTGGCTAATTATGCCCAGCGCCATAGGTCAGGTTAAACTTCTCATCTGCATAAGAAATGGATCTGTAGCAAAGGACACTGACCTTTGCAAATGAGTCCCTAAATATAACCGGTTCAATTTGAGCTCACCACGCATGTATTTTTGTTTTGTTTTGTTTTGTTTAGAAGAGAACTTATGTATGGGTCATGATATTTCTATTTGTAAACTAATTAGTATGGAACCATAGAACAGACTCATAGTGTTATGAGTCAGGGACAAATATGTCCCTACTGAGGTCACATTATTTTGGTTTCTCCTTCTGGAAAAGTTGTACCTCCGCGTGGATGTACATGTCCTCATGAACTTGTGTGAATGACAACTTTGGAGCCTCATTGAGACTTAAAATGGGTAATTTGTGTATTAACATTTTCAAAGTCCTTTTCACCACTAGTTCATTATTCTTGTGACTTAGCAGATGGATTGTTTGAGAGACAGCAGAATCCTGGAGAGCAGAATCTAAAACATCAGTGTAGGTTAGTCTCAGTCAGTGCCAAATACCTACGTATGAAGTAGGTTTGTTATGGTGAATCTTCCCACATTTGTTTGTCCAACATTGTCTTTAATTTGCTCTTACTCTTGAAGGATATCTTTGCTTGTTGCAGAATTAACAGGTGGCAGTTTTTCCTTCCAGTACATTCGAATGCATCATTCTCCTGTTTTCTGGCTTCTATTTTATTGAGGATTTAGCTCTCAGTCTAGCCATGGCTCCTTTGAAGATAATTTGTCTTTTTTATTGGCCTTTTTAAATGATGTATCTGTTTGGTTTTGGTTTTCTTCACTGTCTCTGAGTCAAGATGTAGATTCCCCCCCGCCCCCCATCTATCTAGCTTGGGTTTTGTTGGGCTTCTTGAATCTATATATTGTTTTTTTGTTTTTTCAACACTGCAGTAAAATTCTCAGCTATTATTTTTTAGATATTGACTGTGACCCGCTTCCTTCTCTCAAGGTTCCTGTGATGTCAGATCTCTGTCCTCTTTATACTTCATTTGTGTACCCAAGAAATTTCTAAATTTAGTAACTGTGTCTTTCATTGCTAGGTACTCTATCTGGATCTTTTGAAATCTGTATGACTTCCTCCTCCCTACAACATTTTGTTCTTAAAAATTTCCAAATCTAAAGAAAACGCAAAGTAATAGTACCCAAATAGCCTTGACTTAGAGTCATCAGGGTTTTGTTTTTGTTTTGTTTTGTTTGGTTTGGTTTGGTTTTTTAGGGCCACACCCATGGCATATGGAGGTTCCCAGGCTAGGGGTCTAATCTGAGCTGAAGCTGCCAGCCTACACCACAGCCATGCCAGATCCGAGCCCCATCTGCAGCCTACACCACAGCTCACGGCAATGCTGGATCCTTAACCCACTGAGCAAGGCCATGGATTGAACGCACAACCTCATAGTTCCTTGTCGGATTCATTTCTGCTGCGCCATGACGGGAACTCCGAGCCATCAGTTGTTCATGTTCTGCCACATTTGCTTTTGCTTCATCTTTCTCTCTCTCTCCTTTTTTCTTGAACTTGAGACTCAGTTCAAGAAAACCCGCTTTACTTGAGAGCACATTTGTAAGTTACAGAAGGGAAATTTCATGATGACACTGCTCCTTTAGTATATTAACATATTTCCTAAGAACACTCTTTCACATAATCGTGATACTGTTATTACAGTCCATAAACTGAAAATTGGTAAAGTATTTTCTAATAGATTCTGTATTCATATTTCCCCCAATTTTCAATAATGTCTCTTGTTGTCTGTGTGTGAGTTTAATTAAATTTAGGATCCAGTCAAGGCTGGATCCTTATTAACCCACTGAGCAAGGCCAGGGATTGAACCTGTGTTCTCATGGATACTAGTCAGGTTCATTATTGCTGAGCCACACCGGGAACTCCAGGACATTAACATTTTTGAAGAGTCCATTTGTTTTACAAAATTGCTGTATAATTTTTTGGTTATAGATTTCTGTGTCCTGAAGAGATCATCAAGCTTGTCAGTTAGTACTCTAAACACAGCAGTTGTAGTTGTTTTATAGTCTGTATCCATTAAGTCCCCTATATGAAATCTTTGATGATCTTTCTGCTGTTAATTTTGCTCATTGGGTCTTGTTTTCTTGTTTTCCAGTTTTTGTTCCTTATTGTTTTTGAAATATTATTTGTAGGGATTTTTTTTTTTTCTTTTGAGGGCTGCACCTGCAGTGTATGGAGATTCCTGAGTTAGGGGTTGAATTGGAGCTGTAGCTGCCAGCCTACACCACAGCCACAGCAACTGTGACTTACACCGCACTGCAGCTTGCGGCAATGCCAGATCGTTAATCCACTGAGTGAGGCCAGGGATCAAACCCACTTCCTCATGGATACTGGTTGGGTTCTTAACCTGTGGAGCCACAATGGGAACTCCTGGGATTTTTATCTTTTGAGATCTGGTAGATGGTGCCTTCCTCCACAGGAGATTTATATTCACTTCTGACCAGTCCCAGTCTGGGACTACCCTAAATCTAGCTCATGGCTTGAAATTGGGTGGACAGTTTAAATGGCTGGGACCTGGGCTGCAAATGTGAGTCAGAGGTGACCCTACTTTTTGGGGTATTTTTTTTCCCTTTTTCTTTTCTTTCTCTCATTAGCACCATGACAATATTTTTACATTGGCATTCTGGCGTTGGTGATGGAGTAGCCAGCTTTAATTATGGGCCCCAGCCTAAGGTGAAAAAGATCTCTCATTATACTTCCCAACTTGAGTGAATTCTAATCATTGATTTCTGTCTCATTGCCCAGCCAGGCCAACAAAATGAAAGCCCAGATTTTTCTGGACTAACAAATGCCCAAGGGCAAACTAAAACTATAAGTTCTAGTGCTTTGCTGTTGCCTCTGGTATTTGATTTCCTTTGGGTTTTAGTCTGGTAATTACTTACTATCTTGAAAGCTCTTTAATACTTTTGTTTCCGTCTCTGTTGTTATTTTATTTTATTTTTTTGGCTACACCCATGGCATGCAGAAGTTCCCACGCCAGGGATCGAACCTGTGCTGCAGCAGTGACCTGAGCCACTGCAGTAGTGACCTGAGCCACTGCAGCGACAATGCCGGATCCTTCCCCTGCTGTGCCGAAAGGCAACTCTGAAAGCTCTTTAATGCTTTCAAGGAGTTTAAACCTTTTTTTTCCACCTGGAATTTTTAGTTGTGTCCACGTGAATTGTTGGTTCAAATGTTAGCTACCATTACTGGAGATAGAGATCCTCTGTAATTTTAGGAGAAAATTTTATTGTTGTTCTCATTAGAGATAAAGGCTGGATGTAGATATTTCTCATACTTTTAATGAGAATCGATATAGCCAAACCCTGTGAAAGCGCCACACTCAGAATTTCCAAGTCAGTATTTACCAGTGAGATTAACGGAAAGAAGAAAAACGGCCCTGTTATATGCCAGACAGCTCACGTGCCGTTCTAGTCTGTAACCAATCTCTGTCATTGGTTTTCATTACTGAATTCTGTTATGACAGCCATCCAAAATGAATTAAAAGAATTCCCTTTGACATTTTAATAAAAGGTACCATGTAACATTTAACAAGTACTTGCTAGTTTGCAATATAATGGATTTTATTTATCAATGAATGATAACTTCAATATTTCTTCTTCATTGCAGCAAATTCATAAATAAATGTGCATATGTTTATGAATTTGCTGCAATGAAAATAATACACATTGCCTAGCATTCATAAGCACATAAAATAGGTTACCTTGAGTGATACATGTGTGTGTGTGTGTGTGTGTGTGTGTGTGTGTGTGTGAATTAAAGCAAATTTTTCAAAGGAACATTCATCATGTATAATAGCTGTAGAAACCAAAGGCAGTCTCACTGCGCTCTTACAAACCTGTTGGTCTTTAGACTCTGGTGGTAACAGAATCAATGGCAAATATATTAGAAATGATTATGTTTTAGTAAGGCAAACATGGATTTAAAATAACTTGTCTGCCACATTTAAATGAGTATATTTGACAAAATGAACAAGACCATTAAAATTGCTTTTACAAGTTATGGTCTGGATACCTCTCAAGTTATTCATTCTATGGTAATACAGTATATATAATAGATGGACTGCAATTATTTGTAAGCCATCCACTTTGTCAAGAAACTGTGGCCATAGCACGTAGCTCAGATGACACTTGTGTCAAAGAACATAAATTGGCTCAAATAACTCAAAAATTCCTGACTGGATCTAAGGATTCAAATGATGCCATCAAAATTCAGTCTCTTGGCATTGCTATAATTTGTGTGGCTTTATTCTCAGATACCTTCGCCCCTTATAAGGGCAAGGGGGCTTCCAGCAGCATTAAGCTTATGTCTCATTTCTCAGAAACAGCAATGAAAGGAAAGCATACCTCTTTTTCATCAGTTCCAGTAAAGTCAGAATTAAGTCTCACTGACTCTTGATTCATTTGACTTAGGTCATTTTCCCTGTCATGAACCAGTCACTGTGGCCAGGAAGATAGGATATTGGGATAGGCCATTCTGGATTGGAGTAAGGAGTGGGGGTGTTTCCCTAAGGAAAAATGATATTGATCCCAGAAAGAGAATGAATGGATACAGAGTATTAAAAACCAATTGGTATCTGCCAAATGATTCTTTTATTAAATAAAGATATCCTTGAGAAAAACACATCATAAATGGTCCAGTTACTTAGCTGCCCATTAACCATTCAATAAATATTTATTGATTCCATGCCAGGCACTATATTAGGCATACATACCAGTGGTGAACGTGATGGTTCAAGATCTCTCAACTCATGGAACTTGCCCTCTGGTGAGGAAGGCAGATGTGAAAATCTAGTTACACAAACAGTTTACTTACTATGTGAAAAGTGCAATTGCTGTGAGAGCATGTAACAAGGGGGCTTCAAGGAGGCAGGAAAGGCTTTCTAGAGGTAGTGATGTTTCAGCTGAAACCTGATAAATCTAAGAAAGGGAGTGAGATGGAAGGAGAGGGTTTCAGAGTTTGTACCTCCAAGTAACCCGGCAGTTTGATCAGGAGAAATGAGGAAGCCTGAAAACCTCGACAGAGTGGTATCCATAGGGCTCATGAACTTGGAAGGAGAGGCTGGGCATTGCAGAGATAAGAACTATGTGTTTCACCATGTCATCTGAGGCTATCTGTGATAAGTGAGCCTCAGCATCTATACATGGATGAAGCCTCTTTCTGAAAGAAGGTCTAGCTAAAGTCCAGAGAGTCAGTTTTAGTATACCTTTTCAAAATTTTTTGCTTTTTGAGGGCTCTTCAAGTGAAAAAGAGTTGGAAAATATGCCCTCGGCTGCTTGGTAGATAAATTAAAAATGTTTACTTTTGGCCATTAAAGTTCTGCAAGTAGATATTCGGTGTTAATACACTGAGTATCCATCCCAGACAACCAAGATGTCAAGACATCAGTTCCATATGTCTTAGATTAGTGGCATGAACGGGTTATCAGGGTAATTTCACTGATATGTGCTCCAAGCACATTTCTACTAGTGCTGAGCACTCTTTGTGTTGTGCTTCATTTTTGCATTTTATCTTCAGATTTTCCAAAAAGGTGTACTATTGGAAAATTCTTTAGGCAAGGGTTAGGAGTTCTCACTGTATACCTTCTACACTTGGTAAATGAGGGTTTCTGCTTCTGAGAATGGTAAGAATGCAGGCCCATCCTCCTGCTAAGGGCAACTAGAAAAACTGGGCAAGTTGTAAACAGAGGCCTGCTTCAAGGCACTAGGAGGCTAACAAATGGTGAAGATTTATCAGGTCAGGTCTGGGGAAACAACAGCTCAGGAAAGTTAGCCCCAAACTAGGTGCCCTTGAGAGCACATGCAAATTTCAAGGAAGAAGCTGAGAGACTAAGATGTTGGGCAGTCTTTATGGGCTCATGCAACAGGGATTAATGACCAGGGCCTACAAAGATAGAGATTAACCACTTCTCTTTGGGTTTGGACTTTATTGTTATTATTATTTTGTCTTTTTAGGGCCGTAGCTGTGGCATATGGAGGTTTCCAGGCTAGGGGTCTAATCGGAGCTACAGCTGCCAGCCTACACCACAGCCACAGCAATGCCAGATCTGAGTCGCCTTTGTGACCTACACCACAGCTCATGACAATGCCGGATCCTTAACCCACTGAGCAAGGCCAGGGATTGAACCCACAACCTCATGGTTCCTAGTCAGATTCATTTCCCCTCTGCCATGATGGGAACTCCTGGGTTTGGACTTTAAAGGGCTGCCTCGAAGGCATAGGGATGAACTGGAAGTTAGCCCAGGAAGCCATATTAAATGAAAAAAGAAGCTGCAGACTGGGCAAAGACATTTGCAAAAATGTGTAACTGACAACGGGCTTGCATCTAGAAGGACTTTCACAAATTAATGATAAAAAGAAAATCCAATGGAAAAAAGTCAAGAGATGTGAACACTTCACAAGGAACTTCACAAAAGAGACACCACATGGTCAACATGTAAAAAGATACTCATTCTCATCAGTAATCAGGGAAATGGAAATTAATACCACAATGAGCTATCATAATACATCCACAAAACAGCTAAAATTGAGGTTGCTAATAACAAGGGGTAGAAAGGTCACGGAGGGTCGGGGGGAGCCAGATCTCTTGTACATTGCTGGTGGGAGTATAAATAGGCAAAACGACTTTGGAAAATTGTTTAGCATTGTTTACCAAGGTTTAAGATGCACACATCTTCTGATCCAGCAGCTATAATCCTAGCTATGTTATCTTTTGGTCCTTGCATACACAGGGAATGTTCATAGCTGCATTATTACTATTGTTTTTTCATTTATTGCTGTACCCATGGCATGGGAAATTCCCGGGCCAGGGACCGAATCTGTGCCACAGCTGTGGCAACACTGGGTCCTTTAACCCACTGTGCTGGGCCAGTGATTGAACCCATACCTCCTCAGCGACCCAAGCCATTGCAGTTGGATTCTTAACCCATTGTGCCATGGAGGGAACTCCATCATAGCTGCATTATTTATGATAGCCTCATATTAAAAGCAACCTAAATATTAACCAATAATAGGATGGATTAGTAAATACCATAGTCAAAAAGTGAACTATTGTACTTACATGAAAATAAATAGGCTATAGTTAAATGGAACAAAATAGATGCATAAAGTAGGACAAAAGAAGCCAGACACGAAATATTATATACTGTGTGATTCCATTGTTCTAAATGTTAGTGTTTAGGGATATGTGCTTAGATTATTAAAGAAAAGAGAAGGGAGTTCTTGTTGAGGCGCAGCAGAAATGAATCCGACTAGGAGCCATGAAGTTGTGGGTTCGATCCCTGGCCTCGCTTAGTGTGTTGAGGATCTGGTGTTGCCGTGAGCTGTGGTGTAGGTCGCAGATGCGGCTTGGATCTGGCATTGCTGTGGCTCTGGCATAGGCCGGCGGCTGCAGCTCCGATTAGACCCTTCGCCTGGGAACCTCCATATGCTGCGAGTGTGGCCCTAGAAAAGATGAAAAAACAAAAAACAAACAAAAAAAGATAAGAGGGTTTAGTGATGAAGAGGGCATTTGAGGGGCTGGCAGTTTTCTGTTTCTTTACTTGGGTGATCATTACACAGTAGTCACTTTGTAATCATTCATTCAGCTGTTTTGGAGACATTTTTCTATATGTGTGTAATATTTCACAATAAAGTCTTTTAGAAAACCATATCACTTTATCTTTTATCCACCTCGGTGAAACTAAAAACAAAATTTATCACACTCGCTATCAAATTGCAGCAATGATTTTCACTTAGAGATGTGATAAAGCCTGAAAGCAGGCACATGGGCAAAGCCAAAGTCAAAATCCAGTTAGATTTCTGGGTGCTTATTGCCCTGTGCTAATATTGCTAACTTTTTTGGGCAGGTGGGAGGACTATTGGCTCTTTTTCTTAAGTTTATGTGATTTTTATTTTTCCATTATAGTTGATTTACAGTGTTCTGTCAATTATATATAATTTTTGTTTTGTTTTGTTTTTTGCTTTAAGGCCGCACTTATGGCATATGGAGGTTCCCAATTGGAACTAGAGCTGCCGGCCTACACCACAGCCATAGCACCATCAGATCCAAGCCACATCTGTAACCTACACCACAGCTCACGACAATGCTGGATCCCTAACCCACTGAGTGAGGCCAGGGATCAAACCCACAACCTTATGGTTCCTAGTCAGATTCGTTTCTGCTGTGCCATGACGGGAACTCCTATATATTCTTTTTTTCACATGTCCTCCATCATGTCCCATCACAGGTGACTAGATATAGTTCCCTTTGCTGTACGGCAGGATCTCATTACTTATCCACTCCAAATGCAATAGTTTGCATCTATCTTTTTTATTTAATGATTTTATTTTTTTCCATTATGGCTGGTTTACAGTGTTCTGTCAATTTTCTACCATACAGCAAGGTGACCCAGTCACATGTACACAAATACATTCCTTTTTCTCATCAGGCTCCATTGTAAGTGGCAAGATATAGTTCCTAGTGCTACACAGCAGGATCTCATTGCTGATCCATTCCAAAGGCAATAGTCTGCATCTATTAACATCAAATTCCCAGTCCATCCGACTCCCTCCCCCTCTCTCTTGTCAACTACAAGTCTGTTTTCCATGTCCATGAGTTAATTTTCTGTGGAAAGGTTCATTTGTGCCATATATTAGATTCCAGATATAAGTGATATCATATGGTATTATTTGTCTTTCCTTTTCTTACTTACTTCACTTAGTATGAGAGTCTCTGGTTACATCCATGTTGCTGCAAATGGCATTCATTTGTTCTTTTTTATGGCTGAGTAGTATTCCATTGTGTATATATACCACATCATCTTAATCCATTCATCTATTGATAGACATTTAGGTTGTTTCCATGTCTTGGCTATTGTGAATAGTACTGCAATGAACATATGGGTGCATTTATCTTTTTCAAGGAGAGTTTTGTCCAGATATATGCTGAAGAGTGGGATTGCTGGGTCACACAGTAGTTCTCTATTTAGTGTTCTGAGATACCTCCATGCTGTTTTCCACAGTGGTTGTACCAATTTATATTCCCACCAACAGTGCAGGAGGGTTCCCTTTTTCTCCACACCCTCTCTAGCATTTGTTATTTATGGACTTATTAATGATGGCCATGCTGACACTTGTGAGGTGGTACCTCCTAGTAGTTTTGTAGTCACATGCATTACCACTGAGCTATACCTCCTCTCCTCCTAGTAGTTTTGATTTGCATTTCTCTAATAATTAGTGATGTTGAGCCTTTTTTCATGCACTTGTTGGCTGTCTGTGCATCTTCTTGGAGAAATGTCTATTCAGGTCTTTTGCCCATTTTTCAGTTGGGTTGTTCATTTTTTGTTTTTTTTTTTTTACTGTTGAGTTGTATAAGTTGTTTGTATATTTTAGAGATTAGGCCCTTGTCAGTTGTATCATTTGAAATTACTTTCTCCCAAATATTGCTAACTTTCATCTTCATTCCTCAAAATAATATGATTTTACTTGTAGTTAACTAATACACTGCTTTGTATATAGTAGATACTCTACTATTTACTAAAATGAAAGACGATTGAATTCCCTAGTGAGAAACGTAACTTAGCTTGGAACTATAATACTTGTAGATTCTTGGTATAAATCATAAAAATGGTGTGAATTGGGGCCCACAGATCATAATAATCACTTTCCGCACATATGGCTCTCTCTGTTCCGGTTGTTTCCTTCTCCCTAAATGGCCTGGAGTTGGATGTTTGACTTTTTCCCTGCCTGTGTCTGGCCTGGAAGCTTCTACAATTTGAGCAGGCTTCCAGCATCTGACATTTTCCTTTAGAGAAGCAGTTGTTTTTGTAATTTGAGGCTTTGGAAAAATGAATTTTCACTGTGCATCTTGTGATACTGTGATTTATCTTAGGAAATATGTATTTGGTCTTCACCCTGGGTTGTGGCACAAAGCTCCTAAAACCCTTGGGATTTCCTAAGTAGCAAGAGAGATAAAGGCATCGTCCATTATGCTAATGAAGTTACTTTGGACCCCACCTAAGGATGGGGCTGCCAGTTACCAGGAGAACTAACCATGTGATTAGAGGGTTGAACTCTTCATTCCTGCACCTCCCTACCCCTTCTAGGGGAGAGGAGCTGGAGGTTGAATCCATTGCTGATGTAATGAAGCCTGTGTAAAGACCTACATGGATAGGGTTCTGAGAGCTTCTGGGTTGGCAAATACATGCATGTGGATTTGGGGAGAGTGTCGCCCCTGGAGAAGGCGTGGGAGCTCTGTGTCCCTTCCCCATAGTTGCCCTGTGCGACTCTTCCATCACGCTGTTGCCAAGTTATACCCTTTTGTAATAAACTCGTAATCTAGTGAGTAAAATGTTTCTCTGAGTTCTGGGAGCCACTGATTAATTGAACCTGATTCCGGGGTCTTGGAAACCTCTGATTTAGAGTTGGTGGGTCAGAAGCACAGGTAACAACCTGGGCTTGTGACTGGTAGAAGTATGGGGGGCAGTCTTTTGGACTGAACACTTAACCTATGGAATCTGATACCATCTCCATGTTGATAAATTACTCATTGTTGTGGGGAACACCCCCCCGACCCCATACATACATCGAAACACACATGCATGTTGGAATTGGTGACCAGAACAAAATGCAAAGTTATTCTTCAGAGCCTCCTTGCCTGCTGGCTTGCATCTCTCTCAATCATCCTATCTTAATAAATCTGCTTCTTGCCTAAAACAAATCAAAACAAAATACACCTTCGTTTTTCTTCAACCTGGGTCAAATAAGAAGATTCTTTCTGAAATTTGTTTCCCTTGTATCTACCTCGGGTATAGTAAATCACGGATCTTGCAAAGACAGGTTGTTTTCTGGAAGTATTTCAGGGGGAAGACAGCAGAGGCCAATGTGAGACCTCTGAAATATGAAGTGATCCAGTTTAAAAGAGATCAAACAAATAGAAACCAAGGGGTGTAACAGCTTTGGAAACAGTAGAAAACCAAAAGAAGAAGCAGGATTAAAATAAGAAAATTAATTCTTTGAGTACCTGGAGATCCCCTCACTGACAACAAAAGTCATGTTGCATTTCCTTGAGTGTTTTCCCTACATTTTTCCTTTGACGTTTTCCTGCTAAAACGGTATCTTAGGGTAAAGAATTATTTACCCACATCCCAGAGCATAATTTCCCCTAACCTTCCTTTAGCAGTAGCAGAACTTGAAGACCTGTGAGTAGTTTCCTACACTCCTGTTTATTTCCAGTAAGCAAGGTTTAATTCAGTGGAATTCCCATCTTTTCAGCTTTTTTTTTTTTTTTAAACAAATTTGCTGCTAATAACACTAAGAACATTTATATTCCAGGTACTGTGCAGAGTGAAGTACTTTACAAATACTATCTCATTTAATCCTCATCTTACATGTATGAGGTAGATGTGGTTGATGGCTTCCCAGAGGGTTCCCAGTGATCCTCACCTCCTGGCATTTACCTCCCTGTGTGGCCTCTGTCACAGTGATAATAGGGCCGATCTGTGCAACTAATAGATCTTGTGTAAATATTGGCATGTGACTTCTGGGTCACAAAGGACACTGCACCCTTTCCCATGATCCCTCACTCTGCTTGCTCTGGAAGCAGCCAGTCATCATGCCATGAGGATGCTCAAGCAGCCCTGTGGAGATGCCCATGAGGGGAGCAGCTGAGGCCTCTCACCAACAGCTAGAAACCACCTGCTAGCTGTGTGAGTGAGCCATCTTGGAAGTGGATTTTCTAGTCCTAGTTAGGCCTTCAGCTGACTGCAGCCCTTGCGACCGCCTTTGACTGCATCCTTCTCAGAGACCCCAAGCTGGGTGCTCTTTCCTAAAAGCTAGCTGAGAATGCATTTCACTCTGTTTTCTCTGAAAGAAGATACGTCATATATACTGAACACTTATTTAACTAGACTGTTATGTGGAAACACTGACAGGAGCTGGAGGTTGATATTTAAATTAAGGAAAAAGAGGGAAAGAGTTCCTCTGAGAAATGTTTTAGTGCAGTGGAAATTCTCTTTTAATGAGTACCATTATTAATATTCAGTTCAATTCAACAAAAATTAACTGAGCGCCTTCTTTATGCCAATCATACGTGGTCCCTGTAGTCAAAAAGCTTACATTCTGGAGGTAGAAACAGATTTGTAAGCCACTAATTGTAGTATAATGTATTAGATTCAATATAGAGGCGAATGCAAAGGACAAAGTGATTGGGATTCTTTGAGTGCATTGGGGAAAGCCTTACTTCTGGGGATGCTTGAGATGAGTTTTGTAGGATGAGTAGAAGTTTGCAAGGCCACTGGGATAGGGCTGTGTGAAGAAAGGATGAGTCTGTAAAAAGGTATAGAGGTGTGAAAGAGTCTGGCATGTTTGGGGACAGTGACAGTCATTTTCATGAATTACTTTTAACGCATTTGTTGAATAAGCATATGTATAAGGCGCTGTAATGGATCCTGAGAATGCAGTGATAGGAAAGGTAAAATCCTATGCTCAAGAAACTGACAGGTTCATGGCAGATGGAGATGGATAAATAACTGTGATGGGGTGAGCCTGAGGACCTGTGAGTTCATTAAGAAGGGGCAGCCATGGGGGGGTCAGAGGCGGCTTTCTGTTAGAGGTGACATCTGAGTAGAGAAAGATAAATGAGAGTTCATCTGGTGGGAGGAGGGGAGCAGAAAGGCATTCTGGGTGTTATGTGCTAGTCTGGAGGTGTGTGAGCCTCTGAGACTTTGTGAACTGCGAGTTGAGTGTTAAGTGCAAGAAGGGCAGGCTCCTGAGATCTATGTCATGCTGAGAAGTTTATGAAGTATTCCGGACTAAAGAATTTTAGGCAGGGAAGTGACTGCCATGGCCAGATTCTCCCTTTAGGAAAGTCACCATGGCTGCAGTGCAGGGAATGGCTAGGGTATGCAGGTGGGGTGGAAGTGGGGACAGAATTCTGGAGTCAGGGAGGTTGGTGAAGGAGCTGCTGTAGTCACCTGGGCAAGACATGAGAGTGACATTAACAAAGGAAGGATGAAAAGGAGTAGATGGGTTTGTGAGATATCAGAAGGTAGCATCTCAAGGTGGACGCAGAGAATGTCGCCCATCAAAACTGTGGGCTCTGGAACCAGAGTGACCGGCTCAGCTCCCAGCTCTCCCCTTTCCTAGTGTGAGAACCGGGCGGGTTACTTCTCTGTGTCCTCATCTGTGATATGGGGAGAAGGACAGCACCCTCCTTTGTGGGTGTTCTGGTGATTAAATTAATGCTCATGATCTCTTGGAACATTGTTTTGCATATAGTAGGTGTTCCATAAGCAGTTAGTATGTGATTGATGGGGGGAAAGAGAAGTCGTAGATGACACTTGGATTCGAAGCGTGGACAGTTGTGTGAATGGTGCTCCCATTCACAGAGGGGTTCAGGAGAGAGCAAGTCCAGGGGGCAGGGGCAGCTTGCGGTGCTTGTGGACCCCCAGGCAGAGACATCTTGTAGGCATTGGAGTCACAAAGTGGAGCTCAGAAGGCTCTGGGTGGGAAAAATCCTCTAGAACTGCAGGAGGGTATTGGCTGGGGCGTGAGAAATAGAAGGTAGGCCTGGAATAGTTATTGGCAAGAGAGCGGTCAAGGGAAAGAGGCTGGGAGGTGTAGAGGCTCCAGGAGTGGCTGGGGCCTCCGAATTTGCAGTGTTGTGATCTGGACTGATGTGTGGTTCTCTCCAGCAGTCCCAACAGCCTGTTTGTAGGAGAGAAGGGTGAACAGCTAGACTGACCCAGGGTGGGGCTTTTACTGGCTGTAGTGGCAAGACTTGGAATTAGCATATTGACGGTACTGCTAAGAGACTGGGGGCAGGATACACTGTGAGGCTTAGGCGGGGGAGAAAAGAGTGGAGACGTGAGAGGACTGAGAGAGGCAAAGAGAGGCTAGGAGCTAAAAGGGCACGAGGATGCTGAAACCAGGTATTTTGGGAGTACTAGAAAGAGAGAGAGCCTCATCTCACGGTGGGAGGGCACCCTCTCCATGACCCACCATAGGGTTTGTTATTATTTTTAAACTTAAAAAGCTGTACATGTTTTTTTTGTGGAAAGTTCAAACTCTAGAAATTCAAATCCACTTAGGAAGTGGAAGTCCCTTATTCTAATTGTCATAGTTTTTAGTGTGTATTATTTTAAATCTATCATTAATAGTTTAGTATATACTCTTCCCTATTTTTCTATGCATTATTTCTTAGTCTTGTTTCTGAATTAGAATCACATTTTATGTATTGTTCTGAAACTTGCTTTTCTTCTCGTATACCTTGGCCATAAAAATTTCTTGTTGCGTTGGGAGTTCCCGTCATGGCACAGCGGAAGTGAATCCGACTAGGAACCATAGGGTCGTGGGTTTGATCCCTGACCTCTCTCAGTGGGTTAAGGATCCGGCGCTGCCATGAGCTGTGGTGTAGGTCACAGACGTAGCTTGGATCCCATGTTGCTGTGGCTGTGACATAGGCTGGTGGCTACCGCTCCAATTAAACTCCTAGCCTGGGAACTTCCAAATGCCGAGGGCACGGCCCTATAAAGACAAAAAAAAAAAAAGAAAGAAAGAAAAATCTTGTTGTGCACTTAATTTTCAAAGGTGGCTTTATTTGTTTATTTATTCATTATCCAAAGTGATTTTAATTATTGTTAAAAATTTTTCCTTTATGACTTTTAGGTGGATTGAGAGGCTTTTCTTCCTTTTTTCCCCCTAAAATTATTCTTTTAACATGTGAAAAGCTGTACATATTTAATGTATACATTTGCTGAGTTTGAAGATAAGTATACACCAATGAAACCATCCCCACCACCTGTGCCATAAACCTAGCCACCACTTCCAAAAGTTTCCTTGGGCATGCTTATTATTATTATTATTATTATCAGTGCACATGTGTGTGTTTGTATGTGTGTGTGAGAGAGAACACTTCATACTCGCCCTCTTAGTAAAATTTTAAGTGTACAATACATTACTGCCAATTCTACACACTATTCTTTACTGTAAATCTCTAGAACTTACTCATCTTGTATACCGGAACCCTTGTGTCTGTTGACTAATACCGCCCCGTCTCCCTCTCCCCCAGCCCCTGACGGCCACCATTCCAGAGAGCAGGATATTTAAATTAAACATTTTATTCAGGTATAGAGCATTATCTGTTGATGATAAGGCCTGAAAGGGCATCCATGGGAATGCAGATTAAATCATAGTGGCAATGAGAGTGTTGGAATGGGTTTGCACCTCCACGGATGCTGCAGTCACCCAGGACGATGGCAGGTGTCAGGAAGGAAGGAGGACAGTGAGGCAGATGGGTGAGTGTGAGAATGTGAGTAGACAGAAGAGATGAAAGCAGGGAAGCCAGTAAGAGGGGTGCGGAGCAGCATGTGCGAGTAGGCAGGCTCCAGGCAAGGAAAGTGTGAGCTGTACAAGGAATGGGCATCAGGGAAAATACAAGCTGAAATATATACATTTTAAAGCTTTTGAAGAATTGAAAGACCGGAGGCAGGCAGTCCAGTTGGGAGACTGTTGTGGTCCCGGGAAAAATATCAGAGCTTGGGGATGTGGGTAAGACAGACGCTCGAGAGGTTCAAGGGCAGGACCTAGTGACTGATAGTGTGGCCGTGAGGGGACAGGAGAGTTGAAGCTTGCAACAATGAGAGTGAAAACCAAGATGATGACAAACCGAGGACGAGAAAGAACGAGGAGGACGTGTGCAGGTTGTATATGGGAACAGAGGGTGGAAAGAAATGTAATGGCTATTTAATGCAGATATAATTCCATGAGTTTGTGAAGTTAATTTAAAAAAAATGTCCTCTGGAAGGAATCTGAAGCTTTGGTGATAAGCCTAGATGGAATAGTAAGTGCCCTAGTAAAAGTATTGTTATCTAGACCTCTTTAGGTAAAAAGTTCTGTGGTTCATGGCTTCTTTTACCATATTTTGACTGGTGTGAGGTCTTTTAAAGCAGGGTGTTAAGGTAACCCATGAATTATATGACTCAAGGTATTCCAGGGCATTAATGCATGGATTCAGTCCTGTGTTAGATATTGGGGCAGTGGGCTAGGTGATTATCATTTTTCATGACATTCTTGAGTATTGACTCTGTGTAATTTACTGGGTGAGAGTTTGTTAGAAATTCACAAGCATCCGTTACATACAAGGCACCATGCATTACAGTCTCCACCTCAAGGAGCTTGTAGTCTCTTAAGATTGGAATAAGCAGATACATAATTGCTAAGTAGAAAGTTTTGGATGTCACAAAAGAGGGAAAAACATTTTAAAAGGTCCTAAAAGCTCAGAGGGGCTGAGCAATCACTTCTGCTTGTAGGTTTAGAAATTTCTTTGATAAGGAAATGACATTTGAATCAGGAAGTGATCCATGCCAGTAAAGAAAGGACATTGCAGTCCGAAGAAGTGGGAGCAGATTTTTAGGGAAACATAACCTTAATCTTTGTAGATACAGGGCTGTAAAACATGATCCATGTACAGTAGGCTGGAATTGTAATACAGTGCTAGTGACGAGAAACAAAAAAGGAAAATGGTCAAGATTTTAACAGTACCTAAGGAAACACTTATAGAAATAAATGGGTTTTAATAAAAATACCTGGGTAATCAGACTTTAACAAGATACCCGCTTTGTATTTGGGTTTGATGAAAGGAAGACTTTCTACTTCTATTCTGTTGAAAGAGAGTCAATCTAAGTTACAGTACAGCTTATGAACGCATCTTCTCCTACTTGGGGAAAATTCTTCAGCATCGAAATGTATCCCCAGTTTTAAAAAATGGCCAAAAATGAAGTTACTGATTTACATTCTGCCTGTAGTGTGAGAGTGCCCACTTCACAATATCCTCATCAATAATGAGTTTTGCCAGTCTTTCTTTCTCTTCTTCTTGAAAAACTAATTTTTTTCTTTTTAACCATTTCTTAGGCTGCTCCCATGGCATATGGAGGTTCCCAGGCTAGGGGTTGAATCGGAGCCATAGCCACTGACCTACACCAGAGCCGCAGCAACACAGGATCCAAGCCGTGTCTGCGACCTATACCACAGCTCACGGCAATGCCGGAACCTTAACCCACTGAGCAATGCCAGGGATCAAACCCGCAACCTCATGTTTCCCAGTCAGATTCGTTAACCACTGAGCCACAATGGGAACTCCCTAAAAAAATTTTTTTTGAAATAATGATATATTCTCAGGAAATTGCAAAGAAAGCACAGAGAGGTCTCGTATACCTCTTACCTCCTGTGACCCTCAGTGGTCACATCTTACATCATCATAGTATAATGTCAAAACCAGAAAAGTCATCATTGGTGCAATGTATGTGTATATATAGTTCTGTGTCAATTTATTGCATCTGTAGATTTGTACGACTTCCGCCACAATCAAGATACAGAAAATGCCTTTATTGGGTTCAGTGATAAGACTAGAAATTGAACTCATAGCTTATAGGAAGTGAAAAGCTTGCTCTTAGCAAATTTTCTGTTTACCCCAACTCTGTAAGCCTCAGGATTTTACCCGTCATCTTATTTCTTACTTATGTGTGTGTTCTGTCACCTCAGACATCTCTTTTTTAGTCATTCTTCCCCACTCCTACCAACCACTGGAAACTGCTGATTTGTTCAGGGTTTTAGGGTTTTTTTTTTGTTGTTGTTGTTGTTTGCTTGTTTGTTTTAGGGTTGCAACTGTGGCATATGGAGGTTCCCAGGCTAGGGGTCTAATTGGAGCTGCGACAGATGCCTATGCTACAGCCACAGTAAGGCCTGGTCGGAGCCGCGTCTGTGACCTACAGCAGAGCTCACAGCAATGCCTCCCTAACCCACTGAGGGAGGCCAGGGATTGAACCCACATCCTCATAGATACCAGTTGGGTTTGTTACCACTGAGCCGCAACTGGACGTTCCTGTTTTTTATCCTTATAATTTTTTCATATGAGAATATTATTGAAATGAAGCCATACAATATGTGACCTGTTAAGAATGTCTTTTTTTGGATGGAAATAGATATTCTCGCACTAAGTGATGTAAGTTAGAAAGAGAAAGACAGATACCGTGTGATATCACTTAGATGTGGCATCTAAAATATGGCACAAATGAACATATTTGCAGAACAGAAACGGACTCACAGCATGGAGAACAGACTTGTGGTTGCCAAGGGGGAGGGGAAGAAGGGAGAGAGTGGGATGGACTGGGAGTTTGGGGTTAATAGATGCAAACTGTTACATTTAGAATGGATAGACAATGAGGTCCTGCGGTATAGCACAGGGAACTATGTCCAATCCCTTGTGATGGAATATGATGGAGGATAATATGAGAAAGAGAGTGTGTATAGATGTATGACTGGGTCACTTTGCTGTACAGCAAAAATTGACAGAACATTATAAATCAACTCTAATAAAGAATTTTTACAAAGAGTGTCTTTTTTACACAGAAACAACCTAAATGTGCATCAACAGATAAATGGATAAAGAAAATGTGGTATATACACACAATGGCATATTAGCCATAAAAAAGAATGAAATAATGCCATCTGCAGCAACATGGATGGACCCAGAGATTACCATACTAAGCAAATACCATATGATCACTTATATGTGGAATCTAAAATCTGACACAGATTTATTTATGAAATGGAAACAGACTCACAGACGTGGAGAACAGACTCTTGTAGTTCCCAAGGGGAGTGCATGGGAGGGTTGGATTGGGAGTTTGGAATTAGCAGAGGCAAACTGTTACATATAGAATATAAACAACAAGGTCCTATTATGTGGCACAGGGAACTATATTCAATATCCTGTAATAAAGCGTAATGGAAAGGAAAAAAAAAAGAATGGTCTTTTTTCACTTCTTTTTGTCCCTGAAGTCCATCTAAGTTGTGTATATTGATAGTTTGCTTCTTTTTCTTGCTGGGTAATATTCTAAGTTATGGATGTGCCACACTGAGTTCTACCGTTCACTTACTGAGCGACACTTTGGTTTTTAAATTTGATATGAATAATCATTCCTGGGTGTTTGTGTGGATATAACTTTTCTCTGGAATAAATGCGCCAGAATATGATTGGTGGGTCATAAGGGTATGTTTACTTTTCCAAGAAACTGTCAAACTGTATCCCCATCAGCAATAAGAAAGCCAGTATTTCTTCATCTTTACCAGCATTTGATATTGTCACTATTTTAAAAATGCCTAGAACATTGTATTACAGATCCATATAATGCCCATTTGAAATATCTCCATGTAAACCTCATCTTTAAGCAAATAGCGAAGTTTTACAAAACTTTTATGACAACTCATTATCATACGTTTTAAGAATTGTTTGCTAGATGTTTTTAAGTTAGAGGTCTGATTAGACTAGCAGAAAAATTTGAAGTTACTAATACTGTTTTGATCCATATACTTCAGAGAATAGAAATTCTATGATGAATGTTTTAACAGCTTTATTGAGGTATAATTGGTAAAAACAAACAAACAAACCCCAACCTGCACAAATTTAAAAATTAAAGTATAGTTGATTTACAGAATTGATTTGGGGCCAATTTCTGCTGTACAGCATAGTGACTCTGTGTGTGTGTGTGTGTACACATTGCCTTTCTTCTATTATCTTTCATCATAGTCTATCTCAAGAGACTGGATGTAGTTCCCCCGTGCTATACAGTAGGACCTCATTGCTTATCTGTTCTAAATGCAATCGTTTGCATCTCCGAACCCCCACCTCTCCGTCCATCCCACTCCCTCTTCCTCCCCGCTTGGCAACCACAAGTCTGTCTCTATGTCTGTGAGTCTGTTTATGTTTTGTAGATAGGTTCATTTCCGCCATATTTTAGATGGCATATAGAAGCATTATCTCATGTAAGCCTGCACATATTTAATGCATACAATTTGATGAGTTTGGACTTATGCATATACTTGTGAAATCCTCACAACAGTAAAGGTAATAAACATATCCTGCACTTCTCAAATTTCCTTGTGACCAACACTTAACATGAGAGCTACCCTCTTAGCACATTTTTAAGGGCACAGTATCATATTGTTAATTATAGGCACTGTGTTATGCAGATCACTAGAATTTATAATATCTTCCATAACTTTACTTCACCTATTTTGATAGGTATGTTGTATTGTTTCATCATGGTATTTGTGTTTCCTGATGGTTAGTGATGTTTAACATCTTATGCTTTTTGCCACTGATATATCCTTGGTGAAATGTTTCCATGTCCTTTACTCATTTTCTTTTTTTTCTTTGTTTGTTTTTGTTTTGTCTTTTTAGGATCGCACCTGTGGCATATGGAGGTTCCCAGGTTAAGGATCAAATAGGATCTGTAGCTGCTGGCCTGCACCACAGCCACAGCAACACAGAATCCGAGCTGCATCTGCGACCTACACCATAGCTCACAGCAACACCAGATCCTTAACCCACTGAGCGAAGCCAGGGATCGAACCTGTGTCCTCATGGATGCTAGTCAGATTCATTTCCCCTGAGCCATGACAAGAACTCCCTTTACTCATTTTCTAATTGGCTTGTGCGTTAGGCAGAATTATGTCAGTTCTCCACCAAATATGTCCATGTCCTAATCCCCCAAACCTGTGAATATGTTAATTACATGGGAAAGGAGAATTAAGGTTGCAGGTGGAATTAACATGACTAATCTAGTGCCTTTGGATTATCAGACTGGCTCTAATGTAATGACAAGATTCCTTGATGGTATAAGGGGGAGGCAGAAGAGAAGGTCAGAGTGACATGATGTGAAAAAGTCTCAGCCTGCCATAGTTGCTTTCAAGATAGAGGAAGAGGGCCATGATGAAAGGAAATGGATTTTCCCTGGATCCTTCAGAAAGGAGTACAGCCTTGCAGACACCTTGATTTTAGGCCAATGAGATCTCTGTTAGAGTTCTAACTTTCAGAATTTTCTTTTCTTTTTTCTAACTTTCAGAATTTTAGGATTATAAATTTATGTTGTTTCAAGCCACAAGTTTTATGGTTATTTGTGAACTCTAGATATGAGTCCTTTTCAGACATGAAATGTACAAATATGTTCTTTCTGTTTCTCTCTTTTTTTTTCATCCACTTAAAATTGTCTTTCCCAGTCCAAAAGTTTTAAGTTTTGATTTGGTCCTCTTCATTGAATTTTTTCTTTTCTTCATGATGATTTTGGTATCATGTCTAAGAACTCACCAAACCCTAGGTCTAGAAATTTTTCTTTTTTTTTGCCTAAAAGCATTGTAGTTTTATATTTTACATTTAAACATATGACCCACTTTGAATTAACTTTTGTATAACGTGAGATTTGGATTGAGCCTTGTTTTTTTGCCTGTAGAGTGCCAATGGCTTCAGCATCATTTGTTTAAAGGCTGTTTCTCTTCCATTGATTTGCTTTTGCATGTTTGTCAAAAATCAATTTCGAATATTTGTGTAGGTCTATTTCTGGGGTCTCCATTCTGTTCTTCTGCCAATACAACATAGTGTTGATTACTGTAGCTATATAATAAGCCTTGATATTGGTTAGAATATTTTTTCTCATTTTTTTTTCTCCTTTTTTGGCTGCACCTTTGGCATATGGAAGTTCCCAGGCCAGGGATCAAATCCAAGCCACAGCTGTGACCTACACCACAGCTGCAGCAACGCTGGATCCTTGATCCACTGTGCCCAGCCAGGGATCAAACCTGTGCCTCCATAGGGATCATTAACCCTCTGCACCCAGCAGTAACTCCATCTTCTTTATAAGATTATTTTAGCTATTCTAGAGCCTGTACCCATCCATATGAATTTAAAAATAAATTTATCTTTGTCTAAAGAAAAATTGTGCTAATGTTTGATAGGAATTACATTAAAGTTTGTATTAATTTGAGGACAATTGACATCTTTGCTATGTTGAGTCTTGCAGTCCATGAACACAGATCCCCTTTTAATCAGATGTTCTTTGATTTTGTTGATCATCACTTTGTCATTTTTAGCATACACGTCCAGTATATGTTTTAATTTACACCTTTTTCTTTTTTGAAGGGATGGCAATTATAAATGGTATCGTATTAAAAACTTGGGTTTCCACATCTTCCTTGCTAGTATTCAGAAATATGAATGATATTTATATGTTTATCTTTATATTCTGTAACCTTGCTGTGCTCACTTGTTAGTGCCAGGAGGTTTGTTGTACATTCTTCGGGACTATATATGTAGACAGTTACGCCATCTGTATATAAGGACAGTTTTATTTCTTACTTTCTGCTCTGTATGTTTTTTCTTTTTCTTTTTCCCTCTCTTATGGCCCTGACTAGAACTTCTAGTACTATGTCTGTTAGCCCTGGTGAAAGTGAACATCCTAGCCTTGTTCCCAGTCTTAGGGGGAAAAGTATTCAGTCTTCATCAGTACTGAGTGTGATGCCAGCTATAAGTCTTTTGTATATGTTCTTTATGTTGTTCTTCTGTATTTCTTATTTCCTGGAAATTTTTATCATGAACGGTGTTAAATTTTGTCAGATACTTTTTCTGTAGAAATTGATATGATCATACGTTTTTTTCTTTAGCCTGTTAATACAGTGGGTTACATTGATTGATATTTGAATATTGAACTAGACTTATAGCCCTGGAATTAACGTGTTTGGTGATGGTATATAATTATTTTTACAAATTGCTAAATAACTTAAGATTTTGCTAAGATTTTCTTAAAATTTATTCTTAATATTCATGAGGGATATTGGTTTTTAGTGTTTTTTCTTTTTTTGTGTGTGTACTTTCTAAGGCTTCATGAAATGAATTGTAAAGTGTTCCTTTTTTTTTCCCCCCTTTCTGGAAAGGATTGGTAGTATAGGTGTATTGGTAGTGTTAATTCTTCTTCTCCTCCTTCTCCTTTGCTATTTAAGTCTACACCTGTGGCATATGGAAGTTCCCAGGCTAGGGGTCGAATCAGAGCTGCAGCCAGCTTACACCACAGCTACAGCAACATGGGATCTGAGCCATGTCTGTGACGTACACCACAGCTCCTGACAATGCCAATATCTTAACCCACTGAGCGAGGTCAGGGATCAGACCTGCATCCTCATGGATACTAGTTGGGTTCGTTAACTGCTGAGCCTCAACGGGAACTCCATATTAGTTCTTTAAATGTTTGCTGTGATTCTCTAGTGGAACCATCTAGGCCTTGAGATTTCTTTTTTTTTGAATTATAAAATTATGAATTCAGTTTCCTTAATAGAGTTTTTCAAATTAACTGTTTCATATTAAGTTGTGGTAGTATGTGTTCTTTGAGGAATTGAAGGAGTTCATCTGAGTTGTCAAATTTATAAGCATGGAGTGTTTATAATGTTCCCTTATTACCCTTTCGATGTCTGTATGGTTTGTATTCTCCTGTTAAATTCTTAATATTGGTAATTTAAGTCTTCTTTCTTTGCTAGAGGTTTGTCAATGTTATTGATTTCACCAAAGAACCAGATCTTTTTTTACTTAATTTTCTTTATTGCTTTTCTGTTTTTAATTTTATTGATTTTTCTCTTTATTATTTCCTTCTGTCTGTTTGCTGTTGTTTTGTTTGCTCTTCTTTTTCTTTCTCTGGACTTAGCAGCTTGGATGACAATTTCATTGTTTTCTAATCTAAATGTTTAGAGTTAATTTCAACACTGTTTTAGCTATCTCCTCAACATTTTGCAATGTTGTATTTTCATTTTCATTCACTGCAATGTATTTTTTGATTTCCCTCCTTGACTTACGTATTATTTAGAAGTGTGTTGCTTAGTTCCCAAGTGTTTAGAGATTTTCTGGTTATCTTTCTGTTAGGGGTTTCTAATTTGATTTCATTGTGGTCAACTAGCACCCTCTGCGTGATTCCAGTTCTTTTATTTTTATTGATCTTTATTTCGTGGCCTAGAATATGGTCTGTCTTAGTATATGCTCCTCGGACACGTAAAAAATGCATTCTGTTGTTGGGCGAACTGTTCTATAAATGCTGATTAAATCACATGACTAGTTTTGTTGAGTTCCTTTGTATCTTAATTTTCTATGTAGTGCTTATATCAGTTTTTGAGAAAGGCATGTTGAATTCTCCAGCTGCAGTTGTGGACTCGTATAATTCTTTTCAGTTTTTGTATTATGTATTTCAAAGCTTGGTTCAAATCACATATTTTAAAAGTTGTTTGGTGCATTTACCATTATGATTACTATCTTTTTGGTAGATTCACCCTTTTACATTACATAATGTTCCTCTTTGTTTCTGATCATTTTCTTTGATTTAAAGTCGACTTTATTATTACTCTAACCTATCTTGCTTTCTTCTGATTAACATTTTCATGATATGCCTTTTCTATCCGTTTTACTTATAATCTACCTATATCATTATTGTTGAAGCGATTGTCTTAATTCATAACTATACTCTTTCTCATGGGCTCATGTTTGCACATGCACACCATTCATTTGTTGAGTGAACTAGGTCATTTTCTTATAACATTTTTCACAATCTAGATTAGGTTTAATTGTATTCTTCCAGAATACATATGTTCCTCTAATTCCTGCAGCCTAGCTGGTAGGACTTAATTAGATTTAGGTTTAGATTTTTGTTATAGTTCCACATAGGTGGTGCTATGTGCTGCTTCACATCAGGAGGCACATAATATGTCTGTTTTTCATTCTTCTAGTGTTAAGATTGATTTAGAGGGCTCAGGTGTTGTTAGCCTGATTGAGCCATTATAAAGTTCTTCAGCAACACCTTTCCTATTAGCATTGATAATCCTTTGTTTCATTAGGGGCTGCAAATGGTGATTATTTTTCTGTCATTTCATCTGCACTTATTAGCTGGAGTTCTTCTATAAAGAATAATTTTCCCGGAGTTCCTGTTGTGGTGCAGCAGAAACAAATCCAACTAGGAACCACGAGGTTGAGAGTTCGATCCCTGGTCTTGCTCAGTGGGTTAAGCTCTAGCGTTGCCATGAGCTGTGGTATAGGTTGCAGATATGGCTCAGATCTGACATTGCTGATTTAGCCCCTAGCCTGGGAACATACATATGCCGTGGGTGCGGCCCTAAAAAGAAAAAAAAAACAATAATAATAATAATTATAATTTCCCCTCATCAGCTATTTGGTTAACTTGCAATGCGATTTGTACAGAAAAGTGCAGGATAAATAGTCGATTCTTCCCTCTTATTATTTACAAAATAATTAGTTCATTTTCCTAGCTATTTCCAAAGGTGACCAGTGATTTTTTTTTTTTTTAGTATCTTTTGAACTCAGGTTTAAAAAGATTATCTATTGCAGATTTTATTTTTAATGTCCAAATTGTCCTGTGTTTGGTGAATGAGAACTCCTTCAAGTTCCTCTGGGTCCTTTAGACATAACCCCAGTAGACTTTGACCCCAGTAGACTTTGCTATTATCTTGTTTTATGGTACAATAAAATGTTTCAAGATCATCCTATACATTTGGTACCCTAAACTTAGAATTACCCATTTCTCCAAGGAGCTGTGGTTTCTTTTAGTGGGAAATGTTATTTAAAGAGCACAATATGTTGTTGGACTGTCATTGCTTACTGAGCTTTCATTGCTTCTGGGCTCTTTCAGTAGGCAAGTTAGAACAAAATAATGCCATTTGCAGCAACATGGATCGAACTAGAGACTCTCATCCTGATTGAAGTAAGTCAGAAGGAGAAAGACAAACACCATATGATATTATTTATATCTAGAATATAATATATGGCACAAAGAAAACTTTCCACAGAAAAGAAAATCATGGACTTGGAGAATAGACTTGTGGTTGCCAAGGGGGAAGGGGAGGGAGTGGGAGAGACTGGGAGCTTGGGGTAAATAGATGCAGAATGTTGCCTTCAGGATGGATTGGCAATGGGATCCTGCTGTGTAGCACTGGGACCTCTGTCTAGCCACTTATGATGGAGCATGATAATGTGAGAAAAAAGAATGTATACATGTAAGTGTAACTGGGTCACCATGCTGTACAGTAGAAAAAAAAAATATATATATAAATAAATGATAAAAAAATCTGTAGTTCACACATATTTTAATTTAATTTTATTTTATTTTGCTTTATTTTGTTTTGTTTTTTGTCTTTCTAGGGCCGTACCTGTGGCATATGAAGGTTCCCAGGCTAGGGGTCAAAAATTGGAGATACAGCCATAGCAACACAGGATCTGAGCTGTGTCTGCGACCTGCACCACAGATTACGCAACACTGGATCCTTAACTCACTTAACCCACTGAGCAAGGCCAGGGGTCGAACCTGCATCCTCATGGGTGCCAGTCAGATTTGTTTCCACTGAGCTATGATGGGAACTCCTATATTTTCATTTTAAATTTAAGATTGTAGGGTTTCTTACTAGAAGAACTTTTTTTTTGGTTTTATACTTTTTTTTTTTCCTTTTGGGCCACCCTTGTGGCATATGGAAGTTCCAGGCTAGGTGTCAAATCAGAGTTGCAGCTGCTAGCCTACACCACAGCCACAGTAACTCCAGAACCGAGCCACATCTGCAACCAACACTACAGCTTGCAGCAATGCCAGATCCTTAACCCACTGAGCAGGGCCAGAGATCAAACCTGCATCCTCATGGATACTAGTTGGTTTTTTAACCTGCTGAGCCACAATGGGAACTCTGGTTTTATACTTTTGTAAATGTTGAAATGCTTGGTTTCTAACAACAAAAAAAAATTAAAAAAAAATTTTTATTATAGTTGGTTTACAATGTTCTCTCAGTTTCTGCTATACAGCAAAGTGACCCACTTATACATATATATATAGACATTCTTTTTCTCATATTGTCTTCCGTCATGTTCTATCACAAGTGATCCCTGTGCCATACAGCAGGATCTCATTGCTTATCCATTCCAAATGCAATAGTTAGCATCTACTAACCCCAAACTCCAAGTCCATCCCAATGCCTCCCACTCTACCTTGGCAACCGCAAGTCTGTTCTTCAAGTCCATGAGTTTGTTTCTTTTCTGGAGATAGGTTCATTTGTGTCATATATTAGATTCCAGATATAAGTGATACCATGTGGCATTTGTCTTTCTCTTTCTGACTTATGTCACTTAGTATGAGTGTCTCTAGTTCTATCCATGGTGCTGCAAATGGCATTATTTTGTTCTTTTTTATGGCTGAGTAGTATTCCATTGTATATATGTACCATATCTTCTTAATTCATGTAACTGTTAATGGACATTTAGATGTTTTCATGTTTTGGCTAATATGAATAGCCCTGCAATGAACATAGTGGTACATGTATCTTTTTGAATGGAAGTTTTGACCAGGTGTATGCCTGGGAGTGAAATTGCTGGATCACATGGTGGTTCTTATTGCTAATATAATGACCAACAATGAGCCTACTATCCATTGAACATATATAGTCAAAAGCTCTGTTTTAAGGTAGGTTAGAATAATTGTTTTATTTTTATGGTTATGACACTGACCTGATAAACAGCAAAGTTCATTTGTTTCAGTTAGTTTTCAATTTCTAAGAATTAATTTTAAAAAATGTTTTAGGGATTTCTCTGGTGGTGCAGCAGGTTAAGGATGCAGCATTGTCCCTGCTATCCCTGGCCTGGAAACGTCTCTATGCTGTGGGTGTGGCCAAAATATGTTTTAAAATTTCCTTTTAACAACTCTATTGAGATATAATTCACATTAAGTTCACCACACAATCCACCCATTTAAACTATACATGCAATCCAACAGTTTTTAGTACATTCAAAAACAGGTGCAATCATCACCACAGTCAATTTTAAACATTTTCATCATCTCAAAAGGAAATCCCATATTTTAAAATTATCACCCCAATATTTTTCATTCCTACCAGACCTAAGCAACCACTAATCTACTCTCTAGAGACTTTCCTGTCCTGGTCACTTTATGTGAATAAACTCATACAATATGTGGCTTTTTGTGACTGGCTTATTTTACTTAAAAAATGTTTCCCGTGTCTCTGGTCCAAGAAGACGCTTCAGTCTCACCCTTGGTCCTGATACTTTCACAGAAAGGTCTTGTTTATGGATAATTGCTACTTGGTCTTTTGTGAGGGGGACTGAATTTGGCAACCACCCTTGTTGGTGACATCACAATGCCTGTACTATTTTATATTGTAATGATTATGTATATTATATATGAGTCTTTGTCTTTCTCTAGTGTATCTTATTTGCTTTTTCTAAAATTACTTTTGGTATTTAGGAAGGTTTATCTTTACATTCAGTAGTTTTCTTTGCATATAAACCCTTGATAGAGCCTATGTTGTTATTTATTGCTGTATAACAAATTACCCCCAAATTAATAGCTTAAAACAGTGAATATTTGCTTTCTTAGTTTCTGTAGGTCAGGAAACTAAGAGAAGCTTAGCTGGGTGCCTCCTACTTGGGGTCTCTCATGCATCTCCAGTCAAGCTGTTGACCCAGACTGTAGTCATCTCAAGGCTCAACTGGGGCTGGCAACTCTGCTTTCATTCACGTGGCTGTTGGCAGGCCTCAGAAGATCCACTGCCAAGTGCACTCATGTCTTTGCTGGCAGGCCATGGTTCCCCACCACATGGGCCTCTCTATAGGTTTACTGAAGGTCCTTACAGTGTGGCAGCTGGTGATCCAAGAAAGAGCCGAGCCAGCTATTGCCCAAGATAGAACCAAATCAACTAAGATGGAAAAAATTAAAATCTTAGAAAAAAAGAAATTCACTGTTAGAACACCAAAGTAATAAGTTAGTGCACTAATAACTACAAAGCAAAACCAAGTAAACTTCCAGGGAAGAAACCCGGCAGACACCTCCTCAGACAGCCAATCAAGCGTAACATCACCAGTAGTAAGACACATAGGTCTCGTGTGTCCTCCAACATGGGGCACTGAGAAAGAGCACATTTGGTATCCTTTCTAGTCATACGTAGCTTCAGTCTAATTGGGGCAGACAGCAGATAACCCCTAACTGAGGCATGTTATTTAAAAAAAAAGAAGATAGGCACTCTCCAAAAGTATCAGATCCATGCAAGACAGAAAACAAAAAATAACTGAGCAACTTCCAAGGGTTGGAGATAGAAAGAGACAAAAAAGAAAAGATGAAATGAAATCTTTGTACTCTAAGATGTAACATCCATCACTTGCTGTATTGTATTTATTAGAATACCTAAGTGCAGCCCACACCCAAGGGGAGGGGATTATATAAATACTTGAATGTTTGGAAATATGTATCATGGACTGCCCTCAGTAGGGGCTTTCTGCCCTAATTCCCTTAGTCCTCCTTTATTCTATGTGGTTAAACAGTTTGACCACCTATTACTTTGTTAATAATCTTTTTACTTTTCAGCTTTCTTTGTTTTTCTTTTCATGTAAAATTGTACTTTCATACTTTGTCAGAAAATATAATGTTGAAATTCACTTCTTTTCATGTCTTTGGCTTTATTTTAATCTTAGCTCTGCAGTTAAATATATGAGATACTAATATTCAGTCCTTTTGCTGAAGTTCCCCAGTCATCTTTTGTTTCTAGTATATCCTTCAGAGGGGGGCAACATGTTTATAATATTCCCTGGGCTTCTGCATGTTCAGAACTCCTTTCGCTGTAGCCTCGATCACTGAAGGAGAACTTGGCTGCTTATAAAATCCTGGGTTCTTGCTTTTTAAAGTCTTTGGAAAATGCTGCTCTTCCATTTCCCCATTTTGTAGGTTGCTCTTACAAAGTCTAATGACATCTAATTCTCTTGCCCTTGTATGTTATTTTGACTTTTTGCCTAGAGACCATGAAGACTTTTAAAAATTCTTTAAAGTCTAGTAGTTCTTCTAAGCTATGACTAAGAGTTGATTATTTTGGCTCAGTGTTCCTGGGTAGCTACTGGTCCCTTTGGATTGTTTTTTCTGGAAATTTTTATTTTCTTCCTTTTCTTTTTCTTTCTTTTTTTTTTTTTTTTTTTAAGATGGTTGTACCCAGAGCATATGGAAGTTCCCAGGCCAGGGACTGAATCTGAGCAGCAGGGCCCAGATCCTTTGATCTCTTACATTGGACCAACACACCCATAGCAACCTGGACCACTGCAGTTGAATTCTTAACCCATGCTCCACAGCAGGAACTCCACTGAAAATTTTTCTTGGATTATAATTTTAAATATCATTGCCCCTTCAAGACTTTATTTTTCTTCTTTATGGGCTCCAGTAAAAACATGTTAGAATTACTTTGTCTTCTATTTCAGTTATTTTTTCTGTAATTTTTTTCTCCTCTTTCAAAATTTCATATTCATTTCTTTGGGTATTTTCCTGATTTATTTCCATGTACCTTATTACATTTTCATTCAAATCTATTTTCCTTTATGCACTGTTTTCCCTTCTGTTTTGCTGTGTTAGTGCCTGTCTTTTGAACTTTTAATGATTTTAAGGTTTTTTATTTGAGTTAGTATTAAGTTTTTTTTGTTTTTGTTTTTTTGGCACCAGGTTGAGCAACCTAGCCTGCTGTTACTGAAAATGGAAATCCCTTAGTCATAAATGGGCCCCTAAAGTTGCAAATGTAAGGAAATACATACAAAGGGGAGATACTATATTTGATGATGTTTTGATTTGGAGGTATTGGGTAGCTGTTTAAGATCTTATTTATGATCATAAACTTCAAAAATTTTTCAGAAACTTCTTTGCTGTATCATCATACTGACCTTTTCAATTTTCTGCCCAGTTCACAAAAGGCCTGAAGCCTTATGTTATTCTCTTTGAAGGGTGTCATGAGAAAGGGTTGCCAAGCAGATAAAGTAGCAGACTGTGAAGTATATTTATTGAGCAGTTTGTTTATCCAGGGAAGTTTAAAATACCAAAATGTAGGAACTGCTTGTGTTTTCCTGTTTATTCTGAGATTAGCAAGTAATTATGTGCTTTGTCCAAAAGGGATCCTAGACTTTCAGATAAAGCTTAATCTAGACAGGTTAATAGAATGGACTCCTTCACTTAAGGCATTTGTTCCAAGCAGTGGATATATTTTGAAGATTAGTATTTTCTAAACCTTCCTGTAATTTAACAAAGCTTTGAAAAATATGACCTGTATTCAGGAATTAACTGTATTTGTTCTTTTTTTTTTTTTTACTCTTAGGTTAAACAAAGGAAATAACTAAAAATGGCAAGTAGAAGTCTTGAGGAGTCCATGGGGGCTGTTCAGATGGGGTTAGTCAGAATGCTTAAAGGATTCCAAAGCAAGATTTTGCCACCTCTGAGTCCGAAGGTGGTTACAGAAGAAGAAGTAAATCGAATGGTAATGTATGAGAGAATCTCAGAGTAAAATACTTAATTCAGTCTTTCTTCTGAGGAGAATGACAGTTGTTATTTGGCATTCTCAGAATATCAGAGAATTACTGGCTGATAATTAATATCAATCTAGTTAACATGTTTACTTAATGCAGAGCATAGTTATCTTTTCAGGCCGGGGAAATGTTTGAAATTACATACATCAAATAGAGGCTTAAATTTCTTAAACTAATCAGCTGAAATAAGGCTATGCAAGCAAATCATTGTTTTTCTCAGTAATAGCTTGAATCCTAAGAACCTGACATTTATGTAATACAAAACCAGTCAAATATCAGAATTTCATTGATTTAACATAAATAATTACTGGTTGATCAGCAAGAATCATTTTTGTGTATTTATAGAACAAAGATCATTAAAATGATGACTGTATCATATCTAGGAAAAATGCATAACTTTTCTTGTCCTTTAAGATAGAAAATAATTACATTTTTAATGAATTCTAGTCATTGGGTGAGAACTCAATTATAAACTACATGCCATAGGAACTATCAATAGAAATTGAAAGTGTTAAAGATAGTATTCACTGCATTTTAAAAGCTAGTCTCAAGCTATGTTTCGGTTAGAAAAATAAAATCATCATTTTCTTTTGTGGTTGTTATTGTTTCATATTTAAAGTAATTCCTTCCTTTTTGCTTTTAAGAGTTTATTTTTATTTAAATCATAACACAGCTGATACCTCTTACCATTGTAGCATTCTAATCTGTGTTCCAATCAAAAAGAACCTTAAAAAACCAAGTTGGAATCTATATAAGAAATATGCCTTCAGTTAGTGGAATCGATCACAGAAATTAATTTTGTGGGGAATTTGAAGAGCATCGATTTTAACCCAAGACAAAATGAATCAGCTAAATTATATACCCCTGAGTATTTTAAAAAGTCTTGGCACATAGTTAAGCATTATGTTGCTGCCAGTGATCACAATCTCTCTGCATATAAAGTAGGCCCTGAAACAAAGTGAACATTCCAAAACAAGTTAAGACCTTACTTAAATGATTTTATTCAACTGATAGGTTACATTTTTTCTCACCTAACATTAGAAAGTGTTAAGGCCTATCACGTTTTTATGTGGGTATGTGGATGTGACTGGCTGCTGGATCTGATTGGCTTAGAGCTCATTTAAAACGAGGTCTGAATGTGCTCTTATGATTTCTAAAATGTTCAAACTCACTTCCATGCAGTGCAGTCACCTCTCTCAGATCCTTTACCTTTTATATGATTTCTCTTTAACCTGATATCACTTGATAAACACCCCAAAGCTTTACTTGCATGTTGTATCTTCAGTTGAGAAATGTTTCAGACCCCTTAGCTCTGAAGCCCATAAGTGATTTTCGGAAACCTAGAGTTTTATGCACTTCTGAGCATACATGTTAAGCTCTTTAGACACGTTCTTGTGCAATTTCTTGACCTCCCTCTCCTCTCCCCCAGTACTTTTGTGTGATTCCTTCCATATCATAAGGAAACAGCAACCACATGTCATTTCAAATTATTGTGCAAAGAGCTCAGAAGTGCATGGGTACTTTGCTTATATTATTTAGTTATTATAAATATTTTATAAGGGAACTTAGTCGCGTTCCAGAATTATCCTAAAAGCTGCAAACACAAATTATTCATTACTGGCACTTATGAAAACACTTTTTCAGTATAACCATGTATGAATCTTTGACTCCTGTTGTTTTAAATTCTAGCTGACGCCCTCAGAGTTCCTGAAGGAAATGTCCCTCACCACAGAACAGAGACTGGCTCATACACGTATAATGTGCCGACCGCAGATCATTGAACTTTTAGATATGGGAGAAACAACACAGCAAAAGGTAGCTGCTTTCTGTCATACTTGTATATGAAGTAGGCCCTGAAAAATGTGAATATTCCAGAGCAAGGCTAAGCAATACTTATTGTTTCTGGGCCAAGCAGTCCCTTACTGGAATTGTCTTATATATTCTCTTTCTACCTCTCTTGATCTTGCTATCTTTAATTTGATATTAAAAGAATTACAGGGTACAAATAACTTTTGATTAGTCACATTTCTTCCTTAGCTACTTCTAGACACTATTGTTTATAGAATAGGAGTAATTCCAAGAGTTATATCAGCCAAGCCCTGTGAGGTTATCTTCCTAGTACAAGAAATCCATCCTTACCTGAGCTGTCATTACTAGACAGAAAGAAAGAGGACTGGTTTATTTCAAAATAGGCGTTTTTGTCTATTCTGGCTCATTTCCAGTAACAAATGTATCCTTTTTAGTCTCTAAAGAATAGCTGTTTTAACATGTGTCTGTAATCTGGTGTAAACCATTTTTCCAGGCGTTAGGAGCAAGTGATTATAAAGTAAGATTTTATTTCCTACTTTTTATTTAATTTCTTGAATTATATGCTTCACCTTAGAGTTTGCGCCTCCAGGAGTTGACCTGCTAGAGATGAGCCTCCTCTGAAGGATTCCCCAGCTATTCCTGAGGGTGTTTCACAGTTACTTCCCACATGACAAGTGAACTTCCTCAGGCTCTTTTGATCTCATGGTCATGCCATTGCCTCGCCTGCCTAGGCTATGCAAAAAATTTGCTCTTCTTCTGGACACTGCCAGCTTTAGTTCTTGTTTCTTTTCTTCCCCATCATTTCCCTCTAACTTTGAGGGCAGGGAACACAGCTTTTCCCCAAGCTGATTCATCCTTACTAGGATGAATTTGCTCCTCTCCCATAGCATAACTAAGACCAGAGTATGCATATTGTTCTGTATGTATGTGTTTTAATGCATGTTGACTCCTGCTATTAAGATGAGGAAATTAGTATTCCACGTCTCATTGTCTCTCCTCTTTCTTCTTTCAACTCAGGTACTTTTACTTTATTTTGGGAAGTTTCATTTGCTTCTTATCTGGGTGAGAGTCATCCTCTTTTAATTTCCTCAAAAAGAGCTTATGGAAACTATATTTCCCTGATGTTATATGTTTGACAGTATTTGCCTATTGCCTTTATAGATGAACTGCAGGCTTAAATTTTGGATGTAAAATTCTTGGGTCACACATTCTCCCCATAAGAGCTTTGCAGACATTGTGTCCATTACCTTCTGGCTTTAAATGACGGAGTGCAAGTATGAAGCCATCTTTATTTCCCCTACTGCTGATGCTATAATCTTTTAGCTTCTATGCCCAAAGATTGTTAATTTTTATTTAATGTCCAATAATTTTATTAGGATGTGACTCAATTTTTCCTGAGACACTATGTACCCTTATTTTATTTCTAGAAATATTTTGAATTATCAACTATTTTTTCATGCACATTTTGGTTCTTTTCTTTAGGGATATCAATTGTGAATATGCTGGACCTTCTTTGTCTGCCTTCTATGTCTCATATTTCCTCTCTAACCCATCAAACTTCCTTTTCATTTACATTTCATTGTAATTATACTCATCAGCTTATCCTCTGTATCCCTTACTTTGAGTTGTATGTGTATTTGTGTTTCTCTTAAAAGTCATTCTTAAACTTGGCCAGTTCAACACACCTGGGTTGTCTCACAGCATTGTACACAGTATCTTTTTTTTTTTGTCTTTTTTGTACCTTTTTATTCACTTGCCTTTTTCTTATCTGTTGGATCTTCCTCCTCTTCCTGATCACTAAACATTGTAGCTCCCCAGGTCCTTAAACTTCTTTCTCTCCTGAACTCACTCCTTAGGTGATCCCTTGTAGGAACAAACCTTTAAATTTCACCTTTTAAGTGATGACTTTGGTAATTCCATATCCTGATATGGCCTAGCCCCTGAACTCTGGATCTTATATTCAGCTCAATGTATGATTGGCAGCTTAAACTTAATATCTTTAAGATCTCATTTTTGCATTACATCCCTTTCCTAGAGAAGTGATTGTTCCTCTTTTGTTTTTCCTCCCTCCGGCATGTAGCACCCCCATTTATACATTTTTCTCAGGCCAAAAACCTTGGAGTTTTCTCTGATACCTCTGTTTCTCTCACCTCTGCTGTGAAATCCAACAATACGTGCTAGTACACTCTGCCTTCACAAATATATCTTCAGTGAAACCACTTCTCAGACCTTCTCATGAAAAATGTCATGGGTGGAGTTCCTGTCGTGGGTCAATGGTTAACGAATCCAACTAGGAACCATGAGGTTGTGGGTTCTATCCCTGGCTTTGCTCAGTGGGTTAAGGATCCGGCGTTGCCGTGAGCTGAGGTGGAGTTTGCAGACTCAGCTTGGATCCTGCATTGCTGTGGCTCTGGTGTAGGCTGGAGGCTATGGCTCCAATTCGACCCCTAGCCTGGGAACCTCCATATGCCACTGGAGCGGCCCAAGAAATGGCAAAAGAGAAAAAAAGAAAAATGTCATGGGTAGTTTGAAAAGCATTGCATTGAATCTATAGATTGCTTTCAATAGCATGGCCATTTTTACAATAGTAATTCTTCCAGGCTAGGACCATGGAATATCTTTCCATTTCTTTGAATCTTCTTTAATTTCCTTGATTAATATTTTATAGTTCTTAGCATGTAAGTCTGTCACCTTCTTGGTCAGGTTTATTCCTAGGTATTTAATTTTGGGGGGTATCATTTTAAAAGGTACTATATTTTTGTATTCCTTTTCTAATACTTCATTTTTAGTGTACAGAAATGCAACTGATTTCTGAATGTTAATCTTATATCCTGCTACCTTGCTGAATTCATTGACCATTTCCAGTAGTTTTTGTGTGGATCCTTAGGGTTTTCTATATATAGTACCATCCCATCTGCATACAGTGACAATTTTACCTCTTCTCTTCCAACTTGAATACTCTTACTTTTTTTGTTTGTCTGATTGCTGTGGCTAGGACTTAACAATATTATGTTGAATCAGAGTGGTGAGAATGGGCATCCTTGTCTTGTTCCAGATTTTAGCAGGAAGGCTTTCAGCTTTTCTCCATTGAGTATTATACTTGCTGTGGTTTTGTCAGAAATGGCCTTTATTATGTTAAGGTATGTTCCCTCCATACCACTTTGGTAAGAGTTTTTATTATGAATGGATATTTGACTTTGTCAGATGCTTTTTCTGCATCTATTGAGATAATCATGTGGTTTTTGACCTTTGTTAATGTGGTGTATGGCATTGATTGATTTGTGTATGTTGAGCCATCCTTGTGAACCTGGAATGAATCCTACTTGGTCATGGTGTATGATCTTCTTTTATATTTTGTTAGATTCATTTGGCTAAAATTCTGTTGAGAATTTTTGCCTCTATATTCATCAAAGATATTGGCCTCTAATTTTCTTTTTTGGTAGTATCTTTGTCTGATTTTGGTATTAGAGTGATGGTGGTGTCATAGAAAGTCTTTGGGTGTGTTCCTTTTTCTTCAGCCTTTTGGAAAAGTTTAAGAAGGATGGGTATAATTTCTTCTTTGTAAGTTTGGTAGTATTCGCTTATGAAGCTATCTGGTCCTGGACTTTTGTTTGTAGGGAGGGTTTTTATTACATATTTAATTTCATTTCTAGTGATTGGTCTGTTCAGTTGATCTATTTTTTCTTGATTTAGTTTTGGTGGGATATAAGTCGCTAGAAAGTTGTCCATTTCTTCTAGGTTGTCAAATCGTTGGCATATAATGGTTCATAGTATTCTCTTACAGTTTTTTTTGTATTTCTGCAGTATCCGTTGAGATTTCTTCTTTTTCTTTTCTTATTTTGTTTATTTGGGTTTTTTTCTCCTCTTCTTGGTCAGTCTGGCCCGAGGTTTGTCAATTTTGTTTACCTTTTCAAAGAACAAGCTCTTGGTTTCTTTGATTTTTTTCTATTTTTTTTGAATCTCTATTTTGTTGATTTCCTCTCTGATCTTTATGATTTCCATCCCTCTGGTGACTTTAGGTTTTGTTTGTTTTTTTTCTAATTTGCTTAAGTGGTGTGTTAAGTTGTCAATTTGAGATTTTTCTTCTTTTTTGAGGAAGGCCTGTATTGCCATGAATTTCCCTCTAAGCACTGCCTTTGCAGCATCCTGTAGATTTGGAATGGTTGTGTCTTCATTATCATTTGTCTTGAGGTATTTTTTAAATTTCTTTTTTGATTTCCTTATTGACCCATTGTTTTTTTTTGTTTGTTTATTTGTTTTTGCATAGCATGTTGTTTAGTCTCCTTGTAGTCATTTTTTTCTCATTTCTTTTCCTGTGGTTGATTTCTAGTTTTATGCCATTGTGGTCAGAGAAGATACTTGAAATAACTTCTGTACTCTTAAATTTGTTGAGGTCAGTTTTATGCCCCAGTACATGGTCAATCCTTGAGAATGTTCTACGTACACTTGAAAATAATGTATATTCTGATTTTTTTGGATGTAAAGTCCTGAAAATGTCAATTAAGTCTAACTTTTTTATTGTGTCATTTAGGATCCCTGTCACCTTATTGATTTTTCTGTTTAGAGGATCTGTCCATTGATGTGAGTGGGGTGTTAAAATCCCCTACTATTATTGTATTTCCATCAATTTCTCCTTTTATGTCTACTAGTATTTGTTGTATGTATCTGTGTGTTTCTATATTAGGGGCATATATATTGACAAGTGTGATATCCTCTTCTTGAATGGCTCCTTTTATATTAAATAGAGTCCTTCTTTGTGTTTCTTTATGGCCTTTGTTTTTTTTTAATTAAAAAAATTTTTTATAAGTTTTAGTTTCTCTTTAGTCTCTTTACAGTGCTTCTTTTCTTTTATTTTTTTGTCTTTTTGCCTTTTCTAGGGCCGCACTCGCAGCATATGGAGGTTCCCAGGCTAGAGTTCTAATCGGAGCTGTAGCCACTGGCCTACACCAGAGCCACAGCAACAAGGAATCCAAGCCGCATCTGCAAACTACACCACAGCTCATGGCAATGCCACATCCTTAACCCACTGAGCGAGGCCAGGGATCGAACCCGAAACCTCATGGTCCCTAGTCGGATTTGTTAACTACTGAGCCACGATGGGAACCCTTATGGCCTTCATTTTAGAGTTTATTTGTACTGGTATGAGTATTGTAACTCCTGCTTTCCTGGCTTTCCCATTGGCATGAAGTATCTTTTCCCATTTCCTCACTTTCAGTCTATATGTGTCCTTTGCCCTAAAGTGAGTCTCTTGTAGACAGCTTATTTGTAGGCTCTTGCTTTTTTTATCCAGTCTGCCACTCTGTGTCTTTTGATTGGAGCATTCAGTCCATTGACATTTCAGGTAATTATCAATAAATATGTATTTATGGCCTTTTTAAACCTTGTTTTCCAGTTGATTCTGTGTTTCTCCTTTGTTCCCTTTTTTTTTTGATGATTTCCATTTATTTTATGCTTGTGCCTTTTCTTTTTAGTTTTTGTGAATGTACTGTTTGGTTTTTATTTGTGGTTTCCCTGTTTTTTAAGTATGTTAACCCCTTCCTATATCTGCTTGCTTTAGCCTGACAGTCATGTAGGTTCAAACACATTATAAAAAAAAAAAAAAGAGTCTAGATTTTCTTACTTTCCCACATTCTATGATTTTAAAGTCGTTTTTTAACATCTTCATGTTTGTCCTTTTGCTGTTTCTTATGTTTATCATCACTTTTACAATAGTTTTTTTTTTTCCTTTTAAATCTGTATACTGACTTAAGTGATTGCTTTTCAGTTGTGATTTCCTCCATCCTCTTTCTTCTTACTTCTTTTTTATTTAGAGAAGCCCTTTCAGTATTTCTTTTGAATGGGTTTTAGTGTTGCTGTACTCTTTTAGCTTTTGTTTGTTGGAAAAATTCTTTATTTCTCCTTCTATTTTAAATGATATTCTTGCTGGGTAGAGTATTCGAGGCTGCAAATTTTTCTGTTTTAGAACTTTGGCTATATCTGCCACTCTCTTCTGGCCTATAGTGTTTCTGTAGAGAAATCAGCTGATAGCTTTATGGGAGTTTCCTTGTAATTAACACTTTGTGTTTCTCCTGCTGCCTTTAGAATCCTCTCTTTAACTTTTGGCCTTTTTATTATAAGATGTCTTGGTGTGGGCCTGTTTGGGTTCAATTTGGGGCCCTCTGTGCTTCCTGTATCTTTAGATTTGGAAAGTTTTCAGACATAATTTCTTCAAATAATTTTCTATCCCCTTTTATGTTACGTCTTCTTTTGGAATTCCTATTATGCATAGATTGGCCTGCTTTATATTATCCCATAGATCTCTTATATTGCTTTCATATTTCTTCATTTGGTTTTCTGTCTGCTGTCCTGATTGGGTGATTTGCATTATTCTGTCTTCCAAGTCACTAATTCGTTCTTCTGTATTATTCATTTGCTCTTTAGTGCTGTTAGCTCAGTTCGTGTCTCTGCAAATGAATTTTCTAATTTTTTGGCTCCTCCTTATATTATCTAGTCCCTTTCTAAAGTAATCTGCATTACTGTTTATATCCACTCTTAATTCCTTCATACTCACCCTTAATGCCTTCAGTATTTTCACTATCTCCCTCTTGAGCTCAGTATTTATTAGACTGACAAGGTCTGTTTCCTTGTTTGCTGCTTCTGGTGAATTCTCCTGTCCTTTTAACTGGGAATGGTTCCTGAGCTTCTTTATTTCACTTATTTTTTTTTCTTTTTCTCTGAGTTTAGGGAAATCAAACTGTAGTCTTGTAGGGCTATTTCTATGCAAGAGTGCCCCTTTGTACTGTGTGGGGGGTTACTACTTATTTTTGGCACGGGAGTTTGGATATTTGCTGTCTCTGTCTTCAATGTTATCAGGCTGTTATCCCCAGGATGCTGTGTGTGTTTCCAGGGAGAAGGAGGCACTGGGTAGAGCTAGGAGTCGGTGCCTGGTTGCTGGGCTCTTGATAGTAGAAAGGACCTGCAGGAAGACGGTGCAGGCTACGCCTAGTTGCAGGGCCCTGGGAAGTGGTCATGAGCCTCAGGCAGATTTAGATGGTGCCCGGGGCATTTGTCAGTGGCATTGGCAGGGTGTGTGTGTTCCCAGGGGAGTGAGAGCTACAAGAAGTAGTGTTCGATCACAATGCCCTCCTCTATGGTGCCCTCTGAGGTGACTGGGGCTGCGAGTGGTGCCTGTTCATAGACCCCTAGTGGTGGCAGGCCATGCCCACCTCTGGAGTCAGAGATAACTGCAGTGGTTTGCCCCTGACACCTGTATACCACACAGGAAGCACCCTGTCATGCTTAGCCCATGCAGGAGGTGCTGCACAGTCTGCTCCTAGTTGCAGGTACTGGTAAGTGACAGTGATCAGGCATGTGTGGGTGCTGCCCAGAGCATTTGGCAGTGGTATCTGCAGGGCAGATGTGTTCCCAGGGCAGTGAGAGCAACAATGGGTGGTGCTTGGGTGCAGTGCCCTCTTTTTTGCCAACATCTGAGGTGACTGGGGCTGCAGGGGTAACCTGTTCACAGACCCCTAGTGATGCAGGCCACACCTCCCTCTGGTTTCTGAGATGATTGCTGTGGTTTGTTCCCAGTGACTGTAGATCACTCAAGAGGCACCATGTTGTGCTTAGCCCCCCCCAACCCCCTGGCTGCCCTTAGCCCACACAAGATGTGCCCAGCCACCTGAAACCTACACATGAGGTGCCTAGTCTCCCATAGCCCAAGCAAATGGCCTCTCACCACCTGTAGCCTGCGCCAGAGGCACCCCACACTCTGAGAGCCTGTGCCTGTATAGGGAAGAGATTCCTATGGAGGTCCGCATTTCCTTCTCTTGCCCTCCCCAACAATGGCATCTTGCTTCTCCTGTGGGCCCAGACCTCCTCCAGGGTTCTCTCGGCTGCAGCATTCTACTCCCCAGCCCATGGTGCACTGCTCCCTAACCTCTCAGAGTGTCTCCACCCAGCCAACCCTAGTCCTCTCCCCAGAACTGACCTCTGGAGCCTGAGTCTCAGCACCTAGCCCCCGATCCGAGTGTCTCAGGCTGTGGTGTCTGGGACGGTGGTGCATATGATCTATGCAGCTTTCCCTCTGCTTTGCCCTTATCAGCTCCCTCTCAGGAGTGCTAGTTTCATCTGATTCCTTTTTTTTTCTCTCTCTCTTTTTTTCTTTTGTTTGACCCAGTCATGTGGAGGGTTTCTTGCCCTTTTTTGGAGGTTTAAGTTCTTCTGTTCTGTGTGAATCGTTTTACTCATAGGTGTGTTTTTTTGGGAGAAGGTGCACGTGACATTTTACTCCTCTGCCATCTTCGCACTTGTTCTTCCCTCTGACTGCAATGCTGTTGTCTTATGTCTTTGCATCACTTGCTTCAGGTCATTTTCTCAGAGAGACCATCCCTTGACTGCCTCTTTTAAGGAGCAACCATCTCCCATTCACTCTGTCCTGGTTTGGTTGTCTTCATAGCCTTATGAAAAAAGGCTGCCTGACCTCATATTATGTATTTCTTTTTTTTTTTAATTCATTTCCCCAGACATTTCAGGTTCGTGAGACAAGAGCTGTGTTAACTTTATTTACTACCGTATGCTCAACATATGGAAAATACTTGAAAATTTATTAGCATTTATTGAATGAATACATGAATTTTTCATCTCTTTTGGTTGCTTAATCTTCCTTCCACTCTTGAATATTTGCTTTGTGCTCTCTGATTTTTTTTTTCCATTATGTTCTTTGCATTTATGATGAAATGTGGTATTTAAGATTTTTATTGTTTCATGGCGGCACTTTTCTGGTAGATACTCATTTGACATTTTATTTGCTTCTTCTGTTTTCTTGAGTGTTTTTGTATAGATGCTGGCTTGATTTGTCATTGTGATTATTATTATCACTCATCGTTGAAATAAAGAAGGGAATTCTTCTTGGACTTGCCCCTTTGCACATCCTTTGTTGAGGCAGGTCTTTCTCAGGTATATGAAAGTTATGCTAACATGATCATTAAATGGGAGACATTTAATATTTTTTTCTTTTCCTTTATGGTTTATTACAGGGTATTGAATGTAGTTCCCCATTCTATTCAGTAGAACCTTGTTTTTTTAAAATATATTTTAGATTTATTTTATATGTGGTAGTTTGTATCTGTTAATCCCAAACTCCTAATTTACTCTTCTCCCACCCTGTTTCCCCTTTGTTAACCATAGGTTGGCTTTCTATGTCTGCAAGTCTGTTTCTGTTTCACAAATAAGTTTGTGTCATATTTTAGATTCCACATATAAGTGATATCATATGATTGTCTGATTTAGTTTGCTTAGTATGATAATTTCTGTGTCCATCTACATAGCTGCAGATGGGATTATTTCATTCTTTTTATGGCTGAGTAGAATTCCACTGTGTATATATACCACGTCTTCTTTATCATTCATCTGTTGATGAATCTGTTGATCTGTTGATGGACATTTAGGTTGCTTCCATGTCTTGGCTGTTGTGGATAGTGTTTCTGTGAACATAGGGTTGCATGTATCTTTTCACAATAGAGTTTTGTCTGGATGTATGCCCAGGAATATGATTGCTGGATTATACAGTAACTGTAGTTTTAGTTTTTTTGAGGAATTTGCATACTGTTTTCCATAGTGGCCATACCAATTTACATTCCCACCAACAGTGTAGAAGGGTTCCCTTTTCCACACCCTCTCTAGCATTTGTTATTCACAGACTTTTTAATGATGGCCATTCTGACTGGGGTGAGGTAGTACCTCATTGTTGTTTTGATTTTCATTTCTTCATAATTAGTGATTATAAGCATCTTTTCATGTGCCTATCTGTATGTCCGTTTTTAAGAAATGTCTATTTAGGTCTTCTGCCTATTTTTTGATTGGGTTGTGTTTGTTTCTTGTTATTGACTTGTATCAACTGTTTGTATATTTTAGAAATTAAATACTTGGTGCAAATATTTGCCCCCAGTCCATAGGTATTCTTTCATTTTGTTTATGGTTTACTTTGCTGGGCAAAAGCTTAGAAGTTACATTAGGTCTCATTTGTTTATTTTTGCTTTTATTTCTCTTGCCTTGCAAGACTGACCTAAGAAAACATTGGTATGATTTATGTCAGAGAATGTCTTGCCTATGTTCTCTCCTAGGAGTTTAATGGTGTCATTTCTTATAGTTAAGTCTTTAGGCCATTTTGAGTTTACTTTTTTGTATGATGTGAGGGTGCTTTCTAACTTGATTGATTTACGTGTAGCTGTCCAGCTTTCGCAGCACCACTTGCTGGAAAGACTGTCTGTTCTCCATTGTATATTCTTGCCTCCTTTGTTAAGATTAATTGGCCATAGGTGTATGGGTTTATTTCTAGACTCTCTATTCTGTTCCACTGAACCATATGCCTGTTTTTGTGCCAATACAATGCTGTTTTGATTAATGAAGCTTTGTAGTATTGCCCAAAGTCTGGAAGGGCTTATACCTACAGCTTTGTTCTTTTTCCTCAGAATTGCTTTGGCAATTTTATAGTCCCATGTAAATTTTAAGATTATTTGTTCTAGTTCTGTGAAAAATGTCATGGTTAATTTGATAGGAATTGCATTGATCTGTAGATTGCTTTGGATGTTATGGCCATTTTAAGAATATTAATTCTTCCAATCCAAGAGCACAGGATATGTTTCCATTTCTCTGAATCATCTTCAGTTTCCTTTATTAACGTTTTATAATTCTCAGTATATAAGCTTTTACCTCCTTGGTCAGGTTTATTCCCAAGTAGTTTATTTTTTTTGATGTTATTTTAAAAAGGTTTTTTTTTTTTAACTTTCTGATATTTCATTGTCAGTGTAAAGAAATGCAACCAATTTTTGTGTGTTAATCTTGTATCCTGCTACCTTGCTGAATTTATCAGTTCTAGTATTTTTTGTGTGGAGTCTTTAGGATTTTCTATATAGAGTATCAAGTCATTTCCTATTATCTTCCTATTTATCCAAATAGGATACCTTTTATTTCTTTTTCTTGTCTATTGCTTTGGCTAGCACTCCCAATACTGTGTTGAATAGATGTGGCGAGAGTGAGCATCCTTCTCTTGTTCCATATTTTAGAAGGAAGGCTTTGAATTTTTTACTGTTGAATGTTATATTGGCTATAGGTTTTTCATAAAGAGCTTTTATTATGTTGAGATATATTCCCTCTGTACTTAATGACTTTGGTAAGAGTTTTGTTTGTTTGTTTGTTTTTATCCATGAATGGGTGTTGAATTTTATCAAACACTTTTTTCCTGTATCCTTTTAGATGATTGTGTGGTTTTTGTCTTTTCTTTTGTTAATGTGGTATATAACATTGATATGTTGAACCATTCTTGTGATCCTGAGATGAATCCAGACTGATTGTGATACATGATCTTTTTTATGTATTGTTGGATTCTGTTTGCTAATATCTTATTGAGTAATTTTGCATCTATATTCATCAAAGATTTTGGCCTATAATTTTCTTTTTTAGTATTGTTTTTGGTTTTGGTATCAGAGTAATAGTGGCTTTATAGAATGACTTTTGGTGTGTTCCTTCCTCCTCAGTCTTTTGGAGGAGTTTAAGAAGGATTGCTATAAATTCTTTTTTGTATGTTTGGTACAATTCTCCAGTGAAGCCATCTGGTCCCTGACTGTTGTTTACAGGGAGTTTTTTCTTAATTATAGATTCTATTTCAATTCTGGTGATCAATTTGTTCAAATTATTTTTTTATTGATTCAATTGTTTTGGTGGGCTTTATGTTTCTAGAAACTTGTCTATTTCTTCTAGGTTGTCCAATTTGTTGGCATATAATTGTATATAGTATTCTCTCTCTCTCTTTTCTCTAATATTGGTTGTTGTTTCTCCTCTTTCTTTCTTATTTTGCTTATTTGGATACTCTCTATTTTCATCTTGGTGAGCCTGGCCAAGGGTTTGTTGATTTTTTTTTTTTTACTGTTTCAAAAAAGTAGCTCTTGGTTTTATTGATTTTTTCTAACCTTTATTTTATTTCCTATCTGATCTATATTATTGCCTTCCTTCTGCTAACTTTAGGTTTTGTTTGTTCTTCTTTTTCTATGTCTTTTAGGTGGTAGGTTAGGATGTTTATTTGTGGGTTTTTGTTGTTGTTGTTGTTTTTGTAAGGCCTATATGGCTATGAACTTCTAAGAACTGCTTTTACTGAATCCCATATATATATATATATATTTTTTTTTTTTTTTGTCTTTTTGCCATTTCTTGGGCCGCTCCCACGGCGTATGGAGGTTTCCAGGCTAGGGGTCTAATCGGAACCATATATTTTTTTATTGTCATGTTTTCCTTTCATTTGTCTCAAGGTATTTAAAATTTTCTTCATTGATTTCATTGTTCACCCATTGGTTTTTTAGTAGTTTTTTGTTTAGTCTCCATGTAATCATTTTTTTTCTGATTTCTCTTTCTGTAGTTGATTTCTAGTTTCATGCCACTGTTGTCAGAAAATATGCTTGAAATAATATCTATCCTCTTAAATTTGTTGAGGCTTGTTTTATGTCATGGTATGTGGTCAGGTGTAAAGAATGTTACATGTGCACTTGAAAAGATATTTTTTTGGATGCAATGTCCTGAAAATATCAATTGCGTCTCATTTTTCTATTGTGTCACTTAGGATCTCTGTTGATTTATCAATTTTCTGTGTGGAAGATCTTTCCATTGATGTTAGTGGGATGTTAAAGTCTCCCACTATTATTGTATTCCCATCAGTTTCTCTGTTTATGTCTGTTATTATTTGTTTTATGTATTTAGGTGCTCCTATATTGGGTGCATATGTGTTAATGAGTGTAATATCCTCCTCTTATATTGATCCTTTTATCATTATATAGTGTCCTTTATCTTTCTTTATGGCTTTTGCAGTTTTCATTAAAGAAGTTGATGACAATAACCATACTAATTATAATAATATTTGTGGTATTTATCCCTTTTTGAGTGTTTCCTTTGTTCTTAGTATTCATAGGTCTATGTAATAATTTCTTATCTTCCCCAGTCATTTCTTCCACTGCATGACTATATAATTAATTTATTCTTTCAACTGCAGTTTCCGGGAATTGATCTGGACCAAGCCTTATTCCAGCCCTTTCCATCAGAAATTGTATTTCAGAACTACACTCCCTGTGAAGTCTATGAAGTTCCACTGGTTTTGAGGAACAATGACAAAGTGAGTATGTTTGTTTGCATGGCTGTACTTTTAATGGCTATTTAAGAAGGGACTAAATAAGACGGGATCCTATAGGATCTTAGATAGGTTCTTTAATACACCAAGGAAAATAGATGAAAATGTGCCCTTTGACTATAAACTTAATGAAAATGAGACTGTGTTGGTTGGTTTGTTTCTAAATGCTCATACCATGCAGTACCCAAGAAACAGTAAACTCCCAACATGTGCACTAACATTTTGTGGATGAAAGAATTGACTATATTAGGAGTTCTTGACATGGCTCAGTGGAAATGAATGCAACTAGTATCCATGAGTACATGGGTTCAGTCCCTGGCCTTGCTCAGTGGATCAAGAATCTGGCATTGCCATGAGCTGTGGTGTAGGTCCAATAGGTGACTCTGATCCCGAGTTGCTGTGGCTGTGGTGGAGGCTGGCAGCTGTAGCTCTGATTCAACCCCTAGCCTGGGAACTTCGTGTGCCCTGGGTGCAGCCCTAAAAAGCAAACGAGACAAAGCAAAAAAATAATTGACTGTGTTAGTGTCATGAAGTTCTCATGGTGACCCTTTGGGCTAGGTTTTCATTTGAGACAGGGTGATTACTACTCATGTTTACATACTTCACATCAGAGCCACCACTTCCCCAGTTAGAGTCTACTCATGTGAACTGCAGTTGTTGAACCAATGCATTTAGATTCTGCACATGGTATTTTAAAGAAACCTTTTTCATTTGAATAATTTAAAAAATGAAGATCTTTTTTTTTCTTTTCTCTCTCCTCCCTTCTGCCTCAGACAGCCTTCAGATTTTGTCTGCAGATAGTTTTGGATGGCTTCTTCTACTGCCTGTACCTTGTTTCTTTGTGGTTGCAACTGATGATTTTGTCTCCATCCTTATGCCTTTTCCTTCAGAGAGAAATTAGGATTTATTTCAAGAAAAGGTATTAAATGCCTGAAGACTTACTTGACATGAATGATAATGAAAGAAAGAAAGAAAGAAGGTCAGAATGGAGCACAGTTAAGTGTAAAAAATAATTAGACAGGGAGGAAGACATGTCTAATGTCGGGTGTAAGGACAAGTAGGAAGACTTAGAGGAGTCTTAGAATGTTGAGACCAAATTCTAGTTATAAGAAATAAGGGAAAATTAGTGAAGACTGTGCAAGAATTCAAGGCACTGGGAAGACCTGCAGTTACATTCAGTCCAGTAGCTCATTAAAGGAATCAGTGATGCCTTTCAGAGATCAAGGGGGTGATTTAGTGACAGCGAAGTCAGACTTTGGAGAAGATGGTATATTTAGTTCTTTGCTGCAGAAGTGTTAGCAAGAGAAGTTCATGGGATAGAAGATAAAGGCTGGGCAGAGAGAAGAAAAAGGACCTGAGGTCTTCAGGGTTATATTCCTAGACCTCAAGAAGAAATACGTTATATAGAAATTAGGGCTCTCTCTTTTCATCTAGGACTGCCAATCAGTTTAGTTTCTAACTTCCAGTTCTCTTTTTCCCTTCCTCCATTACTTTTTGAGTCTTGTTCCAATTCTTTTTAGGCTATTAAAGGCAGAGAGGAGCTTTTCCAAAGAGTACTTTGTCTGTTGCTTCCTGGCCATAAACAAGAAATGATTGTCAGTGGGTGTATGTGAGCATATCCTTATCAAGGCTAAGAGGCCTGTATAAGTCTTATCTGCCAAAGGGCACTCAGTTCCCATGGATACCTCATACCTCTTGGTAAGATACTGTGAGAGTATTGACCCCTTGATAGGAAGGGTCTCATCCAAGGAAAGTTCAATTACTAACAAGAAGACAGATCCTCTAGGCTAGGCAGGCTTGTTCTTGGGCAAGTTACTCCCAGGCCCCTCGTTCGAGGTGGCTGATGTAAGCCTGCTTCTCTGCTTCCTAGTTCATGGATATATAAGGAGTCAGACAAATTTGGGGCACTTAGAAATATTTTGTCTCATTTATCTTTTATTTGTTTCCTCACTGGCACAGAATGCAAAAGACAGAGCTTGTTTGGTCCTTGTTTCTCTATGCCTCTCAAACACAAGTTGAAAGTAAACCATGAACACTTCATAAGACATAACATGATTCTACCTGGCATACAATTAGAAACACCCAGACTCCACAGTCAGGCTACTTTGGGTTCAGATTCTAGGTGCTCTGTCTCTCAGTTGCAGACCTTGGACAAGTCACTTCACTTCTCCAAGCAAGGAGGATAGTAACAGCACCCATTTCACTAAGCTCTTTGGAATATAAAATGAGATAACGGAGGTAGAGTACTCAGCTCAGTACATGTCACATAGTAAGCACTTAAATGATATCACTGTCATTGTTGTTATTATTAGTAGCGTTGCTATTGTTTTCCTTTCTAGTTTTTAATCCACAGTTATACTTTCACTAAAAGTATTCCCAGAAAGCTCATATGGCATCTTAAATGCCATTGTATATTTCTCTTACCAGCAAAGCCAGTTCTATTCCTATGAGATTTGCACAATCCCTTCCTTAGCTCTTCCTTCTGTAGTCTTCGGGTCTGTCTGAATTCTCTCTGTGTTTCTTCTTTCCTTTTCCATCTCGGTTTCAGCTTTGAGAGGCTATGGGTGCTGTTTTTTCCTCATTTTCACCTGAGACTCCTAGGACATACTTAATGATAGTTAATCTTCTACCCTCTTTCAGCCTTTAAAAAAAATCCTCTTCCTTCTTGGCGTTCCCAGGACTTCCACCCCTGACCTCCCCCTGTTCGCCTCACAATTACATTTCTCTTATTGCTCAGGCTGTCTGATATAGAAATATGTACTCTGGGTGAGGCAAAGCAGAGCAGAGGAATAAGAGTTTAAAAGGATGGAGCTGTTTGAAGCTTCTCTGAGCCTGGCCTTGGGGATACTGTACTGACCTCTGGGTCCTTGTTTCACAGTGGTGTTTACACAGGACAATCCCATGGAGGGGGCAGGTGGAGTTAGGCTGAGACTTGATGCTAAACACCATTGCTAGGTAAAGCTGGAGCGCTCAGGGCCGGTGCCTGTTTCCTCATCTGTAGAAAGAGTCGTGATGAAGCTCAGAGGTGGTTGTGGAGATCAAGTGGCATGTCATGTACAGTGGGTGAGCCAGAGCAAGCATGTAGTAACTATGATTGCTTCTCCCAGAGCAGTTCTCACATGCTGGGAAGTCCACAGTAACTCCACAGTGGGGGTGAGGTTTTAGATGCTTAAGCAGTTAGCCTTTGAAGATGGTCATATTTAAATAATAAAATAAATATTTGCAATCACAATCAAATTGAGTAATAATAATAATGCTTATAGAACAATAAAATGAAAATGCACTGAGTGCTTCCTTTGCGTGAGGCACGGGGGTAAAGGTAAGTACTGTCTCCTCCTTTTGTAGATGGAAACTGACCATCTATAACTGACCTAACCAAAGTCATACGGCTAGCAAGTTGCTGATGGGGATTTCACGCATAACTACAAAGCCTGCCCTTTTTCTTCTGCCTTCGTGTGCATGATGGCTATGGTTATGTGTTTTCCTTGCAGATTCCAAGGATGGTGAAAATTGTTGAGGAAAGTTCACCTTACTTTAAAGTAATCAGCCCCAAAGATATTAGCCACAAAGTAGCTCCAGGAGTGCCATCTGTATTTCGAATCCTCTTCACTCCAGAGGAGAACAAGGTAACAGCAGTGCTGGCAAGAAATTGGTTGAATGCTTGTCACTAGCAGTTTGCAGTCTGAACATTCATGAAGGTGGTGGTGTTGGTTGTGGTGTTGGTGGTTGTGGGGTTGTTTAGGTGGTAGCCGTTGTTGGTGATGTTGGTGTTGGTGGTGGTATGGATGCTGGTGATATTGATGGTGTCACTGCTGGCAGTGGTGGTGGTGGTGACGGAGGTGAGAGGAGTAACAAGGATGGGTGAGAGAAGGCGGTGGTGCACCCCTGGGATTAAGTGAGAATTGTCAGTGATGAGGGCTTATATGAGCTGCAAGTAGCCAGAGTGTGAAGAAGGCTAGTCCTTCTGGATACGCCCCTGGCACCTACCTCAGCGTATTTATGTCAGACTATACAGCTAGAGAGACACCACAAACGGAAAGGTGCTGTCCAGATGCAGGGAGCCGAGGCAAAGGATGGAGATGATTGCTTTTTGGAAGCTTGATAGTAACATCCCTTCTCCCCGGACTCTAACTTTTTAAGGAGAGACCCAAGATCCAGATGTTGATCATGGTATCAAACTCATCAATGGAAAAAGAATGTGGCCAAGACCTGAGGCCCAGATAAGGCCTCCTCCTGCTCCCTAATGATGGAGCGATAACCAGTCCTCAGTAAAGGGCCGATCTAACCAATAGCTCCATCCAAGTATGCTGTAGAGGCTAGAGCTGAAAGCAGAGACCTACCCTGTCTGCTTACCCTTGTCTGCACATCGGCCGGCTAGAAAGAGCCTGAGTTCATAAAACGAGGCCACTTCCCCCAACACCACCACTGCTCTGGAGAATCTAGCCCGTTCTCAGACTCTCCTCAGTTGTATAAATTCCAGATCCTCTTGGAAGGAAGGACCAGCTCAGGGGTACTAAGGGAGGAGGCGTCTCCTCAGACCTTCTACTTAAGTCCACAATTGTAGGTTAAGTTTTCCTCTGTAAGGGCCAAAGTGGGGACATGTAGGAAGGGGAAAGGAGTGAAAACAAAACGCAAGACTTAAATAGGCATCACAGATGTCAGGCTGTATCTAATGTTAAGAGTATGTGCTTATCTGTATTGTGCCATTACGGTTGGAATCAAAAAAGCATAACGCAGACAGAGTAAACTGGCTCGGAATCCCTGCTCCTCCATCACCGATGCTGCTGTAAATGTCATTACCAGTGTTTCTGCTGCTCTCATGACTGTTTCTACTTTTCTGAAGAGCAGGGATAGGGAATTTAATGTGAACTGCCACACATGGCAGTTAGCCAGTGGTTAGAAATTTCATTATAATAACACTGCTGTTATTATTTTTCCACTTCGTAGTATTACTATTATGTCTTGGGTAATTTTATTTGCGGTACTATTGAAATAAACAAAAAGATAGTACTTTTGGGTATACATTATTGAAATCCTTGTTTTTTTTCTCCAGGCTCCATATCTGAATACTGTCTGTGAAGAGAACAGTACTTGAATTTAGTTTGGGTGTCAACGTCCCACACTCATTTCTGCATGATTACAAATAACCCTTTGTGCAGCTTGAAATATAAAGCTTGCTAGAATTGAGAAGTTGGCTTTCCTTAATTTTTTTGTTGTTGTTCTTGTTGTTCTGGAGAAAATGTCTTCTGCTAGAAAATTATTCTACCAGGAGTTCCCGTTGTGGCGCAGTGGTTAACGAATCCGACTAGGAACCATGAGGTTGCGGGTTCGGTCCCTGCCCTTGCTCAGTGGGTTAACGATCCGGCGTTGCCGTGAGCTGTGGTGTAGGTTGCAGACGCGGCTCGGATCCCGAGTTGCTGTGGCTCTGGTGTAGGCCGGTGGCTACAGCTCCGATTAGACCCCTAGCCTGGGAACCTCCATATGCCGTGGGAGCGGCCCAAGAAATAGCAACAACAACAACAACAACAAAAAAGACAAAAAAGACAAAAAAAAGAGAAAATTATTCTACCTGCAGATAGTCTGGCTGAGAAAGGGATCCACAGAACTTTCTGAAGAAAGTCCTATGTCATGAAAGGTGTGTGGGTTACAGGATGAATTCAGTCATCAGAGTTGTCCATTTAATATTTTTGCTTTCCAGTATATCTAAATTTCACCTTAAAAACTTAAAAAAATATAATAATCACAATAGAAAGGGGAATGGATGGAGGTACAGATGAAGCCAGAATGACAGAATGTTAATAACTGTTGAACCTGGGGGATGGGTACATGGTATTTGTTGTGCTGTTCTGTTTCATTTGTATATGTTTTAAATTTTCCCTAATCAAAAGCTAAAAGCAAAGGGAGAGATAATTTATTATTGCTTATCTATACAACAAATAAGTAATTGAAATATATTTTAGATAAGTTGATATTTACTTTACACACATGAAATGCCAGCATTTCCATGGAGAATTATTACTGGGCTTTATTTCATAGTTGTTTATCTTTTTAAAAAATGTTATGAGGTATAATTGATTTTCAATGTTGTATTAATTTCTGCTGTACAGCAAAGTGACTCGGTTATATACACACAGATATGTATTTTTTCATATCTTTTCTCTTATGGTTTATGACAGGATATTGAATATAGTTCCCTATGCTGTATATTAGGATCTTGTTATGGTTGGATAACATATGCATATCCTTTATAGAATAGATTGCCTCTGCTAATCCCAAACTCCCAATCTTCCCCTCCTTTAGCCCCCCTCCTCCTTGGCAACCATAAGTCTGTTCTCTGTATCTGTGAGTCTGTTTTCATTGCAGAGATAAGTTAACGTGTGTTGTATTTTAGATTCCCCGTATAAGGGATGTCATATGGCATTTGTCTTTCTCTTCCTGACTTATTGTGCAGTATGGTAGTCTCTAGGTCCATTTGTGGCTGCTTATTTTACTCCCAGTTTGCTGTCCTCGTAACTATTCCATTTCACCAACAGTGCCTATGGTCTATCGGGAAAGCCCTAATTAAAAAAAAATTAAGTTAAATGTTGTTTTACTATTTCTTCTTTTAATTATTTGAAACTTTTCAGAGGTTACATGCATGTATGAAGAGACTTAGAGTGAAAATAATGGCTTCCTGTAAGGAGTTTATCCAGTTTGGGATACATTAGAATTTTGTGTTGGATTGATCTCGAAGCTATAAAATAATTGACATAATTTGTTTTTCTAAGGATGGAGTGATTTTTTTCTTTTGCTGACTGTCTAAAACCGATGGTGGTATTTGCAGAAGCTCCTTCTGGCCCTTTTTTCCTGAAAATATTCTGCCACCCTTGCACCACAATTAGGGCTCCGTTCCAGTAATTTTTCAGCCGTCTGGGCATCTATATTCACTCTTACTGTTGTAAGACCAACAGGGCTGTGTACAGAATGACTAGCTAGGGTAAGCCATGCTGTCTTTAGGGCTGCTCCAGAGCAGTTTCTAGAGCCAGCTTTATTTTAGGAAGAATAAAAGTCAATCCTATCACTGTGTCAGTTTTTCTCCAGTTGGCCAGTTGATGGCCAATGTACATATGTATTTTTCCTCCTTCTCCCCTGCTGATCTGAAAAACTCCATTCTCATTTACCCTCCTCACATCTGGAGGTTGAGATATGTAAATTGCAGCATGCCACAGTTTAATAAGACAGTTGCTTTTCAGTTGGATTTTCAGCGCCCATGTATATTAGCATGTCGAAGATGATAATGCAATTTACATTTTTTTCCTGTCATCTATTAATCTAGCTTCCTGGAAATTTAACTTGTTAAGAAAGCCAAGTACTGAGAACAGGTGCAGCAAATTCACTTTGGCTTTCATTATCTTTTCTCACACAGAATTCAAAAAAAAAAAAAAAAGCTTGGATATGTTATTTATCTACTAATCCTAGTTTACATGTCATGGACTGTTGAAATGTAATAGTCAATGTTATCATAACATTGTAGAATTCTGGAGCTTAGCATTTTTCTTGGTCTCTTAAATTTGAATCTTCACTATGAAAAGGAGTACAGGCTTTTATAGGATAGCAAAACTGAGTACTCCCCTGGGCTTAAGTAAAGAAAGTTAAGTAAAGTTAAAGTTAAGAAAGCATCTGTTTTTAATAGTGTTGGCATATGGAAATAGTAGCAGTAGTTTGGAGGAATTATGAATGATGCAGTTTTATTGCTCAGTTATGTTTTGAGAAAATACCTAGTTTGTTGTCGAAATAGTTTTCTTGATGTGTTACTATGAAATTTAAAAAACACAGCCCAAGAAGTGTAGAAAAATGTTAACATATTTTTCTTTTTCTTTTTTTTTGTCATTTCTTGGGCAGCTGCCACTGCATGTGGAAGTTCCCAGGCTAGAGGTCTAATCGGAGCTGTAGCCACCAGCCTATGCCAGAACCACAGCAACACGGGATCCGAGCCACATCTGCAACCTACACTGCAGCTCATGGCAATGCTGGATCCTTAACCCTGTGAGCAAGGCCAGGGATCGAACCTGCCACCTCATGGTTCCTAGTCGGATTCGTTAACCACTGAGCCACGACAGGAACTCCAACATATTTTTCTGTGTCAGTATCAAAAGTAATGCATTGGCGTACCACATTTTGAATTAGAGTACACACATCATAACATTTTCCACAATCAACGATTTTTGTTGACAGAAATAATGATAGGGATTTAGCTTTCTTCCTTCCTGGAATTTGCCTTCTGTAGTTCTGTCTGGGTTGCCCCTGTAACCTCAGTGCCTAGCAAGGGCCTAAGGTATAGGAAGTATGCAGTAAATATTTGTCAAGTGAGATAAATAGGTTAATCTCAAGAAAATATAAGGTAGTTTCCTTAACTTGAGGATGGCCTACAGATGACAAAAGCAAGCAAGCATATAAAAAGGAGACTCAAATATCTTTTTGTGCCATGAATATATTAGAAGTTAACTTTTACTCCATCATTTCAACCCTGAGAATGACGTCTAAGAAGTCTTCTTTAAGAGTGTTTCTTCCCTTTTTTTTTTTTTTTTTGGTATCTTCAGTGTGTCACATCAGTACTTTCTAGCTTTCTGGATCTGATACATAGCATTTTACAATACGGCTAATGAGGATCTTAGGCATTCTCGCTTTGAAGAACTCTTGATAGATTAGTATGCAAATTTTTTTTATCTATTATTTATATATATATATTTTTTTCTACGATACAGCATTGTGACCCAGTTACACTTACATGTATATATTATTTTTTCTCACATTATCATGCTCCATCATAAGTGACTAGACAGAGTTCCCAGTGCTACACAGCAGGATCCCATTGCCAATCCATCCTGAAGGCAACATTCTGCATCTATTTACCCCAAGCTCCAAGTCCCTCCCACTCCCTCCCCTTCCCCCTTGGCAACCACAAGTCTATTCTCCAAGTCCATGATTTTCTTTTCTGTGGAAAAGTTCATTTGTGTCGTATATTAGATTCCAGGTATAAATGATATCATATGGTATTTGTCTTTCTCTTTCTGACTTACCTCACTCAGGATGAGGGTCTCTAGTTCCATCCATGTTGCTGCAAATGGCATTATTTTGTTCTTTTTGATGGCTGAGTAGTATTCCATTGTGTATATATACACCACATCTTCCTAATCCAGTCATCTGTCAGTGGACATTTAGGGTGATTCCATGTCTTGGCTATTGTGAATAGAGCTGCAATGAACACGCAGGTGCATGTGTCTTTTTAAAGGAAAGTTTTGTCTGGATATATGCCCCAGAGTGGGATTGCTGGGTCATATGGTAGTTCTATGTATAATTTTCTAAGGTACCTCCATACTGTTCTCCGTAGTGGTTGTACCAGCTTACATTCCCACCAATAGCACAAGAAGGTTCCCTTTTCTCCACACCCCCTCCAGCATTTGTTATTTGTGGACTTATTAATGATGGCCATTCCAACTGGTGTGAGTTGGTATCTCATGGTAGTTTTGATTTGTATTTCTCTAATAATCAGGGATGTTGAGCATTGTTTCAAGTGCTTTTTGGCCTTCTGTATATCTTCCTTGGAGAAACATCTATTCAGGTCTTTTGCCCATTTTTCGAGTGGGTTGTTGGCTTTTTTGCTGTTGAGTTGTATAAGTTATTTGTATATTTTAGAGAGTAAGCCCTTGTCAGTTGCATCGTTTGAAACTGTTTTCTCCCATTCTGTAAGTTGTCTTTTTGTTTTCTTTTTGGTTTCCTTTGCTGTGCAAAAGCTTCTCAGTGTGATTAGGTCCCACTGGTTTATTTTTGCTTTTATTTCTGTTGCTTTGGGAAACTGACCTGAGAACATATTCATAAGGTTGATGTCAGAGAATGTTTTGCCTATGTTCTCTTCCAGGAGTTTGATGGTTCTTGTCTTATATGTAAGTCTTTTAGCCATTTTGAGTTTATTTTTGTGCATGGTATGAGGGTGTGTTCTAGTTTCACCAATTTGCATGTAGCTGTCCAGGTTTCCCAGCAATGCTGGCTGAAAAGACTGTCTTTTTCCCATTTTATATTCTTGCCTCCTTTGTCAAAGATTAATTGACCATAGGTGTCTGGGTTTATTTTTGGGTTCTCTATTCCGTTCCATTGGTCTGTATGTCTGTTTTGGTACCAGTACCACACTGTCTTGATTACAGTGGCTTTGTAATATTGCCTGAAGTCTGGGAGAGTTATGCCTCCTGCTTTGTTTTTGTTCTTCAGAATTGCTTTGGCAATTCTGGGTCTTTTGTGGTTCCATATGAATTTTTGGATGGTTTGTTCTAGTTCTGTGAAAAATGTCCTGGGTAATTTGATAGGGATTGCTTTGAATCTGTAGACTGCTTTAGGTAGTATAGACATTTTTACAATATTAATTTTTCCAACCCAAGAGCATGGAATATCTTTCCATTTCTTTAAATCTTCTTTAATTTCTTTGATTAATGTTTTATAGTTCTCAGTGTGTAAGTCCCTTACCTCCTTGGTCAGGTGTATTCTCAGGTATTTGATTTTTCGGGGTTCAATTTTAAAAGGTATTGTGTTTTTATATTCCTTTTCTAAAATTTAATTGTTAGTATACAGAAATGCGACTGATTTCTGAATGTTAATCTTATATCTTGCTTTGCTGAATTTGTTGATCAGTTCAAGTAGTTTTTGGGTTGAGTCCTTAGGGTTTTCTATATATAGTATCATGCCATCTGCATACAGTGACAGTTTTACCTCTTCTCTTCCTATTTGGATGCCTTTTATTTCTTTTGTTGGTCTGATTGCTGTGGCTAGGACTTCCAGTACTGTTTTGAATAATGGTGGTGAGAGTGGGCATCCTTGTCTTATTCCATATTTTAGTGCTAAGGATTTCAGCTTTTCTCCATTGAGAATTATATTTGCTGTGGGTTTGTCATAATTGGCTTTGATTATTTTAGAGAATGTTCCCTCTATACCCACTTTGGTAAGAGTGTTTATCATGAATGAATGTTGGGCTTTGTCAAATTCTTTTTCTGCATCTATTGAGATGATTATGTAGTTTTTGACTTTTCTTTTGTTAATGTGGTGGATGACGTTGTTTGATTTGCATATGTTGAACCATCCTTGTGAACCTGAGATGAATTCCACCTGGTCATGGTGTACGATCTTTTTGATATGTTGTTGGATTTGGTTGGATAAAATTTTGTTGAGAATTTTTGCATCTACATTCATTAAAGATATTGGCCTATAGTTTTCTTTTTTGGTGGTATCTTTGTCTGCTTTTGGAATTAGGGTGATGGTGGTTTCATAGAATGTCTTTGGGAGTGTTCCTTCATCTTCAACCTTTTAGTAGGCGAATAAAGATTAAAATGAATAATATTACTTCACTTACTCTGTGCTAGGGCCAGGATCCAGTGGTGGGTAGAAGTTTGGCCTTCATGGAGCTTGTGTTCCGCAATGAATAAACGAATATATCATTTAATGTCCGATATTGATATGATAGAGAACACAGAGTGATAGAAAGTGGGACTGTTTCCTTTCAGTAGGAAGATCAGGGGAGACTTGTCCAGTGGGGGAACATTTGGTCAGAGAACTCAGGTAAGCCCTGTAGCTATGTGAGGGAAGATATTTGTCTGGGAGCATGAACAGCACTTACAAAGGCCCTTGACAGACACATGTCTGGCAGCAGGTCTGGGAATTACAAGGCCAGTGTGGCTGGAGCAGAGGGAGCTGCTGGGAAAATGGTAGGAGACAAGGTTTGTAGAGAGTGAGGCTACGAGGTCTTAGAAATCATGCAAAGTAGAATAGAAATCCACTGTAAAGTATTTAAAATATTTTTATTATGGAAACTTTCACCCATATGTAAAAGCATAGAGAAGTGTCATCACCCAGATTTTCAAGCTCTCTGTGGATGACCAGTCTTGCTTCATCATCCTGTCCCCTGCTCATGAGGATTTTGAGGCAAGTCCTATACATCATTTCAACTGTAAATATGTCATTGTTTGTCTCTAGATGATAAGGTCCCTCACCTAAAAAATGGGCAGTAGTTGGGGGTGAATGTTGGCACCAGAGGTATGTTGTTTAATATTTAAGACAAGGCTATCCGAGCATTGTTACAAGGTGATGAGTGAATGTTCACTAAACAGGGAAAATTGATGCTTCAGGAAAATTCTAAGTGAAGCAAAAGGGATTAAGACCTAGTGCACAAGGAGTTCCCATTGTGGCTCAGCATGTTGAAGACCTGACAGAGTGTCCATGAAGATGTGGGTTCAATCCCTGGCCTCACTCATTAGGTTAAGGGTCCAGTGTTGCCACAAGCTACGATGTAGGTCACAGATGTGTCTCAGATCCAAGGTTGCTGCGGCTGTGATGTAGACTGGCAGCTGCAGCTCCTATTTGACCCCTGGCCTGGGAACTTCCATATGCTGTAGGTGTGGGCAGAGAAAGAAAGAAGGAAGGATGGAAGGAAGGAAGGGAGGAAAGAGAAGAAAGAAGGAAAGAAAGAAAGGAAGGAAGGAAGGAAGGAAGGAAGGAAGGAAAGAAAGAAAGAAAGAAAGAAAAGAAAGAAAGGAAGAAAGAAAGAAAGAAAGAAAGGAAAGAAAGAAAAAGGAAGAAAGGAAGAAAGAAAGAAAGAAAAAGACCTAGTGCACAAGGAAAGGGGTTGGTCTTAGTTAAGAACAGGAATGAAGACAGGGTGTATGGGTGTAGATACAGATATATTGGTACATTTAAGGTAACCTAGAAAGCAAAGCTAAAGAGGAAATTAATTGCCTTAAGTGGATGATTTGTACACGGATCATGGAGTAACCACATTATCATATACTAATCATAAAAGTTGTCAGAATAAATTCAGAAGTCCTCAGATCTCTTTACAAGCCAAAGGTCAGAGGTCATTCCCTTTTAATAGCTGGAGAAGTGTAGATGCCCGCTCTGAGGCCGAGATCCCAGCCAAGTCATATGAAGAGTCAGAGTGGCGAAGGGTAAGGCTCCTGAGACATATCAGTCTTGTTTTTTAACTGATTAGGACTTGAGAACTGATTCTTCCCTTTTGAGAGGTGAATTTCTGATTGAGATGATACTATAAAATAAGTAGTTTTAACTGGTTAGGGAATTTATAATGTTTTTCAGGGCAGTGAGTATTAAATGCCCTACGTCCTAATCAAATCTGGTTTTACTCTGTGCTAGCTATTCCACCATCAATTCAGGAGTGGAGAAAAGGCGGAAAGAGGATTGAGAGGGTTTAACCACGCTGGCTGTGCTCACCCTTGATTGCCTGGGGAGTCATTTGCTGCAGCAGAAGACAGCATTTCCCTTTGCCTGAGACTTTAAAGGACAGAATTATTGCCATGCTTGCTTTCTAACATGGAGCTAATATAAAATCCAGATACATTCTTTCCAGCCTTCAGAGTCAAATCTGCCATTTTCATATTCGCTGCTTTTTTTTTTTTTTTTAAGTTTGGAAGATAGACCTGATGGAAGGAAGGCTAATGGATAAAAAAGTGGATTGGAAATTTCATCTGGAGACCATTGTTATATAGGATAACATTTTGGGATCTAAAGTAATTCATGGCTAAGTCTCTCCTAATCGAGGGGAAAGGCTTGGAATAAGTATTTTGGTGCTGAATGGTGACCTGATTGCTCTGAATTTAAATACAGTGGAAGGAAGTCCATCAACTGAAGTAAATTGCTTAGCTTGCGGGCTGACAAAGCCTCCGAAGTCATAACATCTGATTTAATTTTAAGCCAGTAGAGCAATATATAAGCATATATTATATAATCTAATATAGTCATATTAAATATAGAACTTCAGAGATTGGAATACATTTTTAAGGAGCTGCTTAAGGAATTTCTTCGTATTCTTTTATGAGCATATGAACTGATTATGAATAAAACATATAATTCTGATCAGACTTCAGATCTTACTCATTTGGAAATCTGAAAAGATTTGAAAACATCTCTATGAATATTTCAATTGGCTTCCGAAGCTATTTTCAGCTGTCTTCAGTTCCTTATAGAATAAAGGCAGAATCTGTAAACATAGGATAAATTACTCAGGGATCACCTCTCATGCTGGATTCTGCAGCATCTTTTGTTCTTTCTCTTAGAGCCTCAGTTAATATTAAGTTTCCACATGTGCCAGCATCTTTCCAGTTTCTAATTCCCAACAAAACCTTTGCTTGCTGGGTTTGATCTCCTAAGAAAAAATGAAAACAGTACTTATCTCTTTAGGATTCTGATTTTAATCAGACTAGACTGTTTTGTGTTGAAATCTGTGGGGTTTTCTAGGATCAAGTGTGCTTCGTATAATTTGTGCTTCCTTATATCTGATTAGCATAATTTCCTTTTTCTTTTTTTTCTCTTTTTTTTAGGGCTGCACTAATGGCACGTGGAAGTTCCCAGGCTAGGGGTTGAATAGGAGCTGTAACCGCCCACCTACACCACAGCCGTAGCAACACAGGATCTGAGCTGTGTCTGAAACCTACACCACAGCTCACAGTAACACTGGATCCTTAACCCACTGGGTAAGGCCAGGGATTGAACCTGCATCCTCATGGATCCTAGTTGGGTCCGTTAACCACTGAGCCAGGAAGGGGAACTCCATGAACAGCACAATTTTTGAGCCTGGTATTACCATGCAGTTTTAATAGATTTCATGGATACTGTCCATTAATTTTTACTACTTGCTCTGCTTTAGGACCTTTTCGTTTGCAACTTCCCTTACCAGGAACACTTCATTCCTAGATCTCTTCTAACTGGATGCTTTGGCTCTTCAGGCCTCCATCCAAAGGCCACCTCCTCAGGGAGGCCTCCTTGGTTGTTCTACTTTAAAGCAGCACCTCACCACATTATCACTTTACCAAATTTTATTTTCTATATCATTCTTGTTTTCTGATATTATCTTGTCCTATTATCATTATCATTACCAGGATTATCATTTATTTTTGTAACAAAGGAGTAAACACAAATTGAGTTTTTCCTATGTACCTTATACAAATCATTGTACTTTATGCAACATTTTAGTAATGACAGTCAACATTTATTAAGTACTTACTACTCGCCAAGCACTAGGCTATGAATTTACTGCCCTAGGCCAGGTCACTGTCATCTCTTGCCTGGACTATTGCAATGGCTTCCTAACTGGCCACCCTCTTTTCACCTTACCTTCCTTATAGTCTGTTGCCTATATAGCAACCAGTGATTCTTCTAAAACATAAACCAGGTGCATCATGATCAGCTTTCAGCCTCGTTAATGTTTTCAGCCATCCTCAGGTCCTACCAGTGGCTTACAAGATCCTGTGTGACTGGCCCCTCACCCTCCTTGCTGTATCTCTAACCTCTCCTTACCTTGCTCCCCTCTGGCCCGGCTCTGAATCACGCTCTGCCCAGATTACCACTCACCCCCAGGGCTTCATTTCTCATTTCACTTAGGTCTCTGCTGAAAATGGCACCTCCTCATAAAGGCCTTTCTCCACTCACTCTCTATCCTCTTATCATGCTTTATTTCTCTTCGGTCAGCATTATGTTACTCGTTTGCATGTCTCCAGCAAATATTTGTTGAATATTTACTAAGCACCAGGCCCTGTTCAAGGCACTGGATATGTGAGGTCTGTTAATACGATGGGCAAAATATCTGTTGACACGGAGATACTGGGGAGAGGCAAACAGTAGACTCAGTAAATGCGTAAAATACATAGTATGTCAGATGGCTTTGGGGAAACAAAGGCAAGTGAAAGGCTAGGGAGTGATGGGACAGGAGAGGGAGAGTTAAGTTTAAAATAGGGCAATCAGGGGAGGCCTCGGGGAGAAAATGGACCTTGTGCAACGTCCTGAAGGATGTGAGGGAGTGAGCAAAGTGAATAACCAGAGGGAAGAGTATTCTGGAGGGAACGGACGTCATGTTTGAAGGCTCTGAAGGTAGAGCATCTCTCGAATGCTCAGGGAGCAGCAAGAAGCTGGAGCCAGAGCAGAGGAGCAAGCGGGGGAGGAAGGGAGATGTGGCTGGAGAAATGACAGGTGTGCTGGGCCACAGCAGTCAGAGCACCCCAGCCCTCTGCTTGAGACATTTCGAATGGAGGGCTTCCTGAGCTCACTTATAACTGGATCCCTCTGACCTTTGTGTGGAAAAGAGATTTTAGAGGAGTCAGGGTTAAAATAAAGATTCCATTCAGACCAGGGAAGATGGGGGTGGCTAGGGCCGGGGGTGGGGCAGGGTGGAGGCAGTGAAAAGTGATCAAGGTCTGGATGTATTTTGAATGTCAGTTCTACAGTGTGTCCTAAGAAAGTGAGGCATGGAGTAATCTAGGATGCCTCATTCCAGGGTCTTAAATCCAGGCCACTGGAAGGATGGAGATGCCAGTACCAAGATGGGGAGTCAGTGAGGGAACAGATTTAGGGTGGAAGAAAGGGCATGAGCCGAACTTCAGTTGGCATTGTGGAGCCTTTGTGGGTATGAGAAAAGGCTCCCCCTCTGGGCTGATGCACTTGGAGCCAGCAGAGTGGACTGGATTTCAGGACCCATTCCTCCCCTTGGTAGAGTATCTTTATGCACAGTTATAAGCAGTGGCATTAGTCTGGGGCTTTGCTTTGGGCCAGTTTGTATCCAGTGAGATGCTGGCTGGGCTGCTGAGTATGAGTTTGAGTGCAAGCAGTCAGAGAGACTACCACAGAAACAGATGTAAAGGCTCTGTCGTGGAAGCATTCCTGGCGATTTTACCTTTATATCTCCTGGTATATGTATTACATTGTACATGAGATATGCTTTCTTTACTTGTTCTTTATCTCCTCCATTGCTGTGTAAGCTCGAAGTGATCCTTGTCTGTGTTTACTGCTCAGTTGTATGCCCAGACCCTGCTCAGTGCCTGGTGCCTAAACATTTAATAACCCTGGTTCGATGAATAAACTAATTTGTGATACTACTGCTTTCCACTTGTCCCTTGGGTTTAAAGAAATTGAGTGCATGGCCAGGTCTATATGTCAATCAGTATGTCAGACATTCCCATTCCTGCTCTATGCCTGAAGTCCCAAGAGTTTTTTTCAAACCTCCCTACCACTGAAAAGCATTTACGACATGATTACCAAAAGGAAACTTGGCTTCCAAGAGGAATTCATATTTAGCAAGATTGCCTTGTAGCCAAAACATACACGAAAGCGATGGGGAAACTTAATAAAGGCAAATTTGGTTGTGATGATTGTTGTACACCTATAAATGTAATAAAATTCATTTAGTAATAAAAAAATAATTATGAAAGGAAAAAAAATAAAGGCAAATGGACCTGGTTAGACAGCACATTCCTTTCAAGGTGACTTCTTCTGACCTTTGCTTGAGGGGACTGTTAACTCTTTACTTTCACATTCATATTTGCTTGCTGATGAGGGTTTATTTATTTATTTTGTCTTTTTGTGCTATTTCTTGGGCCACTCCCACAGCATATGGAGGTTCCCAGGCTAGGGGTCTAATTGGAGCTGTAGCCACTGGCCTACGCCAGAGCCATAGCAACACGGGATCCGAGCCACATCTGCAACCTACACCACAGCTCACGGCAATGCCGGATCCTTAACCCACTGAGCAAGGGCAGGGACCGAACCCGCAACCTCATGGTTCCTAGTCGGATTCGTTAACCACTGCGCCACGACGGGAACTCCTGATGAGGGTTTATTTTTAACTTTGTTACCTTGAGAATGAGAGTTCCATTTTTCTATCTTATGAGGGGAGATAAAGAGTTACTTTGTTCAGCTTTTCTGTTGTATCTAGACTCAAGACTGGGGACGATAGATGCCCAGATTTGGAATAATCAGTAATGGCTTTGCACAAGGGGTGAAGTTCAAAATCGGCTGTGTATCAGTTAGCTATTGTTGTATAATAACAGACCACTCCCAAATTCAATTATTATGGCTCATAAGTCTATGGTTTAACTGATCTTGACTGGGCCCACTGGTGAGTTGAGTAGGTAACTCCACTTAACTTGGCTAGGGTCTCTCACATATCTGGGGCCATAGGCTGGCCTAGCAGGGCTCTGGCTGTGACACTGGGGCTCTCCTTCTGCAGCTCGCTAGACCAGGCTTGTTTACATGGCAGAGTTTCGAGAGCAAGACTGGAAATGCCTAAAGCTTCTTGAAACCTTTGCTTGGAACTAGCATTGCCTAGCTTCTAACATATTCCATTGGTCAAAGCATAGGCTGAAGAAACAGACTCCACTCATGATGGAGAAGCTTTGTGCAGTCATATTGCAGAGTGCGATCATAGAGAGACCGTTAATTGCAACCATCCATCTAACACATGGGCATAAAGGATAAGCAGGTGGAGTTAAGAAGGAGGATGTGGAGGAACTGGTGAGAACCTCCTCTGATCTAAAGAAGAATGTGCCTCCCCACCTATTCCGCTTCCCACCTAATATCTGGGAAACACAAGAAACATAAGCATCTCTTTTGGCTTGTAGATTTAATACTTGAACTGTTCTCTTTCTTTCAGAATAGAGTATCTCATTGAAAGTATATCTATAATTGTCTTTAGAAGTTTTCATATATTAAGTTGTTTTTGCAAGGTGCTTGGCATAGAGCCATATTTCTTGCAGTTATCTCAGTCATGTTAGTATTTCCACACGTAATGATTGTACCCTTCTATTGTAGGATTATGCTCATATGTTGACCTGCGTTACTGAAAGAGAAAAGTTTATTGTGCCCATCAGAGCTAGAGGTGCACGAGCCATCCTAGATTTTCCTGACATGCTGAATTTTTCTACCTGCCCCGTCAAATACAGCACTCAGAAGATTCTCCTGGTGCGAAACATTGGCAACAAGAATGCTGTGTTTCATATCAAAACTCATAGGTATGCATTCCTTCAGCTCTTGTTTTCGATTGATTCTTGCTAAATCTCGTCAGCACAAGTAACCTCCTAGAATAGCAGTCAGAATGCAAATGCTTTTTATAGTCTTCAGTTGCAGGGCTGGGAGACTTCACTGATGTGGGACAGACCTCCTCTTCATCCCATGAGGAAACCAAAATTCAGGGTTACCTGTTTAGGCACGGATGGTTTTCTGAAATGCTAGATAAGAGTCTTTCTATTTAGCATGGAGAATGGCTCATGGGAACCTATTAATAAACATAGTTTGTTTTGACTGAGAACTTCATAACTGGCTATATTAATTTTCTACTGCTACTGTAACAAATTACCATAAACTTCATGGCTTAAAACAACACAAATTTATTATTCAGCGTTTCGGTAAATCAGAAGCCTCACTGGACTAAAATCCAAGTGTCAGCAAATCTGTGTTCCTTTCTGAAGGCACGAGGGGAGGATCCATTTCTTTGTCTTTTCCAGTTTAGGGGCCACCCACAGTTTGGTCATCGGAAAAATGAGGAAACATGTAATAGCCACTTTATAGGGTTGTTGTGAGGAACAAATGAAATAATAAACATAAACTGCTGTATATAGTAAGTGAAATATAGCAAACGTTTCTCCTTTTGTTGTTTCTTTAAAGGAGCTACTGCCGCTGTAGTGGACAGAATAATGGCTCCTAAGCTATGTGCATGTCCTAATCCCCAGAATCTGTGAATGTGTAGTGTTACATGACAAAGGGGGTTGTAGATGTGATTAAGGCTGCTAATCAGCTGATTTTAAAATGGGGAGATTATCCTGGGTTATCTGAGTGGGCCCAGTGTAATCATAAGTATCTTTGAAAATAGGAAGAGGAGGCAGAAGAAGAGTTCAGAGTGATGAGATATGAAAAGAACTCAACCTGCTATTGCTGGCTTTGAAGATAAGAAAACTGAGTGATAGGTTGTATATATGTGCCCAAGAGCACATAGCTAGTAAATGAAGGTGTTCAATTTTAATCTGGTTGTTTATGGGATAGCTACAGTGTAGTAGACACTGTGGGACAATATAAATATGATAGGACAATCTTTGCCCTTAAGGATCTCTCTTATAAGATGGTAAAGAACGACTGTTATGGGACACAAAGACACTGGCTGAATAGCAGGGCCATAAGAAGAATGGCCATAAGAAGAATGGCCAGGTTGAGAAGACAGGACATAGAAGGTCAAGTTCTCTTCTATGACTTTTAAAAAATAGTACATGTATTGAGCTGGATCATGAGCTTGTTTCCAGAAGGGCTTTATTTGTGGAATCCTTTGCTAGTTTAAGGCCACATCTCTCCAGAAAGGATTAGCATTTGCTTCTGCTTGGTTCCCAAAGGATAGACTACATAGACCACCTCTGGTAATTTCCTCACTTAGGCATTCCAAACCGCAAATCTGCCTAAGACACATGTTCAAAGTTGTGAATTCCCTAGAGAGTCTTTGTTTCCATTGCTCACAACTAAGATAGACATTTTTCCTTGTGCTAATGGGAGAATGTTTTGGTAGCCCTTCAAGTTTCCTGGTTGTATATGGGGATTTTGTTACCAGCCCTCTGATTTGACCATTCCAGGACCTTGTCTTCTGCTCCATCAGGAATGTTAAAATCCAGACTTTAAGGGATCAGTGGATTAATGCTCTGGTTTTTATTTCCTCTGTGTTTTTGAACCCTGTGGGTTTGCTTTTTTTCTTTCTTTCTTTTTTTTCTTTCTTTTTTTTTTTTTTTGCATGCTCAGATACACATTTATATAGGTTATATTTTATCCAGATGTTCTAGGTCTTTTCTGGTGTAGGCATTTTGAGGTTACTTGGTCTGACATATTGAAGTAGCAGGGATGCCAGAATATGGATTGAGGCACATCCCTCAGGAGGGTATTTGTGTTTGTTCTTCCTCGTGTCCCAGAAGCATCACTATCTCTGAACCATTTCATGTAGATTCAAGTTCCCATCTGGGATAACTTTTTTTTTCTGGCTAAAAAAACTGCTTTAATATTTCTTAGATATAGTCAAAAGTCTCTTGGTTTTTGTCTACTTGGAAAAAAAGGTATTTTGCTTCATTTTTTGAAAGACTTCTCCTCAATATAGAATTGTGAAATGACAGTTATGTATACACATTTCTTAGTACTTTGAAGATACCACATCATTGTCTTTTGGCTTACATTTTTCTAATGAGAAGTCTCCTGTGATTCCTAGCTTTGTTCCTCTGTATGTAATTATTGAGCTGCCTTCAAGGTTTTGTCTTTATATTTGGTTTTTAGTAGTTTGAATGTGATATATCTAGGTGTGGATTTTGTTTTTGGTTTTTGTTTTAAGAATTTATTTTGCTTTTATTTAGTTTTGATTTAAATCCTGTGTGAGATTCTCTGAACTTCCTGAATTCTTTATTTTTAGAAAATCTCAGCCATTATCTCTTCAAGTGTTCCTTTGGTTCCATCTTCTCTCACCATTTCTTTTGCTCATAGGAAAGTTCTGTCCACCACAGGTGAAATAGTCTGCATATGTCTCATCTCCTTTAGGGGCAGGAAATTGTCCATTTTTGTTTGCCCTGCAACTTCAGCTTTCTGGTAGGTTTGAGAAAAATCATGATTTTTATTGTTTATTTAGTTTTTTTCATTTTTGGGGTTGGGGAGAAACACTCTTTCCAGCTCTCTGTACCCAAGATGGAAGCAGGACACTGACCCACTTTAGATAAATCAACTATCAAAGGCAAAGGAAAAGTTCTTTTGAAAATCATTGTCTCCTAACATTCTCAAAGTGCTTATACAGCCTTTGTTTGTTATTTAATGATGAGACTCATGTATTTTGATTGAGGGAGAAGAGAGCAAGTTGTTCAACTGGTTCACCAAGAGCCAAGCTCTTTTGATTAACAAAAATCTTTTATAACTACTATCCATAATACACATTAAAAACTTCCTATTATATGTGATGTTGTTCTAATGAAAAAGAGAATCCACCTAAGGTGGAGAAACAAGTGTAGGCAGCATACCTTCCTGAACTATTGGGCTGAATCTTAAAAACTACACATAAATGCCAATTCTTACATATTACATTCATGTAAAGTGAAATAAAATCACAAATTGAATAGTGTGAAATTGCAGGAAAAAAATCTAAAACTTTTCTCTCCATGTAACTATGAATGTGAATCCTCTTTTCCTAATAGAGAAACATTTCTAAGGTAAAACGGTGAGCTAACTCAAGGGCTAGCTTGAGGAATCATAATGGCATTAGAAACTCTAGTCCAACCTTCCCATATTACAGACAGAAGAACCAAAGTCTGAGAAGGGAAATAACTTATCCGAGTTCCCCCAGTAAATTAATAACAAAACCTGGATTAAGACAAACATGGGCCAGTTCTGGGCTTATTTACCCTCAGATCCATTCCTCACCCTTCTCTGGCTCAGCTCAGTATCAGTTGTGGCTGTGTTAGCCCCCACCAGCCACCAGGGACTGCTGGATTCCATCTGGAAGGAGACTGGAAAGTAGAAAGAAGCCAGAGTATTTCTGATTTCAGCAGAGTCCCCAGCAAGCAGCAGCAGCTCATTTATGATTCCAGCTCCAGGCAGACAGACCTGCCATGGTCCCAAATTCTGCCATGCCCCTAGGATCTGGTAATTCATTCTCCACTTCTTTTGTCTCCAGCCCTGTGGTGGTGATGGCTTACTGCTATCACTAGTCCCTGAGCTTTCTCACCACCTTACGCTGAGTTTCTCCTGTTTTCATCTTCTTTATAACAAAGTCTTTCAATTATATTTCCTATTTATTTTTGTCTTCCTGTTTAGACTGTGCATGAAATGGTAGTTTTATGTTCCTTCCACGAAATAAGTGTTTTCCAACCATGATGTCAGTTCTGTGAGCTACTTCAAATCCTTCCAATAAATCCTTTTTCTATCTCAGTTAGCCAGAATTGGCTTTTGTTGTTTGCTACTGAGAAATCGAACGACTACAATGAGAAAGGTTATGATGAATTTGTAGTCGTGCTGTATGGGATCAGAATCTCTGGGGAGATCCCCTGACAAGTATCCATTCTAAAAAAAAAAAAAAAAACGCATGTGTGCTTGTGATGCCCAGACACACAATGTAGTTGAGGACCACTCTTTCAAAGTGATTGTTAATAGACATAGTGGAGCAGTGGATCCAGTTTGAGAATTTGGAGGAAAAAACCCAGGGTTTATAGTCATGATTTTGCTACTTTTATAGTCACTATACAGTTAAAAATAATATCTCACAGGAAATTGTTTAAAAAACAAATCATATTCTTTTCACTGAAATAATGATTTAATTAATGGTTAAATTATAAATGGTTAGGTTCATATACATTATAAAAAATAAAGCTTTATGTGTCTGTTGATCCCATTAGAATGTAAGCTTCTTAAATGCAAGGATTGTATCTCTCTTCATTTGTATGTCTCCAGCCTCTAGCAAAGTGTCTGGAATAAATAAGTGCTCAATAAATGTTTATAAGATGCCTAACCAACCATATATCATGACGGCAGAGCTACAACTATAAACCTCTACAATAATTTAAAATAAAAAACATGCTCCAAGTACTATAAAAAAAGGCATAATGTTTTTTACACTAATAAAATGAGCCGCAATGTGCTATAAAATATACAGAGAACGTTAACAATTACTCTTCAACTTTATTGCAAATTTGACCTGAAACTCTCGAAGGTACCAGAATAACTTTGACTATTAAGGTAGGATTAATTTTGGAAAGTAAAATAGAAAGGATTAAGAAGCAATTCAAAATCTAAAACCTCAATTTAGAATCAGTTAATAAGAAAGATTATCTGAAGGAAAAATATGAATATTACATTCAGTATTTAATATAATAGAACCAATATTTAGTCTTCTTCTAAAATATTGAATCACTTGGATGGAATAGTTTTTAGTTCCTAAGAGCAGTTCATAGTGGATTAAAGAGAAACTCAAGATCTTTCTCCTGGCTCATGTTTTTTCACAAACCTGCATTCCCTCCCTTAATCAAGTATTCAGTATTAATGAGGATGTGATATGAAAACCAAACATTTTGGCAGACAAAGCCAGCTTTATACCCTGGAGGAGCAATACCTTTTACCTCTTAAAAGAGCATTTTCTGGTACTTGATATTCTCCAGCCTACTCATCCTGTCTGCCTTTAGTAAAATGAAGTACAAAATCAAATTATAGACAATGTTTAAGTATCAGAATGTAGCATACTCTATCCAATTAATGTCTGATTTATTGAGGAAGCTTAGGCAGCTCTAAGTAGCAATGGCTATCTCAGGTGATTTTCTAACTACTGAAGAAGTTGAGGGTAATATAAGCTCAACAATTAGCGCACAATGAAAGACTGTCTTACCACTATATGGAATTAGGATTTCTGGAGGCCCTAAGAAGAGTCTCTTTGTACATAGAAAATTAGCTTAGGTTCTCTAATGTAATACTATCCAATTTATTTTAAAACTGTTCTTTTGCTGCTAAGAAATATTTGAAAAGAAAATGAAAGCACAATGTAGGAAGCAAAATACTAGGAAGTAGGGAAGCAGAGATAGAAGAAAATGTTACAGTGTTGTTCCCAAAAGCAGGAAACTGGGAAATCTGAAGAAGGAAAGAGCTTTCAAGATGGTGAGACTCACCTTCATCTTCCATCAAGATTCTTGAGATACCAAAAGTCTGCTCTTTTTCTCTTCCTCCAAGATGTTATACAGATTAATTAAAGATTGGAGATATTTTTTATTTCCCTTTAAAAGTTGATTATAATTTAATTGGCAACCTCCTTTAAGAGGCTCCTAGGAGTAAAGAGCTATGCTTGAGGTGCTGAGAGACACAAAGATGAACCTAACCCAGTGGCTTCCACATTCAGAGGGCTTTTGAGGTAGGCAGAAGGAACTTGAACTTGAAGGCAGGCTTCCATCCCTGCTTTACCACTACCTAGTTGGGTAGCTTTGGGCCAGTGGCCTGCCTTTTTGGAGCATCTGTTTTCTCATGTCTCAAATGCAAATAATAAGACCTGCTTTCTCAAGGTTTTTTAAGGATTAAAAGATTGACAGCTGTAAAGTGCCCAGTGTAGTACCCAGCATAGAGTAGGTAGGTGCTTGTAAAATTTTGTTTGCTTTCTCTTTTCCTTTATCTCAAGAGTCTCTAGCTATTGATAGAGCCAGGCATGAAAACTAATTATAGTACAAGGTGAACTAAAGAAGTAAAAGTTAAAGTTACAGCCTCTCAGAGGAAGGAGACATTATTAAGAGGGAGAATCATTAAAGAGTCTGCTTAAGAGATGATTTAGAGTCTGGGCTGAGATGTGTGACTTTGAAAGGAATATGACATGGAAAATGGTGAGTGCTCCTATGTGACTCTGGAAGTTCTGGAATGTCCATGAAGAGGGGCACTGTCTGGCTGTAAGGGAGAGGAAGTACAGTACTAGGAAAGGCGAGGGTGAGAGACTAAAGCTCTCTCCCATTCTGTCCCACCCCAGTCTGTTGTGGAGTGTGGCAGGTGTATAGGATATTTGGACAGATGTATCTGTTTAATGAGAAGGCCGCAACTGGATAGGAAAAGATCGTGTGGCCCATTGAATATCTAGGACTTTGAAGTTTGTTACATAGATTATGGTGGTCCACTGAAGGGGGCCATTGATGTGTTAGGTCCTGTGTGTATTTTTTATAGTATTTCTAGAGCATTGTGAGGGATTGAAAGAGAATGATACAAACTTGAACTCATCTAAATACCCAAGATCATCCTCTGGCTCCTTTTTCATTTAGGGACTGCCAAAGAGAAGATAACAATAGCAATAACAAAAATAATCATAAACATTTGTTTAGTATTTCCTATGTGCCAGACATTATTCCAAGCATTTTAGACTCCTTTAATCCTCACTACAACACTATGAAGTGGGTGCTTTCACTACCCTTATTTTATAGATGAGGTGATTTGTCCAAAGTCATGGCCGAACCGGATTTAGAATTTATTCAGTTGGCTCCAGCCTAGTAACTACTACCTCGTCGTGCCCCTACAGCACTGCCTGGGGTTTCTTGGAGGACTGGTGCTGAAGGTATGGGAAAAGGACAGACACAGGGATGGGAAAGTAGAAAGGAGAGGGCCGTCCAGAGAAAATAAATGATTGCCCGTGGTAGGAAGCATAACAGGTCCTGCAGTGATAATCTCAGGTAGCACCAAGTGCTACCTTTGCTGTAAACTGTGTACCCCCAGAGAAGAAATTCACTTCTCTATCCAAGGGACGATTTAAGGAATGAAGACTCTAAAAAAAACCATTGTGTGAAAGAAGTAAATAATCAGAAACAACTTAGCCAGGCAGATACGTTGTCCAACACATTACTGAAAAACTAGCAATTTAAAGAAGTGAAATGGACCATAAAACATAATTTAATGGACTGGGTTTCCCATTTAGAAGGAAGAGCTCTGTAAGTTATTTAAGATATTTCATGCTCAGATCCAGCTTCTCTCTAACTAGTCCTTTCTAGGACAATTAAACTTAACCATTTCCTGGGCATTCCTGCTGTGGCTCAGCAGTAATGAATGAATCTGACTAGTATCCATGAGGACGCGGGTTCAATCCCTGGCCTCACTCAGTGGGTTAAATATCTGGTGTTGCCGTGAGCTGTGGTGTAGGTTGCAGACAGGGCTCAGATCAGGCCAGTGGCTACAGCTCTGATTCAACCCCTAGCCTGAAAATTTCCATATGCCTCATGTGCAGTCCTAAAAGAAAACAAACAAAAAACCCAACCATAACCATTTCCTTTTTGCAAATCCACCCTACCTTTGCATAAGGTCTACATGCCCAAACTCTGTATTCAGGACACAGAGCATGTCCCCAGTTTGCCTTGCCAAATGCTCTCTGCCCTTCTCCAGCTTACTCTCACCCAGGACGCTGACCTGTTTGGCACACACCAGGTTCTTGTGCCTTTGGTTTCTGGTTGGGTTCAGCCAACAAGAATCCCAGCAGGCAGTCACAGGGGATGTGAAGTCAGGATACTTCTCTGCCTAATGTCTTACATGTGAGGGTCCCTGGGCCGGCTGTCTCTATTGACCAAAGCTCTTTGTGCCTCATAAGGAAGCTTTCTCTTAGGCATCTGATGGGTTTCAAAACCACTCCTTCTCCTTGGCCCTTTGGACTTAGAAAGGGTAATAGTTCTGTTGTTAATAACCCTGGGCCATTGCACTGTCTCTTGTAATTTCTCTACACCCCATCCTCTCTTTTAAATAGACCCTTTGTTAAACTGTCCTCACCTTATCCTCCTGTGATTGTATGTTCACTTTCCTTTTGAGACTCTGATATATTTTTCTGTTATAAAACCCTCTCTTCTCATAACTTTTGCAAAATTTGACTTTGAAGGTACTGTTCTTTTGCAAATTACAGTATTTGCATGCATATTATAAGTTTGTTCTTTACTGGAATCACTCATTGAATGTTAAGAGAATGGCTGAATGACAAGGATATAATAAGAATGTTAGGCATCGTTTAAGTTTTTTTTTACATTTGCTGATCTATTACTGTTATTTTAATATTAAAACTAAAGTTCTCTCACATGAGGGGGAAGTATACCTCTGAGTCACTGAATTGTGGTGTCAGGTCTGCGCTCTCTGCAGAGTTAGAACTCCTGACTTCTCTCCACCACCCCTCACACTATGCAGGCTTGTGTTCTGATGGTATGTTTCCATGTGTGTTGCAGGCCCTTCTCTATAGAGCCATCTGTTGGAACTCTTAATGTAGGAGAATCAATGCAAATGGAAGTGGATTTTCAGCCACAGACAGTAGGCAATCACAGCCAAAGGCTTATCGTGGGTTATGATACAGGTATGCATTATTCTTTGTTAAAAGTTCTACGTGTTAAGAAAGGTCAGATGGAAAAATACGATGAAGCAAAATGGGAATTGGTTATTTGGCTGCATTAGAGTCAGCTAAGATTCTCAACATAAAAACTAAAGAATGAAATAATGCTGAGCCAGATATAAATCCCACCTAACAGTTTCTCCAGTGCTTGAAAGCCTGAGCAATACAGGGTTCAGAAGGAAGGGAAGGATCCTATAACAGAAGTTAACTGGTAGATTGAGGTTATTTATATGTAAATGGAAACTTGTAGGTCACTTAATATCCTATGGATTTTCCATTTACTGCTGCATTTGTCTAACATTTGAAAATATAAACCCAGTTCAAACTGTTCTTGCGTCTGCCCTCTAGTCTATGTTAGATCTGGTTACTTTAATCCTTAGAATATGCAGATATCTCACATAATATTCACTTAAATCCAGCACTCTATTTCCACTAGCAATTTCTTGAAGGCTTAATAATAATTCACTTATATTTTTTTATTATTAAAGTATGGTTGATTTACAGCATTGGACCAATTTCTGCTGTACAGCAAAATGACCCACTCATACGTATATGTACATTCCCTTTTTTATATTATCTTCCATCATGGTCTATCCCAAGAACTAAATATAGTTCCCTATGCTATAGAGTAGGATCTCATTGCTAATCCATGTAATAGTTTGCATCTAGTAACCCCAAACTCCCAGTCCATCCCATTCTCTCCCCCCACCCCGCCCCTTGGCAATCACAAGTCTATTCTGTATGTCTGTGAGTCCGTTTCTGTTTTGCATAGGTTCATTTGTGCCATATTTTAGATTCCATATATGTGATATCATATGGTATTTGTCTTTCTCTTTTTGACCTATTTCACTTAGTATGATAATCTCTAGTTGCATCCATGTTGCTGCAAATGGCATTATTTCATTCCTTTTTATGACTGAGTTGGATTCAGTTGTTTATATGTACCACATCTTATTAATCCATTCATCTACCAATGGACATTTAGGTTGCTCACATGCTATGGCTATTGTGAATAGTGCTTCTAGGAACATAGGCATGCATATGTCTTTTTTAATTATAGTTTTGTCTGGATATATACTCAGGGGTTGGATTGTTGGATCTTGTGGTAGTTTTATGTTTAGTTTTCTGAGGAATCTCCATACTGTTTTCCACAGTGGTTGTGCCAGATAATTCACTTTTTGTTTTTGCAGATATTTAGTCTGTGGTCATATAAACTGCATGTACATCATGCAGGTCTCCAAAGTTGGTTCTCAAATTAATACTTATTACTACTATTTATTAGTTCATAACTCTCTTCATTTCCTTCTGACTTCTTTTTTACCCATTCATATTGATTGTCTGTATCAGAAGGGCACCGTAGGGAGAAAGCAGAAGTGCACAACCAGGGAAAGTGCAACACAGGACATCTGGGTCACAGTTAAGCGTTGCTGGATTTATGGATGCATATCTGTGCAAGACCACTGAAGCCCTTGCCTAAGGACCTGAGTGTGGTTAAGTGTGGTTCTGCCTCCACACTGGCCAGCATAACAACCCATAATCAGTGGCATAATATACATTTCTTATCTTTTAGTGTTGTCCACAATTCACTGGATGCTAGTAAGACAAAGCTAATCTGGACTTGCTGAAGCAAAAGGGGGAAGTTTGGGCTCATGTAACTCAACAGAAGATTTTTGCACAGCACATAACCCATCAGGGATGTCAGTTTTCCGAAATAGTGCCAATTTACACTCCCCTCTACAAAGCACGGGAGTTCCAGTTGCTTCACATTCATGTTTCTTCATGATGCTTTACCTCCTCACCCACACATAATGTTGTATTGTTCATTTTAGGGGATGTCTTCTGGTGGTTTTCATTTTCATTTCTGTAATGATGGGTGAATGATGTTGAGCATCTTTTCATGTGCTTACTGGCTTTTCATATATCATTTTAAATTAAGTGTTCAAGTCTTTTGCTCATTTTTTATTGAGTTGTTTTTCCTTTTATCATTAATTTGTGAGAGCACTTTATAACTTGTTCTGATACTGGTCATTTGGCAGATGTATGTGTTGTTGATTTTCTTTGCCAGTCTGTAGACTGCCGTTTCATTTCCTTAATGCTATTTCTTGATGAGCTGAAATGTGTAATTTTGATGAGGTCCACATTATCATTTTTTCTTTTAGGATTAACGTTTTTTCCCTTCTTACTAAATCTTTGCTTTTTCTAAGATAATGAATGTATTCTCCTGTATTTACTTTTAGAAGGGCAATGGTTTTAGCTGCTGTGTTTAAGTTAATGATCTGTCTTTGATTTCTTTTTTGTATAAGTATCAGGTACAGACTGTGTATCTTTTTTCCCCCCATATGGATTATTAGTTCTTCTCCATTCTATTATCCTGTTCAGGAATTCCAACTAGTTAATGTACTATTCTTTTTTTTTTTTTTTTTGGCTGTTTTAGATCCACACCCACTCCGCATGGAAGTTCTCAGGCTAGGGATTGAATTGGAGCTACAGCTGCCAGCCTACACCACAGCCACAGCAACGCAGGATCCAAGCCGCATCTGTGACCTACACCACAGCTCACGCCAATGCCGGATCCTTAACAAAATGAGTGAGGCCAGAGATCAAACCTGCAACCTCATGGATCCTGGTCAGATTCATTAACCCTGAGCCACGAGGGAACTCCCTATTATTCTATTGCTTAACCTACTATTAGTCTATTATTTATTTCTTTCAACCTTAATTTTATGTTTTCCATTTCTTTGTAAACTGCTTTGGATGCTTTCTTCCTATCTATTATAGCATTCAATAATTCCCTCTTCAGTGAAGACTCATCTGCTAAGTTTTAATTTTCCAATCATTGTAACTATTTTAATTTTTGAAAGTTTTATTTGGTTCTTGTCAAATCTTTTTTTTTTTTTGGTCTTTTTGCCTTTTCTTGGGCCACTTCCATGGCATATGGAGGTTCCCAGGCTAGGGGTCGAATCGGAGCTGTAGCCCCCGGCCTACACCAAAGCCACAGCAACGCAGGATCCGAGCGGTGTCTGCGACCTACACCACAACTCATGGCAACGCTGGATCCTTAACCCACTGAGCAAGGCCAGGGATTGAACCCACAACCTCATGGTTCCTAGTCAGATTCATTAACCACTGTGCCACGACGGGAACTCCTGTGGGTTGTCTTTTCATTTTGTTTAGGGTTTTCTTTGCTGTGCAGAAACTTTTAAGTTTAATTAGGTCCCATTTGTTTATTTTTGTTTTTACTGTCATGACTCTAAGAGATGGATCTGAGAACATGTTGCCGTCTTTTATATCGGAGAGTGTTTGGCCAATGTTTTCCTCTAAGAGTTTTATAGTGTCTGGTCTTTAATCCATTTTGAGTTTATTTTTGTGTATGGTGTTAGGGAGTGTTCTAATTTCATTCTTTTCCATGTGGCTGTCCAGTTTTCCCAGCACCACTTGTTGAACAGGCTTTCTTTTCGCCATTGTATATTCTTGCCTTCTTTGTCATAGATTAGTTGACTGTGGTTGCGTGGGTTTAACTCTGGGCTTTGTATCCTGTTCCACTGATCTATATTGCTGTCTTTGTGCCAGTACCATATGATTTTGATGACTGTTGCTTTGTAGTATAGTCTGAATCCAGGGAGCCTGATTCCTCCAGCTCCATTTTTCTTTTTCAGGATGTCTTTGGCTATTCTGGATCTTTTGTGCTTCCAAACAAACTTTAAAGTATTATGTTCGAGTTCTGTGAAAAATGTACTTGGTAATTTGATAGAGATTGAATTGAATCTGTGGATTGCCTTGGGTAGTATAGTCATTTTGATAACGTTTTCTCTTCCAATCCAAGAGCATGGTATGTCTTTCCATCTGTTTGTATCATCTTTGATTTCTTTCAGTAGCATCTTATAGTTTTCAGAGTACAGGTCTTTTGTCTCTTTAGGTAGGTTTATTCCTAGGTATTTTATTCTTTGCGATGTGATGGTAAATGGGATTGCTTCCCTAATTTCTCTTTCTGATCTTTTGTTGTTAGTATATAGAAATGCAGTCGATTTCTGTGTATTAATTCTGTATCCTGCAACATTGCCAAATTCATGGATGAGCTCTAACAGTTTTCTGGTAGAGTCTTTAGGATTCTCTAGGTAGAGTATCACATCATCTGCAAATGGTGATGCTTGTACTTCTTCCTTTCCAATTTGGATTCCTTTTATTTATTTTACTCCTCTGATTGCTATGGCTAGGAGTTATATACATTCTTTTTTGTCATTTTTATCTTCTCATCTTCCCTCACAAGTGATCGGATATAGTTTACTATGTTATAGAGTAGGACCTCATTGCTTATCCATTCTAAATGTGATAGTTTGTATCTATAAACCCTAATTCCCAGTCCTTCCCACTGCCTCTCTCTCCCCCTTGGCAACCACATGTCTCTTCTCTATGTCCGTGAATCTGTTTCTGTTCTGTAGATAGGTTCATTTGTGCCATATTTTAGATTCTACATATAAGTAGTATCATACAGTGTTTGTATTTCTCTTTCTGACTTACTTCACTTAGAATGAGAATTTCTAGTTGAGTCCTTTTGCTGCAAATGGCAATATTTTGTTGTTTTTTATGGCCAAGTAGTATTCCATTATATTTATGTACCACATTTCCTTAATTCATTCATCTGGGATGGACATTTTGGTTGTTTCCATGTCTTGCCCATTGTGAATAGTGCTTCAACGAAACATTTGGATGCAAATATCTTTTTGAATTGTAGTTTTGTCTGGATATGTGCCCAAGTATAGGAGTGCCATCTGGATCTCCATATCTTTGTGAAGTATCATTATTTTGTTTATGTAAGTTCCTAAAATTAAGTATTGGAAAAATCTGTGACCTAGAATTACCTTTTTCAAATCACTGTATCACAATGTTTTAAACCAGGAGTTTAAAAAAGAAAGAAACTTAGTCATTGTTTTTGCTCTTACTAAAATAATTAATTGTTGGTAAATTGGTAAATATATTAAGTAAATTATCTTATAAATATTGTTTATTATCTCACCCTTTTAAGATATTTTGGGTTGTATTTTTTTCTTTTTCTTTTTTGACTGTACTCCAGGCATATGGAAATTCCACAGCCAGGGACTGAATCCAAGCCACAGCTACAACTTATGCCATAGCTGTAGTAACACCATATCCTTAACACACTACGCCATAGTGGGAATTCCTTTGGGTTTTATTTTTAATACATTTGACATGCAACTACTCTAGTATATGGGTATCATTTATAAACAAACAAGTTGGTAAATGTTGGGTGTATAATGTCAGAATATTTTACTCGGTTGAGTTTAAAGCCCAACAAGCTTAGAGTGATTGTAGATCAAAAGACTCAAAATTTGAGAGACTTCAGTGATAATCTAATCCAGTCCTTAGATTTTGCACATGAAAACCTGAAGCCGTAAGGAATTAAGTAGCTTGCCCATGGGCATATAACAGTCAGAAACACAGACTCTCAACTCCTGTGCAGTGCCTTTTTCCCCATCCCAGATCCTCTCCCTGATCTCTTGTATGACTGCCTGTGCGTTTTTACTACATTAATCAGTTGACTTTGAAATGCAGCTGCATTCTCCCAGTGGCCCTCAATCTGGATTTTACTTTCATGGAAGTATTTGGATTGACACTTATACTTACGTTTATAGTCCAGTGTGCTAAAGGAAAATAATAGCCTAAATTTAATCATCCGTGAAAAAGTTGATTTCCATACCCTGAGGGTCTGGTGTCAACTTTGATTTATAAATAAAGTCACTTTTGAAAGATTGCAGACAGGGGCAAACTGTCTTGTAGAATTTTTCCTCAAATGAAATGAACTTCAGATAACAATATGCTTTCATCTTTATTGTGGGTTATCAATGACCGGGATCTATAACCTTTCATTAGTGAAAAGCAGTAATGACTACCTAGGCGACGATCACAGAGCTTTTCCAAGCAGCCTTGATCATTGGCTTCTTATTTCACTAAATAAGCATCTGATTAAACTTTGTGCAGCTGTTTGAAGTATGAATTGATTTGAGGAGGGAAATTTAGCATCATTCTTTCTTCATACTTCCTCCAACAATGGTCAGAAGAAGGAGCATTTCTACTCCTCAGCAGGAAGTAGTCAATCCTTTTTTTTTTTTTTTTCTTTTTAGGGCCACATTCTCATTATATGGAGGTTCCCACAGTATGGTTCAAATCAGAGCTACAGCTGTTAGCCTATGCCACAGCCATAGCAATGCAGGATCTGAGCCACGGCTGTGTTCTACACCACAGCTTATGGCAACGCCAGATCCTTAACCCACTGAGCAAGGCCAGGGATGGAACCTGCAACCTCATGGTTCCTAGTTGGATTCATTTCCACTGTACCATAATGGGAACTCCTCAGTCACATTTCTAACTGTTGTGTTTATGCTCTTCCATTGCTGGTCTTCCACTGGATGTATTGTTGTTTAAATACAGCTAGGAGATTTTGCATTTTCAACTGAAGTTTGAACCAGTGCTCTTAGCAATTAAGGAAGTCAGGTATAAATTTCTCCATTATCTAATGTTTTACTCATTAGCATTTTCCTGAACCAGAACTCTCCCCTCCTTTCCTCCTTTGTATGCCCTTCTGTAGTTCAATCAGGTTTGTTCAAGCAATTCATTTTACTCCAGGAATGACTTAATTACCTTTTTTTTTTGTCTTTTTGCTATTTCTTTGGGCCGCTCCCACCTCATATGGAGGTTCCCAGGCTAGAGGTCGAATCTGAGCTGTAGTCACTGGCCTATGCTAGAGCCACAGCAACGCGGGATCCAAGCCGCGTCTGCAACTTACACCACAGCTCACGGCAACGCCAGATCGTTAACCCACTGAGCAAGGGCAGGGACCGAACCCGCAACCTCATGGTTCCTAGTCGGATTCGTTAACCACTGCGCCATGACGGGAACTCCTTAATTATCTTTTTATTATATTCTAAAACTGAGAAAGAACTGAAGTAACTTTTTACAAACTAATCCCTCCAGAGGAGACTAAGACATCAGTTTTTCGAGGCTACATTGATAACAACCAAACAAAACTAAATTAAATTAAAACAGAACAATGAGTCATTTAGTTCTATCATTGTAATAAAACTGAGAAGTGAAAATATTGACTTTGGGAGATAAACAAATGGTTAATTGCTTAGGTTTTATGCTTTTCAACTGAGTATTGAGCAATTGTGTCATCTAAGGATTCAAGGAAATATTGGTATTCAGCACAGGCTTAAAAATAGATATTCTTATCAAAACTTTGGCTACTTGAATCAGCACTAGAAGTAGGAGCATAGCAGTGTTTTTTCTTTAATGCCTGGTAAAGTTGCTGCCACCTTAGAGGTGACATTAACTACTGGCATAATCAGGAAATAGAGCTGATGCACTTATTCAGCATTTTTAAAAGTATTATGTCTCTTACTCAGGAGGAGATATTTCAATTCAGGAGTCAGAAGTTGGCAAACAAGCTCTTTTCCCCAAAGGTGTGATGATTAAATATACAACCAAGCATAATATTAGTACTTCACAGAACAGCTTTATGGTCAATTGTATATTTTACTCTAATAAACCAAGAAGAAACTCTTTTTTTCCTCCTAAAGACTAGTAAATGAGTACCAAAATATAAATAGTAATTGAGTGTGATTTATCTTATAGTTGAAACTGCTAAGTGATATGTATCTGAATTTATCCATGCAGACTTACTTATATGAGCTTTGTGTCAATTGTGTGATTATTGTAATGAATTATAAACATGGGCCACTATAATTACAAAATCTAGCAAAACAGTTATTTGTAAAAGAAGCAAATTTTTTAAACATGGCTTTAGAGCCAATGCACGCATTCCCTGACCTGGCTTCCTTTTCTTTGTTTCTTATTTCACAGCTTAGGATAGGAAATGGCAGAAGTTCAGATATCCTGATGATCAGAGAATGTTTTTAAAAATTACATAGCAATGTAATTACATAGACCATGTAATTATGTAATTACACAGACCATAATGGAAAATAATATATAAAGAGAGAATGTTTTACATCTATAAAAAATATGTCACTTTTATGTACAGCAGAAATTGGCACAACATTGTAAATCAACTGTACTTTAAGAACAGGTAGTGGGATTAGATTATTAAATTTGTCACATTAAGATTATTTTGTATTGTCGAATCTGTATCTGATAATTTTATGTTTTCAGTGGTGTCAGAGTTTAAAAAAAATAGAAAAAGTACATGGCAAACGAAGACTCTCAAGTCATTAGGTGTTAGTATTTAAAGGGACATTAGAGGACACCTCTGTAACTCCCTCATTTTAGAGATGAGTAACCTGAGGCCTAGAGGCATTAAATGACTGTACACCTAAGTAAAGCTGGCACTTGAACCAGGTCTCTGGCTTCCTCTGGAAGCCTCTATAATCCTACGCTGCCTTCTGTTTACACTGTTTACACTGATTTTGGCATCGCCACTGGTGTGCTGTGTGCGCTCAGGCAAGTTGCATGATTTGTTTTCTGAACCCCTCAAAGAAGAAGCACTTCCAAAGAAGTTAGACTGAGCAGTTCACTTGAGTGGTGACTTTGACCCTGCTCTGACCAAGAGATGAGGAACATTCTTTCCATCAACCTACTCGTTCCCTAGAGAATCCGCAGCGCCACTCATATGTTTTATTTACTGTCCTTCCTTGTCGGAAAGGAACTGAAATCCCAGTATGAAATGCATTGTGTATATAGCTAGCTTCACATTTTGGGGGTAAAATTAGTTTTGTTCGTATCTATTTTTGTTTGATTGATAGTAGCAAACCTTGCAAGAGGTAATGAGACCTTCCGCAAGGTATGTCTTTCCTAGGATGTAATAAATGTCTGTGGCTAACCTCGTCTACAGTGACTGCAGAACTCAGCTCCAGAAACTGGAAAGGACACATGGTGGGCACAGACACTCCAAGGGCACCAAAAATTCTAAGGAGGAGCACAGCAGCCTTATCCATTCCCACAGGCATAGCACCCTTTCCATCCTATCACTCGTGTAAGTAGCTGAGTGTTAGGGACCCTATTTAAGGTTATCTTCATGAAAGTGGGTGTGAAAAGCACCTTTATCAACAGCTGTGGGGGCAGCACAAGAGTTACTGCTTCCTTCCTTTGTGGATCTAATGACTTTTGGAAGATAGTGAAAAAAAACAACAACATTAGATGGTTCTTAAAAATAATACAGTGACTCCTTTTATATTTCTGGGAAGGGGCATTTTGCAGTGATCGGCTCAAGCTGATGACATTAGTCTCTCTGACTCCTAGATTTGTATGAAAGGAGTAAGCCCTTGAATCCTTTTCCTTGATTTGCTTTGTAAACAATGAAATAGTTCAAGTAAGTGCAAAAGCACAGAAATAATGTAATTGACAACCATTATATTTAATACATCTCAACATTGTGCTGTACACATTTCTTTCAGGTGTTTTATTTTATAAATAACTAAGCTGATTATAGGTTTGGGGTCACCTTCCATGATCTAACTCCCATATTTTAGTCCTCAGAGGAGGACTAAATGTATAGGGTGCATCTTAATGCCATTCCTATGTATTTACTCTTCCATAAACAATATACACCATTGTCTTGTGTAGTTTTAAACTTCACATACATTGTATTATCCTCTATACACCATTTCCCAGCTTCATTTTTCCATTCAGTGGTATGTTTTAGAGATTTGAACACATAGACATATAGTTGTGATTCATTTTAGCTGCTGTATGGCAGTACAGTCTGGCATGTGAAAATACTGTAATTTATCTATTCACCTATTGAATATTAGGATGTTCCTAGTTTTTTTGCTGTTATGAACAGCGCTGCAATGAATGTCTTTGTACATGTCTTGTGCAGTTATGTGGGATTGTCTCAGGGATAGATATACAGAAGCGAAGTTGCTGAGTTATGGAGCAAATGGTTCTTGAGCTTACTGGACACTACAGTGATGGATCAAGTGGTTGTACCAATCGGTATTTCCATCAGCAGTATATGAAAATTCTTGGTTTTCTATGTGCTTGCCAGTACATTGCTAAAACAGCACTGTCAAAATGTTGGATTTTTGTTAATCTGATGGTTATGAAATTGCATTTTATTGATTTTTATTTTTTGAAATTGTACTTTATTTTATTTTGTCTTTGCCTCATTACTAGTGCTGCCTAGCAGCTTTACATGTTTCCTAGATGCCCTATAGTCCTTTTTTTACATTTAAGTTTTGGATGATAGTGTATTCATGTGTTCCAAAAAAGCAATATTTAAAAAAAATATATGTTGAAAGGTGTTATTTCCATTTTACCTTGTTCACCTGACCATGTTCTCATTTTATTGGTTTCTTGTATATCTTTTTAGTGTTTTTATACAAATAGATGCATATTCTTATTTTCCCCTATTACACAAAAATAACATACTATGTAAATGGTTCTAAACCTTGCTTTTTCTACTTAATCATATATCTTAGAGATCTTCCCATATGGTACTTTTTTATACCTGGACAGTGTCCCACTTCTGTGTGTAGCACAGATTATTTTTTCAATTTATTTTTTTAAGTTTCATTGACGTATAGTTGACTTACAATGTTATGATAATTTTTGCTCTGCCACAAAGTAGCACAGATTGTTTAACAAGTCTTCTCTTGATGGGTGCTCTGGCTGTTTCCATTCTATTGTTATTAAGAACAATGCTGTAATGAATACCCTTTATCTTGTTCTGACTCATCTGTAGGATGAATTCCTAGAAGTCATAGGTCTTAGGATAGTTTTGTAATTTTAATATTTTGATCTGTGTCACCAAATTTGCTCCTGGACTTGGGAAGAATAGTACTATTTTGCGTCCCCCCAGAATGTATAAGAGTGTCTTCTCCCCATAGCTTGACTACAAATTTTGATTTCAGACTTTTGTTTTACTTATCTGATGGGGGGAAATGGTATGTAAATATATCTTTAATTGTATTTGTTTTATTATGAGTTGTTGCTCAAGTTGAATATCTTTGAATGCGTGTAGGGGACCTTTATATTTCTTTTTTGCAACTCTATCCCATTCTACCATTGGATTGTCTTACTGATTTCTAAGAACTATTTATATATTTGGTGATTTAGTCTCTTTGTCTCAGATATGAATTACAGGTTATTTTACTCAGTTTTATTTTGCTTTTGCTTATGACTTTTTGTGCCATGAGGAATGTCTTCTTTTTTCATTGTTATGTATTCAAATTTCTTAATTTTATAAGAGGGATCTGAATGTTGAGTCACAGAAAACTTTCCCCTTAAAAGTAATGAAGAAGTTCCCTTGTGGTGCAGTGGGTTAAGAATTCAGCTTTGCTGTAACTGTGGTGCAGGCTACAACTGTGGCATGGGTTTGATCCCTGCCCTGTGAACTTCCACATGCTGCAGGCACAGACAAAAAAAAGCAATGAAGAAGTTTTTTGTGTACTGTTCTACTTTTGTGGTTTTATATTGAACATTTAAATATTTGATTCATTTGGTTTTATCTGATGTTAAATGTGATACACGTTTTTCCATATGGCTCCCAAGGTTTTCCAATAGCACTTTTAAAAAAGTTTACCAGTACACCAATGACTTAAGACACAGCCTTTATAATATAATAAATTCCAACATATATTGGGGTTTGTTTTGACTTTTCATTCTATTCTGTTGATCTGTTTCTTGATGCTGTCTTAATTACTTATACTATCTTTTAATTCTATAAGTTCCTATTCTATTGAATTCTTAAAATAAAAAATAAATTTTAAATTTTGCAGATTCTTTTTCAGCATCAGTGAAGATCTTATAATAATTGTACTTAGATATGTTTTATATCAATAGCATTTCTAATAATGAGTCATCTTCACATTCCTGCAATAAACTCCACTTGATTTTGATGTATCATTCTTTTAATATGCTCATGAATTATGATTGCTAATTTTTTATTTAGTATTTTCCATTAATATTTAGAAGTGTAATCACCCTATATTTTAGCCTATTTGTTTTATCTTTGTCAGGCTTTAATAGTGTTATACTGAACTGTAACTGTGTTAGTTCATTGTTCAACACCATTACTATGTGTTGGAAGTTAAAAAAAAAATCGTGTTAGTTTACCATTAGATGGGACAGAGCAAAAGACAGGATTAATGAACCTAAAGCCAGATCAATAGAAAATACTCAAACTTAAGCACAGAGAGAAACAAAAAAGAATGTAGGTGAGGTAGGGTGAGGAGGAACAAAACAGAAAAAGCCATGTGGGACACAATCAGAAGGTCATCATACACATAATTGGAGCCTTAGAAATAGGGTAAGGAATGGAGTAAACGTATTTTAAGAGATAGTGACTGAGAATTTTCCAAAAAAATGATCAATGACATTAACCCAAATTTCACAAAGCTCACCAAACTCTTAGTGGGACAAATACTGCTAAAAACCAAAGTAGAGGACATCATGAAAGTAGTCAGAGGAAAAAAGACACATTACCATGAAAGGGACACTAACAATGCTTGATGGCAAACTTTTTGGCTGAAATTATGGAAGCCAAAAGGTAGTAAAATGGCATTATGCAAGTGCTGAAAGAAAGAAAGTGCTCATTTAGGATCCTGAACCCATTGATAACCTTAAAAAGTGAAGACGGAACAAAGAAATTTGTAGACCAAAACATGCTGAAAAACTATAGAAATCTTGGTTGCCGTTGTTTTTCCTTCATTATGTTGAAGAAGCCATACTACTCTTTTTTTATTTCCATTGTTGCAGTTGAAAAGTTAGCTGAAATTCTAACCATGGGTCCTTTAAAGATAAATCTTTTTCTTTCTGGGTGCTCTTAGGATTTTCTCTTTGTCTTTGATTGTCTTTAGTTTCACTGCAGTGTATTTAAGTATGAATTTCTTTTAATTTATCCCACTTGACATTCATTGAGGTTTTGAATTATAAACTGATACTTTTAAAAATCCTTGAAAACTCTTAGCCATCATCTCTTGAAATACTGTCTTTTCTTCATTTTTTTCTTTCCCTTCCTTCTGAGTTGTCATTTAAACACTTTTACACCTTCTCACTCAATCTGCCTGGTCTTTTACCCATTCATTTTGCATTTTCCATTTATCTTTAATTCTTTATATTGCCTTTTGTATGCTTGGAAGCATCTGCCACTTCACTATTTTTTTCATAAAATTGTTAGCATCATCTCATTAAATATATTCTTAGAGTGTTAAAAAATTTAGCATATTTAATTTTAATTTATTTCTACAAGAGCCTAGAGCATGGCTCTTTTTCAGATTTTCCAGATCTTTTTAAAATTTCATATACCATGGATAGAGCTTGACATTCATTCTTTGTTTCTTCAAGCTACCAAGTATAGTTGGTTCTAGTACCTGATTCTTTATGGATCTACTTCTATTTTTCTTGTATATGCTGGTTCCAACATATGGAGTTTTATTTCTTTGCATGCCTGGTTATGTTTGTCTTTAAAAAAAAGGTTGAACAATTTGAAACTTTGGATGCAGGTACCTTACACTCCAAGGAGAAATGAATTCCTTATTCCAGGTTTCTCAGGGCAGAACAGTCCATGACTACCAAATTCAAGATTTGAAGTTCTCTGCAGAACATAGGCAATTCCAGGATAATATTTAACTCTGAACTAGGGCTAGTCTACTTCCCATTTACCTCTGTCTTGGGAGCATAGTCCTCTGAAAATCAGCTTATCTATTGTGAGCACAGCCTTTTATTTTTTGCCTTAACCTCCCCATTCTGTAGGCTTAGGGCTTTGATTTCTTTCTCTCTTGCCCCCGCAAGAAAGATAGCTTCTTTGATGAATGATCAAGGAATGATATAGCCATATATATGTAACCAATTAATACATGAAATAATTACCTACAATTAAGAATATGCAAATTAAAGCAACAAGTTTTTATTTATCAGATTGGTAAATTTAAATTATCAGAAAGCTTAAAAGTTGATGAAAGTCTTATATGACAAGAACTATAAAACATTGCTCAAGGAAATTAAAGAAGATTTAAAGAAATGGAAAGATATTCCATGCTCTTGGGTTGGAAAAATTAATATTGTAAAAATGTCTGTACTACCTAAAGCAATCTACAGATTCAATGCAATGCCTATCAAATTACCCAGGACATTTTTCACAGAACTAGAACAAACCATCCAAAAATTCATATGGAACCACAAAAGACCCAGAATTGCCAAAGCAATTCTGAAGAACAAAAACAAAGCAGGAGGCATAACTCTCCCAGACTTCAGGCAATATTACAAAGCCACTGTAATCAAGACAGTGTGGTACTAGTACCAAAACAGACATACAGACCAATGGAACGGAATAGAGAACCCAAAAATAAACCCAGACATCTATGGTCAATTAATCTTTGACAAAGGAGGCAAGAATATAAAATGGGAAAAAGACAGTCTTTTTAGCCAACATTGCTGGGAAACCTGGACAGCTACATGCAAATTGGTGAAACTAGAAGACACTCTCACACTGCATGAAAATAAACTCAAAATGGCTAAAAGACTTACATATAAGACAAGACGCCATCAAACTCCTGGAAGAGAACATAGGCAAAACATTCTCTGACATCAACCTTATGAATATGTTCTCAGGTCAGTTTCCCAAAGCAACAGAAATAAAAGCAAAAATAAACCAGTGGGACCTGATCACACTGAGAAGCTTTTGCACAGCAAAGGAAACCAAAAAGAAAACAAAAAGACAATTTACAGAATGGGAGAAAACAGTTTCAAATGATGCAACTGACAAGGGCTTAATCTCTAAAATATACAAACAACTTATACAACTCAACAGCAAAAAAGCCAACAACCCACTCGAAAAATGGGCAAAAGACCTGAATAGATGTTTCTCCAAGGAAGATGTACAGATGGCCAAAAAGCACTTGAAACAATGCTCAACATCCCTGATTATTAGAGAAATACAAATCAAAACTACCATGCGACACCAACTCACACCAGTTGGAATGGCCATCATTAATAAGTCCACAAATATCAAATGCTGGAGGGTGTGGAGAAAAGGGAACCTTCCTGTGCTATTGGTGGGAATGTAAGCTGGTACAACCACTATGGAGAACAGTATGGAGGTATCTTAGAAAATTATACATAGAACTACCATATGACCCAGCAATCCCACTCTGGGGCATATATCTGGACAAAACTTTCCTTTAAAAAGACACATGCACCTGCGTGTTCATTGCAGCTCTATTCACAATAGCCAAGACATGGAATCACCCTAAATGTCCACTGACAGATGACTGGATTAGGAAGATGTGGTGTATATATACACAATGGAATACTACTCAGCCATCAAAAAGAACAAAATAATGCCATTTGCAGCAACATGGATGGAACTAGAGACCCTCATCCTGAGTGAGGTAAGTCAGAAAGAGAAAGAAAAATACCATATGATATCATATACCTGGAATCTAATATACAGCACAAATGAACTTTTCCACAGAAGAGAAAATCATAGACTTGCCGAATAGACTTGTGGTTGCCAAGGGGAAGGGAGGGTGAGTGGGGTGGTTGGGGAGCTTGGAGTTAATAGATACAAACTATTGTCTTTGGGATGGATTAGCAATGGGATCCTGCTGTGTAGCACTGGGAACTACATCTAGTCAGTTGTGATGGAGCATGATAATGTGCGAAAATAGAATGTGTACATGTATATGTAATTGGGTCACCATGCTGTACAGTAGAAAAAAAATTGTATTGGGGAAATAACTATTGAAAAAAAAAGTTGATGAGATTGCAACTCTTATTTTGGAAGGAAGTACTTGAAAATATTAATAATTCTTAACTCTAAAAATCATGGAGTGAAGGGGAGGAAGACATTTTATTTTCATGGCATACGTTTTATAGTACTTGTATTTTTTGCTTAATGTATACATTTTTTAGCAAAAATTTATAATTTTAGAGTCCAATGCTTAGGTACTTTTTCGGTAAACTTTGGGGAAGTTTTTGCTCTGTTCAAAGTGATAGGGCCTAAAAAGCATTTGCACTGTTTAAAGGGTTATCAGTATACTAAGTAGCTGCTTGATTCATACAACCATGAATGTAGCAGAAATATTTGCTAAAATATAAATTCAAGAGATTAGGCTTACTGGGTTCTGATTAAAATGGGAGCAGCTCGGATCAATAAAACGTTCACGGTATTGAAATATTTCCTTTTTCCACTTTGATGTCAGAGTGAGGCAGCTGCTGTGATATTGCAGAGATCAGATAGAATATAGTTTGTAGCTTTGTGTCTTCTTGGAAGCCCAAGGGGCCTCATTTATACACCTAGAATCGAGGCAGTTGGTACATCTTGAATGAAGTCAAGGACTAAGCTGATATGCTGAATCATGTTCTTAACATTGAAAAATTAAAAATTTTAAACATAGCTTTTGTCTTTCTATTTTTTCTTTCTATGTAACCACTATCCAGACATAGGATGTGTGTGTGTGTGGGGGGGTATACATGCATGCTGCATTATTATTTTAATTGCTGTTGTTTAGGGATGTGGTTCCTTTTAAATAGTTTTGTGTTAATGAAGTTGTTAATTCTCCCTTCCTGATCCCCTTTGTTTGGAATTAGATCCTCTCATGCTGAGCAGCTCATCCCACATGTACTTGGTGCAGTTACTTTCAGAAATCTAGCTCATGCTTAGAATAAAGATGAGGTTAATGGTTATAATTCTAGTACAGGTGCCCTTGTAATCAGACTCTAGGATTTAAAACTATTACAAAGAAGAGAAGGTTTGGTACCATCTACCGCCACTATTCATATTTTATGTATCTTTTGAATAACCAAGCAAGACAGTTTATTTCTCTATAACTGCCCCAAACGTAACATTTAAGGTGTCTGACCATGTTTGATTTCTGGATTGATGGAGGGAAAAGAATGAAATGTCCTGTACAGCAGAAATTGGCAGAACATTGTAAATCAACTATAATAGAAAAAATGAAAATCTTAAAAAAAAAAGGAATGAAATGTCTAATGCTTGTGTTGTATTTCCTAGCTTTGCTTTGGTGGGGGCGGGGGGGGGGGGGGCACAGGAATAAGCCTTGTAGCATCATTCTAGAATAATTTATACTTTGTTAATTTCTAGGTGAAAAAGTGTTTATATCTCTATATGGAGCTGCCATAGATATGAATATAAGGCTGGACAAGAATTCCTTGACCCTTGAGAAAACTTACATTACTCTGGTCAATCAGCGAACTGTAACTATTCACAACCGCAGTAACATCATTGCCCATTTCCAGTGGAAGGTATTTGCTACCCAGGAAGAGGACGACCGGGAAAAGCACAGGTTTGTAAGAAAGGTTGCTATCCATGTGCTGTCTAGATAATTTGGGGGAACACAAAACTCAGTTATAGAAATTCTGACTTTCGCAGTGAGTTTCTAACCAATTCAAACAATGTCAAATCTATTGTAACTTTGTACAGTGCACACATGCTCCTTTTTTCGTTTAAAGAACTGGAGCTGAGCCATGTGGAACACAACACTGTCCCTCCTCAGTTAATTTTATCCTGGTTATAATTTATCAATAGCCAAACTCTTGGATTTTAAAGACGAAATACGTCATTCTTCACTATTCTCTCAAAACTAATCTACATGGCTGTCTTTCTTTTCATAGCCTTAACCAGACTGATCCATTTTTATAGGGTTTCTAAAAATAATTTCTTTGGAATTTGGATCAATGTGGACTTTTTTTTTTCCAGTGAAAAAAATACTTTCAGAAAATAGGAAGAGTGGGGAAAAAGAAGGACTTCGATAGAATAGCTTTTATATTTTCAGTATCAGTAGCATTGCTAAGTCCCTGCTAGCCATATAATTTAATAATGATTTCTTGTTGGTATCTGTAATCTACTGCTTTTGAAAAGGATGCCTTCAGGCAGTGGAGAAAATGAATAAAAAGGAAAACCAAACTGTTTTAATTAATCTCATCACTGTTAAATTTTGAATATTTCTTTTTACAGAAGCTGCTCGTGACTCTTTTAAACTCCATTTGCAATTTTATCTTCTTCCATCCTCCCCGAATTAGCACTTTTTCTGCTTTCATTGGAATTTATTTCATCCTTTTTTATTTGCCTCTCCATTTTCATTAAAGATTAGCCCTGGGAAGCTTCAAAGCTTTGTTTAAAACCAAGTTAGTATGTGCTAAAAATAAAAGTCTTAGGTCTGTGGAAACCAGGCAGAAATCCCCTAGTGCGTTGTCCCTAATTGAATCAGAAGGAGCTGTGACAATGATAGGACACAGTGGACCAGAAGCTTTATCATTCAGACAATGAGCTTTAATCACCAGATTGCCACTGTGCCATCTTTAAAAAGTGAGAAAAGAAAAGCCTTTCCTGCCTTAAAAACTTCATTTTGTCTAATGGTATAGAAATACCAGTAGTTTCAAAGGCATGGGGAAACTGCTCGTGCACTGCTTCATCTGATTCCCCAGCTGACTTGTACAGACCAGCACTCAGAATGGTCCAGGCATGTTTAAAGATAAAATGGGAGATCAGGTACAAATACAGAAAAGGCAATAATGGTAGTGTTTCAGGATCATGCTTGTGCTGTGGGCATAATCTTTTGGGGAAAATGAGTATATACTATCAAAGGGAAAGTCAGCTTTAATTTCTTTTTTCTTTTTCTTTTTCTTTTTTTTTTTGTCTTTTTAGGCCTGCACCCGCAGCATATGGAGGTCCCCAGACTCGGGGTCAAATCAGAGCTGTAGTCGCTGACCTAAGCCACAGCCACAGCAACTCCAGATCTGAGCCATGTCTGTGACCTATACCACAGCTGGTTGTAATGCCAGATCTTTAATCCACTGAGCAAAGCCAGGGATCAAACCTGCGTCCCCATGGCTGCTAGTCAGATTCATTTCTGCTGAGCCACGACGGGAGCTCCAGCTTTCATTTCAACTATGTGTTTGACCAAAGGCTTAGGGCATGACTAATGCCATGCTGTGTCCAAAAAAGTATTTAAGGAAGTTAATTTCAACAATGAACTCAAGAAAAATTCAAACCATTTACTCTCAGAAATGCTAAGGTATAAAGATTATGGTTTCAATCACCTGTGCATGGGTGTTTCTTTTCTTTTCTTTTCTTTTCTTCTTTCTTTCTTTTTTTTTTTTAACCCCCTTGACCTCCTCTAACACTCATAGCCCTATGTCTAATATTATCTTTGAGTCTTAGTCTTTCTTTTCTCTGTCTCTGCCTTTCTTTCACTGTCTCTCTTGCTCTTTGTATTAGTTCCCCTAGCAGTTTTGGTAGCAAGGGAACAATATAGGATAGCCTTTTCATAACCATGTTTGGAAGCCTAATTTTATCATCTTGGATAATGACCCTTTCTTTTTTTTTTTTTTTTTAATAATGACCCTTTCTTAAACAATGCACTGGAAAAGTGGCTTCAGTTGGTTAAATAAGACTACGTCTATCTTCCCTGTGGGTGACACATAGCGACATAACTCATCTTTCTACAAACTGGATTGGTTGATCTACGTGAAGAAAATCTATTCAGTGTGCTGCCCCTATCCCCCTGCGAGGGCCATTTGCCTAATCTCTTATTTGACCAGGTATCTCTTCTCTCCCAAGCCTCTCCTGTTCCTTGATACATCCCCAAGCACGCCATAACTTTCATATTATTAACCATGGATTCTTGTCCTGGATGTAACTAGCCACAAAATGCCCATCCTCTCACAAAGCAAGGCAAATAGAGAGGTTTGCTCTTTCCTGAACATTTTGTTCCTGTCTTGGATAGTGGCCCCTTTTCATGGGTGGCAGCACTCTTGCTGAGGGTGCAGGCCCCCCCTCCTCCTTGTCACAAAGCCTCCGGTTGTCTCTTAGGCCCACATCAGTGTCAGATAAAGCAAAATGTTCTTGGATAGGTTGTTTGTGGGCAGAGATGTTCTCTTCTCTGAGAAGCAGCAGTGAGATCTTCAGTGAGGCCAGGGTAGGAATCCCAGGAATCTTCTCTTTGATGTTTGACTCTCCTACTCCTGAGGGTGCGCAACCTCTTTCTTTTTTCCTCTTCCTTCAGCAGCCTCTGTAGTTAAAGTGTATACAGAAAGGTTGACTTAGGTTCTGAACTTGGAGCAGAGATGATCTGAATGGGCTCACACATACTTTAAGATTAAAGTTTCCCTTTGCAGTTCTCTGACAACCTAAAATGTATGAACTTGAGTGTAGATTTTTAGGTGAGAATCAAGAACTCGCCCACTACTTTTCCCTTTTAACATGGCTTCGAAGTCATCCTCAGGCATTCATCTATAGGGGCTGAAAGTTGCTTGAGGGTTGCTTCGAGAATTCTAATCACTAGCATTACGGATGCCCTCAAGGCCTTATTCCAGCCGTCTTGGTTTCTTGTCCTCCAGCATCTTAATGGGGTACCTGAGCAGAGACTTGTTTATCCCTTTTCCCGGTGGGGGAATTTCAGCCCTACTCAGGAATAGGAAGCCCTGTTCCTTTCTGGCAGTTTTATCATTTCCATCCTAGAAGGATGACTTCCTCTCTCTGCCTACCAAAACATGCTGGTGCAAACCTTAGGACATATGGACTGACTTGGGGACCTTGGGCTAATCTTGGACTCCAGGTTCTGACAGTGAAGATGTCATTTCCCCTAGAAAGAAGTTCTGGGCTTAAAGGTTTTTTTTTTTTTCCTGTGTTTTTTTGGAAAGCCTTAGGAGTCAATATAAGAACCTTAAAAATTTTTCTTTTGGGTTTCTCTCTTTTCTGATATCTTTCTGGGACTTGCAGAGAAATTAATCTCTCCAAAAATTGAAGCTGAATTCATTCCTCCTTACTTCCTCTACCTTGGCCTGAGGGATTATAAAACATTCCACAAGATGCTTTCATCCTCAGTCTCTTCGCTGTTTATTATATCCAGAGACTCAGCATGGGCTTTTAAGAATTTCTGCTCTCATTTCTCTGTCAAGGTCATGGCCATTGTCTCGATAGCAGATGCTCTAATTCTAGATTTGCTCTGTACACGAACTTATAGAATCTTCAGTGGAGCCCCCGCCAAGTGATCAGCATGGATATGTTCCAAAACCTTCCAGTGTACAAAATGACATATTTCTGTATATAAATCCATTGTATTGGGGCTTCAGGCCTGCCAGCCAGGTAGTAATAAATTTAACCTCAGTTGTTTTGGGGGAGCCCTGCCCTTTCCTAGTCATACAAGAATCTGAAGACTTGAGTAGTCCTTGATAAACCCGAAGAAGACCTCTCATCCTCCGTTTACATTAGCCATCACAAAGCTGCTCCGTGTCCAGGGTCACGCAGTCCATTTGACGCTGGATGGCTCCATCCTTTCCATGCCAGCTGTGGACATGGGAGTATTTCTTCTGATAAAAAGTCAAGTTTCTTTTTAAAAATTTTTTTAAATTTCTTTTTTATTAAGGTATAGTTGTTTTATAGTGTTGTGCCAGTTTGTCCTGTACAGCAAAGTGACTCAAACATATATATATATACATTCCTTTTCTTATATTAGCTTCCATCACAGTCTATCCCAAGTTGGATATAGTTCCCTGTGCAGTAGGACCCCATTGCTTATCCATTCTAAATGTAATAGTTTGCATCTGTTAACCCCAAATTTCCAGTCCATCCCACTCCTTCCCCCTTCCCCCTTGGCAACCACAAGTCTGTTCTGTAGGTCTGTGAGTCTGTTTCTGTTTGGTAGATAGGTTCATTTGTGTCATATTTTAAATTCCACATATAAGTGCTATCATATGGTATTTGTTTTTCTTTTTCTGACTGACTTCATATAATCTGCTCAGCATCCCATTACCACCTCTTGGAGGTACTGCAAAGGGGCAGAGTGCAGGTCTCTAGGAACTGAAGATGAGGGGGCTGTAATGGCTCAACCCTGCTGTACTTGAGGCACAAGTCTTCCCCATTGACTCTAGTCCATAGGCAGGGCTGTAATTGAAGCCTGAAGATGATGGGTATTTGGGCTACCAGACTTTTTGAGAAAGTGGGTTATATTCATTGTTTTACTGAAAAAGAAGGTGTTTGAGTTGTTATGCTTTCTGATGAAAGGTGTCTTCATCTGTGAAACAGAACCACCTCTGAATGTCAGAGATCATGAACATCAGTAGAATAAGATGACAAAATAAAAGTTTGAGGTATACATAAGCCCTTGTTGGAGTCAACCCAGCTCGAGGTGGCATCACACATTTCCTTCTAAGGCTCTCAAGCCATGACTCTCATTTTGCAGATAGGGCAAAGAGGATGACTTCTGGTGCCCTCCTCCCCTCTTTGCGTTGTAGAGCAGTCACTGATTCACATGGCCAGCAGGCACATGAAAAACTGCTCAACATCACCAATTATTAGAGAAACGCAAATCAAAACTACAATGAGGCACCACCTCACACCTGTCAGAATGGCCATCACTAACAAGTCAACAAATAACAAATGCTGGAGAGGATGTAGAGAAAAGAGAATGCTTCTACACTGTTGGTGGAGATATAAATTGGTACAACCACTATGGAAAACAGTATGAAAATACCTCAGAAAATTAAATGTAGAACTACCATATGACCCAGCAATCCCACTCCTAGGCATATATGCAAACAAAAATTTCACTGAAAAAGATATATGCACCTGTTTTGTTCATTGCAGCATTATTCATGATAGTCAAGACATGGAAACAATCTAAAGCCCATCAACAGATGAATGGATCAGGAAAATGTGGTACATATATACAATGGAATACTACTTAGCCACAAAAAGGACAAAATAATGGCATTTGCAGCAACATGGATGAAACTAGAGACTCTCATACTGAGTGAACTCAGTCAGAAAGAGAAAGACAGACACCGTATGCTCTCACTTACATGTCTAAAATATGGCACAAATGGTCTATCTACAAAACGGAAAAAAGGTCATGGACATGTAGGACAGACTTGAGTTTGCCAGAAGGAGTGGGATGGATTGGGAATCTGGGGTTAGTAGGTGGAAACACTTGCATTTGGAGTGGATGGGCAATGAAATCCTGCTGTATAGCACAGGGAACTGTATATCTAATCACTTGTGATGGAACATGGTGGAGGATAATGTGAGGAAAAAAATGTGTGTGTGTGTATATATATATATATGTCTGTGTGTGTGTGTGTGTGACTGGATCACTTTGCTGTATAACAGAAATGGACAGAACATTTTAAGCAGAGGCTTGGGGAAGGCTGCTTTTCTGACTTATCACAAGGGATATGAAGAGCTAGAGAGAAAGAAGAAAGGCAGTGTCTCCAGGTGTAGTCTGAGCATTTTATAAGCTTGACAGTCTGGTAATTGCCTCCGGTTGATACAGGGAGAAAACTGGTATTTATTGAGCACCTGCTTTGTCCCAGGAACTATACCAGGTCCTTGATCACATTTAATTCTCAACACATCTTTATGATGGAGGAGCTCCTACTATTTCTGTTTTATTGATGAAGGCACTGAGGCTTAGAGGATTTAGGTAACTCCTAAAGTCACAAAGCGAGTAAATAGAATTAGTATCAAAATTTAGTCCTTGCTAGCTTCAGATTGTGTTCTCTCGGTAACTAACAACTGGAAAAGAATTAAAGCTAAGCAACTTTTCAAAAAAATTTTTTTAATTAAAAATAATTTTTTTGACCATGTCCATGACATGTGGAAGTTCCCAGGCCAGAGGTTGAACCTACACCACAGTAGTGACAACACTGGATTCTTAACCCACTGAGCTACTAGGGAACTCCTAAGCAACTTTAGAAGAAATAAAATTTCCTTTAAAGTGTGAGAGGCAGGGTAGATGTTAAATATTGAAAATTCAACCTGAAAAACGTAACTACCTAAAAGAAAACATTTGTCCAAATAGATGTAAGGGCTCAGGAGTAAGCAAATGGGTAGTACAGGAAGCCTGGGAGGACTTCTTGAAGGAAGCAAACTGAGGTTCTTGAGAAGTTATAGAGTCATTTAGCTGGTATATTGCAGCCTCAGGGCAAGGAAGGACCATCCCAAGTTCTAGCATGAGAATATTTCCAGAAGGCTGTGCTGGAGAGGAGTCCTTTTAAATGTTCTTCATGGGAGTATCAAAATGAATCTTACATTTATTTATTTATTTTTTTTTAGGGTTTGTGATGATCTCATCAAAGAGGAAAAGAATGAGATCGATGAGTTTCTTGAGGAGTGCGTTACTGATCCTTCACTCCGAGAACGTCTTTCCATTTTTTCCCGCACCTTTGAAAATCAGAGAAGCCTGGTTCAAACAGACAGCATGCCCTTTTTGAATGACATTTTCAGTATTGACCCCCTGGTAAGCCCAGAAATATTGTCTGACCTTACAGTCAACATAGTGGGAGTGTAGGACTTTTGAGCACTCACTCTGAGATTGAGATGGTGAATTCTAAAAGCATCTGAAAAGCCACATCTTCTTTATGGGACAGTGAATGAAGGGCTATGGTAAGAATGTGTAGAGGTCATGTTTATAGGTCATACTTTCTATGTACCAATCATCGTTAAGCACTTCACATACATTACCCAGTTACCGCATGTGTGTGTATATTATCAGTCGTAATCAATCCCCCATTCTACAGGTAAGATTAAGATGTCAAGAAATTAGATACCTTACTCAAGGCCAAATAATTAGTGTCAGTAGTTAGAAATGTATCCCTAATTAGCCTCACCCTAACCCAAGGTTTCTCAATCTCTGCACTAGTGACATAGGGGCTGGATAACTCTTTGTCCTGTACATTGTAGAATATTTAATGAGAGCCACAACTTTTACCCATTAGATGGTAGTTGTGACGACCAAAACTCTGTCTAGGTGTTGTCTAATGTCCTCTGATGGGCAAAATCACTCACTCTGAGAACTGCTTTGCCCTTGATTCGGTCAATAAATACTTATTGACCGCATGTCTGTACCAGGCACTGCATCTGTACCAGGCATTGATGAACAAAACATCGTTCTAACAAAACAGCTAACTCTGTCTAGTGAGACCTGAGGCAGAGTTAGAACAGGGTCTGTCTGATTCCACAGACCAAACTCTTTTTTTGGTGTGCAACATAGTGATTTGATAATTTTATAGATTATACTCCCTTTAAAGTTACTACAAAATAATGACTATCCCGGGGGTTCCTGTCATGGCTCAGTGGTTAACGGATCCGACTAGGAACCATAAGGTTGTGGGTTCGATCCCTGCCCTTGTTCAGTGGGTTAAGGATCTGGAGTTGCCGTGAGCTGTGGTGTAGGTTGCAGACACAGCTTGGATCCCAAGTTGCTGTGGCTCTGGCTTAGGCCGGCAGCTGTAGCTCTGATTAGACCTCTAGGCTGGGAACCTCCATATACCCCGGGAGCGGCCCTAGAAAAGGCAAAAAGACAAAAAAATAATAGCAATAATGACTATCCCCTGTGCTTTGCTATATAGCCGTGTTGCTTGTCTATTTTATATATAGTATCTTGTATCTCTTAATTCCATACCCCTATCTTGCCCTTGCCTCCTTCCCCCTTCCCACTGGTGTCCACTAGTTTGTTTTCTATATCTGTGAGTCTGTTTCTGTTCTGCTGTATACCTTCATTTGTTTTGTTTTTCGGAGTCCACATAGATCTGATAGAAGTGATATGTTTGTCTTTCTCCATCTGACTTACCTGACTAAACATAATACTCTCTAGGTCCATCCCCTTGTTGCCAATGGCCGAATGTCATTCCTTCCTATATCTAAATAATATTTCATTATATGTATATAATGATAATAATTACACATAATTTGTCTATTGATGGACACTTGATTGCTTCCATATATTGGTTGTTGTACATAACACTGCTGTGAACATTGTGGTACATGTATCTTTTCAAATTAGTGGTTTCTTATTTTCAGATATATACCCAGGAGTGGGTACATTGTATATCATAGAGGTGCTGTATTGTTAGGGTTTGGAAGAACTTCCATACTGTTTTCTTTCTTTCTTTCTTTCTTTCTCTCTCTCTCTCTCTCTCTCTCTCTCTCTTTCTTTCTTTCTTTCTTTCTTTCTTTCTTTCTTTCTTTCTTTCTTCCTTCCTTTTTTTTTTTTTGTCTTTTTGCCATTTCTTGGGCCGCTCCCGTGGCATATGGAGGTTCCCAGGCTAGGGGTCTAATCGGAGCCGTAGCCACCAGCCTACGCCAGAGCCACAGCAACGCAGAATCTGAGCCGCATCTGCAACCTACACCACAGCTCACGGCAACGCCAGATCGTTAACCCACTGAGCAAGGGCAGGGACCGAACCTGCAACCTCATGGTTCCTAGTCAGATTCGTTAATCACTGCACCATGACAGGAACTCCCCATACTGTTTTCCATAGTGGCTGCATCAATTTATATCCCCACCAGCAGTGTACAGTGGTTTCTTTTTCTCCACATCCTCTCCAACATTTGTTATATGTAGACTTTTAGTTGATAGCCATTCTGAAAGGTGTGAGGTGAAATCTCATTGTTTTATTTTTATTTGAACTTCTCTAATAATTAGCAATAATAAGCATCTTTTCATGTGCCTGTTAGCCATCTGTGTGTCCCCTTTGGAAAAATATCTGTTCAGGTCTTCTGCCCATTTTTAATTAGGTTGTTTTGGTTTTATATTTTGGATACTAACCCTTTATCAATCAGGTTAGGTTTTTTGCAAATGTTTTCTTCATAAGTAGGTTGTCTTTTTCATTTTGTTGATGACTTCCTTCACTGTGCAAAAGCCTTTAAGTTTAATTAGGTTCCATTTGTTTATTTTTTGCTTTTATGTCTTTCGCCTTAGGAGTTAGGTCCAAAAATATCGCTATGATTTATGTCAAATAGTGTTTTGCCTATGTTCTCTTCTAGGAGTTCTATGGTGTCAGGTCTTGAATTCATTTTGAGTTTACATGTGTAAACATGTCTTAATTTCATTCTTTCACATGTAGCTGTCCAATGTTCCCAGCACCAGCACCAGTTATTGAAGAAGCTGTCTTTCCCTCATTTTATGTTTTTGCCTCTTTTTTCATAGATTAATTGACCATGTGTGTGTAGGTTTATTTCTGTGCTCTCTGTTTTGTTCCATTGATCTATATGTCTGCTTTTTGTACACTTCGTAGTATAGTCTAAAGTCCAGGAGAATGATAACTCCAGCCGTGTTCTTTTTTCTTGAGTTTGATTTGGCTATTTGTGGTCTTTTGCGGCTTTGTAAAATTTTTATGTTTATTTTTTCTAATTCTGTGAAAAATGTCATAGATGTTTTGATAGGGATTGTATTAAACCTGTAGCTTTGGATAGTATGGACATTTTAATAATATTCGTTCTTCTAATCCATGAACATGGGATATATTTCCATTTATTTGTATCATCCTCTATATCCTTCATCAGTGTCTTATACTTTTTAGAGTATAGGTCCTTTAACTCCTTGGTTGTTTATTCCTCTGTATTTCATTCTTTTTACTGAAATTGTTTTCAGTGGGATTGAAAAAAAATGAAATTGTTTTCTTGCTTTCTCTTTCGAATAATTCCTTGTAAGTGTATAGAAAATCTATAGATTTCCAGTTATTAACCTCATATTCTGCAACTTTACTGAATTAATTTATTTGTTCTACTAGTTTTTTTGGTGGAGACTTTTAGATAGCTATAGGACTCTCTATGTAGTATCATGTTATCTGCAAATGCTGACAGTTTTACTTCCTCCCTTCCAATTTGGCTGCCTTTTGATTTTTTATCTTGTCTTATTGCTGTGGCTGAGACTGAGTGGGCCTCCTTGTCTTCTTCCTAATTTTAGAGAAAAAGCTTCTAACTTTTCACTGTTGAATGTTATAATAGCTGTGTATTTATTATATTGGCCCTTATTATGTTAAGATATGTTCTTTCACACCAACTTTATTGAGAGACTTTTTTTTATCATGAATGGGTATTGAATTTTGTTGAATGATTTTTTGCATCGATGGAAAGGTGATCATGTGATTTTTATCCTTTGTTTTATTAATGCGGCATATCACATTGATTGACTTGCATTTATTGAACCATTCCTACACCACTAGAATAAATCCTGCTTGACCATGATGTGTGATGCTTTTTATGTATTGTTGAATTTTGTTTGCTAATATTTTGTTGAGGATTTTTGCATCTGTATTCATTAGAGATATTGGCTATAATCTTCTCTTTTTTATAGTATCTTTGGTTTGGTATCAGGTTAATGGACTCATAGTATGAGTCTGAGAATGTTCCCTGCTGTTCAATTTTTGGATTAGTTTGAGAAGGGTAGGTATTAACTCTTCTTGATAGGTTTGGTAGTAATCCCCTGTGAAACTGTCCAGTCCACAACTTTTGTCAGGAGTTTTTTCCATTACTATTCAATTTCAGTACTAGTAGTTGGTCTGTTCAGGTTATCTCTTTTTTTTTCCTAATTCAGTCTTGGAAGATTGTAAGTTTCCGGGAATGTATCCATTTCTTCTAGGTTGTCCAATTTGTTGGCATATAACTGTTCATAGTATTCTCTTATAATTGTTTTACTATGATATCAATTGTAGTTTTTCTTCTTTCATTTCTTATTTATTTTAATCCTCTCTCATTCTCTCTCTCTCTCTTTTTTTAGGGCTGCACCCACAGCATATGGAAATTCCTAGGATAGGAGTCAAATCAGAGCTGTAACTGCCGACCTACACCACAGCCATAGCAATGCCAGATCCAAGGCGCATCTGTGACCTACACCACAGCTCATGGTAATGCCAGATCCTTAACCCACTGAGTGAGGCCAGGAATCAAACCCACATCCTCATGAATACTAGTTGAGTTTGTTACTGCTGGGTCACCACGGGAACTCTCTCTCTCTCTCTTTTTCTCTTAATAAGCCCAAGTAAATGCTTATCGCTTTTATTTATCTTGGTTTCATTGATCTTTCTTATTCTTTTTTTTTTTTTGGTCTCCATTTTGTTTATTTCCTCTATGATCTTTATTATTTCCTTCCTTCTACTGATTTTGGACTTTGTTTATTCTTCTTTTTCTAATTCCTTTAGATGGTAGGTTATGTTGTTAATTTGAAGTTTTTCTTGTTTCCTATATTCTATAGATGTCCTTCTTAGAACTGCTTGTGCTGCATCTCATAAGAGTTTTGGAAAATTGTGTCCTTATTTTCATTCATTTTGAAGTGTTTTGAGCTTTCCTTTTTGATTTCTTCATTGACCCATTAGTTTCTTAGTAGTATGTTGTTTGTGTTTTCTCCATTTTTCTTCCTGTGATTAATTTATAATTTCAGGCTATTACAGTTGGAAAAGATGTTTGATTCAATTTCTGCCTCTTAAATTTGTTGAGACTTGTTTTGTGGCCTATTATTTGATCTATTCTGGAGACTCTTCCATGTGCACTTTGAAAAGAATGTGTATTCTGCTGTTTTTGAATGGAGTGTCCTATAGATATTTATCGAGTACAGTTGGTCTAATGTGTCACTTGTTTCCTTATTGATTTTCTGTCTGGATGATTTGTCCATTGATGTAAATGGGGTGTTTAAAGTCTTCTATTATTATTGTATTTATTGTCAGTTACTCCCTTGATATCTGCTAATATTTGCTTTATATATTTAGGTGCTACAGACAGTAGTCCTGACCACTCTGCCCCACTGCCTCAGAATGAAAGTAACCAAAGTCATCTATATTTATTACGTGCTAGGCACTGTACATTAATGTAAACTTAACAAGCATAGAGTGATGTGAGGATAAAGAAAACAATAGGAGTTGAAAAAGCCCATGGCTAATTAGAGCTGCTGGATTGTTACCTTCAAACCAGTTGGAGAGAAGACATGGGCATGAGGACACATTAGAATACAAAATCACTTGTGAGAAATGCCATTGACCTGTGTAGACCAGTTATCCCTTATGTCTGTACTTCCAAATTATTATTAAATAATAGAACATAGAAAAAGGATTCTGGGAATTCCCATCATAGCACAGCAGAAATGAATCCAACTAGTATCCATGAGGACTCAATTTTGATCCATGGCCTCGCTCAGTGGGTTGAGGATCTGGCATTGCCATGAGCTGTGGTGTCAGTTGCAGATATGGCTCAGATCCTGTGTTGCTCTGGCTGTGGCGTAGGCTGGTGGCTATAGCTCTGATTAGACGCCTAGCCTGGGAACCTCCATATGCCATGGGTGTGACCCTAAAAGGACAAAATACAAAAAAAAAAAAGGGATTCTGTGAATAAATAAGTGTGAGAAACACTGGATTCAATATTGTTTGAAATGTTTCTTTGCTGTAAGACTTCTAAAAGACTTTCATATGATAATGTTCACTATCAACTCTAAAAGGGAGCCTTCCCCTTGGAAATATCCTTTGGAATTAATATTTGGCAGTACTTGTTCTGTGCATCACTGGTAAAGACAGTCAGGGCACTAGTCTAGAGGCTGAGGTGATTATCATAGGCTAATAAGCTAGACTAGGCTTTTTTGAGGGCAGAGCCTTGAATTGAGTCTCGTAAGATGGCCCTTTAGGCAAACAAAATTTGGAGTGTGCATGGCATGCTTCATTCAGTTCTCCATGAATGGATCAGTTTTTCTTGAAGTAAAGGGTTCAAGTAGGAAAACAAGGTTGGAGATATGGGTTGAGGCTGAGTATTCTTTCATGTCAGAAAATTATCCAGGTCTCAGTTGAGCGAAGGGATCTTCAGATATAAAGAGACCAGAAAGAGGTTAATTTAAAAGTGAACCTCTAGTCTTGTAATGACAGGATAGGTACCTATCAAGTAGATCATGCCCAAAGATGTTGAGAAGATCAGGAAGGCATTGCAAGTCCAAAAAAGCAAGTAGTTGAGTGGGGCAGAGGCAGGAAAGAGCAATTAATCATGGCAATCTTAGATCCAGAGTGTAGACATTCCAGGATTTTTCCCAGCTGGTACTAGGAAATCAGGTTGATGACTGCTGTCCTATTCACATGACTTCTGGGAGTAGATGGCTTTGGGATGGGAAATGTTGGTAGTTAGTTGGTAATAGGAGGCCCACAGGTAAGTCGTATGTATTTCCAATTCAGAAGTAGAAAGATTACACCTACCTCAGATTTTCTTCTCATGCTCTCTTCCATAATCTAAAGCTTTATGATACAGATTATGTGTGTTAAAATGTGACATTTAATGTGATTGTTTTTGATTTATAGATAGGAACTGAATTGGACATTTTCCCCACAAGGCATCTTATCACCGTTAGGAATAAAAACATTTTTAAAAATAGTGATGCCCCCCCAATTTTTTTAAATTAAAATAGCTATACTCAGAAATGGTGCATTTTAAATAAATGAGGCTGTTTTGTTTAGCTTGTATGAAAAAAATCACCAGGAAGTGGATAACATTTGCTTAGAGTATAAGCCGTGTTTATGGCATCTGTAAGGATTTTGTCTCTTCTGTACAGTATTCAGGTTTTCTTCTCATGATAGTATTAGCTGGTTATTGATAATTTTTGCAGAATCAAAATGAAGGCATAAGTTTTTTCTAGTGTCTTCCTTAGTGTTATTCAGTCAAAACTGAACTCGGTGTCAGTTATAGTGAATTATTTATTGATGTTAAATTTCCTTTTCTTCCCACTTAAAGATCCTGATAGTTTTATAGAAATACAGCTCTTGTGAGTGTAATATAATTTTATCATATAAATTACTTTTGAAGGTATTTGATGGGAAAATTGTGACATTTCATTAGCTTCTTGCCTCAAATGTGGACTATGGTTATTTTCCACTGTTGAGATTTTGATTTTCTAATACAAGTAAATAAATGCTAGAGTAGTTTTAGATGAGAGTTGGGAAAGTATTTATAGAAGAGATGAGATCTGAACTGAATATTGGAGGAAGGGTAAGATTTAATTTAAAAAAGGAAAGAAGGAGAATGTTTCCAACTGGAGAAATTAGGAAAACAAAGAGAAGGGAAACTCTTAGGTTCATAGCATCTTTAATAACAATGAAATGATCAGTTTTTCTGGAGCAGGTGGTCATGGAGAATATAAGAAATGAGATTGAGAAGGAGCGTAGGTGTATCAAGGCTGCCTGGGCAAGCTGTTGTGCTGTGACCTACTCTCTCCCACAGTGTGTTTCTGTAACCACTGGATGTGAGGGGTGGTAGTGTGTGTCCCTTGCAAAAAGAATTTTGTGGTCAAATGAGTCTGGGAAATTCTGGCTCAAGAGAAGGTAATTCTCCAAGGAAAGAATTCAAGCAGTATTCCCTAGGACCAGAGACCCCTTCCCCACACAGCATCCACTGGAGCCAGTATGCTGTGGATCCCAGCTTGGTAGTTGGTGCTAAGGGTATCTAAAACTCACTGCAACGTTTGGAGCAGGAACAGGATGTGTTTATGGTATATTAGAAATATTATCTTGGCATCCACTTGTAGATCAAATTGGAAAAGAATGGATAGACGGTGGGATGGGTGGTGCTGGTCAGGCAGGGGAAACTCACAAGTGCAGGGAGGGTCAGGGAACCTGAACATCTCTGTAGGCAAGTTCAAGGTAATGTGTGTGGGTGACATTGGAACAGCCTGGTGAGGGTCAGAAAGCAAAGGAAATGGTGGATGCGAGGGATGTTCCAAGAAAAAGATACTTAAGTGCTTTTTGACTGATGGCCACTGAGGGTGATGCACGGTGAGGAATCGCATGTCTTCTCAGACATGAAGTAGAGTGAGTAGGAGAATTATGCTTCCTTTGGTAGAAATTAGCAAGTCAGGAGTTGTAGGTTTAATTCCAATGACAAATGCCCTTAAGCCATTTGATCTCCCTTGGCATCAGTTGCCTTATACACGAAATAAGGATATTAGGCTAGGGCATGTTGATCCTTTTTGAATAGTAGAGCATGATTCTCCAACTTGGGAACAGACTGAGCTCCTCAACATCAAGGAGTGCCTTATCCTTATCTATACCTCAGGCCTAGCACAGTGCCGATTAACGGATGGATGAAGGGAGAAACAAGCAAACAAATAGAAATCAATTAATGATAGTACATTTGGTTCTGACCATGTTGAATTTGTAAGAACATTAAATGTCCAAATAATTTTGGAAATGCAGTACTTAATTTGTGGTATGGGACTCAGGACTGGAGGCATGATTTGTGAGTATTCTTTGGAGGTCTCCACTGAAGGCATGAAAAGTGGATGCAAGTTCTAAGAGTGGAACAAAGAAGAATATTTGCAAAGGGCCCAGAACAGCCCCTAGGTGCTCAGAGAGCTGCAAAGAGAGGAGAGTCTGAGTTCAGAAAGAAGGATGGCCAAGTGGAGAACCAGCCAGCTCAGAGCTCCCCAGCCTATCCTACATGTCCTTCTACCCCATTATGCCTTGTTCATCACCATTTTCTACTGAAGGATCTTCTGAATCTTGTTCATATATAAGATCAGTTATGCCAAATGGCCATTATTTAATTTCTGACAGTTGGGCTTTGCATCAGCAATTAGTTTTTTTAATTAGGATGTGATTCCTTTGGATTAGTATCTTGATATGAGCTGAGTTCACAGTAGACGCAGAGATGATTAAAACAAGCAGTGTTACCTACTGATCTGACAGTCAATCTCCAATTGCTGTCCTGTTAGAAAAAAATTAAAGGTTGATGTGAGGGTTTAGAGACCACCTTGCTTGCTTTCTTTTCAGCCCCTGTGTGCGCAAAGGAAGGAAATTATCTTCAGATGAAGTAAATGTAAAAAGTAAATAAAAACAAACACACACACCACCCTTATTACCTTAGGGTCTAAAAAGAAATTAAAAAATGGTAGGTTTATTTTCTCAGACTTTTGTCTGTGTATCTGGTTCTTTAAATGCATCATCTAAAACAAAGGCTAGTTTAGCCCTTATTGTGTTCTCTGCATATCGAGTGTTTTATGGGAACATTGTTCCTATTTTAGAGGCTCTTTCAGTTTAAGGCAAGTGCATTTAAGATTGAGAGATCAGTCACTGTCTTTAAATTGTCAAGAGGTGATGATGGGTTTGAATTTAAATCAAATTTTGAGATTTCCCGTTGTGGCTCAGTGGGTTAAGAACCTGACTGGTATCCTTGAGGATGTAGGTTCCATTCCTGGCGTTGCCACAAGCTATGATGTAGGTTGTAGATGTGGCTCGGCTGCAGCATTGCTGTGGCTGTGGCATAGGCTGGCCGCCGCAGCTCCAATTTGACCCCTAACCTGGGAACTTCCGTATGTCGCAGGTACAGCAGTAAAAAAGAAAAAAAAATCAAATTTTGTTTATATGATCATGTAAGAAGTAGTTGGACTCAATGCTATAAAAATGACTGACCCAAAACTCTAGAACTCAAGTCCTTGTCTGTCCTACTACCTGTTCCCCACTTGGCCACTGGTCGGTTCCACTGTCCTGGATCACTTTCTTCTCATCACGCTCATTGGATACCGTTGTCATATGGTCTGTTGCCAGAACCTTGAGGAGTTATGTTGGGGCATCTTTGGCGCTGATGTGGTCACAGAGTGCCGAGGTGGGAGTTTGTCTTTTGAGAGACCCAAGATATGTTCACTGTTAGAGGAAGACATGGGCAAAGACCCAGAGTGACCCCAGGGAGAAGGCAGTCCTGGGCGGATTCAGGAAATGGGCTGGAAGGAATTCTTTTCAGCCTTACTTGGTAACTTACTGATATTCTACAAGTAACCGTAATTGTTGTTCTAGTCATTAAAGCATGTGTTGTATTACTACTATTTATATCAAATTCCTCATGTCAGTTCTTTTGGTAACATCTTGAAATACTAATGTAATTAACCTAAAATTTCTTATTTATTCTTTACATAGGGAAGGTTCTGGGTTCTATAGAATACTGAACATTTCTCAAGCCACTGGCACCCATATAAATTTCTTCCCCTTTTGGAAAGGAATCGTAGAATTGAGTCTGTTATGCATGCTTTGTGCCTTCTAGAAAATAAGTGGAATTGATTACTTTCAGAACTATAATATTCTATTTTACCAGATGCACTCTGGCTGTACAGAATTTTGACAGTCTCATTCTGTTAGTTCCTCTGCTTAGGTCTCTTGGGTACCCTGAGTGAGAGAGATTCAAAGACAGAAAACACAATTCTGAGAACTGAAAGGCAGAAGAATATCACAGGGCAAAAAGAGAGAATTAAGTTTTTGATTCCATGGGCATCCAGGAGTCCTCTGAGAAATCACAGCACAGGTGTGCGGGTCTTGTGTCTGCACTCCGGTACTGCCGGCTCAAGACACGCTTTTAAGATGCAGCAATTTTCTGAATGCTGAACACTTGATATTTTCTCAAAAAGAAAGGTCTGAAAATTTAAAGATATTTGCCTAGACTGGCCCTGGCTGACAGGCCAACTGACATCAGTGAGCAGGAAAAACATTTCTGCTTCCGTATAGCACGCGTATTTTCCATCCAAGCAGACTTCATCCAGTGTCCCTAGGGAAGCTTAGGCTTAATTTAACTAAACCTTAAAAAGGGAAACTTGATCATTTCTTTATTATCATATAAGTAACAGTAAACCATGGTTGTTCGTCACCCAAGCCTGCCAAAAACATGTGGTTCAGCAATTCGGACTTTGAAAGCACAGCTCAAATTTAGTTTACTTTATTTTTCCCAGATGGGCATAGGGTGTGAGCTCAGCAGAACCAGGTTGCTACCAAGGGGAAAGATCTAGGTTTTTATTCTTGTCCCATTAGCCACGAGTCACATTGCAAACATGTGGGCGCTGACGCCTTGGAAATGGACACCGGAAAGGAGAGAGGAGGACAGGGATTTGCTGAGAGCGAACTGCCCTTGGCACATCATGGCTCTTCTCTCCGGTTAGTTTTCCTGTTCCGCCTTCAGCCTCCCTTCATTACCTTTCATCCTCTTCAGATCTTTGTGCTCTGCTGAACCTTTTCCATTTGTGCTGGTGTATTCGCTATTACAGCAGAGAACCTGTGGAGGTGGAGGGAGGCTGAGGGAAGTCTTAGAAACAGCAAGGTTCCCTATGGCTCATTAAATAAATTAGCACCCTTCTTGTTGGAAGAGACGCAAGTTTGTTCTCTCTAGCGAAAGGCACGAACATCACACACAACTACCTTGGCTCTACAAAATCCCACTGGAACTTTCACCGTAGGTGGGCTGCTGTGTCTCACCCAAGATAGAATACACCTTTTATGAAACTTTCTCTGACAGATGGCCAAATCTTAAGCCCCGCTCTTGGAAACTTTTCTGGTTATTATTCTGAGAATCAGAACTTTACTAAATTCAGTTTCTTGTCCCGGGAGATACCATGGAATAGAAAAATCTCATCGCATGTCATGTGTCACTTCAACCTTTTCTCTCAATGATTATTAGGAGTTATCTTCAGTTTTTTAGCTTCTATTTTTTCCCCCCTGTTTCTCTTTGAGACACTTCTGTTTGCCCTAGTGACAATAAAGAGAGCCGCAATTTCTCCTATCGATCTGGAAGGTTCTAAAAAAGCAATTGTGGGTAGTGACATAGATTATGGCTTCCAGTCAGTGCTTTTTTACTCTCTTATTGATTGATAGAATTTGACCTTAAGAGGATGTTTTTATTTCCCAAGAGAAATTCTTAAAATTTTCCTTAAATGGGATAAGGTAGCTGAAAATATTTGTTTGCATAACCATTTTGGTGGAACATGATAGAATTTATTACACATTATAGCTGCTCTTGCAGTCATCATTCACTGACCTTGGTCTGAGCTGACCATACCCTTACCTAACCAGTGCATTTCTTCAGAGCTGCAACATACTGATGTTGACTGTGTTATCCACAAGAACCTCCCGTGAGTCACCTTCCGAGGTGCCTGAACACATGAGTGTGCAGGGTGTCCTACTGTGTTCGCCAGACAGAAGCACCAGGTCATGCTGGCTTCAATTAAGCCTGATTGTCAGTTGTAGTGTTTTTAAGTTTCTTCTGGCATTTTAAAAAATGATGTGAGAAGAGTTCTTTGGTGGCCTAGCAGTTGAGAATTTGGTGTTGTCACTACTGTGTCTTGGGTTAGGTCCCTAGTCTGGGAACTTCCTCATGCCATGGCTCAGGCCAAAAAAGATGTGAGAAAGGTGAGACCTGACATTTTGTTACAATTGCAGTAGGGTTCAGGAAACTTAAGAAGAAAGTATTATAGATCCCAACTCTGCCACTTACTATTGATGTGACCTTGGGTGAAGTACATAATTTCTCCTCGCCTTGGTTTTCTCATCTTTTAAATGGGTATAATCCTACTTCACAGGATTGTAAAGATTGAACTAGATAATGTATAGCAACAATTAGTACAGTGCTGGGAACATGAGCTCTCAGTCAGTGGTTGCAAATATTATGATTTGGAGTTAGATACAATTCAGTCTTGTAGTCTAATCTCTTTATAAGATTAGAGAGTGTGATCGGAAAGTATAACATTTGAGTGGGCAGACATTTGGATCGCTCCTCTTAATGGGGAAATTGGGGATTAAAATGCAGCTATTTTATTTGATAAATTTAGGCATTGAGTCATATCATAAGCTGCTTTCCAGATAAACCAAGTAAATTCAATGCATATGTAACTCTCAGGTCTTGCACTTTGGGTTTTGAGTTTGCAAAATTGTCAAGAAATAATTGCATTGGAAAGAAGGAAGGAATGAGATGTGAAATTGAGAGGGAGGGGAAAGAAAGGTGATTTTTAAAATATTTTACTTTTATTTAAAGATTTTCAATAGAGATTCTTTCAAGTGCCTCCTTAAATTAATATTTAAGGAATAATTTTTATATTTTTAAATTTTTTAATATTTTTTATATTTTTGAGGAATATAATTTTTTAAGGAAATAATCATAATGGGACACTTTGCTCATGATCGTATTAATCCCCTATCATGAACCACTAACAATATTTTCATAGACAGCTTTCAGAAAGCCTCAGAACTATACCTGTCGAGTCATTTGGTCATTCTTGTTCCAGAATGTCCCAGAAGTTCCACTTCCAGAGGTATTTACTATTTGGGCAAAAACTGCAAACATGGGAATTAACTTTAGACCTGAAAATTCAAAGTTGATTCTTTCTAGCAGGTCACTTGATTAGCAAGTGAAATGCAGTCATGGATCTGAGGGAAAAACAAAACACTAAGACCAAGAAAGAAGATAATTACAGTGAAACTGAAGGCCATTTGGGTAATTATTTTTCAACAAATAAGATAAAGTTCATTTACAGATTATACTCTACACATTCAGTCTCTCATTTGGAGCAGAAAAGTGGACAGTGATGGGAAAGGAGTCATATATGGAAGGAAAGCAGAACAGCAAGGGGTTCTGTATGATGAGGCTGGTTCCACAGGACTAGGGGGAAAGGCTTTTGATGTCAGACCCAGTAGGAAACATTATGAATGTTTTGGCTTTCAGAAAAAAAAAAAAAAAAAACTTTAGAACTGAGCAAAAAGAAAGAAAGAAAAATTCCTTTCAGAGACACAAATGACATGGAAGCTAACTTCAGAAGTGTCGGAAAAGTAATATTAAAGGTATCAAAGATACATAAGTACAAGTAGGGTCATGAAGGCTGATTGCCTGTTTCTGGAGTTTACTCTCTCTGATTTGGTGGAAAATGCTGCAGCGAGTTTTTGCTTTAAAGGAATTGAAGTTCTTTAACTTTTATTTTAATCCCAGTTGAAAAATAAAAGTGTCCTTCTCCATGTTCCTAACTCCTTCAAATGACCTAGTATTGAAAGCATCCCTCTGTGAGAGGAAACTGAATGCCCATACTTCTGTTCTCACAGATACACTCAGCCCTCTTAATGCACATTTACCTGATACAAGCCCAGGAGGGGTTTTAGAATAGAGTTTGTCCTTGAATTATCTCCTGGGGCTCAGTAAAAGCTGTAAATTACTAGCAGATGTCGTAGGCACAACAAAACAGCTGCACCCCAGGATAAGAAAGCACTGTGCCCACAGTCCAGTGCGCTCCGTCTGAACCCAGATTCCCTCGCACGCATGGTGCCTGACCCAGCAGAAGGGCTTCTCAGCCTCCAGGGGGCTTCCCTATCCAACGATCCCATCCTGGATCACATCCAAGTGTCAGTGCTCCCTCCTCCAGAATATTCTGGTTGCCTCTCTGGAGCATGTCCGTCTCACTGTTTTCCAAGATGATGGGATGTCCAAGAGGACTTCTGGGGTAGGACTGAGGTGCTTGTCTTCTTGTATGCATGCAGACCCTGGCTTTTCTTGCTTGGATAATGCTTCTGAAAGTGGTCTGGCCCAGTCCAAATCATAAGCCCCTTGAATTTGCCCACACACTGAGCTTCTCTGACTTGCAGAGTATCCTTTTGGGGGCATTCCCTACCATTCTGCTGAGTCTCTTCTCGCACAGGTTTTCTAGCGATCCAGGATGCCCTTGTGGTCAGTCAGTTTGAATAGGATCAGATTAGCTGTGTCCATTCTGCACGTCCAAACAAAGCAGAGCCGAAACCTACCAGAGGAATACATTTGTCTCATGGGTTAGGAGTAAGCCAGGTCTTCAGCCATTCTGAGATGGACTATCCATGGATACATCAGTGAGGGGATGAACCACTTTTCTCGCCCGGCCTTTCTGCTCATTCTTGCCCCTAAGTGTTCCTAACATTCTATCACTAAACCCCCACAAATCAACATGGGCCAGGTATTTGCCATTATCAGAAGAGAACAGATACCTGTTTCAAGGTTTGGAAGAGCGCCCCAGTGAATTGCCCAAGTAAGCCAATGGACTTCCCTTTTCCCTGCATGATTGCAGAAGGCCCTGGCAGCTCTAAAATTGTATGACTTTTGTGGCTCCATTTGAGAAGAAAATGGCAGAAATAGGCTGCAGAGGTGAATAGGCACCTGCAATCTGAGTACATACCAAGGATTTAATAAACATATTGAGCACATACTCTGAGCCACCTCTGGTTTAGGTGCCGGAGATAGAACAGTGTCCACCTGCGTGGAGGCATCTCTGTAAGTGGGCTGATCTGGATGTAAGAGTTCCCAGGACCCATGTGACAACCACAGCCCTCACTGCTACCTCTTGAAGCCTCTGTGCCCTTCATGCTTCAGAAGCAGGACAACACTGCCCAAGAATCACACTCACCAGACTGTTAGCTTCATGAGAAAATCCAAACTGGCTCTAGTTTTCTGTTTTTCCTCTTTTGTTTGATGTCTCTATTCTAAACCACTTTACTCTCTGCTGGATTCTGTATTCCAGCACAGTGTTCATTTTGAGCCAGTCTGGAAATAGAATTTGCATGGGGAACTGTCTGAAACCGATCCTAATTAGTTATTAAGTTGCCTTTTCTTAGTTTTCTGTTTAGTTGGTAGGACTGTTTATAGATTTTTGGATGTGCTTATCTGTTGATGCCCTACTTGGCCCTGTTTACAAAAACTGTAGAAAGGAGTTCCCTGGCAGCCTCTTGGGTTAAACATCTGGCATTGTCTTCTGAGATGCAGGTTCAGACCCTGGCCTGGGAACTTCCCCATGGCACAGGCGCAGCCAAAAACCAAACCAAAACAAAACAAAAAACCATAGGAAAAAGCACTTTCCCCCATCCTGATTTTTCTGCTATTTTCCTCTTAGTCTTTCCAAGTGGCAAAGTAATTTAACAAGCTCTTACTATGGACTAAACACAGCGCAAAAGCATTTGCCTGAATGACTTTTTTAGATCTTAGGAAACCCTTCGAGAGCTTGTTTGGAGGTTCTAGAGGGGGAGCGCAGCTACTTGTATACCCTTGACAGAAGAATGGTTCTCCTCTATCGGGGACGGTCAACCTTTTCGCAGCTTCAGGAGGGATGCACATGGAGTGGTGGGGGTGGAAGGGGACACCTGCCTAGCCAGTCAGATCGGCCGAATCAACCCTGGTGATCAGTGGGGTGACGGATGTCACCGCCAGATCGCCTCACATCCAGATCTTAGGAAACTCTTAGAGGCAGATGCTACAGTTATCACCTTTTACAGCCCTGAGAAATTACATGGTTAGTACAAAAATATTTTTCCAAGCATATCTCAAGGGGATTCTGATACGTGGTATGTTGCATTATAATTCAACACCTCATTTTTCTTATTATGACTTCTGAGTAGTTTGTGTTAAAACAAGAAATACTATCACACTGGGCCAGAACCTGAGTTTGGTCTGGCCATTGTTCTGCCTTGGGCCCTTGCTGGGTTTTCACAAAATAAGGGTATTTCCTTATGTGGTTAGGAACTTTCTTATATGTTAGTATTTCCTTATGTGGTTTCTCCATCAAATGAGTTAGATATTTCTTTCTCTGTGGCCTTTGTGGACCTTATATAGGTAAGGCACAGCACTTAGCACATATATCATAAGATATTTGTGTACATTTTTATTATCCCTCTAAAATGTGAGCTTTGTGCAATCTTAGACCACACGTTTCTTCATCTCTGAAGCCTAGTGCTAGACATATATTGGCACATAGTGAATACTAATTGAATTCACAAATTTTAAAAATGCTCCAAGCATCCTAGTTTCCTTTAGTAACTAGTTTTATATTCATGAACTCACGAAATGACCTTCGAAGCTTATTTCCAACTTGTACCACCTCTTAACCAGTAGTAGAAATTTCCTATCTGTTGGGTAGAATCGTGCTTTCTTTTATTTGTTATAAAAATACTTCCTTCACCCTTCCTGAAATTATAACAATAGCATTTAAAAGCAGTGGCTTCCCTTTATTGTAGTGGGTTTTTTTAAATGATTTTTTTTTTCATGTTTTTAGGAAGGTGAGGTCTGGCCCAACTCATCAGCTGACATCACTGTGTACTTTAACCCTCGGGAAGCCAAGCTCTACCAGCAGACTGTTTACTGTGACATTTCAGGTAAAGACTTCCTCCGTGGGGTAAACTCAGGTTACCAAGTACCCAGAGCGTAAAGTGGTGTGTGTGTATGGGGTGGGCCTGGGAGGGGGGCAGTGCCCAATGTCAATAGAGGAACAATGGAGTCAAGCTTGCACTTCACACTTCTAAAAAGAACAGATCACACTTTGAAGTACGTTACAGTTATGGTGGGATGAGAAACCATGGATCTGGGTTACCCTTGATGTTTAGACCCGTAAGAATAGACTTGACATAAATTCTCATAATGTTGTATTTTTTAAATATATTTGACTACTTAACTTTCCCTTTTAAAGTTTATATCAAAATAATGCATGCCAAATGAGATATGAAGGCAGCCTGGCATTAGCCAGAGCCGCAAGGAGGGTGTTTAAGTAGGGGGCAACTTGTGGCTTTAGAGGATTGGATACATACAGAGGAATTAAGCCAAAAAGTAAATACATCGAGTATAACAAGAGCCAGTTTTTTTCACTCTTGGAGGAGAGAGATACAGTTATGGGATGGAAGAAACCTAAGATGAACCCTTTGGTGTCAGAAAGGAATTGGAGTTATCAGTATGAACTCAGGGTTGCTGATATGCATAGACAAAGAAATGAATGTATATATACATATATGTATGTACATACAGATGCACACATATGTACATAAAAATTTCTTAGCTCTGTCCATTAAGAAGTCATGGAAGCTTTGAGACTCTAATGACAATAGCCATAAACATGACACCCAAATCTTGGTTTCTAAATCCTGCCGTCCACTTAAAGGAAGCTTGGAAAATTGACTGATTCTAGAACTGAGGCAGAGAAAGAACAAGATAAGCCTGGAACATCCTTTTGTCCTAGAAAATAAGGACATGCTCCAGGAATGACACATATGTCCAAATGACACAGAAGCCAGCTAAGGGACTCCCACTGACCAAATTTGGAATAAGCTGAGAATCAAAATAAATAATGACACTAATAGATTATAATCATTTGAACAAATAGGAATCTATGAATCTACTCAGTAAAATTTACCATTTGGGGAACTCCTTGGTGGTGTAGTGGGTTAAGGATCCAGCATTGTCACTTGCTATGGCTTGGGTTACACCTGTGACATGGGTTTGATTCCTCGCTCAGGGACTTCCTCATGTGATGGGCACAGCCAAAAAGAAAAAAAAAATTAGTATTTGGCAATCATCATAACAACAATTCTGTTGAAAAGCACCAATGGATCTTAAAAAGTAGTCAGTGAAAGCAGAGTATGGTACAAAATTTAACATCGTCCCCGAATATCCTCTCTCAAAATACTTATTAATTATAAAAAGGAGAAAATTAACTTTTCGCTAAAGTAACCTGGTGGATAGATGTTGCTGTGGTTAACACTAACAGAAACAGAGCAAACCAACCTCGTGAGTTACCCACTAGGATGCAGTGAAAACACAGCATCTCTTCAATGATATTAGGGCCAAAATACCTCACTTGGGTCTGATCATGAAGAAACTTCAAACTAACCCAAACCGAAGGACCAAACAAGGTGATTAGCTTGTAATCTTCAAAAACATCAAGGTCATGAAAGTTAAGAAGAAAAAACCTGAAGAACTGCTTCAGATTGAAGGAGACTAGGGAGATGACAGCTGAATGCAACCTGTGAGCCCGGATTGGATCTTTCCCTGCACAGAAGATTATTGGGCAAAGTAGTTAAATCTTTGTAGTATTCCAGAGACTTTTCAGTATTTTTTAAGTGTTTCGGAAATTTTTAAAGTGCTGATGCCATGAAACAGGTAAAGTACACACACACACACACACACACACACACACACACACACACACACACACACACAGAGATTATAAAGCTAAATAATAGTCTCTTTCTCCAGTACTGCTTTTAAGAAGTACTTTTAGCTATTTCTTGTGGTGGAAATTTCCCTTTCTGATTCCATGCTTATATGGCTATTTGTTGAGTTATCAATTTCATGTATTACTTTTGAGTGCTTAGCATGAAAGATGAGGACTGAGTTCACATCCATCTCCTCTACCCCTTCCTGGGCTTATTGGGTTGTAATTTACATGTGATGAAGTTCACTCTCTTTCTGCATAGTTCTGTAAACTTTGGGAAACCCAAACACCACCAAAAGCAGGTATAGAATCTCTCCATCACCCCATAAAAACTCCTCATGCCCCATTTGTAGGCAATTTCTTCCCTCACCTTAGCCCCTGGCAACCCAATTAGTTTCATTATACTTATTTACACGTTTTATGTATTGCCTTAAAATAGCCTTTATTTGTATACTTATATTTTTGGGTCCATCACCTCTACAGATATCTCTTGATGTATAAGGATACTGTGACCTCTAACCTGCCCACCACCGTTCAACCCTGTTTCTCCTTCTTCTGTGAGTTATTCTGCTTATATATTGTCGTGGTCAATAACCGGATTCAAGTCTTCTCTTTTGCCCGCATTCGTTTTATACACTGGAGGGCCAAGCTGTATTCTGGGATTGCATTTTATCCTCTGTTGGTTGAGTGTTCTGACCTTTAGGATGTCCCTAAAATCGGCACCTTACAGATTCTCTTGGTTTACTTTCCTCCAGTTTCTTACAACTATACCTTGTTTTAGCCAACTTCCTAATTGGGTTGACTCTTTTATACAGCTTTTGGTATTTCCAAACCGCCCCCATTCCCCCTGGTTTCTGATTCCTCACTTCTTCACTCCTATCTAATTTTAGAATTCATGCTCTTCTCCTTGAAGACATTTCCTCAGAGCCCAGCAGCTTCTTAATCTAATTTAGATCAGTAGCCTCCTGGACACTTGTTATACAGGAATTAAAAAAAAAAAAATTCCATCTGCATTCCAGTATATCTTTTCCTTCTCACTCTGCTCAAGTAACTTCCTCAGAAAGACTAGAAGGGAAACTATGATCCTTCTTGCAAGAAAATGTCATATTCTTCCTCCATACTCGCTTGATAATTTAGCTGACTATAGAATTCTAGGTTCAAAATAATTTCTTCACAGAACTTTGAAGACACTGTGCAAACTTTATTGTAAAAATTCAGAAATCTGAAGGTCACCTAATTCTCATGCCTTTACAGGTGGCCTGGTATTTCTCTCATTTCTTCTAGGGTTTTATTTTTGTAGTTGACCAAGATAAGATTTTGACCCTCAAGTATGCATAATAAATGATATTAAATGACACTTAGAGCTATTATATCAGGATGCCCAGAGAAATGCTGACATTTGTTAGTCATAAAAATCTAGGGTAATAGCTATCATGCATTCAAAGGATTTCTTCCAAAGTCTTCTGTTCTGTGGTGGTCGATTTGTATATAAGAATAAGGAAATGGGTTTAATTATCAGGGTAGCTGGTACTACTTTCCTCTGCTGTTTAATATGCAGGTCTCCCCGGAATATGACCATGGTTATTTTAAACCTGAGGGGGGAATAATAAAAGTACACAATCATTAATATCCCCGAGTGCAAAAATGCCACCATTCTGCTATACCCTGCATGTTTTCAGTCCATGTCTATGCAGTCAGTTTTCTCTGTGTGTAAAAGGGTCAGGCAGTCAAAGAATGGGCTGCCTACCCTAGGGCTGTGCCCCCTCCCCTCCCCCAGGTGTGCATCCCTTCCTGATGATGTTTCCCTTATCTTCCCTGGATGTAACCATCGCCTTGACTTTTAGTATAGCTATTTTCTTGTTTTCATATATAATTTTACCTATATATCCATCCCCCTTAGCAAAATAATATAGTTTTAAAAATTTATATATTGAAATCATATTCTATGTCTTATGCTATTAGCACACGGAAGATAAATCCACTTAATGAATATTGATTAAGTGAATGAGCAAATAAATTAAAACATGAATGAACAAGTAAATGAATCCTAGTTTGATCTGATCTCTCCCTTGCCCATGGATGGGGATTCTCAAGATGGCCCCAGAGTGAATGCAGAGTGGAGCAGGAGTTTCTGCATTGGCATGTCTGTTTCCACACTTCAAACCAGGATCCTCTGCCCTAGACTTCTTAATGGATCTGGAGGAAATGCTGGTATATCATTGTTCAGACACAGGCTGGAAATGGGCCAATAGCCCCCACATCACAGGTGCTGGGACCTCCCTCCCATCGATGGCTCCCCTGAGACAACGTGCTTGGCCATATTCCAGGGGGCTGGCTGCTCTCCAGGAGGTTCCCAAACATTACATAAATAATTGCTTTTATCTATTGTTTCCTTTGCCATTCTGGATTCTGCCACAGAATTCACATCCTGGGTAAACTGAATAGTGTAATTTTCCATCTGCTTGACATTCTTCGTTATTTTGTTAGTGGTTTATTAAAAGATACGATTGCCAGGGAAGGGTTTTGTTTACATAGTAATTCCATATTATCTTCCCTGTAAATTCCATGCAATTCTATGTGTCTTTTCAAAGGTTGGTGCTCATTCCTTACTATTATCTTCAAAGAATTGTTAAAGCCTCCTGGTTTTAGATCACTGAGAACTCCTTCTTAGGCAAATAGAAAATCTCCTCCCCTTGTTTTGTTTTGTTTTGCTTTGCTTTGCTTTTGTTTTCCTATGTACTTTGAGCGTATAAAAGCAGATACATATAGATATGCTTTTCCTCATAACTTTTTTACATAAATGACACCATACTTTATACAATGGTCCTATCACTGCTGTTTAAATATTTCTTAGAGGTTATTCCATAGCACTAAATAAAGAAGGGCCATTCTTTTTTCATGGTTGTATAAGAATCCTTTGTGTTTACATACCACCATTTGACTATTAACCTTTTCGTCACTGAGAAACAGCACACAGATTCAGCAATGTACGCGATTCGTGCAGTGGCAGTCAGAGTAATGGCCTCCCCAAGATGTGCATTCTCCAGAACCTGTGAATGTGTCACTGTGGATGTGTTGCACTGCATGGCAAAGGGGAATTAAAGCAGACAATGAGATGTAAGTTACTAATGAGCTGACCTCAAGGCAAGGAAAATATCCTAGATGGCTCAATAATCCTCACAAAGGTCCTTACATGTTGAAGAGGGAGGCACAAATATCCATCTCAGGGTCAGAATTAGGCTTACCAGCTCTTTCTGGCTTTGGAGATGGAGAGGCCAAAAATTCAGGCAGCCTCCAGGAAATAGAAAAGGCAAGAAAATGGATTTCCTCCTAGACCCTCTAGAAAGGGACACAGCCCTGCCAATACCCTGACTTTAACCCATGCATTTTGGATGTAGACCTCCAGAATTTTAAGATAATGAATTTGTACCTTAAACCACTAAACTTATGGTAATTTGTTACTGCAGCAATGGGGAGCGTAACAAATAATTGTAAAGCAGGCATTATTAGGTAATTGCCACCAAGATGAATAATTGACTTGTTTCCAGCCTCTGTAAGTCCCCGCGTGTTCCGTCCCCAGTCACGTGCCCTTCACTCCCTTCCCCTTCCCCTAAGACACTCGCCATTCTGTCCTTCATGATTATTATTTCCTTGCTTTCATTTATAGTTTTCACTCCTTTGTACGTATAGCTACACATTATACTTCGGTACTGCCTTCTTTCAGAATGTACATAATCGGAATCAATCTGCATGTCACATCCACTTTTTTACTTATAGCTCTCGCTGCATTTTATTTTCCCTGTTGTATAGTGTTCCGTTCTATGAATGTATGTTCAGAGAAAGAAAGCAGCAGGGAAGGCCAGTGTCACTGGTTGTGAGGGAGGCATCTTGGGATACATGAAATTTAACCCATTTCTCCAACTGCAACCTCTTCCTCTTTTGAAAGCTTTTCTATCTAGGCACCCTAAGTACAAAAATGTACAAAAACATGGTTCCTGCCCTCAGAAGGCACAGAGATCATTGGGGGAGACTGATACATAAACCAAAAGTTAAGTAATACTATGGAATGAATGAATGATAATAACAGAAAAAAATACAGGACACACAGCTCAGTCTTAGGGTTTTCAAGGGAAGGTCCCTAGAGAAAATGACTGTTGAGAGGTTTGTCAGTCAAGCAGGGAAAAAAGTGAGTGCAGCCAGGGGTTGAACCCTCATCCTCATGGATACTAGTTGGGTTCATCACCACTAAGCCACAATGGGAACTCTGATAAATTCTTTGTGTGTGTGTGTGTGTATCTTTTTAGGGCCACACCCGCAGCATATGGAAGTTCCCAGGCTAGGGGTCAAATCAGAGCTATAGCCGTTGGTCTAAACCACAGCTCACGGCAACACCAGATCCCTAACCCACTGAGTGGGGCCAGAGATGAAAACTGCATCCTCGTGGATGCTAGTCAGATTTGTTTCCACTAAGCCACGATGGGAGCTCCCTAGAAATTATTTTCTTGATCAACTACTTTTCATTTACTTTAAATTACATTTTCAGTTATCAAATACTTCAAAATATTTCCAACATAAAGAAAAATACAGAGAATAATACATCAATATCTTTTATACATACCCAGATTTAGGAAAACAAATGGAAATGCCCATGTTTTTGGTAGAGAAAATCAACATTATAAATAGGTCATTTCTCCTGGTAAATGTAATGTGATCCCAGTGATAAGATCAATAAGGTTGTTTTTTTAAAAATTGTGTTGATTCTAAAATTCTTATGGAAGAATGAAAGAGGGTTGCCTAGAAAATTCAACAAGGATACTGTTAGGTGTACTGGCTCCACCATATGTTGAAACTTATAAAGCCTATTATAAATACAACTAGATGGCTCATGAACATGAAGAGAAAACAGCCATCACATCAATATTCATTTTTCTTTTCATCCTTACCAGTCATTATCATCAGCAGCATCCTGTCCTAATCCTCTAAATCTTATCCTCCTCCAAATCCATTTTTCCCAGTGTCCTTGGTACGTGAGCAAAATAGAAGCCCTAATTTGTTTGTCACTTTGTTCCACTTATCTTTTGATGCATGACAAACCACCCTACATTTAGTGGCTAAAACAACTAGCAATCACTTATTTTACTCATGAATCTGTGATTCGGGATTCAGCAAGGACAGTTCTCTTTGCGCCACATGGAGACAGCTGGACAAGCTAATATTATTTTATAGCTCCTACACCTGCATATCTGGTATTTAATTCTGGCTATTGACAGGGACCTCACCAGGTTCTGTTTGCTGGAACTGCTATCTGTGTTCTCTCCATGCGGCTGCTTGCTTCCTCAGAGCATGAACAATGGACTGAAGTGCTGAGATGAGAAAACTACTGCAGTCTAATTGTCATTTCTTTAGGTTATCTTTTTTAAAATCAGATTGTTATTAAGAAATGCTTTATGCTTTGACGTTCTAGAGTTTCATTGAGATGAATTTGCCTTTATTTATTAAGGATTAGTCCTTGATATGCCTCTGCTATCTAGAAACCTTTTATCACTTCTGGAGAATCTCAGCACTTATTTCTTAAGTATTCTTTTCATCTTGTTATCTTAATTTTCTTCTTCTGGAAATTAGATATATGTCTTTCCCATGGAATCACAATGTCTTTTTTTTAATTTTAATTTTTATTTTATCATTATTATTATTATTATTATTATCATTATTATTTGCTTTTTAGGGCCACACACATGGCATGTGGAGGTTCCCAGGTTAGGGGTCCAATCCGAGCTACAGCCTCTGGCCTATGCCACAGCCACAGCAATGGAGGATTCGAGCGGCACCTGTGACCTACACCACAGCTCACAGCAATGCCGGACCTTTAACCCACTGAGTGAGGCCAGGGATTGAACCCACAACCTCATGGTTCCTAGTTGGATTCGTTTCCACTGCACCTCGACAGGAACTCCCACAACGTTTTTTAACCTCTCCTTAACATTTTTGATTTCTTTGTCTCTGTATGATACATTCTGGGGGTTTTTCTGAGATCTTTCCTCCAGCTGACTAATTCTTTTTTCAGCTGTTTCTACTGTGGTTTATTTATTCAGTTTTTATTTCATCAGCTTGGGTTTTCAGTTGTAGAAGTTCTACTTGATTTTAATATTCATTTTTCTCCTTCAAATGGTTTCTATTTTTTAATTTACCTCTTTAAAGATTTTGAGAATGCTATGATAGAGTTTTCTTCAAGACTTTTCTATTATCTCAAACTCGGGGTACTAATTTGTGCATTTGTGGTAACCATGGATTTGCTCATATTGAACTGATTCCTCAGATGGCTTGAAATGTTTGTGTTGTTAGCTCATTTTTGGCCTCTCTTATGGAGTGAATGTTTGGTTCCTGGCTCCACCCCCAATCCCACAATTCATTTTCGAAACATGAAACTCAGTGTGATGGTATTTGGAGATGGGACCTTCAGAGGTAATGAGGTCATGAGGACAGAGCCTTCATGAATGGAATTAGTGCCCTTATAAAAGAGACCCAGAAAACTCCCTCACCCCTTCCTCAGTGTAAGTGAGAAAACAGCATCTATGAACCAGGAGTGAGCTCTCCCCACAGCAGGTACTGGATCATAGCTAGGAAGTCTAAGAGCAAGGTGCTGGCAGATTCCATGTCTGGTGAGAGCACCTTGCTCTTGGATTTCCCAGCCTCCAAAACTGTGAGAAATAAACGTTTGCTGTTTAAGCCACTCTTTCTATGGTATTTTCTTATAGCAGCTCAAATAGACTAAGACAGCAGGGTACTGGATGTGTGTTCCTTCAGAACAGCTTTTTATTTCTTTAAGCCCTTACAACTTCTATTTTTCTCAGTTTCTGATTCTTTCACCTATAATATTGTGTCCATTTGGGTACTATACCTATATATAGAACTTTAATTTCTCATAGGGTTCTCTGTCCCATATTCATAGTATAAGGTAGAGGACAAGCTTCATCACTGCTTCCCTAGACCAACAGGTAGAATTGCTGTAGTTTCCTTTTTGGAAAGAGGTATCCTTCTCAAGGTCCTGGATTTAGCAAGAATCTAAGTTCAATTCCTCATTCCCAGATAGGAACAAAGCCACATGCCTTGTTTCTGTGAGGGTGTGTTTAAACTGAAGCCATCAGACCATAAAGCTGTCTGTACTTTGCAGATCTCCGAGTTTCCTTTTTATTTCTAGCACCTGGTATTTTCCTTTCTTTCTTTCTGTTGGGCTTGGATGAGTGTTAAGACTATGTTCTTGTCATACTTATAATAAACTTTTTATGTGTGTGTATCAGAACTAGAAGCATGGACTGAGTCAGCCTGCTCTGCCGTGTGGTCAGAAGTTAAGGTAGTAAACAGTGTTCATATGTTTCTCGAGGCAATGTCCTTAGAGAACCTGCATAGAGTCACTCTGGCTGCTCATTAAAAATGTAGATTCTTGGGTTTCATCTGTTTTATTGAATCGAAAATGTATGGATAGTGCTAGATGATATCTCTTAACAAGGACTAAAAAAGTTAAGCATGTAACAGGGTTTCAGGACACAGATTTACATAGGGAGAAATCAGTGGTGTTTCTCGACAGTGAACAATGGGAAATTGAGTTTTTATAAAGCAATATTACTTACATTAAAAATAGGAAATACTTAGAGATAAACTTGACAAAAAAATGTGTAAGAACTATACATTGAAAACGGTAGAACATTGCTGAGAGAAATTGAAGACCTAAATTGTTAATAGGTGGGTAAATTAAACATCATTAAGATGTCATTTTCTCCAAAAATTCATCTATAGATTCAATGCAAATCACATCAAAGTCCCAGCTGCTTTTTTGGTAGAAATTGACAAGCTCATTCTAAAATTCATATGGAAAAGCAAAGAATTTAGAATAGCCAAAACAACTTTGGAAAAGAAGAATAAAATGAGACGGTTACTATGACCTGATTTTAAGATGACTGTTAAGTTACAGCAGTCATGATAAGCCATGGTAATATCTCCATCTCAAAATTCTTAACTTAATTGCAGCTTTTGTCATAAGGCAATATTCACCCTTTTGCCATGTGAGGTGGTATTTATAGGTTCCAGGAATTAGGGTGTGGATGTCTTTGGGGCCATTATTCAGCCTACCACAGATCCTATATGGGGGCCCAGCTGTTTTAGGTCTTTATACAGTTCTGTATGAAGTCCTTCTTTCCTTACTGATTTTCAACACTTGCTCTATCATAAACCAAATTTACATATATGTGTGTATTTATTTTGTATTCTATTTCCTTAGACATGTTTCACTCTCTACCCCAATACTATATTATCTCAATTACAGTAGATTTTAATATGAGAAAGGGCAAGTCCCCTCAATCTATTTTTCTTTAGGAATGACTTGGTCATTACCAGCCTTTTGGTGAGCCATCAAATTCCACCACATTCTACTAGCTGGCATTTTGTTTAGTAGAGCATTAAGATTATAGCTATAGATCAGTTGGAGAAAGATGGACAATTTTATAACATTGAGCCTTCCTTTTCAAGAACATAATGTAGTTTTCCATTTATTTAGATCTCTCTTAATATCTTTCAATAAAGTTTTATAATTTGCTCTTTAAATGTCTTAGGTATACTGTTAGATTTATTTCTAGGTACTTCATATTTTTATATGCTGTTGTAAATAATATATTGAAAATTAACTTTTCTGATCGTTGCTATGTATTGAAATGCAGTTGACTTTTTTTCAGTTTCTTTTATTATTATTATTATTATTATTATTATTTTATTTTATTTTCCCACTGTACAGCAAGGGGATCAAGTTATCCTTACATGTATACATTACAATTACATTTTTTTCCCCACCCTTTGTTCTGTTGCAACATGAGTATCTAGACAAAGTTCTCAATGCTACTCAGCAGGATCTCCTTGTAAATCTATTCTAAGTTGTGTCTGATAAGCCCAAGCTCCTGATTCCTCCCACTCCCTTCCTCTCCCATCAGGCAGCCACAAGTCTTTTTTCCAAGTCCATGATTTTCTTTTCTGAGATGTTCATTTGTGCCGGATATTAGATTCCAGTTATAAGTGATATCATATGGTATTTGTCTTTGTCTTTCTGGCTCATTTCACTCAGTATGAGATTCTCTAGTTCCATCCATGTTGCTGCAAATGGCATGATGTCATTCTTTTTTATGGCTGAGTAGTATTCCATTGTGTATATATACACCACGTCTTCCGAATCCAATCATCTGTTGATGGACATTTGGGTTGTTTCCATGTCCTGGCTATTGTGAATAGTGCTGCAATGAACATGCGGGTGCACGTGTCTCTTTTAAGTAGAGTTTTGTCCGGATAGATGCCCAAGAGTGGGATTGCAGGGTCATATGGAAGTTCTATGTATAGATTTCTAAGGTATCTCCAAACTGTTCTCCATAGTGGCTGTACCAGTTTACATTCCCACCAACAGTGCAGGAGGATTCCCTTTTCTCCACAGCCCCTCCAGCACTTGTTATTTGTGGACTTATTAACGATGGCCATTCTGACTGGTGTGAGGTGTTATCTCATGGTAGTTTTGATTTGCACATCTCTTATAATCAATGATGTTGAGCATTTTTTCATGTGTGTGTTGGCCATCTGTATATCTTCCTTGGAGATGTGTCTATTCAGGTCTTTTGCCCATTTTTCCATTGATTGATTGGCTTTTTTGCTGTTGGGTTGTATAAGTTGTTTATATATTCTAGAGATTAAGCCCTTGTCGGTTGCATCATTTGAAACTATTTTCTCCCATTCTGTAAGTTGTCTTTTTGTTTTCTTTTTGGTTTCCTTTGCTGTGAAAAATCTTTTCAGTTTGATGAGGTCCCATGGGTTTATTTTTGCTCTAATTTCTGTTGCTTTGGGAGACTGACCTGAGAAAATATTCATGATGTTGATGTCAGAGAGTGTTTTGCCTATGTTTTCTTCTAGGAGTTTGATGGTGTCCTGTCGTATATTTAAGTCTTTCATCCATTTGGAGTTTATTTTTGTGCATGGTGTGAGGGTGTGTTCTAATTTCATTGCTTTGCATGCAGCTGTCCAGGTTTCCCAGCAATGCTTGCTGAATAGACTTTCTTTTTCCCATTTTATGTTGACTTTTGTATAGTGACTTGGTAACCATCAATCTTACTTTATCTTGTTAATTTTTAAAACTATATAAGTTCTTTAGGATTTTCCAGGTAGATAGTCCTAAAATATGTGAATAATGGACAGTTTTTTCCCCTATTTATACATCCCCCCCCCTTTCTTATCTTACTGCACAGGAATAGAGTTCAAGTGTCATATTGGACATCTGAGATATCTTAGATGGAGAGTTTTTGCAAGCCCATGGTTGCGCTTTCTGGTATTTAATGCAATGTAATTTATCACATTCATGGATTTTTGGGCTATAAAAGGAGTTCTACAATATCTCTCCCTGCTTCTCATGTGTGAAACCAGGACACTGTAACCGTAGATGAGAAGCTACCTTATTTTAAAAATGTCATAATATTTTTCTCTTCTAATAAGGAATCTCTCCTTAGAGCTTACTAGTTCCTTCAGGCTTGTCTGTCTTGCTGCCTTTGCCAAGATAGGAAAAATCCCGACTTCAAAAACCTTACGGAAAATTATCATTTGTAATGTAATCCTAAAATTTGGACTAACTCTTGCAAATGCAAGGCTGGGTATTACCGGTATCCCTGTTCTCTCCTGCGTGAAGAACATGGCTGACTACAAATAAGACAGTCTCCTTTGAAGCAATTAATAATTCCCAAAGAAGCATTGGCTCACTGCTTTATTACACCACGTCTTTCTCCCTCCCTCTCCCTTTTATTAAGGAAGGCAGTCAAGGTAACAGATTGGGAAAGCTTTAAGCCTGACAGTTATAAATAGTCTTGCAGTTTATTCCACAATGTATTTGCACTTCTCTTTCTTTGCCATTCCAAAAGTTGGATCTCTGTCAAAATACTTTTCTCTTGACCATGGAGTACAAAACGTTGTCTTCTTGAAAACAGGTTTGAAGATTAGAACTCTAAAACAATGGAGTAGGTGATGAGGTTTAGACTCTCTGAAAGTGTTACTGATGTTCTAGAGTCTTGTCAAACCAACACCTGACCTTTAGAGGAACGTCTTTTCCAGGGGTCAGGTGGGTCGATGGAACCCTTTGAACAAATGAACTGTCCCAAATATTGCCAAGATTGCTCTTGTTTCTTATAATCAGAGCAATACTTGCCTAATGACCACTGTGCTGCCAAGCACTAGAGGGGACCCAGAGACAAGTATTCTTGTCTTTAAGGACAGTCAGGGAGGGAATTCCTGTCATGGTTCAATGGTTAACGAACCCAACTGGTTGAGGACGTGGGTTCAGTCCCTGGCCTTGCTCAGTGGGTTAAGGATCTGGCGTTGCCGTGAGCTGTGGTGTAGGCCACAGATGTGGCTCGGATCTGCTGTGGCGTTGCCGTGACTGTGGCGTAGGCCAGCAGCTATAGCTCCGATTAGACCCCTAGCCTGGGAACCTCCATTTGCTGTGAGTGTGGCCCTAAAAAAAGGACAAAATAAATAAATAAATAAAAATAAAAGGATAGTCATGGAGAAAAAGTGTTAAAGATACAGAAGCTAAATAACAATAGAAGACAGTGGAACATATAATGATGATAATAAATTAGAAATATCAGTTGTTCAAAGTGTATTTGCTGTAATACTGAAAATTATATCTAACAGAGTAGCAAAAGTGGTTTTGAATGTTCAAAATGTTTCATTTTTCCTTAAATAACTTGAAATTTTCAAGGTGCAAATTTAAGGAAAACCTCTCAAATTATCAAATATTTTTAAGAGTGTTAATACTATCAGGGAGGATGTGGAGGGATAGAAAGCATTAAATATTGCTGATGTTTGTGTGTAAATTAGTACCACCATTCTGGAAGGCAGTATGGCCATAGCTGTCAAACTGTCAAATCTGCATCCCTCTGTTCTGGCATTCTACTTCCATTGGTGGGCTGGTGGACTGGGTAATTTAGATCTCTTCTCTTTCTCTCTCTTTCTCTCAACTAAAAGTGCAAGGCAAAATATTTTTTCAAGACTGTTTTGAAGGGAAAAGAGAGCTGCCCGAACAGTGGGGGATTTGGGGGGCCAACATCCAGGAGAAGAAAGAAATGAAACAATTAGACTTTGGGGGCCTCTGTAGCCTTAGTAACTGTTTTTTGGGAAGATACTGCAGAGACTGAAAATTTAAGCAGCATTAAGGAAGAAAACGTAGGAGTTCATAGGATGCTGAAGGAGAAAGGGCCCTGGTGATCTCCCAGGTTTGAGGGTAGGACCCAGTAGAGTGGAGACTGGAAATGGACCCGTTCTCATAAAAACTAGATCTCATCTTTGGATCATTTTCCAGTTATAGATTTGATTAAGACCGTTCTCCACTAAACTTCCAAGGGATGATTAATCCCTAATGTTCAAGGTATCGATTACATATGAGGAATTAACTTTTCTCTCTACATGTCTAGGTTATTGATAACTACCTAACCTCCTTGGGAAAATGTTGAAAATAGTCACTCCAGTGATTTTCTATAGGACTTAATTCTCCCACAGAGTCTTTCTGCCAAAGGTTAGACTAGGTTGTCTGGGATTGCTAATATCCCCTAGTTACCAGCCAGAACCTGGAGGAAGATAACATCTTAGGGTTTCAGATTTTCTCTAAAGTTATTTATATATGCTAGTTAGTACTCACTCAAAAATAACCAACTACGTGAGGCAGTAGCACAATCTGATAGAACACCAAGATAAACAATAGGAAGAAACTCATAGAGAGCCAGGTAATAGAATTTTTAGATACAGATTTTTTTTTTCTTTTTATCGCCACACCTGTGGCATATGGGAGTTCCCAAGCTAGGTGTCATATCGGAGCTGTGGCTGCCAGTCTATACCATAGCCACAGCAACACCAGATCCAAGCCCATATCTGCTGCCTATGCCACAGCTTATGGCAATATCAGATCCTTAATCTGCTAAATGAGGCCAGGTATCAAACCTGCATCCTCACAGAGATGTCAGATCCTTAACCTGCTGAGCCGCAACAGGAACTCCCAGACACAGATTTTTTTTAATGTTCTTACTAAAGACAAAATTGAGCAGAGACTTGGAGACTATTAAAGAAAAACTAATAGGAAGTCTAGAACTGAAAAGTTATAATGATAAATTTAAGAACTCAGTAGATGGATATAATAGCTTGTTAGGTACAGCCAGAGGTAAATTTTGTAATTTTTTTCTTAGGTAAATCAAAGAAAACAGACACACTAAAGTATATGGAGACTAAATAACGAAAAGAGTATAAGAGTTCAGTGAAATGTGGCAAAAAGATCATTCATATATATATGTGTATATATATGATATGTATATATGTTATAGAGAGAGAGAGAGAAAGACATGAGAAATGGAGCATAAGCAATATTTAAAGAGATAATGACAAAAAAAATCCAAATTTGATAAAGGATCTTCATCTACAAATTCAAGTGCAATAAACCCCAAGAAGTTTCCCAACAAACCTGGGCACATTATAGTAAAACTGCTGAAAACCAAAGACAAAAAGAAAGTGTTCAAACAGTCAAAGGAAAAGATGTATTATCTCAAATGAGCTATAAGGCCCTAAGCTGAGTTCTCAACAGAAATGATGGAAGGAATAATAGAATGAGATCTTCAAAGTACTTAAAGGATATATAGGAAAATTGATTGTAAATGTATTCATGGATATTATTTACATTATAATTTGTTGTAATGAATAGTTGGAAACCACTTAAATATCCAATAAGAGAGACTAATTAAAAATATTTACTTCATCTTTAGGTGATGGTATGGAGAAATGTTCCAGGTGTATTGTGAAGTGAAAAAAAGCAGGCTACAAATATACAGCGTATGCTCTCATTTACATTAACAGTGCTTAAATGTGATCACACGTGGAAGAACTGACATGAAAAATACTAACAGTAGTTATCTTTGGGTGGTAGAATTATGAAAGAATTTCCACTTGCGGAGTTCCAGTTGTGGCTTAGTGGTTAACGAATCCGACTAGGAACCATGAGGTTGTGGGTTCGATCCCTGGCCTTGCTCAGTGGGTTAAGGATCCGGCGTTGCCATGAGCTGTAGTGTAGGTTGCAGATGTGGCTTGGATCCCGCGTTGCTGTGGCTCTGGTGTAGGCCGGCAGCAAGAGTTCCGATTAGACCCCTAGCCTGGGAACCTCCATATGCCATGGGAGCGGCCCCAGAAAAGGCAAAAAGACAACAACAACAAAGAATTTCTACTTTCTCTACAATGTTTTTATAATGTTCAGATATTATCAAGTGCAGATAGACCCCATTTTAAAAAACAAAACAAGGAAGTTCCCATCATGGCTCAGTGGAAACGAATCTGACTAGCATCCATGACGACGCAGATTCGATCCCTGGCCTCACTCAGTGGGTTAAGGATTTGGCATTGCTGTGAGCTGTGGTGTAGGTCGCAGACACAGCTCGGATATGACGTTGCTATGGCTACAGCTCTGATTCGACTCCTAGCCTGGGAAGCTCCATATGCCACAGGTGTGGCCCTAAAAAGACAAACAAAAACAAAAAACAAAAACAAACCAAAACCAAGTGACTAAGTATAGTTCCCTATGCTATAACAACAGATCTCCTTGCTCATCCACTTGTGATGGAACATGATGGAAGATAATGTGAGAGTGTGTGTGTGTGTGACTGCAATAAAAATCTTACAAAAAAATTAAAAAAATTTAAAAACAAAAGTGGTTAGTACTTTCAAGGCTTATGCTCTGTATTGACCCTGGGTCCACTGTGCATGTGTAGTAAGGGATACTGTTTAGTGGATTCCATTTCTTCTGCATGAAAGAAGCTGAAAAGTGAGGGTCAGGTAAGACTCTTAGATCCAGGTCCCTTAATGCCCTGGATCTGCCTAAACCTAAGGACAATGCGGGTGAACATGTTTCTCGAAGCGACAACTCTCATCTTAGGGTTACTCTTCTCCAATTTAGAGAAATTACTTTCCTTTATAAGAAACTTAAGGATACATTTAAGATTTGTTTAAAATTAAAAAAAAATTTCTGGAGTTCCTGTCGTGGCATACTGGAAATGTATCCGACTAGGAACCATGAGGTTGCAGGTTCCTAGTCGGATACAGGCCTTACCCAGTGGGATAAGGATCCAGTGTTGCCATGAGCTGTGGTGAAGGTCGCAGATCAACTAATAATAAGGCCTCAGATCTGGTGTTGCTATGGCTGTGGGGTAGGCCAGCGGCTGTAGCTCCGATTAGACCCCTAGCCTGGGAACCTTCATATGCCACAGGTGCGGCCCTAAAAGGAAAAAAAAAAAATTCTGCCAAAATGTCAGCCTAAATTACAACATAAACTGTCCCTTAAAGTTAAGAAACTAACAGTATTCTTGTTTCTTAAAGATGAGCTAGATCTTCAGCATTGGTTAAATGACAGTCCCCTTAGTCCAGTGCAGAGTTGGTGCAATAATCTTGAATGCTTATCTTAATAGCAATTTGCGGGTAATCTGAGGTAGTAAAGCATCATTTAGAGTAATAAAGTCTGGATTGTTTGTACAGGCCGAGAGATCCGTCTGCCCCTCCGAATCAAGGGGGAAGGAATGGGGCCAAAGATTCACTTCGACTTTGAGTTGCTGGATATCGGAAAAGTTTTTGTTGGATCTGTACATTGTTATGAGGTAAGCACAAGAATTGCTCATCGAGACTCAAAAGTACTTGGATATTTTGGTTTCATTTCATGTGTTTTTATTGATAGAAAATTTATGCAATCATGGTTTTTTGGCCATTAATACCCCTCCAGACCCCAAATGATCAGACTCCTCCTCCTCCCTCCTAGCCCTGTTGAGGGAAGCTTTTTCCATCCTCTTCAGCCCCTCTAATGTCACAAAAATCATCAAAGCCATAATTTAATTGGTTTCATCATCATTGTTTTGTAAGCTGTAAGGGGTAACATCGTAAATACATCTCTCCATCTGTTTAATGCCTGTTCTCTGATGACAGAAATCCTACTGATCAGAGGACAGAAAACCTTGTCCATTTTCCAGAATGTCCTACTGAGGATAGTTGTTTGCACACTTCAGAGTTTTTTCTAATTTAAAATTTTAATTTTCTCTGATTAAAAAACCAGTCATCATGCTTTCCAAAAGAGACTTCCCTGCTTTGTCTTTCCAATTAAATAGACAATGATTTTTTTTACATGACATATCCATGGGTTAGAGAGGGCCAAGCTCCTTCAGTGTCACCTCCTCACTACATGTGTAGCCAGGATACTTGTTTACACTGTATCAAAATGTAACCATGGAAACTTTATTGCAGAAATATTCCTAAATTATTAGTGTTTATATTGCTATAGAGGTAATACTAAAAGCATTTATTTAATGAGTGACAAGTAGGTGTCAGGTTCCATACTTTATTACATGTGCATGTCTTCATATGTGTGTGTCGTTCCTAATCCTGGAGCCGTGAATGGTAGGTTTTACTGTACCTGTTTTACAAATGAGAACATGAGACACACAGAGGTTAATTTAGTCAACAGCCTTGCCGATGTGTGTTGAGCCCACGTGCAGTGGTGCACTTGGTCCTCCCTATGGCAAAGGTACAATAACTGTATCCTTTTTATAGCTGAGGAAGCCAAGGCTTCGAGAAATTTTACAGTTAAGGAAATGCTACAATACTGTAACAAACAAAAGCAATAATATATATGCTCTGGAACATAATAAAAATCTCTTTTGTGGCCAACATGAAGTCCCAAAGAAGCTTGCTCCTCAGCAGATGGTTCTCCTCCAGCAGAGGACCAGGACCCCAATCTCCTTCCATTTCACAGCTCTGCCACCGGTAATATGTGACCTGCCTGACAGCAATCTGAGATGTGTCACACAGGCAGATGGAAGAAGAGAATGGAGAGGCTCACATGGGAGGGTTTTTTTTTTTTTTAATTAAAGTATAGTTGATTTGCAATGTTTCTTCAAGTTCTGTTGTACAGCAAAGTGACCCAATCACGCACAGTTCCCTGTGCTGTACAGTAGGGCGCCATTGCCCATCCATTCCAAATATAACAGTTTGCATCCAAAAACTCCCCAAATACCCATCCCGCACTCCCTCCCCCTTCCCCCCTGGGAACCCCAAGTCTGCTCTCTTTGGCTGTGATCTGTTTTTCTTTTTTTAGATAAGATCACCTGTTCCATATTTTAGATTCCGCAAATAATATCATATGGTATTTGTCTTTTTCTTTCTGGCTTACTTCACTTAGTATGAGAATCTCTAGTTCCATCCATGTTGCTGCAAATGGCATTAGTTTATCTTTTTTATATTCCATTGTACATATGTACCAAATCTTCTTCATCTGTTGATGGACATTTGGGTTGTTTCCATGTCTTGGCTATTGTGAGTAGTGCTGCAGTGAACTTAGGGGTGCATGTATCTTTTTCAGTGAAAGTTTTGTCCAGGTATATGCCTGGGAGTGGGATTGCGAGATCATGTGGTAGTTCTATATTTCGTTTTCTACGGTACCTCCACAGTTTTCCATAGTGGTTGTACCAGTTCATATTCCCATCAACAGTGAAGGAGGATACCCTTTTCTCTATACCCTCTCCAGCATTTGTTATTTGTTGACTTGTTAATGATGGCCATTCCTGCTGGTATGCCTCATTGTAGTTTTGATTTACATTTCTCTAATAATTAGTGATGTTGAGCATTTTCCCTATGCCTATTGGCCATCATTTGTCTTCTTTGGAGAAATGTCTATTTAGGTCTTCTACCTGTTTTTCAGTTGAGTTGTTTGTTTTCTTTTTGGTGTTGAGTTGCATGAGTTGTTTGTATATTTTGGAGATGAGGCCCTTGTCTGTTGCATCATTTGCAAAGATTTTCTCCCATCCCATGGGTTGTCTTTTCATATTTTTTAAAATGACTTCCTTTTCTGTACAAAAGCTTTTGAATTTAATTAGGTCCCATTGGTTTTTTGGTGTGGCTTTAATGTTTATGCACGTGGGAGGTTTTTATAGGAGGTAGCACTAGAGGTTGCGTGTATCACGTTTGTTCACATCCTGTTAGCTTCTGTAACTGCAAGGGTGGCTGAGGGATGTTGTCTAGCTGTAGGCACAGGAAGAAGAGGATATGGGTTCACTGAAGGGCAAAACCTGACTCCCACATTTGTTAAGTAACTTGGCCAGGTCACACAGCTTGTAAATATTCATGAGCACTTGGTTGCTAGGGCCCTATATCCTGTGGGAAGAGAAGGCACTTTGCCTGCTTTTCAGTCCCTCAGGCTCTCATCAGGGGCCAGTCTAGTCTACAGCCAGCTCAGCTCTCAACATAGCCTAACCTGGCAAGGGCAGTAAGTGCCCAGTGGGTGATGAGGGCCACCTACAGTGTCATTCATCCTCACACTCATTGGCGTTAACTATGGCCCAAATGGGATGATGTGAATGTTGTTAAGGTCATGATGAGATGGAATATATATAAGAGCACAATTAAATGAGGTAAACAGCCACACGACTATTATAAAATGAAAAGGAACACAGCTGCTGTGTTACAGTGTCTTGTATTGCATTCTGAAAAAAAAAATGGTCACTTAGGGAAGGGAAGAAAGGTACAGGAGTTCTTGTTAAATTGATTTTCTGTCTATAATTTATCCAGTGTGTATTCCCTTACGCCTTGCAGACCATGTCTCCTAGATGCCACATTGGAAAAGGACCTTTAGTTCTGATGCAAAATGGATAGGGTTGCCCTGAAGGTAATACTAATTTCTTACATATTTAACAAAGTGTGCTTGAGACCATCGCTTCCTGCTCTCCCAGATTTGAACAGCAAAGAAACCATGGCCAGCTAAATAGGTGTTAAATGAGGTGCTGCATCAGATTGGACAGTTTTGAGAGCTGTGCAGTGGCAGAGAAGGACACAGTAAGGTGCTTCTTATGGGAATATTTTGCACTCTCTGCGTATTTAATGCTGATGCCTCATTGCATCTCTTTTTCAATTTATTACGTTACCTACTTGAGACAAATTTGAATAACTAGCTATTGCTCTTAGTCATTGCTGAGCTTAGCAGATACATAAAGAATAACCCCAAGAGTATACACTATTCCCCAGTGTGATTAGAAGGAAAACAAATGAGAGGTGAAGTTCTACTATAAATTTTCTCCTCTTCAAGGAATTGGACGGCAAGGGTAAAAGCATTGTTAGGAATCAAAAGATGTCAGAACTGTGTCCCAAACAATTTGCTGGATTCTGTGTACATAAGGAGGTGCTGCTTTGTCAGGGGGAGAAAAATGAAAAATGCATATTCTTGAAAATAGAGGAGCTGGCACCTTATAGAATATCTGGGTAAAACATTGCTATGAACAACAAAAATGGCTCTCTGTGCACCAACTCCAAGGGAAGAACAGGGGTCCTTCAAATTGCCACTAAGACCTTTCAGTTGCCTTCAAGTTACCACTGGTGCATGTCTGTTGCTTCTCAAGTACAAGTAAATCTTGAACCCCTTCTGCTTAGCGCTGGGGACATAAATAACAATCCCTGTGGTTTATGAGCACACTTGGCCATGCACTATTCTAAAAGTTACATAAATTAGGACTTCCCATTGTGGCACAGTGGAAACGAATCTGACTAGTAACCATGAGGTTGCAGTTTCAATCCCTGGCCTTGGTCAGTGGATTAAGGGTCAGGCGTTGCCATGAGCTGTGGTATAGCTTGCAGACACGGTTCGGATCCTGCATTGCTGTGACTGCGGTGTCGGCCAGCAGCTCCAGCTCCAGTTGGACCCCTAACCTGGGAACCTCCATATGCTGCAGGTGCAGCCCTAAAAAGCAAATAAATGCATAAATATTACGTAAATTAATAAATTTCATTTCCACAGCGATTTGAGGAGTTAATAGTACTTACATTTAACAGGTGGAGAGACAGGCACAGAGAAGAAGCTAAGCAAGTTCTGTGAGGTCACTGAGCTAGTAAGTCAGTCATTGGAAAACCTGGGATTTGAACCCAGGTATTTGGCTTTTGAGTCTCTGGTCATAATCACTTTTCTAGATGACCTTTTTAAAAGGATTAAAGGATGAAGCATGATTCCTCTACCAGGGAACTTAGAACAAGGGAGACGGGCAACAAACATAGAAAGATGAATAACACATCCATTAACCTGTTTCTCCTGGCAGAAATGATTGTCTTCCTTAGCGAGACTCCCTGACTCTGTCCTACTTATGCTCTTGATTCCTTCTTTCCTGCTTCTCAGGAGGCTCCCTGATCTAGTGGGATCCCCTACATTCACCCAGGCCCCACTCCCTTGGTTACCTAGTCCCCTTTTCTTACCACATCTAGGCTGGGCTCTGAGCATGCATCATCTCATTTAATAGTGTGATAGACTAGATCTGCCTTCCCCCCAGTTTTCTCTTTTAACCACTAATCTTCTCAAAACAAGAACAGTCAACCACTATTTCCTCTGCATCTACTCACTCCCTAAACACTTGTACTCTGGATTCTACAGTCACGCCCTACTAAAATTACTTTCTTCTTCAAAGGCAGGGATAGCCTCTAATTAAAAATAAAGACATCTGGGAATTCTTGTTGTGGCTCAGTGGAAACAAACTCAACTAGTATCCAGGAGGATGCCTGTTTGATCCCTGGCCCCCCTCAGTGGGTTAAGGCCTCGGCATTGCCTCAGACTATGGTGTAGATCACAGATGTGGCTCAGATCTGGCGTTGCTCCGGCTGTGGTATAAGCTGGCAGCTGCAGCTCTCAACCCCTAGCCTGGAAATTTCCATATGCCACTCCTGTGGCCCTAAATAAATAAATAAATATTTAAAAATTTCTCAAAGCTTATTCTTTGAGAAATTTAACATTTTATCAAAGCTTATTCTCCTTAACTTCTGTCCACATTTAACCCCTTCTGGAAATTCTCTCTTGGCTTTCTAGGTTCCTGATGCATACCCCATTGTTTTCTGAATCTTCCTTCATGCTCTCCTCTTTTTTTCCTCCAATGCCTAGAGTGTAGGTCAAGGGCACTTCCTACATAGAGAGAATGGCTGTTTACCCCTTCAGGTGTAAGCTTTGGCAAGGAATAGTGATTGTGTTCTAGAAGTCCAGAAATAAAACCATGTAGCTATAGTACAGGTTCATGGACAGGAATTGTGAGAGATGGGAGTGGGGGTGATAGGCTACATCAGCTGTAGAGGTCTCTGAATGCCAGGCGTGAGCTTTTTACACACACAGTCAAATATGGGCAGTGACTTGGTTCTAGAACACTAGCATATAGGAATAAAGTTTTTCTGTAGTGACACAATGGCTCACATAAGCATCCCCAAACCATTATCCATCCAATAGAAGATGAGATGAAAATATCCTTATAGGATGAAATCTAATGGTACAACAAAGAGTAGTATCCTTGCAATCTGGAATCCACCATAATATCTCATTTATATTCTTCAAGCTACATTTTAAACGTAAGCTCAGATAGTTCTTGATTCTCTCTTCTGACTTTTTATTTTTTTACACGCCACTTAATCCCAGCCTTCTTAAATATATAAGAGAAATACTTTATATGCCTTCCCTTGTTTACTTCATAGATAGCATCCCAAAAAGGTATTTTAAGGCTCATCTTCAGTAGATGTGATTACAATCAATCTTTATAGCATGAGTATAAAGCATATGACTAACTCCATTTTAAAGAGGAGATAAAAACCCAAAATTACTTTCTGGCTTGGAATTTCTATCTTCAAACATTCAAGACAAAAGACTGTTCATTTATTCCCCCTGGAGGTTTTCTTTATTCTAATTCTTGCAGCTGTCTCTGTGTTGGCGCTTATGTGAAAAGAAGTCAGAGGCGCATTGCCTACTTTTCCTTCTTGCCTTTTTGACATAGGCAGTACTCTCCAACAAAGGCAGCATTGATGCTCTCTTCAGCGTGATCCCTCCAACTTCAGCCGTGGGGGCCTGCTTTGTTTTCAGTCCCAAGGAAGGCATCATTGAACCAAGTGGAGTGCAGGCTATCCAGATCTCCTTCAGTTCTGCCATCCTGGGGCACTTTGAGGAAGAGTTCCTGGTCAGTGTCAATGGATCACCTGAGCCTGTGAAACTGACCATTAGGTAAGTTACTTCTACAAGTAATGTGGACGCTAACTGAAGTTTTTACCTTCTGATTTCTTAAACTTCAGAACTACATCACCTCACACATTACTGGAGAGTTCATAGATTGCCAAAATATTCATTTTTTATTAACAATAATGATACTCATTTGAAAATAATAACCATTCGGTTCCCTACTGATTGCTTTTAAATGTTTGAGCACAGAAGTAAAATGTAAAAATAAAATCCTGGAGTTCCCGTCGTGGCGCAGTGGTTAACGAATCCGACTAGGAACCATGAGGTTGCGGGTTCGGTCCCTGCCCTTGCTCAGTGGATTAATGATCTGGCATTGCCGTGAGCTGTGGTGTAGGTTGCAGACGCGGCTCGGATCCCACGTTGCTGTGGCTCTGGCGTAGGCCAGTGGCTACAGCTCCGATTCAACCCCTAGCCTGGGAACCTCCATATGCCGCGGGAGCGGCCCAAGAAATAGCAGCAACAACAACAACAACAACAACAACAAAAGACCAAATAAAATAAAATAAAATAAAATCCTTTCATAAAATTCTTTTAAAAATCCAAAACTAGGAGTTCGCATCATGACTCCGTGGTTGACGAATGCGACCAGTATCCATGAGGATGCGGGTTTGATCCCTGGCCTTGCTCAGTGCGTTAAGGATCCGATGTTGCTGTGGCTGTGGTGTAGGCCAGTAGCTACAGCTCTGATTCGACCCCTAGCCTGGGAACCTCCATATGCCACAGGTGCGGCCCCAAATAGACAAAAGACAAAAAAAAAAAATCCAAAACTAGATAATGTCTTGAATGTCCATAACGGTCTTTGCTGATATGCACATATCAACATATTGGGTTGTCTTAAATTTCTACCCATTATTTCCCTCTTGAACATGTGTAACCTATTTAATATGGATGCATATGCTATTTTGGGATCTAGTTTTTCTGTAAGCTGTATAACCTTGTAAAATAAGGAGTTAAACATTAAATTGTTTTCTACTTACTCTCTGTATTTTAGTATGTCTAGGGAAAGTAAGTTATTAACATCTGGATAAAATCATCTCTTTGACTACGCTTTGCCTGTTATCACAGTTTTTTTAAACCTTAATTTTTGTTTTTATTTAAGGAAATGACTTAAATGCTCTCACCTATAATGCTTCCAGGAATTATAAAAGAGTCTACTTATACTGTCAGTCAGCCAAGACCAGACGTTTGCCGCTTTTGTGCTGAAAGTTTTTTTGTTTTTTTGTTTTTTTTGCTTTTTAGGGATACACTCATGGCATATGGAGGTTCCCAGGCTAGAGGTCTGTTTGGATCTACAGCTGCTGGCCTACACCACAGCCACAGCAACATCAGATCCAAGCTGCATCTGCAACCTACACCACGGCTCATGGCAACACCCAGTCCTTAACCCACTGAGTGACGCCAGGAATCAGACACACAACCTTATGTTTCCTAGTCAGATTCGTTTCCGTTGCACCACAACAGAACTCCTGTGCTAGAAGTATTTCAATGGCTTCTCCAGTTGCTTTCTTTGTTCTTAGGTTTTAAAAAGAAAATACATTGGGCAGATCTATAACTTTGGTTCCTGGTGCTTAAAAAGATCATGGCTTCAGAACATATTGCAGATTCTATTTGGATTTCCACAACAACAGGTTGTTAATTACTATGGTATTCTCTCTTAGCATAGTTCAGTAACCTAGCAGGACATCACTCCATCTAGAGCTGGGGTCTCCTTGGGATCTGGAGATAACATGGAAAAGAACAGATATATACGGCCTGGAGGACCCTAGGAAAACTTAATGATCTCATGATATCCACTGGAAATTTAGAAGCTTACAATCAACTCAAAAGTGATTACCATTTCTTCTCAATTCTTTCACCTAATTATCTCTGTTATGGGGTAAATTACATTCTTGTTTGTTGAAGTCCCAGTACTCAATGTCTCAGAATGTGACTGCCCTTAGAAATAGGACTTTTAAAGAAATAATTCAAGATGAAATGAGTTCAAATGATTGGCCCTGATCTAGTATTAATGGTGACTTTGTAAGAAGAGAACATTATGATAGATACACAAGTAGGAAAAGAGTATGTGAAGACATAGGGAGAAGGTAGCCCTCTACAAGCCAAGGAGTGAGTCTTCTCAGAAGAAACCAACCCTGCCGACACGTTGATCTTGGACTTCCAGCCTACAGAACTGTGAGGCCGTAACTTTCTGTAGTTTAAGCCATCTAGTCTCTAATACTTTGTTATGATAGTCCTAGCAGGTGAATACAACCCCTAACAAGTAAGGATAGTGGATGCATATGCCTCAGGGGTTCTGTGACATGGCAAAGACAGCTTGCCATAATCATAAACTTTTAAAAAAAAGTCTCAAGACTTATCTGAAACATTCACAATTCATTTACATTTTTTTTCCACAGTGCATCTTTGTTTGTGTTAAAAAAAAATCAGAGTTACTCTCCAGATATTTGAATAACATTGGCTCTTTAAGAAGATACATCATGTTTATCCTAGCCATGATTTACATCCTTTGGGGAGGTGCAGAATATGAGAAGAACAGGAATACTTTTTCACATTATATGAACTTTGGCTCACCTCCCGCCTCTGTAACAATTCACATCTCATAACAAGCAGTGGAGGTGGTTATCTGTAGAAACAGGAAGAGCAAGCCTGCAAATGCAACATTTGTTTACCATTTATAGATCATGTGGCCCCTAGAAGGCCCTCAGTAAGTTCCAGAAGATCAGCTCTTGAAAGCTGCAACTGAGTTAGGGCTTTCTTACTTCTTAAATCAGGAAATATTGTTCAGAATCATGAGTACCATCCATAGAAGCATCATAAACAGGCCTCCATACAAAAGTGATAAAGATAAAACATTAAAGCTCTGCTCTTAAAAACATTTAATTTAAAAGAAATAATAGTCCTATCTGGACGTAAGAAAGAATAGGATGTTAAAGGACCATAATTTTGCTTTCCATGTAGACAAAGAAAAATCAAAATGCTGGCCAAGAGAGGCTAATTGTTTTTCAAGTTGAATAAGAAAGCCCATCCCAATTTCATCCAGCCATTCTGCATTTTAAGTTCTGCCTAATAATTAATACTGTTTCTGACTATCAACATACACACATTGCTGCTCTATTTAGAAAAAAACATATAGTTTGGATATTTGTTTAATAAAATCTTACTGAGCACCTCCTACATGCAAGGTTGTATAGTAGGTGCAGGGACTGGTGAATTTGGGTTTGGTAGACATTCCTGGTTGCATGAATCTTACCATCTTAACCTTGGACCCCAAGATCAGAACGTGATTTCCCATTCCCTAAATTATTTTCTAAACTAAAAAAATATAGTAAAAAAGATTACCAGGGATTTAAAAGGCTACAATAGAAAATATTCATTTAACACAAAGGAATATAATAATGGAAGAATAGGGGAACAAAAACATTAAGACACGTAGAAAACAAATAGTGAAATGGAAGACATGGATTCTACCTATCAGTAATTACATTAAGTGTAAATATATTAAATACTCTAATCAAAAGGCAGGGATTGGCAGAATATATTTTAAAAACACACATACAAAATATAATCTAACTGCCTGCTATCTACAAGACACACTTAAATCTGAAAATATGACTGGGTTGAAACTTTTTTAAAAGGATGGAAAAAGATACACCATGCAAACACTAGCTAAAAGAAGGCTGCAGTGGCTATACTAAAATCTAAATAGACTTTAGAACAGAAATTGTTACTTGAGGCAAAGAAGGACATTTTATAATAGTAGTCAGTCCATTGATAGGATATAACGTATAAACATATATGCATTTAACACCAGAGCCCCAAGATACATGAAGCAAAACGTTACAGAGTAAGGGAAAAATGGGTAATTCAGCAATAATAGTTAGAGATATCACTACTCTACTTTCAGAGATGGATAAAACAACTAGGCAGAACATCGTAAAAGAAATGGAGGAGTTGAACAATATTATAAACCATCTAGACCTGAGACACTTGTAGAACTGTCCACCCAACATGTGCACTCAGAACATTTTCCAGAATAGACCACGTGATAAGCCATAAAACAAGTCTCAATAAATTGTAAATGATCTGAATCATACAGAGTGTGTTCTTCAACTAGAAAAAAATAAATTAAAAATGTAAAATATATTCACACTACTATATGCAAAGTAGACAAGTAACAAGGACCAGTCTACTGTATAGCACAGAGAAATTTACTCAACACTGTGTAATAACCTATCTGGGAAAAGAATCTGGAAAGGAGTAGATATATGTATATGCATAACTGATTTACTTTGCTGTATGCCTGAAATTAACACAACTTTGTAAGTCAACTGTATTCCAGTAAAACTTTGTTTAAAGAAACAAATACAGATAGAAGGAAATCTGGAAAATTTACAAATATGTGGAAATTAAACATCCTCCTAAATTACCAGTGGATTAAAGAATAAATCACAACAGAAATTTTAAAATACTTTGAGGTAAAGGAAAATAGAACACAATATACCAAAACTTTTGTGATATAGTGAAAGTGATTCTTGATAGCTATATGTGTGCCTGCATTTAGAAAGAAGAAAGATCTCAATAACATAAATTTCTACTTAGCAAACTTTAAAAAGAAGAGCCAACTAAATCCAAAGCTAGCCCTAGGAAATAAATAATAAAGAGTAGAGTGGAAATTAATGAAATAGAAAAGAAAAAAATAAAGAAAATTAATAAAACTGAAAGTGGTTTCTACTCAGTATTGTGCTGAAGGTTCTATGAGGCAGTTAGGCAAGAAAAAGAAATAAAAGGCATTCAGAATAGAAAGAAAGAAGTAAAACTATCTCTCTTGGCAGATGACATGATTTTGTATGTAGAATATCTTAAGGAATCCACCAAAACACTAGAGTTAACAAATGAGTTCTAAAAAATTGCAGGGTGTAGAATCAATATAAAAAAATCAATTGTATTTCCAGATGGTAGCAATGAAAATTAAAAAATGAAATTAAGAAAATTCCATTTATGATAGGTTCAAAAAGTGACCTACTTGGGAATAAATTTAACAAAAAAGTGCAAGACTTGTACATTGAAAACTACAAAACTTGCTGAAAAGAATTTAAAGGAAGACCTAGAAGTTCCCATTGTGGCTCAGTGGTAGCAAACTGAACCAGTATCCATGAGGATGTGGGTTCGATTGCTGGCCTCACTCAGTGGGTTAAGGATCTGGTGTTGCCATGAATGTGGTGCAGGCAGCAGACATGGCTCAGATCTTGCCTTGCTGTGGCTGTGGTGTAGGCCAGTAGCTGCAACTCTAATTCGACCCCTAGCCTGAGAACTTCCATATGCCATGGGTATGGTCTCCCCTGCAAAAAAAAAAGACTTAAATAAGTGAAAAGACATCTATGTTCATGAATTGGAAGACTTAATATGATTAATCAAAGATGGCAGTCTTTCCCAAAATGATGTATAGATTCAACGTGATTCCTATAAAAATTTCGGCTGCCCTTTTTGCAGTAATATATGAGCTGATACTAATGGAATTTCTTGTATGGAAATGCAAGAAACCAAGAATAGCCAAAAAAAATTTCAAAAATAAGAACAAATTTGGAGGACTAACACTTCTTCCCTCAAAACTTTCTACAGTTTCAATACAGTTATCAAGACTGTGTTGTACTAGACATAAAGATAGACATATAGATCAATGACATAGAATTGAAAATCCAAAAACAATTCATACATTTACAGTCAATTTATATTTATCAAGGGTATCAATATAATTCCATGGGAAAAAGATAGTTTTTCAACACACGATTCTGGAGCAACTGGATATCAACATGCAAAAGAATAAATTTGGACTCTCTGCCTCACATCATATATAAAATCGATTAAAGGAAACCTTTAAAGGAAAACACAGGTGTAAATATGTGTGATCTTAGATTAGGCAAAGGTTTCTTAAATATGATATCTAAGCATAAGCAAGCAAAGAAAAAAATAAGACTGTCAAAATTTTAAATTTTTGAGTTTCAGGAGTTCCTGTCGTGGCGCAGTGGTTAACGAATCCGAGTAGGAACCATGAGGTTGTGGGTTCGGTCCCTGCCCTTGCTTAGTGGGTTAAGGATCCGGCGTTGCCGTGAGCTGTGGTGTAGGTTACAGTCTCGGCTCGGATCCCGAGTTGCTGTGGCTCTGGCGTAGGCCGGTGGCTGCAGCTCCAATTCAACCCCTAGCCTGGGAACCTCCATATGCCGCGGGAGCGGCCCAAGAAATAGCAAAAAAAGACAAAAAAAAATATTTGAGTTTCAAAGGATAGAATTAAGAAAGGGAAAAAGACAAACTACAGAACGGGAGAAAGTATTTGTAAATCATATCTGAAAATGGATGTATATCTGAGATATATAAAGAATACTTACAACTCAATAATAAAAAGGCAGTTAAGAAATGGACAAAGCATCTGAGCTGGCTTTTCTCTAAAGAGGATATACAAATGATCAATAACACGAGAAAAGACTCTCAACATCATTAATCATCAGAGAGACGCAAATCAAAACCACAGTGAAATACTCTTCACATCCATGTGGTTGGCTATAATTTTTAAAGTGGAAAATAACAAGTGTTGCAGAGAATGTGGAGAAATCAACACCTTCATACACTGGTGGTGGGAGTGTAAAATATGCACCCACTTTGGAAAACAGTTTGACATCTTTTCAAACAGGTCAATATTGAGTTACCTTATGACCCAGCCATTCCATTCCTAGATACATACCCAAGAGGAATGAAAATATAAATCCATCGAAACTTGGATGTGAATGTTTATGACAGCATTATTCATAGGAGTCAAAACAGAAATAATCCAAATGCCTGCCAACTGATGGATGGATAAGCAAAATGTGGTATATCCTGGAGTTCCTGTTGTGGCTCAACAGGTTAAGAACCTGGCTAGTATACATGAGGATGTGGGTTTGATCCCTGGCCTTGCTCAGTGGGTTAAGGATCCGGCATTGCTGCAGGCTGCAGTGGAGATCGCAGATGCAGCTCGGATCTGGCATTGCTATGATTGTGGCATAGGCTGGCAGCTGCAGCTCTGATTCATCCCGTAGACTTGAGAATGTCCATATGCCGTAGGTGCGGCCATTAAAAAAAAAAAGAGAGAGAGAGAAGAAATGTGGTATATCCATATGATGGAATGTTTTTAAGACTCTAAAAAAGAATGAAGGATATACATGCTACAACATGGTACAATGAATGAATCCTTGAAAACACGATGCCAAGTGAAAGGAGCCAGACACAAAAAGCCATGTATTGTATGATTCCATTTATATGAAATGTCCAGAGTAAGAAAATCCATATATAGATAAGAAGTAGGTTAGTGGTGCTTAGGGCTGGAGGTCAAGATGAGGGATGGAGGGCGATGGTTAAAGGGCGTGGCGTTTCTTTTTGAGATGATGAGGGTGTTCTGCAGTTCACTGCGATGGTGTCGGCACATACAGGTGAACATACAAAACCTGTTAATTTATACTCTCTCAGTGGGTGAATTGTGTAGCATGTGAATTATATTTCAATGAGACTTTTTTTTTTAATTTACGGGATCCTGTAATATTGAATAATAGTTTCATCATTTCCTGGGTGAATTTTTTAAATCTCTGATCTTTTCTAAAAATCCTAAACTAGTAGTGCATATCATTAGCAATGTCTGAATAGGTTAAGGTGTCCTGTATATATTGGGATTTAGGAATCTTCCGGGAACCTACTCACAAGTAAACCTGAACTAGTTAATATTCCTAAGTGCTCTCTAGAGGTTAAGCCTCTTATTTTATCCTCTGTACCTTGCCATTCACCCAAACTCCCGTGCCACTTTCTTATTTTGGTTGTTCATTCCCGGTCTCTTTCAAAGGAAAGGAATATCTGACTGTGGAAGCAATGTCTCCTGTTCATCCTAAAACTAATCACAAATTGCTAAGAGAAATATTCTTGTCTAAACTGCATTTGTCCGAAAGTGTTCTAGCACCAGAAACAACAATTTTGAAAACTTGGTAAATATCTAGTGTCATAAATAAATGTCTAATGATAAAGGGTGAAATACATGTATAATTTATTGTTTATTCCCAGCTTTTTACATATGACTTTACCAGGAATACTTTCTTGGGCCTCGTAGCCCAAGAACTGTCTATAAACTTAATATTGTGGATTCTGGAACTTTATTTCTTATCTTTTACTACCAGGTGCTGTTTTGTCCTCAATAGCATATAATTTTGGGTAATATGCCTTGAAAGATCAGAATGATTGTTACATTTTACTATTTCTCTTTACTCCTCCAGCCACATGACATATGGCTGTCACGTGGCTGGAGGAGTAACCCCCATATTTTAAGGGGTTTTTAAGGGTGAATAAACAACACGGTAAAGTTAATGTGATTTTTTAAACTTATCCATGAGCAGTTTTGTTCCCTCCTATTTTTGCATACGTAACTTTATAAAGTTTTTTTTTTCCTTTTTAGATTCTCAGGTACAGCATATGAAAGTTCCCAGGCCAGGGGATGAATTGGAGCTGCAGCTGCCAGCCACAGCCACAGCCACAGCAACGCAGGATCTGAGCCGCGTCTGTGACCTACACCACAGCTCACGGCAACACCAGATCCTTAATCCACTGAGCGAGGCCAGGGATTGAACCCACATCCTCATGGATACTAGTCGGACTTGTTACTGCTGAGCTACAATGGGAACTTCCATAACTTTATAAAGTTTAGCTATACCAGAGATAAATTTTGCATTCAGCCTATTTTATGTAATGTAGCATAATAATTCAATGACTCTATCTCTTAGTCTTTAAAATTCTAATTTTAACAGATCATTGCACTGATGGAGGGTACCATTTTGGCAGAAACTGTCCTAATATTCAGAATCCCTGTTAGAATGACTGTGACCCTATCTATGTCCAGATGGTATTCAGCTGCAGTTCCCTTAGTTATATGTGCCTTTGAACAAATATGGTTTAACTCTAGTGGTTTTTTTCCTACTTCTGCACTGATTAAACAACTGCTTTGCACAATTTTGTGATCTTTTTTTTTTTTAAAGCCTTTTAGTCACGTCACACGCTTTTGATCTTCTTATTGTTCTGGCCCCCCAAAACTTCTTTTACAAGTCAAGTATCTCATCTGCAGGCCTGCGTACTTCGTTCTCCGCTGGATCCTAATTCCTTGCTGAGTACCAGCCAATTCTCTTGAAACCCTTTTAGATCATTAGCATGAAATAGGAAAGGTTTTTAGGACTGAAACTTGCAGCACGGAGTCTTTTTGTCATCGCTCCTCCTAGGCTTGCAACGGCTGCTCTACCACATTGTAGTCAGATCTGTGGTCGCTGGAAGTATCACTAGGGCACCAAGTGCATTCAGCGCACGGTGTGACACACCTCCACCACCAACATCTGGTTCGGGGTGAATTAGAAGACCCAGGCTTAGTGGGGTTTCTGGTTTCTGTATGTCCATAACTTTTAAAAGCATGGCCCAGAGATGGGGAATGCTTTCAGTTCTAACCTTTGGTCTAGAGATTCTAAGGACATGGAACATGGAGAAAGACAAGAATAAACAAATATCTATTATTTTACTCTTCTATTGCTGCTGTAGCAAATTACCACACACTTAGTAGCTTAAAACAATAGAGATTTATTATTTTAGAGTTCTCTAGCTCTAAAGTCCAACACAGGTCTTACTGGGCTAAAATAAAGGTGTTGGCAGGGCTGGGTTTCTTTCTGGAAGTTCTAGGGGAGAATTTGTTCTCTGACCTTATTCAGCTTTTTGAAGCTGCCCACAGTCTTTGGCTCATGGTCCCCCTTCTCTATCTTCAAATCCAGCAAAAGCTGGTTGAGTCCTTCTCACCTGACCTCATTCTTACTTCATCATCATCATCATCTTCTTTTTTTCTTTAGGGCCGCACCCACAGCATATGAAAATTCCGAGGATAGGGGTCGAATTGGAGCTGCAGCTACTAGCCTACACCACAGCAACAGCCACGCCAGATCTAAGCCTCATCTGGAACCTACACCACAGCTCATGGCAACACTGGATCCTTAACCCTCTGGATGAGGCCAAGGATTGAACCCACATCCTCATGGATACTAGTTGGGTTCTCAACCTGCTGAGCCGCAATGGGAATTCCATGCCTTCATCTTCTATTTTTAAAGACTATTGTGATTACATTGAGCCCACCTTGATAATTCAGGCCAATCTCCTTGTCTTAAGATCAGTTAGTTACAACCTTAATTCCTTCTGCTACCTTCATTACCCTATGCCAAGTAATCTAATATATTTACAGATTCTGGGGCTTATTATGTAGATGTCGTTGGTGACCATTACGTTATCTACCACACCTGAAGTCAGCTAGAAGCTGTAGAATCTTATTTATTTTAACTAGAGCATCACTGCAAAATCATGAGCCTTGCCCTGAGAGAGAAGCAGACCAAAAACTGTTAAAGAGTCCTTGAAAAAGACATGCACCCACATGTTCATTGCAGCAGTATTCACAATAGCCAAAACATGGAAACAACCCAAATGTCCATTGACAGATGACTGCATTAGGAAGATGTGGTATATATACACAATGGAATATTACTCAGCCATAAAAAAGAAAAAATGAATGCCATTTGCAGCAACATGGATGGAACTAGACTGTCATCCTGAGTAAAGTAAGTCAGAAAGAGAAAGACAAATACCATATGATAACACTTATATCTGGAATCTAATATATGGCACAAATGAACCTTTCCACAGAAAAGAAACTCATGGACTTGGAGAATAGACTTGTGGTTGCCAAGGGAAAGGGGGAGGGATTGGGATGGATGGGGTGCTTGGGATTAATAGATGCAGACTATTGCCTTTGGAATGGATCAGCAATGAAATCCTGCTGTGTAGCACTGGGAACTATGTCTAGTCACTTATGATGGAGCATGATAATGGGAGAAAAAATAATGTATACATGTATGGGTAACTGGGTCACCAGAAAATTGGCAGAACACTGTAAACCAGCTATAATGGAAAAAAAATCATTATATGTATATACGTAAAAAAAAAAGTCTTTAAGATCACTATTCCAGTCTTTTATTTTTTAATTTTTATGACTGAATCCACAGCATAGGGAAGTTCTCGACCCAGGGATTGAATCTGAGCCACAGCTATGACCTACCCTGCAGCTGTGGCAATACCAGATCCTTTAACCCACTGTGCCAGGCTGGGGATCAAAACCCGCACCTTGGCAGTGACCCATGCCACTGCAGTTGGATTCTTAACCCACTGTGCCACAGTGGGAACACCTGGTCTTATGTTGTATCCATTAGGAAAAGAAGCTGGGGTCTACAGTGATAAAGTGATGGCTAAGATCATCGTTAGTTGCTGGTAGGAACTGGATTAGAACAGTTTTATCAAAGTATGGGGTAAGGAATACTGGTAAAATTGATAGTCTTTCATGTTTATCATATGATGAGACCTATAGTTTTTTTTTCCTTGCCTGAGTAATTACATTTTTATGTTCTCTATTTTTTTTTTTTGGTGTTTTTAGGGCTGCACCCACAGCATATGGAGGTTCCCAGGCTAGGGGTGCAGTGGGAGCTACAGCTGCCAGCCTATACCACAGCCACAGCAATATGGGATCCGAACCGCATCTGTGACCTACACCCCAGCTCACGACAATGCCAGATCCTTAACCCATTGAGCACGAGGCTAGGAATTGAACCTGCCATGGATGCTAGTCAGATTTGTTTCCGTTGAGCCACAACGGGAACTCCGCCTGTGTTAATAACTTTTTATGTTATGTGTCTCATCCTCATTAACATTTTGTGCCATTAGTTCAGTGATGTGTCTGTTCTAGCTCATCACCAGTAGAAATATGGTGATAAGTTACCTACAGCATCATTTGCTAAAACTCAACAGTTTAAGAGTTAATAATTCTAAGAACCATTGTGACAGACCATCATTTCATAGTTTCTTTAAGTCAAAGGTGATGCTATCATTTTTTTGTGTGTGTGATGTTTTATTTTATTTTATTTTATTATTCAAATGAATTTATCACATCTGTAGTTGTATAATAATCATAACAATCTGATTTCATAGGATTTCCATCCCACAGCCCAAGCACATCCCCCCACCCCCCAAACTGTCTCCTCCAGAGACCATAAGTTTTTCAATGTCTGTGAGTCAGCATCTGTTCTGCAAAGAAGTTCAGTCTATACTTTTTTCAGATTCCACATGCCAGTGAAAGCATTTGATGTTGGTGTCTCATTGTATGGCTGACTTCACTTAGCATGATAGTTTCTAGGTCCATCCATGTTGCGAAAAATGCTGGTATTTCGTTTTTAATGGCTGAGTAATATTCCATTGTGTATATGTACCACATCTTCTGGATCCACTCCTCTGTCGATGGACATTTAGGTTGTTACTATGTTTTGGATATTGTAAATAGTGCTGCAATAAACATTGGAGTACATGTGTCTTTGCGAGTCGTGGTTTTCTCTGGGTAGATGCCTGGGAGTGGGATTGCTGGATCAAATGGTAGACTCCAAATGGATTAAAGACCTAGATATAAGACCAGACACTATAAAACTCTTAGAAGAAAACATAGGCCAAACACTCTCTGAGATAAATGACAGCAACATCTTCTCAGATCCACCTCTTAGAGAAATGACAGAAAAAACAAAAATAACGAATGGTGCCTAATTAAACTTAAAAGTTTCTCCACAACAAAAGAAACCCTAAACAACATGAAAAGACAACCCACAGAATGGGAGAAAATCTCTGCAAATGAATCAACTGACAAGGAATTAATCTCCAAAATTTATAAACACCTTCTGTAGCTCAATACCAAAAAAACAACCCCATCAAAAAATGGGCAGAAGATCTAAAGAGACAGTTCTCCAAAGAAGACATGCAGATGGCCAAAAAACACATGAAAAGATGTTCAACATCACTCCTTATTAGAGAAATGCAAATCAAAACCACTATGAGGTACCACCTTACACCAGCCAGAATGGCCATCATCCAAAAGTCTACAAACAATAAGTGCTGGAGAGGGTGTGGAGAAAAAGGAACCCTAGTACACTGTTGGTGGGATTGTAAATTGGTGCAACCACTGTGGAAAGCAGTATGGAGATGCCTCAGAAAACTAAAAATAGAAGTACCATTTGATCTATCATTGATTTAACGCCAAAATAAGGTTTTCAGTGCTTACCCTCTTCTCAGTTCTTGATTGTTCCCTTGAATTCACTGAATTCTTTTTCCATGCCCTTTTATTCCTGCTTCCAGGGGCTGTGTCATTGGACCTACCTTCCATTTTAATGTCCCTGCTCTGCATTTTGGTGATGTTTCCTTTGGTGAGTACTTTTCCATTCTAAATTAGAAATTGAGAAGAATTACTTTGCTCTCTACAGGGGAGGAGGAAGATTTACAAAGAACTTCTCTTACCAGTTTGTGTAGGTACTAGCTGAGAGGGTCCAGAATTTTTCTTCATCTGCAGCATTTTGGTGCCATTTCTTAGTTTTAGATGAACGTTGTAACCATGTCCTGGGCGCTGGGAAGTGGCTGTCCCCCCACTTCCAGCATTGGAACAACAGAAAGCTTTATGCTTCAGTCCACTATCTGAACATTCTGAACATTCTCTGTTTATATGCAGAATCCGATTTACCACTTTGGCTACACAGCAACCTTTTCATAGAGATGCCCTCAAATTTAAAGTAAACTTGGTGGATTTCCCATCGTGGCTCCGCAGTTAACAAACCTGACTAGTATCCATGAGGACACGTGTTCAATCCCTGGCCTCGCTCAGTGGGTTCAGGATCTGGTGTTGCCATGAGCTGTGGTGTAGGTCGCAGAAGTGGCTGGATCCTGCATTGCTGTGGCTGTGGTGTAGGCTGGAGCAGCTACAGCTCCAATTCGATCCCTAGCTTGGGAACCTCTATATGCTACATGTACTGCCCAAAAAAGACACACACACACACACACACACACACACACACACACACACACACACAAAGTGAACTTGGTGATGGGTTTAATGCAGGTTTTTTATCTCTCCAAGTTGAAAACTCTTCTCTATTTTGTATAGTCTTTTTTTTTTTTTGTATTATGGTTGCACCCATGGCATATGGAATGAAATACCAATAGAGATGCATACAGTTAGTTTCAGATGCAAAGGAGAAATTGACGGTTATGGGACCTAGCCAGAAATTGCAGAACTTTTTAGTCATTTCAGGGTGATACATACATTGTGTGGAGTTAAAGGTTTGCAGAGACTGTGGTAGGGCTAGGGAGTACATCAAGCTAACTAAAGTTGATAATATTGTCCCTGTATTGACACTAAATCTCATTCCTGAAGAGGTACCTATTATAAGCTAGGATGTAGACATGGTATTTTCTTGCTTAGAGATGAAGATCTAGATTTGGCATCCAGGTCTGTTGGTATTGATGCTGTTAGGATATTATAAATACCATAAAGTAGATGAGAGGTAATAGTACTTTTGGTATAAAAAATTTTTAAGTATGACTAAAGATTTTGGTGGTAGGATTGGATATTGTATGACATATCTAAAAGTTAATTAGTTTGACTGAAGTTACAGTATCATGAGAGAGTTAAATTATAGAGTTTTGGTGGTGATTGTCCCTGAAGGAACACTGAGGCTTTGATATCTCCTCAGATTGCTCAAAGAATAAAATGGACCAAGTAATAACCTGTATGTCAGGTGATAGACCAAAAGGGACAGGATAAGTATCTGCAAATTCACTATTTTTCGGGAGGAACAAGAATGTGCTGAATGAGAATAAGGAATTTGGAAGCATCAGGTGCTCAGTGAACTTGACCATTGGATAATATGAACAGAGAAGTTATAGAGTGAAGGCAGAGGTATTGGGATAAATAAATATAAGCATCAAAAAAATATACATGGGGAGTTTCCATCATGGCTCAGTGGTTAACAAATCCAACTAGGAACTATGAGGTTGCGGGTTCGATCCCTGGCCTTGCTCAGTGGGTTAAGGATCTGGCATTGCCATGAGCTGTGGTGTAGGTCGCAGACGCAGCTTGGGTTTCGCGTGGCTGTGGCTCTGGCGTAGGCTGGCAGCTACAGCTCTGATTAGACCCCTAGCCTGGGAACCTCCATATGCTGAGGGAGCGGCCCAAGAAATGGCAAAAAGACAAAAAAAAACCATATATATATATATATATATATATATATATATATATATATATATATGATAGGTGTCTCTTTCTTGGCCAGGTGTAACTAGCAATATTTTACTAAAGAAGGAGTATTTAAATTTACCTGAGGATTCTGTTAAGTAGAATCAGGGGCAAAGCCTAATTATCATAATCATAGAAAGATTGGCAGAAGAGATTATAATAGGCATGAGCAAAGTCTAGACCTGAACAAGTTATCATTAACAATAAAGGAAACATAACGGGATATCCGAATTGCTATAACCTTAAGATAGTAAATAGAGAATAATATGACAGAATGATAAGGAACAAGAGTATATAAGGAAAACATGAGAATCAATAATGCCAGGCACATCGCAAAGTCCTCTTTCATCACTCTTGGGCAGAATCTTTCTACTTCATGTAGAGTCTGCTTGTTCCGAGGAGCTTGGGAGAGCAGCGTATTGCTGAAGGGCATCAACTTCGGGAAGGTTTTTGTTTGTTTTTGTTTTTTAGCAAACTTCCATCTCAAATCTCCAGTAAGAGTAGTTTTCTTTGTGTCTTCAGCCAGTTCATTTTCTTTGGGTATCTTTTTACCCAAAGGTTCACCTCTTAATTAACTGCAGGGTCAGTTGTTAGAAGGCTCTAAAGACTATTTGATATATTTTTTTCACTTTTGAGGTTGAAAGAAGGGAAAGCTTTTGAGGGTAAATTTTCAGGGAAGGCTTCTTGAACTTATAGGTGAGTTGGTTCTTAACCGGACATCGGTTGGTTCTGTTTAGCTATGTCTGTATGAAGCAAGCTTGATTCAGATTGATAAAAGACTTTAATCTTGTGGATCTTCTAGTCATTATTTCTTAAAGTGAATTGTCCATGAGTTCCAGAGGATGCTAACTTGATCTGATGGGCATTAGAACTAAAGGTAAAACTCTTCACCAAAGAACTCCAAGAGCCTCAGAGAACTTGGTCAGTTTAAGATAAATATTGATATTTTTATGTTCTCCATTTCCCAAGGATTGTGGATTATGAAATTTTTTATCAAATAGTTATAACATTGTAAGATTCTTTATAACTCTTCTATGTAAGGCTGGTATTCCCCAGGCGGGAAATTTATAGCGAACAGAGTCTTAGTCACATTTATGGCATTAGCCTTTCTGTATAGGAGGGTTCAAATCCATCTAAGAATTTACAGACAATTGCAAGAACATATTTTAGGAGTTCCCATCGTGGCTCAGCAGTAACAAACGTGACTAGTATCCATGAGGATGCAGGTTCAATCCCAGGACTTGCTTAGTGGGTTAAGGATCCTGCGTTGCTGTGAGCTATGGTGTAGCTTGCAGACGCAGCTCAGATTCCGTGTCGCTGTGGCTGTGGTGTAGGCAGGCAGCTAGAGCACTGATTCGACCCCTAGCCTGGTAACATCCATGTGCCACAGATGCAGACCTAAAAAGACAAAAAAAAAAAAAAAAACCCAAAACAAATAAACCAACCAAAACTGGAGTTCCTGTCATGGCGCAGCAGAAACGAATCCAACTAGGAACCATGAGGTTGCGGGTTCAACCCCTGGCCTTGCTCAGTGGGTTAAGGATCCAGCATTGCTCTGAGCTGTGGTGTAGGTCACAGACATGGCTTGGATCTGGCATTGCTGTGGCTGTGGCGTAGGCTGGCAGTTATAGTTCCGATTAGACCCCTAGCCTGGGAACCTCCATATGCCATGGGGGTGGCTCTAAAAAGACAAAAGACCAAAAAAAAACACACAAAAAACAAAAAAAAAACAAAACCCCAAAACCATATTTTAAGTGTATGATTTAAGCACAGCCCATCTACATTTGCTAGGTCTTCTGGAGTATGATTTAGACCCACAACTCGGTGCACAGTTTTCCTGCAGTGTGATAGCAGGATGTAAGCAGGAGTCAGCCACATCCCCAGCTACAGAGGAGGAATTTTTCCATCCACTCTTATTTAGAGATTATCTCATCTCTTTTTGATGTAATATAAGATTTTTGTCAAAGACCAGCTCAGACTTTGGGGCACATCGTAGTTGGTGTGCCAGAGACCATTGAAGCAAACAGAGGACCCCATTTTAGGTAATGTTTGTTTTCTAGGTCTGAATTTTTTCTGTTCAAATGGAATATGCAAATGTGCTTATTGATCTCCCATATTGTGAATTGTTTCTATAGACAGCTACAAAAGTACCACCTGTTTTGCACAATGGTTTCCCAACACATTTCACTTTGCTTTGTGGAGATTTTTATTTAACAAGAAAAATTGAGAATCCATTGTCTGAAATATCCCATGAATCCCCCAAAATTCATCAGTTGTAATTTAATTTTTGGTCTTGGGTATTGCTGAATCAATTTAACACTCTCCTTAGCTAAGGGTCCTTTCTTAGTAGAGAGATAATATTTTAAATAATGTACCTCCTTTCATCAGAACTAAAACTTTTCCTTGCGGCCTTGAGATCCTTTATTCCTAGTTTCCTCAAGTTTCCTCTTAGGGGCTTTCCAGGTCACATGAAAATACACACATTGAACGAGAATCAAACTTCTTGAGACTGTCGTCTTTTATTTTTTAAATTAATTTGTTTTGTATTAGAGTATAGTTGATTTACAGAGTTGTGTCCATTTCTGCTGTACAGCATGCAGACTATCATATTTTAAGTGATGATTTAAGTACTGGGAGGGGTATGAAGGTACTTCTGTGAGTCTTTGAGGCATTCTGACCAAGCCTGTTGTTAATTATTCCTAGAAAAGGCCCATAAATGTTATTGTTGCTTTTTACATATTAGATGCTAAAGAAGGGAGACTAGAGGTCTTTACCATAAAGTACTAAAGGTGGACTATAGAGTAGTCGTTAATGAGGATTTGGTGCAACCAGAAACCCAGGAATAACATTGGTGTTAATGATACTTCAGTCTTTAGTAAACAATATCCCTTTTACTCAGGCTTCTTGAGAAGCAACACGGAATATTACAGATAAAACTGTACAAGGAATTGTTCTAGCTAGGAGGTTGTACTTGGCTTTATTCTTGGGAAAAACTCCTAGCTTTGGGGAAGTAGTCTGGGCAATGGTTTGGAAAGATCCATCTGAATCTTTATAGGATCCACTTCCATAATAATACCCTCCACTTGAAGTGTGTTTATTCCATAAATGGTCAGGTAGAATAATGGGTCTGTAGTTTGCTAGTCATTGTTGGGAAAGTTCCAAAAAGTCAAATGTAGCAAATGTAGCAATTACGTGATTGTGAAACTGACTTTCTAGCAATACCTCTAGAATTTCCAAGAGTAATCTTTCAGACTGCTTTTTCCATTAAAAAAAAAAAAAAAAGACTCTTCCAAATGCACTGATAGGTATGAAATTGCAAAGGATGCAGTAGTCCTAATCTGTAAACAAAGGCTCAGACATGGGGAGCTCCGTTCATAACACCCCCATCAGCAAGGCAGCAGTTACTTCAGGAGACCAGTTGTGTTTTATCGCAGGGGTCAACGTAGAAAGTGTTTGCATCCAGTACAAATATGCATATTTGTTCTGTTATGGTTGTAGATCATTCTTGTTCTGAAAATGATAGCAGATATAATGGCCACCTAGGGGGTCCAAAATCAGTTCAGTTTATTGCTTACCGGGCAAGCAGGATCCACATCTCTTAGGAAAGGAACACGGTCTCCCTGAATTGAAGGTAGGAGGGCTAGAAATAACATTAAAAGGCAGCTTTGTCTAAGGAAGGGAAAAGCTGATGTGTTATGTTAGTCTCTGGCTGGCTCAAAAACAGATCGTAAAGTCTCTCTCCGGAGAGGCTATTCTTCGATTTTGTGTCATCGACCCTGGGAGCATGAGCCTTAGACGAGTCTAGAATGAGTTATATAATGCCTTGGCAGGCTCTGGGTCACACAGCGGGCAAAACTGCACAGCCTTCTTCTTTCACACGTGGGCAAATAAGAAGAGCAAATATGATTCTATTCTTTGGGGGGGGGGATATCTGTATTTCTATGCAAAAGTTAAATGCAAAAAGGGCTCCTAGAAGATTATTTAGCAAACTAATTTAGAGACTGCCTCTACAGAGGGACCTGGATGCTTGTTTCACGTCTGTTGTTGTAACATAGCAAATGCATAATAAGTATTCATTGAATGAATGAATGCATGCATGCATGAGTAGGTGAAATGTATCTATTGATTATGCAACTGAAAACAATATAGAGCAGAAACTGGAGTTAAGTCATGATGAATTGCACGCTAATTCATTTATGAGGTTTGGCAGTTTGAGGGGAGGTTGGAGTTAAAGGGACGCTCTTGTGGAGCTTTTATTTCTCTCCTTACATTTTGTTTTCTAGGGTTTCCTCATACCCTGATATGTTCCCTCAATAATACCTCCTTAGTCCCCATGACGTTCAAACTGCGTATCCCTGGGGATGGCATTGGCCATAAAAGCATTTCAAGTTGTGAGCACTACTTAGACAAGAAAACATCATCTTGGAACAAGGCCGAAGCACCTGTAATGAGACCCCAAGAATTCACCATCACCCCTAGCTGTGGCACCATTCGCTCCCAAGGATTTGCTGCTATCAAGGTAAAGTACACAGCCTTCCAAACATGTGGCCAAGCAGCTGAACTGTTCGGTGGTTATTGGGACCGTGTCTAGGGTTTGCTTTAAATGCCCATTGTCAATGGGAGGAAGTGACTCTAATTCATACAGAGAAGTGGGTCTACAAGGAAAGAAAGTACTGCGGCAAAAGAAGCCCCATACAAATATAGTGGGAAAAGAGCTGACACTGCTCCACCGGGTCTCCATCAATCTAAATGCAGTGCCTTTACTAGAACAGTGAATTCTAGCAATTTCTGCTGAAACCTCTGCTCTATGGTGGGTGTATTAACATACACCCACCAGTACTGATATGACGATATTTAAGAACTCATCGGTACTTAGGACTTCACATGGTGAAGGGACAAGGGCCTCTTTTATAAGGGCACACATCCTAGTCCCGAGGGCTCCACCCTCATGACCTTGTCACTTCCTGATACCATCACATTGGGGGTTAGGATTCCAGCCTATCAATTTGGGGACAGGGGTAGGGACACATTCAGATCATAGCAGTTGCTAAGTGTGACCGGCCCAGGAAGAAGTGCAGCTGCAATGAGTTTATTTTTCACTTGGTTATGCTTGGCTTATATATCACCTACCATTCCCTACTTTGGGAGGCTTCTCCCAGGTGGTACAGGAAGGTTTCAGAAGACAGAGCATCTATCTAGCAGCCGTCTGTCAGAAGCACTTGTTCTCACCCGAGCTCAGAGACATAAACAAGGGCTGGAGTCACTCCAGGCATCTCTGCACGTGGGGCAGCCGCTTCTCCAAATCTGACAGGTTTTCCTTTCATGGTCGTTGACTCCCTCTTTATTTTTCCTTTGTGTTTGGAAAAGTTTTCTCCAAGTCCCAATTTTCCCTCCTGATCTGCACTTTAACCACGTCTGTGTGAATTCAAATTTGCATCCAACAATTCCCTTTCCAGCCAAAAAAATTTTTAATTAGTCCTGATACATAATTTATAGATAGAAAGGCCATCACCTATGCCAGAAGCTGTTTTCTACACTAACAAGTATCTCTTCCAGTGCAATTAAAAATTGTAGCAAGGCTTCAAAAGCCAAAATGTAAGGTTTCACAACAGTAAATAAAAATAGGCACTGAGGTTTTGGCGTGGAAATGCTATAAAATTTGGTTGTGATGAATGTTGTACAACTACAAATGTAATAAAATTCATTGAGTAATTAAATGTATATATATATATATATAGTAAAATATACTGGCCAGATGCTGTCCTTGGATTGGCCTTTCTTTGGAACTTCCTGTTTTCTGCTCTAATTGTGAATATGGGGCGTGGAAAGGAAGGGCAAGATTTTGGTTTAGAAAACAAAACACTATCCAATTGATTTCTTACGCCACGTTTCCTTTATACTGCCGTAATAGAAATCTAGCTGTAATGTTTTATCGGTGTGTTGACTCTTCATAATTTATGTAGCCTGGAGGCGTAAGGAACAGTTTAAATTAAAGTTTGTTCGGCGTTGCCTCTCCTTCAGGGCCTTGTTTCCCTTCATGCGGTTATACGGCTCCTTTGATACCACCCCTCGGAAATCACCAAAGCTGTTGTACCAAAAGCCAGGTGGTCATTTCTAACCGGGCCTTTGAAAAATCTCAGCATGCCCTGACCCCAAAATGTAACTTATTTAACTCAAAATGTGAAATGCCATACATCCCCTGATAAAGTGCCTAAAAGCCGCATGCATCAATGCAGTCCGCACTCAGCCCTCGTCTCCCCTGTGCCAGAGGGAGAGCTGGCCTTTCACAAGAGCAGCTTTTCACCTTTTTCTTTCCAGGTGACCTTATGCTCCAACACTGTGCAGGAATATGAGCTGGCCCTGGTGGTGGACGTGGAGGGCATCGGGGAAGAAGTGCTGGCACTGCTAATTACAGCGAGGTAGCTACTCACTGCTTTCAGTCCCCCAGTCTCCCCCTGAGCCCCCGGTAATGGGCTGTCTCTCAGGAAGGCAGCACCCCTGCAGCCAGTTCACACAGAGTTTGTTCTGCTTTCCTGGGAAGGGAAGCTGAATCTGGTATTCAGGTGACAAGGTTTTAGAACAGCAAACACACCTTTGGTGGAGATAAGAAGCAGGACGTGTGTGTTTTGCAGCATTTAGAATAATTGTGCTCTCTAACGGATCTGATGTTCCGAGTGTCTAACTGAATAGGTTTTAGCAGAAAGAGGTGAACAGGGGGTGGTTTTTATTTTTTAACCTTTAAAGGTAGTACTTCAGAGGCGTGCAGCAGGAAGAGTGGTGCTCATAGCCCCACCATGGAAAATCCTGTTCCAGGACAGTGTCGCTATGACTTCTAAGGTAGGCTGTAGGTGGCCCCAAAATGAGGCCCTCACCCTTATTGTGAACTCCTCAGAACCATGACCTCATCTCTCTCTCTTTTTTTTTTTTTTTTTTTTTGGTCTTTTTGCCATTTCTTGGGCTGCTCCCGTGGCATATGGAGGTTCCCAGGCCAGGGGTCAAATTGGAGCTGCAGCCGCCGGCCTACACCACAGCCACAGCAACACCAGATCTGAGCCGCGTCTGCAACCTACACCACAGCTCGCGGCAATGGCGGATCCTTAACCCACTGAGCGAGGCCAGGGATCGAACCCGCAACCTCATGGTTCCTAGTCGGATTCGCTAACCACTGAGCCACAACGGGAACTCCACATCTCTCTTTTTTAATAAAGGCAGCAGTGGGCTCTGGAGGCAGGTTGAGATCCTGGCTCTGCCGTTTGTTGACTGTGTCTCCTTAACTAAGCTGCGGTCTTTCAGAGAGTGGTGTGTCACCTACTGATGGTGCCAGTTATCCTAAATAAGATCACAGGCCATGTTCTTGCCAAAGCAAACGGGTGTCCAGATCTGGGTCTTGAGAGTGTGTGTATGAACTGACAATCTGAAGGAAACAGAGAAGGATACTTGGTAAAGCTGACACTGCACCAATCCCTAGAATTTAGGACTTTCATGAATCTCAGGAAGACGCACCTTTAAGAAGGTCCAGATGTGCCGGCTGGCAGGACCATCATAACTGGCACCATTTTTCTGTGTCTTGGGCTTGAATGAAGTCAAAGGACAGCCCTAGAACTTCAAGGTCAGGTTCTTGCCGTAATCTGCTTAGTATTCCCTCCAGAGACCTAAGTAATTATTTGTTTGTTTAAAAACAGTGAAAACTTCTGTGTTGTCCTCTCTCTCCCCAAGTTTGGCTTTTTGTCTGGTCTTAACATTTCTTTCCTACGCAGATTTATTCTGATCCTTTCCAGCCCCCTTTCCCCTGCAGCTGTCAGGAGGAAATTCTGAATTTTAAAAAAGGGGATGGGGGGTTTAGGAAGCTGTGTATTTCCTACTATGTCTACTTTGTGACCAAGTCAAATACTAAATCCTCTTAACCACAGAGTTTCAGGTAGTAAAGGAGTAGCTTTACAGAAGTCACTGGGTCAACTGACAACTTCCATTCTGGCTAAAAATGAACACTCATTTTGTGCTAAAACCCAAAGTTTGGGGTCAACCAAACTCCTTTTCATGTCACTACTTTCGGTGCCATCTGTGAGAACCGCTCAAAGACTCTCTGCAGAAGAGCTGCTTTTCAAACGTGCTCCCTGAAATAATTCTCCCAGAGAGTGAGCCAGGCTGCCCACAGCCTCCGCCACCCACAGGGCAGTCCTCTTACTGAGCCATCACATAGCCCCGGGCCATACCCTTCATTCACGCTATCTCCTCTGTTTCCCTAAGAGTTAATGATACTAATGCCCACCCCTAGGGTTGATAACCTTTATTTTACCTATGAGCAAAATGGGACTCGAAGGAGGCAAGCTGCTCAAGGTCGTACTTGGTACGGTAGGTCCGTATTTGAACCTGGCTCTGACTGATTCAAAGCCAGCACTCCCCACTATTTTACTTCCTGTGTGGCAGAGCAGGGCAGACTTCGAGACTTAACAGACACAAAGTAAAACCCATCCCCTTCTCCCTCTCCCCCCCCCCCCCCCCCCCGCATAGTGAGCACCACTGTCACAGTGCCAGTTCTGGGTCGCGCAGCTGCCTGAGCCTGCTGATTCAAGGCAGCTGTTCTGCATAGGAATTAGAATTATTACCATTATTTAGATGGTGTGAGCTGTTGCTAGTCCTCAGGGGACTCTGACGGGTCCAAAGTGTCACAGCTTGTTAGGACCCCATGCTGGTGGCATTGGCCCTGTTTGTCATGGAAACAGATCCACTGCCCTAAGGAACTTGCACCGTGGGGGTCCCTTGCCAAAGAAAGGCCAGATATGAACAACCGTGGACATGTTCGTCATTACCCACACAAGGCAGTCGTTAAGGAATCCTCCTTCTAGGCCTCTTTTGATTAAAAAGTGGTGACTGAGGGCTAAGGGGGAGGGATGACAGGAGAGAAGGTTTGAAAATGATTAATGTCGTTATTATAGGAACACGCCTGTGTGGCAGTGACAAATGTGTTTTAACTTGGGACTCTGCATTCTCCACACGTAAACAAGCTGTCCCTCCATCCTTTTGAATTTCTTAATGGGCTCCTTCCTTCGGGCAGGTGTATTGTACCTAAGCTCCAGGTGGTTAATAGAGAGGTAGACTTCGGGCACTGCTTCCTCAAGTACCCATACGAGAAAACGATCCAGCTTGTCAATGATGCTGACCTCCCAGGATGCTATCAGGTCCTGCCTCAGGTGGGTTACTCCATCCTTTTTCAGTGTTCATTTTTCTTCAGTCGGACTCCCTCGATGAGAAAGAGATATCCTCCAAAGAGCCATATTCCTGAGCACATGACTTTACCTAATTTTGATTCTGAACCATGGGATAATCTGGGGATGGGGCTATAAAGCCCCCGCTGGATTGCCACCTGCATGCATGAGCAACTGCAGGTGGAAACAGTTGGTAATTTCTCAGGGAAATTGCCTTTGATCAAGAAGGGAAAGGGTCAATTAGGCCAACACACAGAAGTTGCACCTGCACATTATTGCCTGCGAATTAACCATGCATAGGAAATGAGGCAGAGCTAGGAGTTTTTATTTATGTCCGTGGTTGTGACTTGAACGGAATCATTAAGACTTCAAAATGCAATATTCATAAATGAACTGGTTGGCCCAGAAGGCTAGAGATAATATAGGAGGGAGAAACTTTTTCTTAATGTTTTTTGAAATGGGGATGCCCACATGCCACTATACCTAGTGAGGTGGGAGACTAAGCAGTTCAACATATACGGAAAAAAAGATCGAAAAAGATCTGTATAGATTAGAATAGTGGAAGGTTACTAATGAGATGCAGTTTACGAAGGATGCATTTGAGTTTAAAATTCACTTCTATAAGTAGTACACTAATAAAAATTCACTCAAAAATCAAATGGGAGATTTGGATAGAAGTTCAAAATAAGCTAAAATGCCAGTGAGGTGACTCTGTGGTGCAATGGAGAGCACGTTGGACTTCCAAAAGCTCAGTGTTGAGGCCACTCACCAAGACAAGTTTAGGCTGCATCACAGAAACACAGGGTTCCACAGCTAAAGAAAGGAGAGAGCCACCCATCAAAGCAGTACTGGAATGTTATCTTCAGATTTTTTTTTGCTGTTTAGGGCCGCACCTGCGGCATATGGAGGTTCCCAGGCTAGGGGTCAATTCAGAGCTGTAGCCACTGTCCTACGCCATAGCCACAGCAATGCAAGATCCGATCCACGTCCGCAATCTACACCACAGCTCAGGGCAACACCCAATCCTTAACCCACTGAGGCCAGGGTTTGAACCTGCGTCCTCACGGATGCTAATCAGATTTGCTTCCGGGAGCCACGATGGGAACTCCTTGCCTTCAGATCTTGACAGAGTATTTTTTTAAATGGAAACTCGAAAAAAAAAAAAAAAGAATCATATTTAGAGTAACCAGAATGTCAGTCTACATCATCTGGAAATCCACGTCGTATGAGGAGCACGCACAGTGTCTAATCTGGAACAGAGAATTGGCTAGGAAGAAATAGCTACCACTAGGCAAAGGGCTATAGCGGAAAAAAGGGAATTTGAATTATTCTGTGGGCTTCTCTGAGACAAAAGCAGAAGCCGAGAATGGAGGTGACAAGAGACAACTTTTCTAACCTTCAGATGTTCAGCAGCTGAATAGGCTAAGCCCTGCTCAGGACACAGTCCTCTCCAGCACTCAGAGCATCACCTGGGTGATGGGGAAGTGGTTGCTTTGTTTCTGCACAGCTGGGCTGGGAAAAGGGTGATATGTACTTCCCTGGAGCACAGATTTTAGGGGGGAGCCAAAAGGCTCTGTAATCAAGACAGATATTTTCATGTCACACTTGAAGAAATTAAAACTAATGCAAAAAAAAAAAATCCATGTTAAGTAAAAATATTAAAACATTAGGAAAAGGTGGAATCAGTATTACTGATTTTTCCTCTGGCCTCAGGGTCCAGTAAGGTTGGGCAGAGCGCTGCTACAGAGGGATGTGAGGTCAGGTTAGGCGTGCTAGACCAGACCAGCTGTGGAAAGACCATGGGGTGCTGCAGATGGTGAAACCTGCACGCTCTGCCCTTCCCTCCAGGAGCTGAGGCCCTGAAAAGTGTTTCCCAGAATTGCTTCCACTTATCTGGCCATGGGATTTTTAAAAGTTTTATTTGTTGTTGCATAAAATCTTAGTAATATGCTACACAGCAGGGTTCTGAGGCATATACATTCAGAAACAACAGGCAGCATTCATCCATTTGTCCATCCAATTCTCCTACCTGTTTCCCCTGCAGGATGCTGCCTGGGGACAGAGGTAGCGCCCAAAATAAGGAGTACTGGGCCTCCCTTGGGGTATGAGGATGAGTGTGTGGGCAGGTCAGAGGGTTCGGGCTTTCCAGGAAGAGCGTCTACACATGCCAAGGGTTGGAGGTGGAAGCAGGGTCATGTGTTCAGCAACCTCCACTACTGGAGCACGAGGGGTGAGGTGGATGGGGAATGAAGCACGAAGGCATGAGCAGCCCAAACTAACTCACATTGTGGATAATTTCTGTGCTTTGCTGGGTCGCACACTGGTTTGGGGGCTTTTGCACACGTCACTTAGCTAGAGTTCCATTTGGCTGACTTGGGGTGCTCATCCCCATTCACTTGCCTTAATGATGCTACATTTCTCTAGACCCTCCACAAACTCAGGGCAATGCTTGTTTCAAAATAATCTAACACACTCTTGGTTTCATACTGTGCCCCAAGCTTGCTTATCGCTCTGGCTTTTCTCTCCTACCAGATATATGAGGACCTGCCTGCCGTATTGCTCTCTAGTGCCGCCCCCTGTGGGATCATCCCCCCCCACAGCACCGTTCACATCCCTCTGGCCCTGGAGACCCAAATCCCTGGGAAATGCAAGGCCATAGTTTACATCTCCATCTTTGGGAGCCAGGACCCTCCTATGGTAAGAGCCCATTTTTAGAATTGTAGTTGTAATTACTTCTTGTCAGACGCTCCAGCCCTTTGCATATAAGGCACACACCATATTTGCATATCTTCTACTTGTTTGTGGTACTAGAGTTTTTCATTTTCAGTCTAGTGGCAAAATACCAGGGCTCTTACTTCAGGAACAGCTGTGTTCTGTTTTAAACACAGCTAAAAATGGTGCTTTATAGCAATTGATTTTTTTGCACACATGGATGCACCTGACCCCTCTCCAGACCTATTAAATCAGAATCTCTGAGAGGAGAGGGCCAGCACATCTGTATGTTTTGCAGCCTCCTCAGTTGTTCCTCATACAAAGCGGAGTATCTCTGGCTTGCTACATGTGGGCTCTGAGATGGGTTTCACTCACTGCTCACCACATCTTTCCTATAACTTATTGGATATATATACAGCTATATGCTGTGACATATTATATAATTGGACGTATATCCCAAACTGACTTACTGAAAGTCTTGAGAGAGGTAGTCTTTCTCCAAGCCTGGGGAGAGAGAGAGAGAGAAAGCTCTTTGTTATTTAGGCCGAATCAAAGGATGACTCTTGAATCTTGAAGGAAGTCGCCCAGCAGGCTCTGAATCCCTAGCCATTGGGTTTACTTAGAAGCTGGGTGATATCAGCATACATTTGTTTGAAGCTCAGAGAGTATAATGAACTAGGATTTTGATTTTATTTCTTCCATATAAGATGCCATAGATAAGCCACCCGATTTGCAAAGCAGCATCATTAAGGCAGGCCACCCAAAAGGTGCTACAGTGCAAGTCTCCTACTAGCCTACGCTGCACCTACCTGGGTGCAACATGTGAGAGGGTTGCTTGCTGAGCAGGACCTCTTTATGAAAGAAAATGATTCCCTTTCTTGGGCAGACGTGGTGCCTGGCTAAGGGGGAGCAAAGCAAGTGGGCTTCGGTCCCCACCCAGCACAACATTGTGCTGCAGATGGCTTTATCATGTTGCTGGTGCAAGAGATCTGGGACTCAGTCCAGCTGCATCCAACTCTGATGTGCCAGCCCTTAACCCATAGGTGTTCTCGAGGCTGGAGTGCTGGGTGGCCGTCATGAGGACCATTCTTCTGGTTTACCTTTGGTGCACAGCTCTGGGCTGACCCAAGGAAGTGGTTCATCCTTTGAAGGGAGGAGTTCCAGCCTGGATTCCCAGGTCTGATCAGCATGGCCATCCCTGTGACCACTGACAACACAGTACCAGGGAGAAGGGATGTCAGTTCTAATAAGCACAGTTTTACCTCCCCGCTTTTTATAAGGGGCCAGGGCTGCTTTAGAAGATTCTGTTTCAACTTGGTTTTAAAGGCCAGCCTTTTTCAGATATTCCTGTGTTCTTTCTGTCGCATGCAATACAGGTCTGCCATGTAAAGAGCATCGGAGAAGGCCCAGTTGTCTACATACATCCCACTCAAATTGATTTTGGCAATATCTACGTCCTGAAGGACTCCTTCAGGACCCTCACCCTATCTAACCAGTCCTTAATCCCCGCATTATTCAAGGCGCACATGGTGAGTAGACATAGTGAAAACATGGCTTGTCTGTATCTTATAGGCAGTGGCCTTCTTTTAGCAACACAACTTTGAAAATGATCACTAGAAGCAGAGATTTACATCGTTCAACCACAACAAACTATGTTGTTCTCATCCCCAGCTCCTCTTTATAATAATCCTTGTGTTGATTAAGAAGCACGATATGCATGTAGTTGGGTAATAAGCAAATATATTGACTCTAATCCCAATTCGGGAAGATGCTTCAGAGATCTCCTTACTGAACTGTTCCTGAGCCCACTTTTTAAATGTCTCTATAACTTAAAATGCTTCCTTGTGTTTATTTGGGCTATTTATTAGTATGCTTATTCTATTTTATTCTCTCTTCCTTCTGGCATCATTTTATTATAGTTTATACGGAAGTCTAACAAGATAGTTGGTAGTTGCCAAAAGTAGAAATTAAAGAACACAACAAAACCAAGATACAAGGATATAAGATGGTTCTAAAAATGAGTCTGTCTTATTTCTGTGCGATCTATAGTGACATTTAGTCTACTAATCTTCTGTAAGCTAATTTTTTAAACAGATATATCATTTGGGGGTAGAAATGAGGAACTTCTAAACCAGTAATTGAAAGTATTCTAGATTTTAGAAGGAGTTTTCCAAATTTAAATATAAAATTTTAAATAGTATAGCCCTAGTCCCAAATCATTGACATTTGAATGAGTGCTGATATTTAGTGTTTGCATTTGTCAGATATTTCTTTTTTTATAATGATTTTTATTTTTTTTCTATTAAGTTGGTTTACAGTGTTCTGTCAGTTTTCTACTGCATAACGAATTGATCCAGGAGTTCCCGTCATGGTGCAGTGGTTGACGAATCCAACTAGGAACCATGAGGTTGCAGGTTTGATCCCTGGCCTTGCTCAGTGGGTTAACGATCCGGCGTTGCCGTGAGCTGTGGTGTAGGTCGCAGACATGGCTCGGATCCCGCATTGCTGTGGCTCTGGCGCAGGCTGGTGGCTACAGCTCCAATTAGATCCCTAGCCTGGGAACCTCCATGTGCCATGGGAGCAGCCCTAGAAAAGGCAAAAAGGAAACAAAAAATAAAAAAACAAAAAAACCCAAAGTGATCCAGTCACACACACACACACACACACACACACATTCTTTTTCTCACATTATCCTCCATCATGCTCCATTCCAAGTGACTAGATCTAGTTCCCAGTCCTATACAGCAGGGCCTCATTGCTTATCCATTCTAAAAGCAATAATTTGCATCTATTAACCCCAGATTCCCAGTCCATCCCACTCTCTTCCCCTCCCCTTTGGCAACCACAAGTCTATTCTCCAAGTCCATGAGTTTCTTTTCTAAAAATAGGTTCATTTGTGCCATAAATTAAATTCCAAATATGAATGGTATCATATGGTATTGGTCTATCTCTTTGCTTCACTTGGTATGAGAGTCTCTAGTTCCAACCATGTTGCTGCAAATGGCATTATTGTGTTCTTTTTATGGCTGAGTAGTATTCCATTGTGTATATATACCTACACCACAGCCATAGCAACACAGGATCTGAGCCACATCTGCTACCTACACCACAGCTCACCACAACAGGGGATCCTTAACCCACTGAGTGAGGCCAGGGATCAAACCCGCAACCTCATGGTTCTTAGTTGGAGTCGTTAACCACTGAGCCATGATGGGAACTCCTATACCACATCTTCTTGATCCATTCTTCTGTTGATGGACATTTAGGAGGCTTCCATGTCTTGGCTACTGTGAATAGTGCTGCAATGAACAGGGGTACATGTATCTTTTTCAATGAAAATTTCATCTAGATCTATGTCCAGGAGCAGGATTGCTGGGTCATATGGCAATAGAAATAAAAACAAAAATAAACCAGTGGAACCTATTCAAACTTAAAAGCTTTTGCACAGCAGAGGAAACCATTTAAAAAAAAAAAAGACAACCTATGGAATGGGAGAAAATAATTTCAAACAACACAACTGACAAGGGCTTAATCTCTAAAATATACAAACTTAGATGACTCAATAGCAAAAAACCCAACCTTCCAATTGAAAAAATGGGCAAAAGACCTGAATAGACATTTCTCCAAAGAAGGTGTACAGGTAGCCAACAGGCACATGAAAAAATGGTCAACATCACTAATTATTAGAGAAATGCAAATCAAAACTACAATGAGCTACCACCTCATGCCAGTCAGAATGGCCATCAGTAACAAGTCAACAAATAACATTAACAAATCAACTAATAACAAATGCTGGTGGAAATGTAAATTAGTACAACTGCTCTGGAAAACAGTATGGAGTTCCTTAGAAAACTAAATATGGGACTATTATTATTATTATTATCATTATTTTTATTATCATTTGTCATTATTCCTTGTAAGGGCAGCCATTTCCTGTATAGTCACTGATCTTTTTTTTTTTTCATTTTTTAATTTTATTACTCAATGAATTTTATTACATTTATAGTTGTACAACAATCATCACAACCAAATTTTATAGCATTTCCATCCCAAACCCTCTGTGCATCCCCCCCCAAAACCTGTCTCATTTCAAAACCGTAAGTTTTTCAAAGTCTGTGAGTCAATACCTATTCTGCAAAGAAGTTCATTGTGTGCTTTTTTTAGATTCCACATGTAAGTGATAGCATTTGATGTTTGTGTCTCACTGTCTGACTGACTTCACTTAGCACGATAATTTCTAAGTCCATCCACGTTGCTGCAAATGCCGTTACTTCTTTCCTTTTAATGGCTGAGTAATATTCTGTTGTGTATATGTACCAGATCTTCTTTATCGACTCCTCTGTCAATGGACATTTAGGTTGTTTCCATGTCTTGGCTATTGCATATGGTGCTGCAACGAACATCAGAGTACATGTATCTTTTCGAGGCACTGCTCTTTTTAACGTGAGATTCAGAGGTTCAGACATAAGTCCTCTCTTGCTCTGGTGCCTTATTGATCTTGTATAAACAATAATGTTTCAAAGAAAAATCCTTCAGAAAAGGCATCTTCTCTAGTCTTTATCCAGTGAGTTCAATGGTGTGTTTGGTGGAAGCACAGGATACTGTTTAGAAAGCATCACTTCTAGTCCAGTTTTGTATGTGCAGAGATCACAGGAAAGGACTCAGCCGACCTGTCCTGGATGATGAGAGGCAACACAGAAGCGTCCCAATGGATTACATTCTCAGATGTCCCCAGATTTCACTATTTGTGGCAACTTTTGGTACATTGTAATTTTTTTTTAAAAAGCACATCAAGGATCTGTTGGGTTTTTTAAAACTGATATAGTGTATATATTGAATTTTTTAGCTGATTGTTAAAATGGGACGTTTTCTTTTCCATAAAAGTTTTCATCATTCCATCATTTGATTCTTTAATAGCATCTTAAAACTGCGATCTCCAGCTCCAAGCAGCCCAATGTGTGATATAAATGATCTACTGTTAGGATGTGTTCTTCCCTCAGTCCTCTCTTGGAAAACTAGTGTTTATAGCGTTGATTATCTTTGTAGCATGAAAGTAGTTTCATCTGTAGTTCTCACAGGTGAATATTAAATACCTTTCATATTTCGACCTAGGTTTTTGGTGCATTTCCTAGTAAATACTATATGTGTTACTATTATGGAAATTGAATGGTACTAACTTAGGAATTAACTACAGTGGAACGAAATTGAAATTCCACTTATTAAATTTCAACTTGATGTCCAGTACTGAACCTTAAATTCATTCCTACAGACATTACTAAACATTAGGAAAGAGTTTCAATTAATAGTTGTTTGTTCCCTAAGCCCGGTGCTCAGGACTCAGGCAAGCGGTGGTCAGGTAATTATTGCATTTAATTTTTCATTCACTCAGGTATAAGTAGGGCCAAGGGCATTCTTCATTTCTTCTTTTATTACTACAAATCCGGGTCTGGAAGGTCTCTTTTCTGCTGGGTGCCCTAAAAGGGGAGGGGTCATTCTCTCTGCTCTTTTGGCTGTCAGTCAAAACATCCACCCTCCCCAGATGTAGCACCACTGCCAGCCAGCCGTTTGTCATACTTTGCTTTGGATTATCTGAAATGCCAGCCTACCCTTAAGGTTTCGAATACGCTGACTTAACTTGGATTAAGCTGAAGAACTCCAAACAATAGTGTAAGTCACCTCCGGTTTGGATGGGGTAGAAACTATCAGAATATGAGACCAGAGAATAGAAAGGCCCTTTTGGCAAGAGTGTGTGAGCTCTGCTTGTGCACACAGCACTTCTTCAGGAAGATAGATTCCTTCTCTCTGAGTGACAGCAGAAATGGGGGCAAGGACATGGTGGTCTCCCCTGGGCTTTGGGACCTCAACACTAGGCTGGAGATAGATGCCACCTTTGCAGAGAAGCCCTTTGCTTGGTGGGGCAAGTGTATTGCTCAGCACTTGTTTGAAAGCCATTGAAATTCTTTTTCATTTACCCTTGACTCTGATTCAGCCTCGGGTACCATTAACTCGAGAACTTGTGTTCAGATGTCAGTGGCACCTTGGGAGTCAGATGCCATAAAACATCTTCACAGCAGCCTTTTCCCACTGTGAACTGTGGGAGAGGCCTTTGTAGTTCGATCTTTAGAGTGGCGAGGATCCAAGAAACAGGAATTCTGATGTCTCATTCAGGCATGGTTCTTTTCAAACATTTTCTTGGTCATTTGCCATCGAAACACACAGTGATGTGGCATCACCGTGATCATCAGGCTTTCACATCTCCTTCAGATCCTAAGCCATTGGATCATTTCCTGGTTTAAGTAAAGACTTCCCCCCTTTCTATATTTACTTATTTCTACATCTGTCTCCCTCAAATGACAACGTCTCTGTTTTAAATTCCTGGCACCTAGCAGCAGACCTGGCAATTATGATGACAGTATAATGACATTAATTATGACTAGTGTTTACTTGGTTCTCTCTGCAACTTTGTATGCAGCATTTCATTTACTACAACTCTGTCAGGAAGATGCTGTTTTAATAATGCCCATTTTGGAGTTCCCACTATGACACAGTGGATTAATGATCCAGCTTGTCTCCACAGAGGTGCCAATTGGATCCCCAGTGTATCAGGTTAAGAATTTGGCCTGGGAACTTCCATATGCCATGGGTGCAGTTGAAAAAAAAAAAAAAGATAGTAATGCCCATTTTAACAAGGTAGAAACAGAGGTACAGACAAGAAAGCAAATTGCCATAACCTCTAAGTGGGAAAGGCTGGTTCCAACCCTGGTGGTCTGACTTGAGCCCTGTGCTCTTTTCCACTGAGCTACTGCAATGCCTAACTCCGGGTCATCAGTGGTTGTTCACATGTACTTGGAAATGGTGAAGGGTTTTGGTTTCATGTTCACAACAAATAATTAAAGGCAGACACCCCTAGAAGAACAGGTTTTTCTAAAAAAGGATAGAAGAAGAAATTATGGAAGATTTCTGAAATAAACAAAAGGACAGGACACCTTTTATTCAGAGATGTATACAAATCATCCCCATTAAGTCATTTTCCAACCAACCATAATTCCTTCCACTGTATATCTGAAATAAAGACATATCTCTTTCCCACTTTTTTTTTCTTTCTTTTTTGCTTTTATGGGCCGCACCCACAGCATATGGAGGTTCCCAGGCTAGGGTTCCAATCAAAGCTACAACTACAGGCCTACGCCAGAGCCACAGCAATGCAGGATCTGAGCTGCGTCTGTGACCTACACCACAGCTCATAGCAATACCGGATCCTTAACCCACTGAGCAAGTCCAGGGATCGAACCTGCGTCCTCATGGATGCTAGTCAGATTCGTTAGCCACCGAGCCATGACAGGAACTCCAACTTTCCTACTTTTTTGAGGATACTTGGTAATATGGTGTGGCCAAACATTCAATTCACATATATAAATGTATGTGAAGACTGTTTACTACTATAGCTCTTAAAAGAGGTTTAAAGTTACAACCGTATTTTACCAAAATAGGCAAACCCAAAAGGATATTGGCAGGCATTTCATATTCATCCAGACTTTTGGTGCTGAACTCTGTCCATTTTAAGGAGATGGTGGAATTGTAGCCATTACGGAGAGCTCCTTTGTGACTTGTTACAGCAACTGGTTTGTTGAAGTCTATGGCTGTACCTCACGCATGTCACCATTCTGCATACCTGAAGCTCACGTTTTAGATTTAGAACTTGGTCCTCCCTTGGGGGCACTTGCTATATTAGAGAATCTGTGCTAGAGAGATTTCTAAAGGAGAAGCAATAATTTTTCAAGACCGTTTGATAGATGATGTTCTTAAGATATTACATCTCACAATGTATGTGAGGAGCAGATAAATAGAATGAGCTGTTTCTCAGCCTTCAGTGTAGATCAGCTCTGCCCTGGGGGTGAACCATTACTTCTATGGAAGGCAGTCAGTGGGTAAGAAATAAGGTATAAGGAAAAAGCAAAGAAATGGGCATGAATTGGAGACCAACTGCTGTTGTTATGCCTCTCTCTCTCTCTCTCTGTCTCTCTCTCTGTTTCTGATGGGTTTTGCAAAAGAGTGGCTTTGTTTACTAAGACATTACATTTATGATGTAAGATTTTTAGCTCATAGCTAAATTCTTATGTTGAATATGATTTATGCCATAGCACACATACGCTTTGTGTCCGCAACACATACCCACTCCCCAAGGTTTGCAGCACCCCTTTACAGCAGATCAGATAACTAAGGGTCTCTTGGTTGAGAGAAATGCCTGAGGTTACCCAGCAAAAGAGTGGAAGCCCTTCTGCCATACTCAGATTTTCTGAATTTTAGTTCAGTCCTTTTCTGTCCCACCACAGAAATGTTTGATCCTCAAGGTTGGGAACTGTGTATATTTATTTAATACAGAAAAATTCTAGGAGTTCCCATCGTGGCTCAGTGGTTAACAAATCCGACTAGGAACCATGAGGTTGCAGGTTTGATCCCTGGCTTTTCTCAGTGGGTTAAGGATCCAGCATTGCCGTGAGCTGTGGTGTCGGTCACAGACAGGGCTCCGATCCTGCGTTGCTATGGCTGTGGTGTAGGTCAGCGGCTACAGCTCTGATCTGATCCCTAGCCTGGGAACCTCCATATGCCGTGGGAGCCGCCCAAGAAATGGCAAAAAGACAGAAAAGAAAAAAGAAAAAAAAATTCTAGATGCATTCTTGACTCCAAAGTCTAACACACATTAACCTTTTCCCACATTTACCTCAAATCCTTTATTTTAAAGAAATAAAATATTAAATTTGGAGTTTTATATATTCTCCTTGCCAGTCCAATTTCCTTCTTTCCTCAGAGGTAACCTTATTATGGATTTGATGTGTGTCTAAGCCATGTTTTTTTATATTTTATTCCAGGTGTATATATTTTCATAAATAATACATAGTGGCATTTTGTTACTTTAAAATGTATATAAATTGCGCCAGAGCATGTAACTCCTTGCAACTTGTTATTTAGACTTAAGACTCTGTATCTAACACCTATCCATGTTAATATATAAATATCTGTTTAATTTATTTTAGCTTCTGTGTGTATTCAGTTTACCAGTAGTATGTTTATTTCTTTGCCTAAATAGTTGGCAGTTGAGTTCTAACAGGCTTTCAGTGAAAAGAATATATGTCTCCCTGTGTATGTATGCAAGATACATATACTTTGGGGATTTATATAGATAGGGTATTTATCTACAGGTGCATTTTCAACTTCATTAGATATTATCAAATTACTCTGCAACGTTATTATGTCAGTGTGTCCTTCCAGGAGTGTTTGAGGTATTTATTCTCTAACAGGCTAAAACTTACAGTGATCAGACCCAAGTTCTTGCTAGACTGAAAATGAAATACAGTTTAATTTATATTTCCCTTATTATTATTGAGGCTGAGAATGTTTTCCTTTGGGTATCCTCTTCTCAATTATCTATTATGAAATATCTACTTGTAGATGTTCTTTATACATGTGGATACTAACCTTTTGCTTACAGTATGGTTTGGAATTTTTAAATAGATGTTTTTAATTTTGATGTCAACTTTATGAATCTTTTCTTTCCGTGTGTCTTTTTTTTTTAATATCATTTGTGGTTTAAGAAATATATCCCTGCTCTTCTATTTAAATAATTTTAGGCCCTTTAATCAGCTATACATTTATTTTTATATATAATGTAAGTGAAGTCTTTTTTCCCATAAAAAGCCAATTGTTCCATCACCAGTTACTTAACAGTTCGTTTTCCACTGATTTATAATGCCGCCTCTGTTATACTCCAGATCTAATATGCACCTGGGTATGTTTCTGAGTATTTTATTATATTCCTCTCCTCTACTCCAGTGTCAGTACCCCCACTGTCTTCAACCATGCAGCTTAATGAAAGCAATAATAGCTAACATCTATCAGGTACCAGTCACTGTTCTAAATCCTTTGTATGCATTATTTTATGTACTTGTCAACAAATTGATTAGGTGGATTTTATTGTTAGCTCTATTTGCTCTACTTTACTGATGAAGGCACAGGGATGATGAATAAGTGAACAAATTTATGCAACTAGAAAACAAACACTAGAGGTACTCAGCTAAAAATTAGTCTGAATATCCATGCAGATTTCTCTCACGTCCTTTCATAAAGTTTTCCACAGCCTTTGTCATGTCTTCCAAGTTCCTTCTTGTGAATGGTACCTTAGTTTCATTGTGTTTTCTATTTAGATATTAATCATGTATGGGAACACTACTGAATGTTGTATATTCATCTGTATTGGACTTCAGTCTTGCTGCACAGCTCTTAATTCTCATTGTTGGTAAACTCTCATCTGCAGACTTCTTTTCCAGTCCTTGTACCTTGTTTCTTGTTCTTGACTCATTGCATTGGATAGGATCTTCAATGTAGTATTAAATAGTAGAATGAGAGTGAACATCTCTGTCTTATTCCTGACGTAATGAATAAGCTTCAGATGTCTCCCTTGAAGCATAATATCGCCTACATGTTTTTGGTAGATACTTGTCACATTAAGGGCGTTCTCATCCATCCCTATTCTGTTACCATAAACATGTACTGAAACTTAATGCACTTATATCTATTGAGATGATACGATTTTCTCCCTTAATCTGTTAATATGATGAATCAAATTAATAGATTTTCTGGTTGTGAATCACCTTTACATTCTTAGGATGAAGTCACAGAATGAGTTGTAATATACTATTACTTGAGTACACTAATGATATGATTATTATATTATTTAGGTGTTTGCATCAGTTTGTTTACATTTTATTTTACATTGCACTTTTCTGGTTTTGATATCAAGAATATTGTATCCTTATGAGTTAGCTTTACTTCTTTTTCTAATCTTTGAAGAGATCTTATCTACTTCAGATAAAGTAGGATCCATCCCTTAAAGATAAAGCCATTTCATCACAGGATCTTGGTGTGTTTATTGAGGGTGGAAGGTATCTGGGAATTAGTAAGGAAATTTTAACTAATGAATCATTTTCTATAATGATTATTTAGATTTAAATTTTTCTAGAAAAATTTTATTTTATCTAAGTTTACAAATGTATTGGCATAAAATTTTTTCACATATTTTCTATGATTTCAAAATGTTCATACACTAATTTCTGCTCCATTTTTTCATCTCCTTTCTTTACAGTTATTTTGTTCTTTTTCAAGCACCTTAATTTGAATGTTTAATTTGCATATTTTAAATCTTAATTTTATAGTGCATTTAAAGTTTATAAATATTCTCTTTATGCAACATTTTAGCTGCATGGCACACATTTTTATCTGTAGTGCTTTTAATTGTTATAAATATTTGATAACCTCCTCTGTGTTTTTCTCTTTAACATATGAGTTATATATGGGTATATATTTTCAATTCTTAAGATTTTCCCTTTTAATAGAATTTTAATAAACATGTTTTAAATGTAATGAAGTTGGAATACATGGTTTTGAATGACATGTAGTGTTTGAATTTGTGTTTTGGGTGACACAGCTATGGTAGGCTTTATGAATACTTCATGTGACCTTTAAAAAGAATATAGATTCTCTCATTATTGAATGTAACAGACTAACCATCTGTCTGTATGTATGTTTGTATTAAATCAAGCTTATTGATTGTATTTTCCAAATCTTTTACTGCTTTAATGATTTGTATAACAGTTTCTTAATTTTATCAAAATCTCCCACTTTTCCATTTTTCCTTGTAATTGTCAATTTTTTGTCCCTATTGGTCAAAGCTATGTTGATAGGTGCATATAAATTCATGACTTACATGTATTTTGATATATTATTCCTTTTTCATAATATAATGTCCATTTTAATCCCTATTAATGCCTCCTAACTTAAATTCTATTTTGTCTGAAAGAGATAATGCTACATCAGCTTTCTTTATTTTTTAAAAAAAATTTTTTGTCCTTTTGTAGCGTATGGAAGTTCCCAGACCAGGGATCAAACCCATGCCACAGCAGCAACCAGAGCCACTGCAGCAGCAGTGATGAATCCTTAACCCACTGCACCACAAGAGTACTCCTACATCAGCTTTCCTTTAGTTAACGTTTGCCTGGTACATCTTTTTCATTCCCTTATTTTTAGGATTTTTTGGTGTGTATTGATTTGCTGACTGGTTTAGAATCTCTTATATACCACATAGCTGTATTTTTAAAAATCTAGTGATAGACTCTGTCTTTTAACAGACAATTATGTTAGTTTCCTATTGGTGCTGTAACAAGTTGTTATCTTCCAGTTCTAAAGGTTACTAGTCTAAAATAGTTTTAAGGCTGCGTGCATTTTTGAGACTCTGGAGGAGAATCTGTTTCCTTGACTTTTCCAGCTTCTGGAGGCCACCTGCATCCATCCCTTGGCTCTTTGGTCCTTCGTCCAACTTCAAAGCCTAGCATCTTCGCTGGTTTGTGAGCTCTGCTTCCATTCTTCTCTGTCTCCTTTTAAGGGACTTTGTGATTACACTGGGACCAAACCAGTCCTCTGGGATAATCTCTTCATCTCACAATCCTTACTTGCATCTGAAAGTGCTTTTTGGCATGTAAAGCAACATATTTACAGATGTTAGGGATTAGGATATGGACGTCTTTGGAGGGCCATTATTCAACCCACCACATGAAGACTAACCTTTAAAATTAATTGTGATTATTGAAATATATGGACTCACTTCTACCATGTCATTTCCTATATACTCTATTTTCTCATTTTCTGCTTTATATTAGATTGATACATTTTCTCCAAGCCCTCTTCCAACCACTGCTATCTTATATACATTTTTCCTATACTTGTTTGGAAGCTATCGATTTTTTATATTTTATATTTTTAAGTAGTTCTACTTACATTATTAACAAATACGTTTTATCTTTTTCTAACAATAATGAAGGGATTTAGTGTCTTTGTCCTTCTCAAGAATAAGGCAAAGACCCTATTGCATATTTCATATCTCTTGACTTTTCCCCAGGTCTATCAATTTTTAATTATTGTGTAGAATTTTGGATCATCTCCTCTTTACCACTGAGTTGTTTGTTTGTTTGTTTGTTTGTTTTTTGTCATTTGGTAATTAACCACTCACTAGTTATCAAAGTGGTTTGCTAATTTTTATTCTTTTTTTGCTTCTTGGATCTCTGTTTCCTTCTTGGTTTGTATTTCTTCTTGCTAAATTAGCTCTGTGCTAGAGATCTCATAGTTTATGTATATTTGACTATATCTTGATTTCACGCTCAGTCTTGCATAGTAGTTTAGCTGTATACAAGATTCTTTTTGACAGCGTTTTTTTCTTTGTAGATCTATCTCTGGCATCATTTGTTGCTGATGAAATTCTGCTGTTAATCTGATTATTACTGCTTTATTGCTAATTTGTCTTTCTCACTAGTTGCATTTAAGACTGTGTTTTTATTTTTTATTTTCCTAAACTTGTTATTACTATATCTGAGAATTTGACCCTTAAATACTGAAAATTTTCTTGTCATCATCTCTTCAAGTGTTTTTTCTCTGCCAGTTCTTCTGTTTTCTACTTTGAGGAAAAAAAATATACACACATGCACATGTACACACAAGCACCCACAAATGTTTCTGTTCAATTCTACATGCTTATTTTTATTTCTCATCCATATCTTTCACCTCTTCATCTCTCTGTGGTGCCTCCTCAGTGCTATGTTCCAATTTACAAATTTTGTCTTTGATTTTGGCACATCTCAAGTTTATCTTATCTGTTTACTTTTTAGTTTAATTTCTGTGACTATATTTTTCAACCCTAAAATTTAGAATTGCTTGTTCATAGCCACAATTCTCAATTCATATCTCAATATTTTTGTTTCACAATCCTTGTTTTATGTATGTTATCCTTCCTGCACTTCTTGGAGGATCTCAGGCACATTTTCTAATCTGTTTCATTTATCTCTATTGATGTGCAGGAATGAATTCATTAACCAGTTGTTCCTCTTTGTATTTGCATTTTAAGTGATGAACTTATCAGATGTGAGGAATGTTTTTCTCTCATTCTCAGTGCTCTTAGCTTCTTATCTAGCATTTTTTATATTTATCTTCACCCTGAACAAAAATAGCACTAGTCCAAAATCAGATGTTGAAGATTTGTTCCATGGGAATAGAGATTCAGTCATCATACTGGGCAGAGGGCTTGGCTGAGAGCCTGTCTACCTGACAGTCTCTATTTCATTGCTACCAAGTCCACCACCACTGGCACAAACCTTTGTGCAGACCGTAGCCTCAGGAGTCTCACATTTTTGTTTAGCCTTCTTTTAAACACAAGGGAGCTCCCTTAGCTGGGGATCTTGGCCCTTATCCCTTACTTCCTGGAAGGTCTTTTTGGTTTCCATTTTTCTCCCATGAGCTTCCTTTATTGGTTTTAGAACCTAGAGCCCAGGAGGTCTGTGGTTTCATGTGCCCTTATTGTTTCTCTTCCACTTCTGGTCCATATGATGTTTACCTTGTTTGGAGGTACAGCTATGCCTGGAAACCACTGCCAATTGAAAAGACCACCTCCTGGGAGAAGGTGGGAGAAGATATTTTCAAATGATATGACTAATAAAAGATTAATATCCAACAATATAAACAGCTCATTACAAATCAACATTATAAAAACAAACAGCACAATTAAAAATATGCGGAAGAATTGAATAGACATTTTTTTCTAAAGAGGAAATGCGGATGGCCAATAGGCACGTGAAAAGATGCTTAACATTGCTAATCATCAGGAAATGCAAATCAAAACCTCCGTGAGTTATCACCTCACACCTGTTAGAATGACTGTCATCAATAAGAAAACAAAAAACAAATGTTGGTGAGGATGCAGCCACTGTGAAAAACAGTATGAAAGTTTCTCAAAAAACTAAAAATAGACCTACCAGATGATCCAGCAGCTCCACTCCTGGATATATCACTGAAAACAAACAAACAAACAAAAAGAAACACTGGAGTTTCTCTCATGGCTCAGCGGAAACTAATCTGACTAGTATCCGTGAGGATGCAGTTTCAATCCCTGCCTTTGCTCATTGGTTAAGGATCTGGTGTTGGCTGTGAGCTGTGGTGTAGGTCGCAGACGCAGCTCAGATCCTGCGTTGTTATGGCTGTGGTGTAGGCCAGCAGCTACGGCTCCGATTCAACCCCTAGCCTGGGAGCCTCCATATGCCTCGGGTGGCCCTAAAAAGACCAAAAAAAAGCATTAATTCAAAAAGATACACGTACCCCAATGTTCATAGCAGCATTATTTACAATTGCCAAGACGGAAACAACTGTGCTGGGCTTTTCATTTTTCAAAATACTCTCTTTTTCCCATGTGTTAGATTGAAAGACATATTGTAAAGCTTAAACCCATTGATTTAGAGTCAGTCCTCTTAACTGCTTTTTACAGTACTTTATGTATTATCATTGAGCACCGACCAAAGGATGATGAAATGTGTCTTCACTTGGCGCAAGAGAGCAGAGTTCCTGTGCCTCGGCCTTAATTGTGAAAAATCTGTAACATAAACTCACAGAAATAAGGAAATAAGAAGAGAAAAACATTCTAGTTTATTACGGTGGGCATCTTTTCTTTGACTACATAAAAGTCATAGCCATTCCAAAATGGACTGTGCTCTGGCGGAGCCGTATATACGACTCATTCAGTGATAACAGGTTTTCGAGAGACTTCCAGAAGCAAAGGCTTGTCCTTGACAGAGAGCTGTGAGCCAGCCACGCACTCCCACCCTCCCCCAAGACCTCTGTTACTTTAGCATAGCTAAATGTGACACATAGAATACAGATTTCAATAGGTCATATTGATTATAAACCTCCCCGAGAGAAGGAAAGCTATTGATTGGATGTTGGGTAACCTAATGATTAGGGTCAGCACGTTCCCTGAATTTAGAGTGACAGCTCTACTGATTGAATATGATTAGTTCGAGTATGAGTTAGAGCCAAAATGAAAGGAGGTTTGGTTCCATTGTCACTAAAGAGCTATCCAGGAAATAAAAGAAAAACACATTGGTTTCCTCCATACTTTGTAAGCCTTTCCATCTTCACTTTGCCTGTTCCAGCTCTTAATTAGCTTTAGCAAATTGTTTTTTCTAATTAATTATGATTCAGGCATACAGTTAATACTTGTCACCCCAGAGGGCGATTAAGGCAAAATTTCCTTCACATGGGTCACGTATGGATGTTTTTCAAGTTCTACTTTCCCGCCTCCATAAAAATGTGTAATTTCTTCCCCAGTACCCTCGTCATCATCAGCCCAACACTAATGGATTAAATATTGGTGCCCTCCCCCCCAGTTTATCTATTGAAATTCTGACTTCCCAGTGGGATGGTGTTAGGAGGTGAGGCTTTGGGAAGGCAGTGAGGCCATGAGGTTAGAGTCCTCATGAACAGGATTAGTGTCCCCATAAAAGGTACCCCAGAGAGCTTTCTTACCCTCTCCACCACGTAAGGATACAATGAGAAAAATGGTTGTCTGCAACCCACAAGAGGGCTCACACCCGTACCTGACCATGTGGACACTCTGATCTCAGAGTTCCAACCACCAGAACTGTGAGAAGTACATTTCTGTTATTTATAAGCCACCTAGGCTGTGGTATTCTCTTACAGCAGCCCACACTAAGACACCAACTCATGTCACTTTGAAGGGATACCTGTCACTGTCATTATCAACTGAAGAGTTGATTCTGCCTATTTGAGTACTGACGGTAAACATTCATCCTCAGTAATAAGTTAGTACAAGATGAAATAAACTCTTTACATAATGAGCAAAGACAAGAAGTGATGCATTAAGGAGCATGGTGTAAAGTTTATTAATGATATGAAATCCGGACACACGTCTATCAAGATTACATGATGTTGCTCAGGGTGCAAAGCATTTTCTTCCTCAGTCCCACTCATCTCCTCTGCCATAAGTGAAAGGAAAGAGACTGGAGAGGCATATATAGCATGGTAGAGCTCTCTGTACGGTAGCATTTGGGGCATTTCTTTTCTTATTTATTTATTAGTTTGTTTATGTTACACTGATTTATAACATATATGTTTCAGGTGAACAACACTGTATTTCTACTTCTGTATACTCTACAACATGCTCACCAATGAAAATTTATTTTCTTTTTTCGTTTTATTTTTATTTTTATTTTTTTAAATTTGTTTACCTGTCAGTTGTGCTGAAATCGAATGCAGCATTGTTTCATACTTTGGAAGAAAAAGATATACGCGCTGGGTGTTTAGGATGCTAAGCTGGGGTATTTTGGAGTCGGGGAGGGGAGGACAGCATTATCTGACAGTGGCCATGGTCTCACATGGGGTGGTCACATGACAAAGAGTGGTCCAGTGTATGAGTCCTGAAGGAGTATCCTGTACTATTGACAGGAAGGTGTTATATTTGGACAGATCTGAAATCCAGTCCTAACTCTGCATGCAGTAATTCTGGGCAAGTTCTTTAATCTTTCTGAGGCTTCATTTCCTTCTTTTTTATTTATATATTTATTTTTTATTAAAGTATAGTTGATTTACAATGTTGTGCCAATTTCTGCTGTACGGCAAAATGACCCAGAAAAAAAATAAGTAGTATTTTTCTCATATTATCTTCCATCATGTTCTATCCCAAGAGACTGGATAGAGTGCCCTGTGCTCTACAGGAGGACCTCATTGCTTATCCATCCTAAATGTAATAGTTTGTATCTACTAACCCCAAACTTCTAGTCTATCCCACTCTCTCCCCTTTCCCCCTCGGCAACCACAAGTCTGTTCTCTATGTTTGTGAGTCTGTTTCTGTTTTGTGGATAGGTTCATTTGGCGCTGTATTTAGAGTCCACATATAATGAAACTAATAATGGCATCTAGAAAATTAAACATGATAATCTATGTAGAAAGCACCTGGTGAAAAATAAGCACTCAGCATTCAAGAAGTGGTAGTTTGGGGAGTTCCTGTCGTGGCACAGCAGAAACAAATCTGACTAGGAAACATGGGGTTACGGGTTTGATCCCTGGCCTCGCTCAGTGGGTTGGGGATCCGGTGTTGCTGTGAGCTGTGGTGTAGGGCACAGAGGCGGCTCGGATCCTGTGTTGCTGTGGCTGTGGTATAGGCTGGCAGCTGCGACTCCAATTGGACCCCTAGCCTGGGAACTTCCATATGCTGCAGGTACAGCCCTGAGAAGACAGACAGAAAAAAGAGAAAAAAAAAAAGTGGTGGTTTTGATTATTAATGTTGACAGGCAAAAATATCTAGGTGAAATGACTTGTGGAAAGACTTAGATTTTTATGACACTGTATCCTGAGATCTTTTTTATATTTTTTCTTAGATAAAAAGGAAAAGGCAATGAGGCACGCTCAGAGAGGCCCTGAGGTTTCATACTTCACTGATCCATATAGTACAGCGCTCTGTCAAGTGGGAGCTCTAATGCTGCCTCTCTCCTCACTCTTCCCTTGTTTCGCTAAGATTTTGACAGTGAAGCTACTTTGCAAAACATAAAACATTTTTATTGATGAATACATGCGTTCTTCCATATCAAAGAAAAGTGGCTTATTAGCAAAGAAGTTACTTTAGAAATTTCAAATCCATTCACTTTCTGATTCTTTAGCTCCTTAGAGCTTATTTACTCATGTGTTTGCACAGGTCCTTCCTGAGGATGATTTATTTATTCAAAAAATATTTGTGTCTTCTTATTACACAAATAATGTTCTTCTAGAACAAACAGAAGTTAAAGAAAAAAAAAATCACTCAGCGTGCCACCCTGAAGAAAACCACTGTTAAATTTTTTTAATGGTGTTTTAGATTTTATTTTTTCATTTTTTTCATTTTTAAAATTTTTTTATTTTTTAATGGTTTTTACTTTTTCCACCCTAGCTGGTTTATAGTGTTCTGTTAATTTTCTACAGTACAGCAAAGAGACCCAGCCACACATAAGTGTATACATTCTTTTTCTCGCATTATCCTCCATCATGCTCCATCCTAAGTGACTAGATATAATTCCCAGTGCTATACAGCTGGATCTCATGGACCGCTGTTAAATTTTTGGTATGCGTCTTCCAAAACTTGGCTGTGCAGGTGTGTCTGTCTGTAGATTGCTGCCTCCCACTATTTCGTTACAGGCTATTTTCATTCATCAATGTAGTGTCATCCGTCTTGATGTGAATTATTAAGGAATATTCCTGTGCAGATCATTTTCAGTGACTGAATTTGTTACATTATTTCACTCCACCACCGTTGATTTAACTAATCCCCTAGGTGGCTTCTGGTTTTTCTCCAATTTAAACAATTCTCACGTCCTAGTCCTATTTGCTGCTCCTGACTTTAACTGTTTCCTTAAACGAAATTCCTAGAAAGGCAGTTGCTGGGTCAAATGGCATGAACATAACTAAGAGCCTCAATACATCTTTGGAAATTATCGCCCAGAAAAGGTGTTTTGTTTGTTTTGCATAATCTGGCAGATGAAAAAAATGTTGTGTTGATGGTTGAGTCTGTGTTTCTTGGGCTTGCTGGTGATGCTGAACATTTCTCATACACTGACCCATAAATACTTGTTTTTGAGCATCTTCCCCATGCCTGGTACTAACTGTGCTAACTGAAAGGAGAGACATAAAAATAAATAGAATGATCTCTTTCTTCAAAGAATTTACAATCTCAAAAAAAGAAATGGATACAAAAACAGCACCGTGTGCTATGTTATATATAAGCACAGAGGAGGAAGTGGCTAATTCTTCCATAAACTTAAAAGTGTTCACAGGAAGGCATTCCAGTTGTGGCTCAGTGGTAACGAACCCAGCTATTTTCCGTGAGGAACGTGGGTTTGATCCCTGGCCTTGCTCAGTGGGTTAAGGATCCGGTGTTGCTGTGAGCTGTGGTATAGGTCACAGACACAGCTGGATATGGCATTGTCATGGCTATGGTGGAGGCTGGCAGGTACAGCTTTGATTCAGCCTCTAGCCTGGGGACTTCCATATGCCACAGGTATGGCTCTGAAAAAAAAAATATTCGTAGGTAGGCACATTTGAGCGGAAAACTGAGGGATAAGGAGGAGGACCAGGAGTGGGGTGTACCTTTCCACAGGGATGAGGTACAGCACACTTGGGAAGACCCAATGTGGCTGAAGCCAAGGGTGTGCATTGGAAATTGATGGTGCCTGGGAGTTAAGCCTGGAAAAGTGCCTTGGGGCCCATGATGAAGAATTTGGAATAGATCCTCAGGGCCAGAGGCTCCTATCAGTGTTGATTGCAGGCTCTTGTTTCACACAGAAAAGATGACAAATAACCACCAGGTTTAGGGTCCCTGAACTTTGGATATTGTATGTGAGTTGGGATATGTGTTTGAGTGTATGTGTATGGATAGTGTGGTGGTAGGGGTGTGTGGGGCGGGAGTGCTTTTTCTGTGGAGGGGTTCCATAGCTTTCTCAAAGGGAGAGAAATAGTCAGACCACGAATCCAGACATTGGAGAGCCATCCAGAATCTGCAGCGGCAGAGGCACAGGCTCAGGTGTGTGAAAGAGATTCGTGTCAACAAGACCAACTGGGGAGGGCACACGCAGGAAGAACTGGACGGGAAGTTTTGAAAGAAACCACCAATTGGGGAGTATTTACTCCGCGGTAGACAAAGGGCTCGATGCGCAGCACCCATTTTATTTCATCTTCAGGTAACACAGATTTAACAGATGAGAACCCCGAAACCTAGATTTTTTTAAAATAGTCCCAAGTTGCGTGATGACAAATAGCAGAATCCACAGCTGATCAGCAGGTCACTTAAGCCCCTTCCTTTAATCATGAGGCTCTCTGCCTCTCTTATCAAGTTCTGGCACCATTTCTTTTGTACTTCCTCTCCTAACATGGAGTTAATTATTTGAGGCAGCAAAGTGACTCATTTCAAGGCAGAGAACCGTATGACTAGAGATACCATTTAGAGGACGAAAAGGAGAAGGGCCTCAGTGACTGTTCATTGTTCTTGTTCCACAAAGAACTGATCATCTGCTGAGATAATAGCATAAATCCAAAGAAATCCCTCACTCTGCACTTTGGTTCCTGTTGTTATTTGTGTCCTCTCCTTCCACGGAAGGAAATTCCAGCAGATTTCAACGGGCAGATGAGTCATTTTGGAGAAAAGGGCACAGTGCTGTTTCCTTCAAGCTTCATGGTCATTAGCAGTGCGGGACAGGAGGTCTGCCTGGGTGTCCTCGCTCCCGTTGATTGTTGAAACAACATGTGAAAACCCTGTCTTTTGTGGCAAGTATTACATACATGATAGGGTAACTTTTATACGCTCAGGCTGTTTTACCTCGGGACCTGAGCGCTTCCTAAGAAGTGCACAGGTGCCTTCTTGTCAAATAAAAAGATAAGTGTAACCTCAGGGAGAAGGAGGACGTAAGACTAATTACCCGTGTACCTGGGATTCCACATTGCAAGAGATCACAATTTTTCCATCTTTCACACAGTCATACACACTTACACATAGCGACTTCCTGGGCTGTCTGTGTTGTTCCTGGGCTGCTGTCATGACTCAGGCCCATGTGCATGGAAAATATAGAAGCACCTCTTGCTGAAATTTTGGTGGCAACCTTAGGGAAGCTAATTTTTATCATCAATGGAACAAATATATGAAACCTGGTATTAGTTTTCTATTGCTATGTAAACAGTTACTGCAAACTTAGTGATACAATACAAATTTACCACTTCAGTTTCCAAAGGTCAGAAGCCCAGGTATGACTCTGCTGGATCCTCTCCTTAGGAGCTCAGAAGGCTGACATTCGAGGTGCTGGCTGAGCAGCATCCCCTTCCAGAGGCCTGACTTAGGGAAAGGTCCACCTCTGGGCCCCCTCAGGTTTGACAGAGTTTGTTTTCTTACTAGTTGCCAGCCAGGGACTGCTCTCAGCTGCCGAGCCCCCAACAGTTTCCATCGTATAGCACCTCCCATAGACTCCCCTCATGCTTGGCCTCTCCTCCTTAGGAAGAGCCCAATCCCTGCTAAGGGCTCACCTGATAAAGTCAGGCCCACTCAAGATAATCTCCCCTCCTTACTCTCAGCTGACTTAGGACCTTAACTTCATCTGCAAAATCCCTCAGAGCTGTGCCTAGGCTACTGTTTGATTAAATAACTAGGAGAAAATAACCGGACACTGGGAGATGGAGTTCTTGGGACCATCTTAGACTCCTGCTTCCTCTAAACCCTTTATGAGATGCCTCTCCTCTGGCAAGAGTATTGTATGTTAAATGCTTTCCTGGCATCCATCCTTATTTTCTCAGTTTTGTAATGTATTTTAGGGGAAAACCCTATTGAATCCATAATTATATGTCATGTAGGCTATTTTAGGCTCTTGGTAAAATGATGACAATAGTTGTGATTTATGGGGACTTACCAAACACTATTCTGAGTTTTATATGCATCACCTCATTTAACCATCAACTCTGTGCAGGAGGTTCTGTCAGTATCAGAGCTACAGATGGGAAAACTGAGGCTAGGCACAGTTAAGTAAACTGCGCAGTGTCTGACAGCTGCAAAGTGGCAGATCTGAGACTCAAACTATGACAACTCATTTCCTTCAGAGCCCTCCTTCCTAACCCATCAGTCATTGTGTTGCTGTATTGTGATTTTGAAAGGGTTACCGAATGTCCTCCATACGTATGATTATCATTCATCCATTCTTTATTTAGTCACATTTGCCATCTAATAACAGAAAGTGTGACCTAGACCAAGTCCTCCCTAAAAACAAAAGACACCCCTAAAAGCCAGATACCAAGAGGACCCAAGGTGAGTGTGGTTTAGAGCCTGACTTTTGATAAGGGTGGTCCAATACCTTTAGCAGATGGCTCTTTAATGTGCTTTGTTCTAGGATCCTAGGATATACTTTGCTGTCTGGTTTTATGCCAACCATTGATTAATAAGCTTAATCAAAAAGAAAACTCATCAATTCAGCCCTGGAGAGGAACTTTAGGTCTTCCTTCCAAAGCAGCCAACCTATGTCAGCAGGAATCAGAATAGAAATGGTACCCATCCATTGAAAACTAATGCCCCCTGACTTGAAATAGCACTTATGCTGGTGACACCTTCTCTTTATGGTGGACGGAGGGTTGACCTATGCTACGGGCTAGAAGAGGAAAATAAATGGTTAGAACAGGAAAGATGACATTGACAATTCTGTCTTCTGAAAGGCATTTGTTTTTTTTAACAAATGAAGGACAAAAATGGCATTGATTTATGTTTTAATTGTAGGCTGGGCCTCATAAATGAATAAACTATATGGAGTGCTCGAGGTCACATATTTGGGAAGAAGGGCAAACCGAGTAAGATGATTCTGCCTAGAACATTTTTATTATTTATTATTTTATTATTTCTAGCTGCCCTTCCATTTGTCCTAACAGCAGGTGGATAAAACCTCCAGGCCTACAATTCCCATAGGAGTTGAAATACCAAGTTCTACTCCTACCGTGTTCTGGTGGAGTGAACTCTTTACTTCCAAGCTCTGAGGTCTAAGGCAGTTGGGGTGAGATCTGAGGACAGCAGACTGAACCAACAAGGTAGCTTCTGCAGAGAGCAGTTCACCATGGCCGCCATCCTATACTCTTGAACCCTGAGCAGGTGGCATTTCCTGGCTTCCTTTAAAGTTAGGTGTGGCTGCATGACTGAGTTCTGGCCAGCGATGTATACCACTTCCAGGCTTGGTGCATAAAATCTTAGCATACGACCCTCTATTCTCTTTCTTCTTTCATTGGCCAGGCAGATGTCAATGTCCAGACTAGCTTAGAAGCCATAAATTAAACATGTCAGAATCTGCTTAGCTGGGGTCTTTGAATGTCTGAATGGAACAGAGGCCCATCCTCACTCCTGCCACCGACTGGAATGCATGTGAACCAGAAATAAGCATCAATTGTATTAAGCCGTTGAGCATCAGGGATCTTTCCGTGTTAGCAGCTGGCATTACTTTATCTCAGTTAGTAGCCTGGAATCAAAAAACCAAAAATAAGACAAGTGGTTCTAAGGAAGGAAAAGGGCTGGTTACTCAAGCATGGGAAATCTATATCCATGTTTACTTTGTGTAGGTCAGACTGAAAATGATGTGTCAAAGACCCCTATTTATTGTAATGAAAATTGATGAAATGAAACTATAATGACCCAGTTAAAATATCTGTAGAGGAGTTCCCGTTTTGGCTCAGTGGTTAATGAATCCGACTAGGTACCATGAGGTTGTGGGTTTGATCCCTGGCCTTGCTCAGTGGGTTAAGGATCTGGCATTGCCGTGAGTTGTGGTGTAGGTCACAGATGTGGCTCAGATCTGGTGTTGCTGGCGGCTACAGCCCCGATTGGACCCCTAGCCTGGGAATCTCCATGTGCCTCAGGAGCGGCCCTGGAAAATAAAATTTAATTTGCATGTATAGCTCTCTAGAGCTCACTTTTGTGTTCTTTTCTATGAGTAATATGTCAGAGGATTATTAGTATTTGCACTTATAACTGTGCATTTAGGCTGCTATAACAAGGTACCAGTAGACTGGATAGCTTCTAAATAACACTAATTTATTTCTCCCAATCCCAAGTCTCCCAGTGCCAGAGGCTGCGACTCCAAGATCAGCATGCCAGCCGGTGGGGCTCTGGTGAGGGACCTCTTCTAGACTGAAGACCAGTGACTTCTCACTGTATCCTCACGTGACAGAGAGCCAAACAGAGGAAGAATGTCTTTGATGACTCTTCTAAAGGCACTAATCCCATTCATGAGAGCTCCACCTCATGACCTCTCCAAATCCTGATCACCTCTCAAAGGTCCCACCTCCTGACCAGTACATTGAGGGTAAGGTTTCAACATGAATTTGAGGGACACACAACCATTCAGTCCATAACATTCCATCCCGGCTCTTCCAAACTGATGTTCTTCTCACATGCAAAATCCATTCATTTCATCCCGACAGTGCCCACCCCCCCAAGTCTTACCTTGTTCCAGGATCGCCTCTAAAGTCCAGAGTCTCCTCTAAATGTCACTTAAGTCAGGTATGAGTGAGACTGAGGGTCCATCCATCCTGAGGTAAAATTCTTCTCCAGCTGTGAACCTGTGAAGCCAAACAAGTTATTTGCTTTGGGGGCTGTTTAGATGAAATCGGTATATTTTGCATGTGAGAAAGGCATGAATTTGGGGACCCTGGGGCAGAGTGTCATGGACTGAGGGTTCATATTCCTCCAAAAATCATAGGTTGAAACCTTACCCTCCAATGTCATGGTATCAGGACGCAGGGCCTTGGGAGGTGCTTAGGGTTGGATGAGATCCTAAGGGTAGAGTCCTCATGATGGGATTCGTGCCCTCATAAGGGTCAGAAGAGAGCTCGCCTCCTCTGCTCTGCTCTCTGCCCTTGTGAGTCATCAGTCTCCAGTCTGGAAGAGGGCCCTCACCTGAACGCAACCATGCTGGCACCCTAATCTCGGACTTACGGCCTCTGAAGTTAAGAAGTAAATTTTTACCATTTATCAGCCACCCAGTCAGTGGATGGAACTTTGTTACAGTAGCCGCAGCTGACTAAGATAGATAGCGGTGCTGAGAGTAGGGTACCACTGTAACAATGCCTACAAACGTGACAGCGGCTTTGGAACTGGGTAATGGGCTGAGGCTGTAAGAGTTTTGACATGCGTGCCAGAAGAAGCCTGCAGCCGTGACTGGACTATCACTGTTTTTTAAAGTAGTGGATAAGTTAGGAAGATGCCAAGTAATTATTTATTTGAACCTAGGCATGAGCAGAATATAGTGACATTCTACCTTTGCAGTTTCTCTTACCAACACTAATTGAGCTATAATCCCCCAAATTAAATGTATGAGGATCATTATCTTTTTGTTGCTAATATTTTAAAATAAAATTAGACACAAATACAGGCTAACGTTCTGGAAAGACAGACTTTGCTTACTGTTTTCTCAATATTTTAGTACTCCACTAGAGCTAATTTACTATGAGTAGAAAAGTTTGAGAGAAATTTTGGAAAAACAGTTTGAGTCTTACAAGCATCAACATTTCCTTCAGCAAGTGTCCTCTAAATAAAGATAATTAGCATGCAAATATCCCATCTCAGCCCTGGTTTATCTAGTGTAGTATTTAATGCTTATTTTCTTTTCTGTCTATGTCTCTAGACATGTCGCATAAAAGATAATGAATAATAATAGGATTCTTGACTTAAAGCTATAATTTCCATTAATACCAAAATTAAAATTTCCTCATCATCACTCATCTGCATCCTCTTTAAAAACAGTTTATCATCTTGAGAACCGTTCTTATTTGTTTATTTAATTTATTTAAAATTTTAAAAGCAGTTGATTTCTGGTTCCATGTAGATTTTCAAACCAAGAGGAAATGTAATTAGCATTGGTCTGTGGAATAGGATTTTCCTCACTTGTTAATTGGGAAATTGGCTTTTAGGTTTAAATATTAGATTCTCCTTGTTCAAGTACTTATGAGCCTTTCCCCAAGAGAGTGACCATTCAGGGCTCACTGACCAAATCCAGTGTCTGAATCTGCACTGGGACCAGACCTGGATTTAGGTGACAATCCAAGGCACTGCCCTCCTGTGACAGTCAGCCTGGTTGAAATCTCTAACTCTTGCCTGCAAATTGCAACCTACAGTCTTGTTTACAGCTGTCATCAATTCTATTCCAAAGTTGGTATATGCTTGTCAGGACGTTTCTGACCTGTAGCTTTGCATTGTACCTCAGCCCTCATAGAGCTTACATGTGTTTTTACGTTTCTTTCTTTGCTCTTGCTGGAAAAAGCACACCATAGAAATGAAATAGACTGGAATGCCCTCTCAAATCCATCCCCCAGAGTGTATTTTACATTTGTTTTTCAGTTATTTTCTTCTATGTGCTTATCTTTAGAGGGCTTATTCTGAGCTTCCTTACTCAGAAGAGTATGAGGAGCTAAGGACAAGACATGAGGGAATAATCAAACTCTTCTTCTCTGAAGTGGCGGGTTCGGTTTTGCCTCTCTGTTATTGTCCTGGAAGTTTCTAAATGATCACTATACCTCTTCTCTTTCCAGCCTTTTCCCAATGTATTCTTAGTCATCACTAAATTTTTCTATGATTATCAATCCTTATAAATATTTCTTAGGAATTTCTTCCCCAAAGTAAAACAGGACTGTTCAATTGATTTAAATGACACAGCAATCAAAATAGGGATATGATGCTTTGCCTTAATTTTGAGATAATTGTTTATAAATGAAATTAGTGTAGAAAAAAACCTGAATTTTATAAACCAATAGCATAATATAGTAAGGGATCACACTACCTGATAATTAAGCCCAATTTCACATTTAGGCAGAAAAGAAAATGTATATGGTGCAAGTTGTCATACAGTCTAAGAGTTTCAATATCTTCTGCTCTAGGAAAGCATCTTGTTCTTTAGATTTCCCTGAGGTACGTTCACCCCAGCCTCCTCCTGACTTGCATTTTGTTGTTTACAAGTTGATCTCTCTGAATGTCATTACTGTCAGCTTCTTGGGGACACAGAATGTACTTTGAATATTTTTATGTCTCCCACAACATGCGCGCGGACCTTAGAAAAATTGAATGTGTATTTGCTGTATTTACTTGAAAAGTCCTAAAAACCGTTTGCTTACCAAATTTGCAGATGACTAAGAATGACTAAGAAAAATAGCTAAAAGTCCAAATGTCATAATCAGGATTTTAAAGTATCTCAATAGGCCGAAAAAGTCTAAAAAGAAACATAAATAATAAAACCTGAATTCAAAAAGAAACAAAACAATGAAGTTAATAGCATAATAGATGTATTTAACAGTGAATTAGCACACAGATGAAGAAAGAATTAGTGAACTGGAAACTAGCTCCAAAGAAATCATGAGAGTAAAAGACTGGAAAATGCAAACGAAGACTGAGATAAGAAGAGGCTACACTAGTAAAGTCATACCCATATATAATAGAGTAATACAAGGAAAAGAGAAAGAATGAGGCAGAAAAAAATATTTAAACACATGATGGTTGAGCATTCTTCAGAAATAAAAGATATAAAACCATGGATTCTAGAAGAATAGCAAATTACAAACAGGATATACAAATAAGCTATAATTAGACACACTGTAGTGAACCTGCATTATAATCAATCAAATTCAAGGAGAAAAAAATCTTAAAAACAGCCTGATAAAATAGATTACAACAAAGAAAACAAAATTTATATTTTTAGATTAAATTAGTTATAGCGTTGTCATTTTTTATTATTTGACACTTTAACCAAATTTTTAACTTTGGAGCCTGATTGTGCCATGTGGAAAGCTGGATTCTAAAGCTTTCTTCTAAAGCTGGATTCAGGATTTAAAGGGCTGTTAAGCAAAAGAGGGTGATTCAGTTTATTCTATTTAGCTCCAAGGAAGTAGACCAAGTACCAGTGTATGGAAGGTAGTAAAGAAAAAAAAAAATATATATATATATATACTTAATGTAAAGAAGAAATAGCAATTTAGCTTGTTAAAACTCATTTTTTACCTAAGTTACTTACTTTTAGATAAGAATTCTCTAACATCAAAGGATTTGATTAAAAGAATTTGAATTCATCTAACAAATATTTATTAAGCATTTACTATGTACTAGGCACAGTAATAGATACTGGGGATAGATCAGTGAACAACAGTAACAAAAAGACAACAATCCCTTCTACAGAGAGATTATACTGTAGTGCAGGGGACAGAAGCATGATAAGTCATTGCTGCACCGTGTTAAAAAAGGGGAAAAAATAGAACAGGGTAAAGGAGATCAGGAGTAGTTGGGGGAAGGTTTACAATTTAAAAAGTGATGATCAGAGTAGCTTTCATTGAGAGATATTGTTTGGCTAAAGACCTTAGGGTTTCCTCCTTTTCCTGAGGGTTAGCTATGAGGATCTAAGCAGTTAAAGGGAATGGATTGGTAAGGGTCACTTCCAAGTCTATAATTTAGTCCTATAACACACTTCAAAATAACTCTGGAATTCTAGCGAATGAGATTCTGATTATTATGAAATGGTAGAAATCAGGATGACTTCCTCTATTGTGTTTATTAATGAAAGCTGTTCATCCCTACTTTAGCATTATAGAAACTTTGCCCTTGAAAAACCATTTCTTTTAAAAATTCCAAATTCCAGGGGGGATCTTGTACCTTCTGTTGGTATCTCAGAATTTGGAGGTTAGAGCTGATAATTACTATAAGCTTGTTAGAGAACTGAGCTGTCATCTTGAGAAAGAGATGTAAAGAATTTTCACAGAGCATTCAAAGGTAGAATTAGAGGTTTGCTCTTCAGAATCATATTGCTTTTTGGAAGAAAAAAAAAAGGAAAAGCCAACAAACACCCAGCTGCTTTGATTCAAATAAATAATGTTTGTCTCTGATGTTGAGTTCTACAGTGCCATCCATTTGAAGTATAGAGGGCTTTGACATGTGCAGAATGAAAAGCCAAGAATATCTTCACTGTTAACTTGTGGTTTTGTGTTTCAGGCACACAAAAAATCCCATTGGACGATTGAACCCAAGGAAGGCAAGGTTCCCCCGGAAAGTGATGTTGAGCTGACACTGACCGCCAACCTGAACGACATACTGACCTTCAAAGACACAGTCATTTTGGACATTGAAAATAGCAACACCTACCAGATTCCTGTCCAGGCTTCAGGAATTGGCTCCACGATTGTTACAGATAAGCCCTTTGCTCCAGAACTCAATTTGGGAGCACATTTTAGGTAAGGAAATATCATGGACCAATTTTTATACGTATCAGATACGTTGCATAAGCTGAGCACCACCTCTACTTTGGAAAATTATTTTTAGGTAGACAGACCCAGCCTCCCAAGCCCTTCCCCCTCCAGATGGGTACATCAGGCACCGTAAGACATGTCCTGGTCATATCTTGGTTACTTTTTTCAAGCTGTATCCCTCTACACTAGAGAAGGGATAACTTATAAGGACGGCCTTCTTCTCTAGAACTTATAGTGGCTTTTCTTTGACAAATTTAGAATCTCAACCATGATTTCTCTTCTTTGGTTCCAATACACTAATTATTCTTTTCCATGAATACAGAAAATACAGATGCATCTTAGTGGTAACCTAAGTAGGGTATAACCAGGAAGGTAAAAATGTATTATAATATATCTTATCAGGTGGTAACAAACCCAACTAGTATCCATGAGGATACAGGTTTATCCCTAACCCCACTCTGTGTGTTAAGGATCCAGTGCTGCCGTGAGCTGCAGTGTAGGTTGTAGACATGGTTCAGATCCCATGTTGCTGTTGCTGTGTCTGTGGTGTAGGCCAGTGGCTATAGCTCTGATTTGATCCCTAGCCTGAGATCTTCCATATGTCATGGATGCAGCCCTAGAAAGAAGCAAAAAAAAAAAAATTCTCCTCTCCTCCCACGCATTGACTGTAAGCTAGGGCATTTCATCATTGCATACCATGCCTCTGTTCTCAAGTTTTTTGTTAAGCACATTCAAATATAGTTATAGAAAACAATATACTGCAAGCCAGACTGAATTGCATGTTCTCCTTAATCTATAGTGTCAAATAGCCCCAAAGGATATCCTGACACTTGCCTGGAATTGGAGGGTTAGCTGATAGTTCTCTATGAATATAGAAACAACCTGTAGCCTTTAGCTGCCAATTTTCACTCTGCCTAAACCTTATCACTCTTCTTCTTGACGGAAAATCATGATGCCAGCAATCTCCAAAAGAATCATAAAAAGCAGGAGTGGGAAAAACTGCCTATTTCTATAAATGAAGTGCTATTGGAACACAGCCATGCCCATTCATGTGCATGTATTTCCTGTGGCTTCTTTCACGCTACAATGGAGAGTTGAGTCATGGTGACAGCACATGTAGCCCAAAAGGTCTAACATATTCATTACTCAATCCTTGATAAGAAAAGTTTGCCAACCTTTTCAGCCTCAAAGTCTAAATGAATACCCATATGCCATCCCTTCTCATGGCATATTTTTGGACAACTCCCTTAAATATTCAGAGCTTCTGTTTCTTCAATAAAATGGGACTAAATCAATAAAATGGAAGTAAATATAATTATGATTATTGGGTAGCTATGATGATTAAAAGATATACTATGAATAAGTGAGAGACCCTGCCTAATTTATAAAATAGCAGGTATTATTTATTGTTTCCCCCTGAAACCTACCCTTAGTTGTGAAGTCAAACTACAGAGTAAATGACTGTACCTGACAACTGGCAAATTCTCCTTATTTTTTAACCAAGCTTCAACTTGCTTATTGAAGATGCTATCTTTTCAAAGGAGGGGCAGGTGGGATGAAAACTCAAAGCCCCAAAATAAATAAATAAATAAAAACTGTCCTGAGATGTGTTTTTTCCCTGAAAAGAAAAAGAACATTTTTAAAGTGAGCTTATATATCAGTAAAAAAAAAAAAAATTATATATAAAACCACCTCCAATGCCTTAAGAAATCTCATTGTCTAGCAAAGAGCCAGAAAGTACAGAAGTCCTTAAAAATATTTGTGGAATAGAAGAAGGAAGGAAAGGAGGGAGGGAGGAAGGAAGAATAGTAGCATCTTTAAAGTATGTTAGTCTGAGAAAAATGACCAATCCAGCTGGTGTTCTGATCCATTACAGTCGTCTTGACCTTTAGTGAGGCCTAGAGGATAGTGTTGTTTCTCTTTGACGTTCCCTTCCCCTTGAGTCCATCACGAGACATTTCACTAGTCACTAGATATTTACTCAACACAATGGGAAACGTGCTTCTCCTCCAGTAGGGATTTTGCTTTCACTCCCTGGAACCATCTCCCATAAACTGAAGTGGTTTTCCCATGAACGGTGTCCATGTGTGCTGTGGCAGTTTAACCTGCTGAGAAAGACTGGGGATGGGTGAGGCTGCTTCCCCACGGCCCCTTCCCGTGCCCCGGTGATGGCAATGCAGGGGCCAAACTCAAGGCCTTGACTCAAATCTAATGACCCCATGAGTAGGTGGACCTTGCTTCATGACTGTGATAGCTCCTAGGGGCATCACCCTTTAGCCTTCCTATATTTAGAAATAAAACAACACCAAGAAAAGGTCTGTTTGGTTGTTCACTTTTTAACTACTTCCAGAGGGCTAAGTCCCAAGGGTGTCGTGATAAACAGAAGTTAAGTCCTCTCAATCCCTGCCTCGTCTTTTCCAGCCTGGACACCTATTATTACCGCTTCAAGCTGACCAACAAAGGACGTCGGGTCCAACAGTTGTTCTGGATGAATGAAAATTTCTGTCCCCAGGAAAGGCAGAGCAAGAAGGGCCTGGCCAGGAAGGGACCTTCAAAAAGCCATCCCCAGTGCTCCCAGGCATCCAGGACTCCTCAGAGCCCCGTGTTTCAGCTCCACCCCATCAGGATGGAGCTGTGCCCAGGCCAGACCATCGATGTCATACTTGAAGGCTATTCTGCTAGCCCTGGGGTAAGAGGACAGCACGTTTGGAAGCTCTTTTTCTCCTAAATAAACCTTTGCTCTATTTCTCCGGAGTCCCTGGACCTTGATCTGAAGAAAGGATGTGGTTTCTCAGGGATTGCCAATAGCACTGAGTTACCATGGCAGCACCCACTGCTTTCAAGGTTCAGCTCTGCTGAGTGTTGTTTCCACAGCTACCATGAACCCCATCTTAAAATACCATGTAAAGCAGGTTCTCCTCCCCAGAGTCAACAAAGCCAGCAAGTCTGTGGTAGAGGGACATGCAGCATTCAGCCAAAGCTCAGCCTCCTGTTAACACATCAGTATTCATGTAATATTTATTCACAAAAAGATATATTTATAGATACTGTCGCTGCCTCTCCCATCCAGGCATCGGGATAACCTTGGTTCCTTCTCTCTCAGCCTGACACGACACGTATCACATTTATGATCATCGTCTTTCTATGTATTGATAGAAGAGCCGTGCTTATTATCTTCAGCAGCTCTGATATTTTGTTCCTATTTACATTACCACCATTCTGCTTAAAACATTTAGGCAGATCCAAACCATGTGTCTGTTTATTCTCATACCCTCATGGAATTCCATCAAAAACCTAAAAGGAAGTCTTCTGTAATCACGCACAAGCCTCTTCACAAAGACAGACTGTGTGAATGAGAACCAGTGCTTACCTGAGCTCTTGCTAATGTTCCCTAAATTAGGAGGTAATGCTATACTTTCTGCCCTTGAAATAGGAAACAGTAAGAATTTGTCTCCCATCTGACAAGATGGGAAAGCTGGTGCATATCTTCGTTCCTCTAGGGTCACAGGGGGCACTTTGTTTCACTCGCATTGTTTCTTCGTAGAGCATTTTCGGAGAAAACACATCCTCAATTTTTTAAAAAGGTTATCTTCCATTATGAAGTGTATTACGTGCTCTGTCTGTTACTCAGGTCTCAGCCAGCTTCCGTGGAGGAAGTAGCACATGACAAACACCATGCTAGGCACCAAAGGGGCAGAGATGCCTAGAGTGCAGCCCCTCATCTCCGGACACTGCTTGTTGAAGGAGCCTGTTTTCAGTGTTGTTATCAAGAGCTGGCTGTATTTTTAAACACACCCAAGCTGAACTTCCAGGTTCTAAATTCAATTTTAGCTTTGCTGAAAGCTTTCCTGACTGTTCATCCACGTTCTGCTACACAACTGAGAATAGACTTGAATTAATTAACATCTGAAACCTGAACTCTCTTCCGTACAGGCCATTCACAATATAAATTAACTTTGGGTCCTTTCTTCTTTATGAGAATTTATGCCTCTTGGGTCCAAAGAAATATTACTTACCCTACATGGTTTTTAAATATTCAAATGTGAAAAGCAAAACTCTTCCAGCCAGTTTCCAACTAGCTTGATAAGAACAGGTAACTACCAGTGAACTCTAAGCCCTTGAAGGATTTTTTATCTGTGTTGCCCATCCCTGTTTTGCACAGCCAGTCCTTAGTCCTGATGCATAATGGATCGTCTGTACACATGAAACTGACTGTGCCCTCAGCACCAGCCAGAAGTCGACACAGGATCCGTCCTGGACTTGTCTAACCCATCAGACTTTACTTGTGTGACAGAGACCTGTCCCCGACATGCACTGCTCCCAAGACTGTGCTCTTCTCTGGTGTCCCCAGGCAGGCGACTGCGAATCAGTTTGCTGACTGTCACAAATGCTGGTATATCTCGTCCGCAGGTCGTCCAAGAGAAGCTGGTGTGCCACTCCACCATCGGGACCCAGAGGGGGCGGAGCCTGGTGATGACCGTGACCGTCACCTGTGAGTTCGTGGCTCCGCTCATCCAGCCGTCCCCCAAGCAGCTCCTGTACCAACTGGAGAAGGTCAGCGGCGCTGTGCCGGGGAGGGCCGGGCGCTCCGGCTGGGGTTCCTTTTGTTCAGAAAGCAAAATTAATGGGGAGCTGATACCCAGCCAATGTTTTTTAAGCTTCAGAGACCAGTACGCATTCATCTCAAAGTTCTGAATCTAGGAGTTCCCGTTGTGGCGCAGTGGTTAACGAATCCGAATAGGAACCATGAGGTTGCGGGTTCGGTCCCTGCCCTCGCTCAGTGGGTTAACGATCCGGCGTTGCCGTGAGCTGTGGTGTAGGTTGCAGACGCGGCTCGGATCCCGCGTTGCTGTGGCTCTGGCGTAGGCCGGTGGTTACAGCTCCGATTCGACCCCTAGCCTGGGCACCTCCATATGCTGCGGGAGCGGCCCAAGAAATAGCAACAACAACAACAACAAGACAAAAAAAAAAAAGAAAAGTTCTGAATCTAAACTTAGATGCCTTTGAAATGTGAGTTGCCGTGGAAATCCTCCTTCCATGAGACGGGGTCTTCCTGTGCACTGAAAACGCATTTTGATCCACCATTTTACGCTAACTTGGTAAAATAAACATCACCGTATAGCAGTGGTTGGAGAAGAACGATTAAGAATTACGATAACCAGTAAGAGTATCTGCCACTTATCGATTGGTAGGTGCTGGGCATCGTTGAGCCGTGCTCCTTCCATACACTTTCCCAGTTGTCCCTCTGGACAGTCTGTGTAGAAGGGTCTGTATCTTTCCCATGAGGAAACTGAGACACAAGTTCAGCTATCTTGTGGATCGCCCAACACTGCTTGAGAATAATCACTTGAACTATTCGATTCACATTCTTTAATGTATATACCTCTAACTGTTCATGACTTTATATGCCACTAAGTATGAGCGATAAGGCAGGGAGGCTCAGAAAAGGGAAGAGATGGGGTGACTGCTGTTCCAGGCAGGTGTCGGGATGGTGAAGAGGAGGGAAGGATACCACAGCAGGGCTGGACCTCCGCCCAGCTTCCAGGCTTCCAGCAGAGAATTAGTTATGTTCGAAACAGGGATGAGTCAAGGACCCCATGTGTGCTGATGATCTGACAGAGTCAAAGCGAGGAGGCTGGTTGAGGTTCCAAACTGTAAACAGACTATTAAAGTTCATTGCAGTGCTGTGAATAAGAGGTATAAGGTAGAATGGGAGCATCTATCAGGAGACGTGACCCTACTTGCACGTGTGTTCATAGACAGCTTCCTCGAGCAAGTGCCTGGAGTTGGGACTTGAAAGACAAATAGAAGTGACTCTGGTGACGAGGGAGGGGGAGTGAATTGTTGTCAGAGAGAACAGACGTAGAAATGGCCTGAACCAGGCAAGAGCTTGGTCGGCGTAAAGAACTGAAAGGCCACCTTAGGCAGGGACCATGCCAAGAATGACATGAGGTCCATCTAGAGAAGTGTGCAGGGGCCAGACATGGCAGGACTGGCCTGCAGGTTCTAAACTTTGGGTTTTGTTCTAGGTGGACGGCTTCAGGGAGGGGAATGACGTGGTCAGATATATTCACTGAAACAGTCCCACTGGCTGCTGAGTGGGTGTTTATTCAGCCCTACCTTGTGCCAGGCACTCTGTTGGTTCATAAGAGGTACAACCATGAGAACAGTCCCTCCCTGATGAACCTCACAGCCAACGGGGAAGACCAAGCACTAAGGAAGCTCCCACGGTGTTATCTCTACAAAAGGAGCGGGTGTCGCAGTGCCTGATTGGTCATAGGGGAACCAACCAGGGTTCTTTTCACTCCTGGAGGCTTGCAGGAGAACGTTCAGGACTGTTTTTCCAGTAGTGCTTTCCATAATGTTCACATGAAACATGCGAGCAATTAATATGAACAATTTCCACACTAGTCATATTAAATAAATATCTCTTCCACAGCCACCGTGGATAAGGTACTCTGTTGGGAGATGGATAAAGGAAATTATAGGTCAGTATGGGAATTAAGATGTACAAATTCTATCCAAATCAGCAAATAATCTTGGAGCAGCTTCAGCGTATTAGGCAGTAAAGACACAGCAGAAGCCGTAGCTTCACAGACTAGTGGGGAATGGAGACATTGAAGCAGTAGGATGAGGGTTTTGGTTACAGGATGCCAGACTAACTGTGACAATCTCCATGAGACATATAAAAAGAAACTACTACAAGAATTCTTGCTACAGTTGTTAAGCTTTCATAGCTGTTTTAAATTCTTCCCATTTTGAGTAACCAGAAAAGATATTTATTGGCGACTGCTGTGCCAAGTTTGGTGGCATCATATTTCCTCTAAATGTAGCTATTCAGAGAAAATTCAGTGAAGATTTATTTAATAGCTATTCTGTGCAAGACATTACAGTCCATGTTAAATATGCAGCGTATTTTCTTATTAGATTTTCTCTGAAGCCCATAAACCCTCATAAAAATGTGTGGGTACTGTTCCTCCTCTTCTCTTTATATCCTTAAGCCTAGTTGTTTTTTTTTTTTTTTTAAGCATATTCTGGCTTAAATGTCTATTGTTTGGATTTAATCACTAGAATAAAATAGCAAATATTTCGAGTATGATAGTGACATCTTAAATTAGGAAAGAAATTGAGTCACAGTACCCTGTTTATTTTTGCCCTTCTCTCCTTCCTCCCAACCATCACAAGTTTGAAATCTGTCTTACTACTGTATTTTTCACTGTTCATTTCCTGCTCACATTTGATCCCTATCAGGGACAGTGAAGAAACGCAAGTTTTGTTACCCAGCATTTCCAAGAGACCTGCTGGGTCTTGGTATTCAGCTTTAATTACGTAACACCCAATTATCCCTTCTGTCTCCTTGTTTTCAGCTCAAGACAGTGTATCTGATTTCGTACATTAGACTATAATGATACCAGCCCTGACTATGGGAAGAATTTTTCGATAACCGTTTGCTCACATTTGATCTACTGTATACCTGTCGTCCCATCCATAAGCCACAGAGAGGAAACCACATCTCTGTGGAATTGAAAAGGTCAATTGAAACTAGCCAGTCACTTTGCTTCATGAAGTCCAGCAGTATATCCTGCCTCCTGATATTTGGCAAGACAAACAAGCTGGAGAGAAGGGGTCATTTTAAAATAGAACCAGTTTTCTGTGCATTGTCTCCTTCTCATCACTAACCTCGACATGGCCTCTCGCCAAAACCAACCAAGTGTGGCTTCCTCACTTCAGAGCTACCTGCGGTGACACAGCAGCCTGGGGGAAGGTCAGCAGTGCTGCTCCATCCCTCCCCAAACTGTAGTTTGCAATCTGAAAGGGTAAGATGGACCCAGTACCTCTATTGCCATGTTAGAGGGGAGGAAGCAGTGGCTGTAACTCGTGGCACATGCCAGACCGAACCTCTGAAAGAACTTTGAGAGTGCACAGGGGGCTGGTGGCAGGAGGCTCAAGCCAACTTTACGGACTGAATATTTGTGTTCCTGCAAAATTAATATAATAAAGCCCTAATTCCTTATACGAGGATGTTGGAGGTGGGGCTTGAGGAGATGACGAGGTCATGGAGGTGGAGCCCTCATGAATAGGATTAGCGCCCTTGTCAGAAGAGACAAGAAAGATGATCTGTCTCGGCCATGTGCGGACCCAGTGCAAAGACAGCCGCCTACAAGTCAGGAAGTGGGCTCTCACCAGATACCAGATATGCTGCCCCCGTGATCCTGGACTCCCCAGCCTCCAGAACTATGAGATATAAGTGGCTGTTGTTTAAACCACCCAGTCTGTGGTATTCGTTATAGCAGCCTGAACTAAGACATGATGGACACTGGGCCCCCAAGCTCACTCAGAGCCAGGGCCTCCAGGAACCGCACTGGAAGAAAGGCTATGCTGGACAAAGAAGCAGAGACAGAGACAAAGTGCCATGTGGAATCAGGAGGATTTAACTGAAATTGGAACGGGGGGGGTGGGTAGGGGGGAGCAAATCGAAACAGAGAAGCCGGGGGAAAGTAGGCTAGAGCTGTTAGAAAAGCCGGGAAATGCAGGGGAGCATGTCTTTGGAGGCCAGAGACTCAGGCTGCCAGTCACCTCCTACTGCTATTAAAGGACCTCCTTTCCAGGGCACAGAGGAGATAATGTGGACCCCAACATCAGATTGAGAAAACTCCAGTCTGACCAGAAATGTCCAGCTCAAGATCCTTTGCTGATGCCTTTTCGAATTGAAATGTGAACTCTGATCTCTCTAGCAGAGTGAAAAGATATTTCCAAATCAACTATTCCAGTGTTACCAGGAAAATTTTACAAGAAATAGTTACGAGCAGGATAGGTATATTTGCGCATTGGGTATTTTAAGCATGAAAAAGTGTTGCATAGAGCAAAATCTTCTATTCATTGTGATGGTACATGGGCTCTTCCATAATTTATCACGTTTTAGGACACTTTGGAAACCTCTATAGTAATAGTTCTGTACAGAGGCATGGCTCGTATAGGCTTTTTTATTATATATATATCAGGCAACCAGAAAGTAAGAAAATCAAATCTGTACTTTCCAGCTTAAGTGGGATCACTTCTCAGTGGTAGATAATCTATATCGATATCCATCTAGATAGATAGAAAATCTCCATATCAATCCCTTGTTGAAATGTAGACAAACCATTTGGAACATATTATCAACTACTGAGAAGTGATCCTTATAACATAGAGAGATATGTATATTATCTATAGCTAGATAAGTAAATAGCTAGAATATAAATCTGTAATCTATAGATATAAATAGAATGCCAGTGCTGCTATTAAAGATGAATATCAGGCTTTGGTTGCTAAAGGCTTACTGTGTTTACCACATGTTGGTTTGTTTCCTCTTTTTTCTCTTTTTTTGTAGAAACCTAACACTCTCCTGGAACCCGCTTACCAGCCCTTGGTCCTGAAGAACATCTCCACCCTGCCCGTGAACCTGTTGCTCTCGACAGGAGGACCCTTTTGGATCTGCGAGACCGATAGATCCTTGCTGCCCAGAACGCCTAAGGTAACTGGACAGAGGATCCCCAACTCTGTATGTGTGACAGGAGGAGGGAGTAGTATTGTTACGCTGCCTGATTGCAGCCCAGAAAGATATAAAGAATCCAGGAAATAAAAAGGAAAAAATAGCACAGACATCGAAAGTGAGTCATAAGTAACTTCCAGCATCAGTGGGTAGGAAAGCTGTTATTAACGCTGTGAGAACTTCCTGTGCATTTTTTATGACCCTTGCCTCCCTGCCCGTCATAACAAAGCTGATCTTTAGCAAACAGTGACTTGCCTCCAAGGACAATAAAGATCTTCTAGTCCCCCTCCAATCTGACCAAACCTCGGTCCTCAAAGTGCCGACTCTAAACCAGCCCAGCCCATCTCCAGATACTGGGAAAGCTGACCTGGGCTGAGGGAGGAGGCTGGGAGCTCACCTGGCCAGCGTCTAGGGCAGGACCCCCTGTTCTCTGAACATCCCTACAAGATTATCCTCGCAATCCCTGCCTGGGCGGGAAGACACCAGAATGGCTGGGCCCTGGGGCAAGGGGCCATGCAGAGTGGAGGTAAAGGAGGATTGAAAGAGAGACCAGACTCACACCCCATGGTGTTTGGGCCCCAGTCTACAGGGACAGCTCACAGAGAGTGGTATAGAGCAGGAAGGGCAGGCCGGCAGCTGCAGCAATTCCAAGGTCTCAGAAGAGGGAGCCTGTGTCTTAAGGACATTTGCTGTAGCCACACTCGGGGAGACAGATATTTGTGGGGGGCAGCAGACAGAGCAGTCCTGCACCGCTACCCTCCCCTGCTCTGCCTCACTGATTCTTGAGTGGGTTATATTCAAGCACGATTTGGGGTGTGTGGGGGGGAACAGCTAAGATCTTTGAACAGAGAAGTAAAAGGAGATGCTCATAAGCAGATGAAAACCGACTGCGTGGGAACCTGTGCAAGGAAGAAAACCCAGAGTACAAACCGCGTGTTCCCTTCAGCCTCCAAGAAATTACAGAGATGGCTTTAAAAAGGGTTCAAGGCCCAGATGCACGTGTTCCAAGAGAAAAGGAAGCATGAACTCACAGAGCAGAGGAAGTCAAAGGAGATGAGATGAGAAAATGAAAACTCAGACGTGAGCAACTCTCTGTCTGGGGGTAGGATAGACCCACTCTTGTCCTTCCTGAAGTATTAATAAGAAAAACATAGAAATGTTCAAAAAGAAAAACACTGAGAACAATCAAATAAAAGGGGAAGAGGACGCGTATAACCACATAATGAAAGATTAAAACAAACTTTAGAGGCTAGAATGAGGAAGGAGTGGGTGGACAAAGGCACAAAAACCTGAGGCCTAGAACATTCTCCAGTGAGGCTGCAAGGAAGTGGGAATCGTTCAGTCCAGGTAGCCTGGGCTTAGGGACAAGCTTGTGAGCAGAGCGCTGACAGCAGATATTCCATGTGTGCCAGAAAGCTGTCCCGGCCGACCCCGCTCAGAAGACGTGGACAGTTAGCTTTTATTCGAAGACAGAAGGATAAATGCTCTGCCCCAAAGAAGCCCATAAAAATGTTCTGGGAAATTTGGCATTTTCTGTGTCAGTGTTGATACCCCAGGATAATCCCTGGTCTCTGAGTTATGTGCACTGCCTGATCATTCCCCTCTTTGCCAAAAATTGTTCTGTAGACCCACCCTGCTGCAAGAATTGAGAAATGGCGGCCTTGCAATGGTTGGGATGCAGGCTGGGTCAGGAACTACAGTATCTTGCAGTAACTCTTGTCGTACAGTTTGACCTTTTTTATGACTTGCAAGAATAATTTAAATAAAAAGCATATAAAATATAATTTTAAAAATAGCTTTTCCACATCAGCAAGGAAAATACCAACAAGCAATAGAAAAATAGGCAAAAGGGAGTTCTCACTGTGGCTCAGTGGAAACGAATCTGACTAGTATCCGTGAAGACGCAGGTTTGATCCCTGGCCTCGCTCAGTTAGTCGGGGATCCAGCATTGCTGTGAGCTGTGGTGTAGGTCACAAACACGGCTTGGATCCCCCATTTCTGTGTCTGTGATGTAGGCCAGCAGCTGTAGCTCTGAGTCAACCCCTGGCCTGGGAACTTCCATAGGCTATGGGTGTGGAAAAAGCAAAAAAAAAAAAAAAATAGGCAAAGGAAATGAACAGAGATTTTACAAAAAGAAGAACATCTCTTAAATATATGAAAATATGCTCAACTTTACTCACGTTAGAGGAAATGCAAATATAAATTAATATGAAAAAACATTTTTTTCCTATCAGATTGGCAAAGAACAAAAATTGGGGAATGCCTTGTGTTAGGGAGAGCACGTGGAAACCGATGTTTCCCTTGTGGTGTCAGGGAGGTGTACCCTGGAAGGCAGTATGGCAGTGGCTTTCCGCTTTTGCAATGCCCATCCCCTTTGACGTAGACATTCCACTCCTAGGAGTGTCCTATAGATGTAGACACAATATGCAAGATGACAAAGATATATACAAAGATATTCATTGAAACATTGACTACAAGAGCAAAAGACTGGGAGCCAGTATCCATCAATAGGAGATTGGCTAAATAAATGACACAGACTTCTATGATGGGGTAAATTCAGCTATTAAAAAGAGGGAGTGAGGGAGTTCCTGTCGTGGCCCAGTGGTATAGAACCTGACTAGGATCCATGAGGACGCAGGTTCAATCCCTGCCCTCGCTCAGTGGGTTAAGGATCTGGTGTTGCCATGAGCTGTGGTATAGGTCACAGACACCACTCAGACCCTATGTTGCTGTGGCTGTGGAGTAGGTCAGCAGCTGCAGCTCCAGTTCGACCCCTAGCCTGGGAATTTCCATATGCCGCGAGTGTGGCCATAAAAAGCAAAAAAAAAAAGGGGGGGGAGTGGTGAGTGAGGCAGCTCCATGTGCACTGATGAGTTATCCCCTGTAGAAAAAGCAAAGTATGGAAAAAGGGCCATAGTATGCTACCACGTGCGTAAAAAATAAAAAACGCATATATGAATGTGATTCTATAGTCATACATTATCTTTATATTCAGACAAAGATAAGATACTTGTGTAACCTTGGTTACCTCAGGGAAGGGGCATTGCTGTCCTGGGTTACAGGAGGAGAGATGGGCACAAAGGTGACCTACTTCTTATTGTTCAATCTTTTCAAAAATAAAAATGAAATTTTTAAAAAAGATTTTTAAAAAATAAGACCACACCTTGCCCTGGCATACAATGATATAAATTATTCAACAGAGAGGCATATCTTAGTTCCCAGTCTTACTGATGGCCGAGGAATCTATGACATCTAAGCAGGAAAGAGAGACTCACTAAGGGAAAATCTTAGACTAACCTTGGACCTCACACTTTCTGATCATTTCTCTTGATCAGAAAGGGATGACAGGAATAACTGGCATCTATATACCATACATTATGGGTCAGGCACTGCTCTGAATACATGGTAAATATATTATCTCATCCTCTTAAAAGAGTTAGGTGCTGTTATTGCCCCTGTTTTACAGACGGAGAGACTGAGATCTAGGAACGCCCAACAACCTTTGCCCAAGTTCACAGAGCTAGTGACTAACAGAGCCAGGCTTTGAACCCGAGCAGTCCGGCCCCAGAGTTCATGATCTTACAGTAAATATCACCTGCATAAGAAAATTCTTTTCAGGAGTTCCCGTCGTGGCGCAGTGGTTAACGAATCCGACTAGGAACCATGAGGTTGCGGGTTCGGTCCCTGCCCTTGCTCAGTGGGTTAAGGGTCCGGCGTTGCCGTGAGCTGTGGTGTAGGTCGCAGACACGGCTCGGATCCCTCGTTGCTGTGGGTCTGGCGTAGGCCGGTGGCTACAGCTCCGACTCGACCCCTAGCCTGGGAACCTCCATATGCCGCGGGAGCGGCCCAAGAAATAGCAAAAAGACAAAAAAAAAAAAAGAAAATTCTTTTCAGGTTTTTCTTTAATTCAAAGATGAATTTTTTTAAAAATAAATTAGTCCAATTCCATTTTCATAAAATTTTATTTATCCATCTTTCATATCTGGACTTAGGTTTTACCAGAAGTGAACTCTGAGAAATAATACCTGGTGAAATCTTAGTTTCTAACTTCTTCATGCTTTTTTATATGAAGTAAAATTTTGTGGATACGTATCATTTCCACAAAGCAACAAAATCCTTCCTCTGGGGGGAAAAAAAATGTTTAAGTCAATTTTCCAAGATGTTTAAACACCAAGCATTATGATACCTAGGGCTCCAGATGCCGTGATCTATAAGAGTGGGTTCCTAATTGTGCCCAGCCACCTGTGCCCAGTGGCTGGTGAGGTTTTCAGAGGAGATTAGCCAACTGAAGAGTCATTACCCTTTCTCTGACTCTTGAATCGGGTGATTGGCTTCATCACCTGAAACCATCTAATCATGTCACTGAAGTGCACAATTAAATACCTGAACCTTGAAACTCAGTGGAGAGGGAAATGCCCTGTAAACAGATTTGCTCCTGTGTGTATTCCTCCCAAATGCTTCAGGGCACTTTGTGCAAAACCAGAAGGTGGCTTTCAAGCTGATTAAATGTGGGAATTAAGTGATTCCTAAAAAAGCCAACTCAGAGCCAGGCTTTCTCTGGGAAAGTGTTTCTGTGGCCTTGGCATCAAGGAACACATGGGGATTTGAGTCAAAGAGAGAAAAGAACAAACACAATCTACTGAACAAACTTTGCACAGCTCTGGAGTGTCATTTTAAGTTGAATAGAAAACAGCAGAACGTGAATAACACTGTGCTTAAGAGTTAGAATTGCAGACGTTAGAAAAAGAAATTAAATTACCTAATCCGTGCCTTTCTGGGTCACCCTCTACAGAGCCCCTTCCCCAGAGCTTTCCAAAACCTTTTAAATTTTTTCTTAAGCAAAGAACTTTTCCCACTTATCCAGGAAGAGCGTTTTACCATCTAATTTATTTTCAGTTAAGAATATTTTTTAATAGTTATTCATTGCAGATTTTCCTTTTACACCTCCTCAATCCTTAGAACCTCATAATGCTGATCAAAATCTCTTCCTTCAAATAATTCCCCTCCAAATTTTTCTTGCTTTCATTTTCAACCATTAAAAAGTATGTATGTCTATGTCTGTGTATATAGATATGAACAGATATCAATATTGATAGACTAGCTGTTTAATTATATATACGTAGATATGCAATTATGGATCAAGTATGGATACACGTGTGCCTCTTGCTTATCTGTGCATATCTATGTGTGTATATGTATGTCTGTGTACATAAATATGAATAACTTTGGTTGTCCTCTTTCGTGTATCAGGTTGGAAATGCCTAGTACAGAGGTTGGTAATTCCCCATTTTCTTGTTTGTAGCCTATTAAATTGGAGATCGGTGAAGAAAAAAACCTGCTGGTCAAATTTGACCCTTCCTACAAAAACGACTTGAACAACTGGGTGGCAGAAGAAATCCTAGCCATCAAGTATGTGGAGCATCCTCAAGTAGACAGCCTGTACCTGCGTGGAGAAGTGAATTACCCCAACCTCACCTTTGAGACCATGGAGCTGGATTTTGGCTGCATCCTGAACGATACGGAGGTGATCCGCTACATCACGATCACCAACTGCAGCCCCCTCGTTGTGAAGTTTCGCTGGTTCTTCCTGGTGGACGATGAGGAAAATCAGATAAGGTACCAACCAGCATGGCATCTTGCCAAGCTCTTCTCTGTGCTTCTTTTTTTTTTTTTTTTTTTTTTTTTCTCTCCTTTGGGTTCTGCACTGGGCTTCCTGTATCCTGAGTCCTGGTCTTTCGTGAATACTTTCAGTTCCAACAACTAACCTGTGACAGAGGGAACAAAGACCCATGGTCCATCCTAGTTTTCCAAAGAGGAAAAGCAGATAAAACATCTTTGAATGTGCCAATTGCCACCAAAATTAACAAAGCAGTAACCCTCAGCCTGCTGTAATTTGTAATCGAGCAGTTGGATCGTTAGAAATTTTCCACTGAAAATAGTCTTTGTAGGGTTTCCTTAATAAGCGTTTCAAACCCAAAGCACAAATTGGGTACAACAGTACATGAGATATGTGCTGCCCTGAGCTCCACTTTCTGCATGTTTCAGTGGGTTGAGTTCTGACCCATATGTGTACATGTGTATAGACATATACACACACACACACACACACACACATATATACACACATACACATATATATATACACACAAAATAGAGTTGCTGAGTACCAAAAGGGAACATCTGTCTCATAATATTTGGGTTTAGAAATGTCTCTTCTGTGCATTTCAAAGCTAAATCCATCTTAATTTGGAAAACACTCCCTTAAAAAAATGTTTCAGCCAGGCTTCAGTTGATGGATCAAAAGCCCATGGATGGTCAGGATTAATGGGCTTCTGTATATTCCCGTATTAGATGTTTGGACAGCTTGGTTTTCAGCACCTGAATGTCGAATGGCTGTTCTTAACTGGGGAAGTTTTGTGTTGTTTCCTGGCTGGTCCTTGTTTCCTTTACACGGTCGTCTTCCCGTGTATGACTGCCATCCTTTCCTCTCCCGCACCTGTTACCTTGGTAACCGTGGCTTGCTCTGGATGTCTTCCATAGACATCTGATGATGATGCAGCATAGCACTGAAGCTGGGTCTGGACCTGATCAAGGGACCCTGCTCATTAGGTGCCAAGGACCATTCAGGTTTGGGATGAAATTCTGTAGGTGATAAACATTTAAAATACTTATGGAAAAATCAGCCAACCTGACCTAATGAGTTTCAAATACCAGATTGTGTGAAGTTATTCTGATGTAACATAGCTAAATGAGTTTATTCCATCTGGGAGCAAGGGATACGCTTTATTTATTTTTTATTTTCAAGAGGCCGTTTTCATAATTAAAATAATGACGTTTTGAAGATGTGCTTAGCCAGTACTGGAGATGATACACTTACTCTTTCATTGGCTTGAGCATTCATCTAACTACATTTGTCCTTCCTTCAGTATCTTCCAATATGTTGATATCGGGCCGCTGCTTATAATTCACATATTCATTCAGAGATTCACTCAAAAAACATTTGATAGGTGACTCTGAAGCACCAGATCATGTGTGAGGCATCAGGGATATGGAAGTGAGTGAGACATGATCCCTGGACTGAGGCTTGGGGGAAAGCCGCTGTGTAACCACGGTGGACACATGATCATGCCAGGCTCTGAGGGAGGACAGAGAGGGGATGATGCTCACAGGAGTCGGACAAGAAGCCTGCCCTGAGAGGCAGTTAGATGCTCCAAGGAGGAGAAGCAGGGAAGCATACTCGCCATTACAGGAGAAGCACGTGTATGAGTTAGGACTCATGGAGTCTGCTGCCCGTGACAGAAAACCTGACCCTAAGCAAAATGAAAAGCAAAGGTCATTCACTGTTGCCCACTTTCCGAAGTCCAAGTTCATTCTGGCTTCCAAGCTGGCTTAAAGCAAGGACTCAATCGCGGGAGCCAGAGTCCCTGTCTCAGCTCTGCTCTCCTCCATGTGTTAGACACGTTCTCAGATCAGCTATTCTCCCATGGTCACCAAATGCTGCTGGCCATCCCAGGGCCATGTCCATGCAAACCCTGAACCACCAGATTGGAACATGAGCTTTGATCCCAGGATTTCTAGGAAATTCACCTGATGGGACCAGCTTAAACACTTTTCCTCCCCCTCCCCTGACCGGTCACTGTCAGGGGAGGGCGAAGCCCTTGATTAGCATTGGCCTGATGAGTGGTGACCTCAGAACCACATGGACTGAAGCGGTGAAAGGGGGGCAGATCTCCAGACATAAACCACAGTGTGGGGGAAAGAAAGCTGGAGAGGCAGAGGGCTGGTCAGCGCAGCCACAGCGTAGACTTCCCAGGTGGCAGGGAATCAGGGGACACAGTCTGGGCTGGTAGATTGGCAGTCTTGTGTGTGAGGCCTGGTGTTCCATGATAAGGAGCTTAGACTCTTTCTTGGGGGGCAGCAGTGAGATTTGTAATCAGGAAAGTGATGGATCAGGTTTTTTCAGAAAGATAACTTAGCAGCATTCAGCACAGTTGTCCAACCCTTTTTTCCTGAAAGACATTCCTTTCCTGGCTTGACTAAAACCTTACTCTCCTGCTTTTCCCCTGTCCCCTCGACTGCCCACTGCTTCTCAGCCCAAGGCCTGAAACGGCTCTGCTGGAGTCGCAGGACGCAGGGCTTCTTCCTGGGCCCTCTGCTCTTCCTGGCAGGTGCCCCCGCCCATAGCCCCATCTCCACCCCGCTGCTGGATGCTTCCAAATATGTGTCTCCAGCTAGAGCCCTCCTTCCTTGGCCTCTCCTCTTGAATGTCTCCCCAGGGACTTGTGTCCAAACTGCCCCACTCCAGACTCAGGCTCTCCTGTCCTCCCTGTCCCCACCAGGGCCCCTGTCCTAGTAAATAACATCACTGTCCTGGGGGCATCCGGACTCCTTCCTCTCCCTTACCCTGTGCTTACCCCACCCACCCCATCCAATTTATCCCCAAGTTCTCCCTCTTGCACTTTCTAAAGCCTTCTCGTTCCCATGCCCACAGTTGTTACCCTAGTTGAAGTCCCCGTCCCCTCTTGCTTGGACCATTGTGACAGCCCTGACTGGGCTCTCTGTTTCCATTCCTGTGCCACAGTCCACCCCCTCCCCCCTCAGCAGCCACGTGACGAGCACGTCGCCGCCCTGCTTTTCCCACTCGAATGGGTACCCATGCTTCTTGGAACAAAGTACAAAATACTTCCGCTTCCACGAGGCTCAGCACGCGCGGCCTCCGTATTCCTCTCCAGCTCCTTCTCACTTCTCTTTCCCTCACCTTCTTCCTGGGTACCCACCACTCTGGCCTCTTTCCTGCCCGGTGCTGTTCCTGTCTCACTGGAAGCTCTCCCCTCTCCTCACCGAGCTCATCCTGTTCCCTCAAGTCGCAAATGTCCTTCCCAGGAGGCCTTCTCTGAGACCCTTCCCCACACGCGGTCCCCTGTCACAGGCACTGGTAGCCCAACTCCTTGGTGGCACATCACATTCGCAATTGACTAGCGTTCACCTTCCCAGCTGGCTCTTAATCCCTGGGAGGCCAGGGAGTTCTGTTGCCCCAGATCCCAGAGCCCAGCACAGTCCGCAGCACGGAGTAGGTCCTTAAAGGGTATTTTCTAATTAATCATCTGCTCCCCCTGCCCCTGGTATTTGTCATGGGAGGAGAGTAGTTTCATAACTGGTTTAACATTCTTTTCTGTCAGCTTCCTGGCACCCGCCAAATGAAAAGGCTCAAGGCATAAATGCCACCTTGAAGAGAAAAAAAAAAAAAGCCACTTGCTTTCCAGACAGGCCCTGTCTGTGCAGCCCATAAGAAAAACATGAACCACTTATTGGCTAAAGGTCACTTTCATCAGATATACCAACACGCACCTTTCTTTTCCAATCCGAATTCTTCTACGCCTCACAACTAGTAAAAGAAACAAAAAGTATAAAAGAGGAGTTTATTTTTCTCTTATCAGGCAGGCTATAAGGAGGCCTAGACAGCTCTCAACATCCCTGCCCATCCCAACACGCAGGCATCAGCCGCATGTGTGTTTGGGCGGGAGTGGGAGCGAGTACGTGTGTACATGCGTGTGTGTGTGTATATGTGTGTGTGTATGAGATTTCATAGGCAATTCTGACGTGGGCCCTTGGGCCTCTCTCTTGCTTGAGCATATTCTTTGTTGCAAGTTGGCCCTCATGTCGCAGAAGCATGAGCAAAGAAGTGAGGTGGACAGGCATGTTAGGTAATCACTTTCTAAGTGGCCAGCCAGTCACTGCCTTGGAAACCTGCTCATCCGCATGAGTCCACATGCAGGGCAGGGTCCCCACCGACTCTGGTGGATGACCATCCATGCGCTCTCCCCTTTGCATGTCATGAGGAAGCTGTGATGACATCTGGGCTGGGTGCGGATGCCGATGTGGCCGGCACTGTAGAAACATGCCCTTTCTCCGGCCTGACGGCTCAGCTGGGTAAGAACACCATGCTTCGTGGTGTCTGTGTGAAAGAGGAGCTCAGGGAAGCCTACACTCAGACAAGGCTTTGCTTCTAAGAGGCCAGAGAGAGCCATGGGGATGCAGGCTGGGCTGGCACCTGTGCCCAGACGCAGAGCCACAGGCTGAGGGGATGCCGGAACTTAGAGCATGTGTGCCACACAGTCTCCAGAGGCAGCTCCGCCTTTTTGTCCCCACATCAGGTTATAAATAACAGATACAAGGACCCAAGGGAGCCCAGCCCAACAGCAAAGGAAGTGTGTTGTTCTCCCTCTGGTTTTTCTGTGGTGCCTGTCAGTTGTCTGGTGTTGTGATTGGGAGAGGAGGCTGGAAGCGCTGGAGGGAGCAGTGGAGGGATGCTCACTTCCCAGATGCGTCTGTCTGTCTCTTCATCACCCCTCAATTCCTGTTGCCTCGAAATGGGACTTTACTAAGCTGTGATGCATCGATGGTAGTTGAGGTCCTGGGCTGTGGCATCGGACATGGCTGGCTAGACTCCCAGCTCTGTCCTCCGAGCCATGTGACCCTGCATCATGTTTTACTTACCTGTAAAGTGGGGATGATGTAGGCACCGAAGAGAGTCATTGTGAGGATTAAATGAGATATGTTTATAAAGTACATGTGTCTCTGAGATGACACATGAAAGAAAAACCTGTAATTGGTGGCTGTTTTCCAGTCTCAAGGGGTCTCTTTTTCTTCTTCATCTTTTCCCACCAAGTGCTGCTAAGTGAAGCACTCCCCACAATCCCTAAGTGTTGGACTATAGGGTCCTTAAACACCAAGAGGTGGACTCAGACCCCTTTTCCTTCTGAAGAAGAATAGACTCCTGCTCATCAAGGCTGAAGCGAGCCTTCGCAGACCCCAGCTGTGTGTGGTCAGAAGGGCCAGGCCTGAGCACCTCCCTGTCCCCCAACTCCTCCCTGCAGCCAGGGGACCCCAGACCTCTGAGCGTGGATAGGCCTTTACTTTGCCCAAGGGCCCTGCCGAGAAAACAAAAATGTTTAGGGGGAAAATGAAACATGATTCTTTTTCTTTCAAATCAAAAATCATTTTATTGAAACTCGGGCCCGTCACGGGGGATCCTTGCACCCCAGGCTTCCAGGGCTGCTCAGCGTGATAAAAGCCTGGCCCCTTGGCCGCCTGCCCCCTGTGACCTTGGTGGACAGCTAAGTGTCCTGAGCCTTGGCTTCCCTCGTCCTCACCAGAGGGCGATTATCACCTCCCACATGTGGACCTGGTGAGCGTTGACTCAGCCCACACCGCAGAGCTCTTGGCTCCACAGGCCCATCCCATAATAAATTCTCAGTAAATGTCAGCTGTCACAGCCATTCCTTCATGGAGCAGTTTGGGTGGATCGGCACCTGTGCATTGCAAATACAGGCCCTCCTTGAAAAGCAGGATCCCAGAGGCAGCTTGGAGACATCTCCTGAAATCAGTAAGAAGCAACAGGAGCCAGGGAGCCCTCGGGGTCTGAGGGCCACAGGTGTCTCTTGCTGGTCCGAGCTTTTGTCCCTTCCATAAATCTCCCTCTTTCTTCCCCACAGGCCCCGCACTGCACAGAGTCCTTTAAACTTCTGCAATCATATTTGTTTCTTTTCCACCTCCCAGAAAAGTTTGGATAAGAGACAAAAGCAAGCATGGAGCTTGAGGGCTGGAGGGAAGGCAGCTCTGATGAGGGAGCAGAAAGGGTCAAAAGAGGGAGCAGAAGTAGCCATAGTGGCCTTGGGCACAGTGCCAGGTCAGCTCTCAGGCCCCTCCCGCCCCTTTCTTCCCTAACTCCCATCCTCCTCGTGTCTGAGCCAGAATGACAATTTCGCAGACCAGAGAATGAATCCAGAACCAACAGGGCTATCCTCCTCAGCTGTATTAGTTTCTTGTTGCTGCTGTAAGAAATCACCAGCAGGTGATGCTGGCAGGAAGTAGGGTGCATGCCCAAAGGATTAATCTAGTTGAGATTAAGAAAGGGAGCACAGAGCCCAAGGGACAAGGGGTGAGAGACTTAACCAGAACCTCTGTGGCCTCCCTCACCAACTCAAGGTGTTGTCCGACCTGCTCCTTTGAGTTACGGATGGCTGAGAGACGAGGGGCTATTGACCTAAGCATATTTCCTGAGCAGAAGGGCAGAAGTCCTAGGGGTTAGGGCTTCAGCAGAGTATTTCAAGGGGCATCAATTCAGCCTGTAACAGTCTTTAATTTAAAAATTAAATTTAAAAATTTTGAGTAAACTTTTGAAACATGAAAAGGCCAGGGTGGTAGAAACCCATGTGTCAGGAAACAGTAGCCATGTGGGGTCAGGTCAGTTTGGGTGTTTTAGGCCATGCTGAGGAGTTTGACGTTTTTCAAAATGTAGTAAAAAGCCATGGGAGGGTTTAAAGTAAGAAAGTGGCATGGGCTGCCTTGAACCAGAGTCAACAGCAACAACAGCCCTTAGATTAACAAAAACTGCAGGAGGTTATTGTGAACAGGCCCATTCAAGGAGGAACAGACTCAAAGGCATTTCTACTGGATATATTTAAGGAAGAAGGAAAATTATCTAAGACATAATGTCTAAGATGCAAGGAGGATTTCTGAACTAAGAAAATGGAACAGGAGTTCCCATCGTGGCTCAGCGGAAACGAATCCGACTACTATCCATGAGGATGCGGGTTTGATCCCTGGCCTCGCTCAGCAAGTCGGGGATCTGAGGAGCTATGGTGTAGGTCGCAGATGCGGCTCAGATCCCACGTCGCTGTGGCTGTGGTGTAGGCCAGCAGCTGTACCTCCAGTTTGACCCCTAGCCTGGGAACTTCCATATGCCATGGGTGTGGTGCTAAAAAGCAAACAACAACAACAACAAAAAACAGGAAATGGAACATTATGGATAAACTTAGACTACCACTAACTATATAAAATAATAATACTAATGTATAGAAGATGGCGGAATAGAAGGACTAGAGCTCAACTTCTCTCCTAAAAACCACAAAATTCACAACTAAAGACTGAGCAATCTCCACCCAAATAGACCGGAAACCTTAAAAAGATACCCTACTCCAGAAGAAAAAGATGAGGCCACATTGAGAGGTAGGAGGGGTGATTTCACGATATAAACAGCCCCATAGCTCCCGGGTGGGAAGCTCCACAGACTGAAAACTAGCTGGTTCACAGAGACTCACCTACAGGAGCGAGAGTTCTGAGCAACACATCAAACTCTCATGTGTGGGGATCTGGCACTGGGAGAAAGAGCCCCTGGACCATCTGGCATTGAAGGCCAGTGGGGCTTGTGCACAGGAGCTCCACAGGACTGGAGGAAATGGAGACCCCATTCTTAAAAGGCACACACGGACTTTCACGTGCACTGGGTCCCAGGGAGAGTGAGGTCTCCATAGGAATCTGGGTCAAACCTGGCTGCAGTTCTTGGAGGACATCCTGGGAAAACAGGAGTGAATGTGGCTTGTTGTGAGGGAAGGACATTGAAGACAAAGCTCTCGGGAATACTCAGCAGCTGCTTTTCTCTGGAGGTGGCCATTTTGAGAAGCCCCAGGCCAAACAATAATCCAGGTGGGATCACATCCCACCCCTCAGTAAACAGGCTACCTAAAGAGCCTCAGGCACACAGCAGCCCCTAATCCCATCCAGAGACTAAGCCCCACCCACCAGAGGGATTAGAATCGGCTCCACCTACCAGGGGGCAGGCATCAGCCCCTTCCATCAGGAAGCCTACAGCAAGTGACCATATCAATTCCAGCCACAAGTGGGGCAGACACCAGAAGTAAGAGAGTCTACAACTCTATTATCTGTAAAAAGGTCACCACACCAAAATGAGAAGACAGAGAACTATAACTCAGATGAGGGAGAAACGAAAAACCCCAGAAAATCAGCTAAGCCATGAGGAGATTCTCAGCATCCAGGAAAAAGACTTTAGATTGTTGATGATAAAGATGATGCAAGACATTGGAAATAAACTGGAGGCAAAGATGGATAACTTACAGGAAACACTGACCAAAGAGATACAAGATATAAAACTTAAACAAGAAGAGATGCAAAACACAATAACTGAAATAAAAAACTCACTAGAAGCAGCCAACAGCAGAATACAGGAGGCAGAAGAAGGAATAAGCGAGGTGGAGGACAGATTAGTGGAAATTATGGATGCAGAACAGAAAAGAGAAAAAAGATTGAAAACAAATGAAGAGAGTCTCAGAGAACTCTGGGACAATGTGAAACGCACCAACATCTGTATTATAGGGGTGCCAGGAGAAGAGAGAGAGAAGGGGACAGAAAAAATATTCCAAGAGATAATAGCTGAAATATTCCAAGAGATAATAGCTGAAATATTCCAAGAGATAATAGCTGAAAACTTCCCTCACATGGGAAAGGAACCTCTCACTCAAATCCAGGAAGCACAACGAGTACCAAATAAAATAAACCCAAGGAGGAACACCCCAAGACACATATTAATCAAACTAACCAAAATTAGACAAAGAGAAAATCTCAGAAGCAGCTAGGGAAAAGAAAAAAGTAACATACAAGGGAACCCCAATAAGGTTATTGGCAGATTTTTCAAGCTGAAACTCTGCAGGCCACAAGGGAGTGGCATGATATACTTAACGTGATGAAAGGAAAAAACCTCCAACCAAGATTACTCTATGCAAGGCTCTCATTCAGATTTGAAGGAGAAATCATAACCTTCACAGATAAGCAAAAGTGAGAGAATTCAGCAACACTAAACCAGCCTTACAACAAATACTAAAGGAACTTCTCTAGGCAGAAAAGAAAAGACAGCAACAGAAACAAAAATGTCCCAAATGACAAGGCTCACCAGTAAAGGTATATATACAGTAAAGATACGAAATCATCCATGCACAATTATACCACCAAAATCAGAAATCATGAGAAGAGGTGGGTGCAAATGCAGGACATTGGAGATGAATTTACAATTAAGAGAATAACAACTTAAAACAATCTCATATACATATAGACTCTAATATCAAAACTTCAGAATGACTGCAAACCAAAAACCTACAATTGATATATAAACAAGGAATCTCTGGAGGAGAAATATATCTCATAGTAAAGAAGTGCATAATCCACCATGAAGGGGGTCATTTGACATCATTCTTGAAATGCTGAGGTCTTCTTACATCTGATTCTGATTTCCTCTCCAAGGAATTTATGATAGCTATAATTAAATAATTGCAACTGTACAATTAAATAATACAGTTCTACAATTGTATTATTAATAACCATTTCTCTCCACGGTACAATGTAAGGTCTATAATGTCTCGTTTATCACATCACCTAGAATGGTGTAATGCCTATATTGAAGAATCAATAAGATGTAACAAATTGTGAGGACGTATTTATAAAGTTACACTGTTTTTTAACTAATTTATGCATTTTATATTTTACTTATTTTCAGAGGGTATATTATTTTTGTTATTCTTACCAGTTATTCTTTTTACTATGCTATATAAAATATTTAATAGTATATAAGGCTTTCTTCTTTATAAATTTTAGTTGCATAATATAGCAATTTTAATATAATGCTAATTTTTAAAGAAAAATTGAAATGTAATAGATAATACTAAATAGTAAGGATGAAAGCCATACAAAATGGGATAAAGAATAGAATAAATTTTCTATTTGTCTCAGCATATTTTCCATTCCACTTCTCCAGAGGAGTCACTTAATCTGTTTCTTAAGATCCATGATATAATAATCTGTGTGAAATGTAATTGTGTTTAAATGTATGTATTTTATTCTGTAAAAAATAAAAATAAAATTTCAACATAAATAAAAATAATAATAATAATAATAATGTATAATCTGGGGAAATTAATATAATATCAGTATAGGGCTGAAATACTGTACAGTATAAAAGGGGATAAAGTAAAGATTTTATGTCTTTGAGTTGTTACAGAAGAGGGAAAAGGTAAACTTTAGATATTGATAAGTATAATTAAAGAAAAGAAATAAAAGTATGGAACTGGAAGAGGAAAAAAATAAAATGAAGGAGAAAATAGAATCAATCCGAAATAAATCAAAAAGTGAGGGAGGAGTTCCCATTGTGGCTCAGCAGATAAGAACCTGGCATAGTGTCCGTAAGGATGCAGGTTCAATCCCTGGCCTCACTCAGTGGGGTAAGGATCCAGTGTTGCTCCAAGCTGTGGCATAGATCACATGTGTGACTTGAATCTGGCATTGCTGTGTCTGTGGTATAGGGCAGCAGCTGTGGCTCCAACTCAGCTCCGTGCCCAGCAACTTCCATACATTTCATGTGTGGACGTAAAAGAAAAAAAAAAAAGTAAGGGAAGGGGTGACATGGAAAATATACAGATAAATAATTAAACAAATAAAAATTATAAAATAAGATGATAAAATAAATCCAACCATACTGGTAATTGAAATCAACGTAAATAAAACTAGCTCAGGAGGGAGTTCCTGTTGTGGTGCAGCGGAAATGAATCTGACTAGGAACCATGAGGTTGCAGGTTCAATCCCTGGCCTTGCTCAGTGGGTTAAGGAGCCGGCGTTGCTATGAGCTGTGGTGTAGGTCGCAGACGTGGCTCGGATCTGGCATTGCTATGGTTGTGGCGCAGGCCGGTGGCTACAGCTCTGATTAGACCCCTAGCCTGGGAACCTCCATATTCTGCAGGAAGCGGCCCTAGAAAAGGCAAAAAGACAAAAAGCAAAAAAAAAAAACAAAAAAAAACTACCTGAGGAAATGATCATGCTTCTGAATTTTACCCATACTTATTTTAAAAGGAGATACCTGGAAAAAATGACACAGTCATGTAAAAGGAGGGGAAAAGATACAGCAGGCACATACTGAAGGGAGCTCTGAGGAAGCTATGAAACATCAGTTAAAATAGATTTTACAAGAGGAAGTTTCCTTTGTGGCTCAGCAGTTAACAAACCCAACAAAGATCCATGAGGATGAGGGTTCAATCCCTGGCCTCACTCAGTGGGTTAAGGATCCAGTGCTGCCATGAGCTGTGGCAGACAAGGCTCAGATCCCCATTGCTGTGGCTGCAGCTTTAGCTCTGATTCAACGCCTAGTCTGGGAACTTCCACATGCTGTGGATGCGGCCCTAAAAAGAAAAAAAAATAGACTTTACAACAAAAAAGCATTACTAGAATTCAAGAAGGTTACTAGGTCATTTAAAAATTCAGTTCACCAGAAAGATATAATAATTCTAAACTTTATGTAACTCTTAACTTCAAAATTCATAAAGGAAATATACTCATAGAACCATAAGTAGAAATAGACAAATCCACTATCTTTAATAATACTTTCTCAAGCAGACAAAAAATCAGTAAGACTTTGTAGCTCACATTGCCCCATACAGTAGCCACAAGTCTCATGTAGCTATTTCAGTTTTTTAATTTAAATTTTAAAATGCATTTTTTCATGTGCTTGTTGACCATCTGTCTATCTTCTTTAGAGAAATGTCTATTCAAGTCTTTTGCCCATTTTTCCATTGGGTTGTTGGCTTTTTTGCTGTTGTGTTGTATAAGTTGTTTGTATAATTCAGAGATTTAGGCCTTGTCAGTTGCATCATTTGAAACTATTTTCTCCCATTCTGTAAGTTGTCTTTTTGTTTTCTTTTGGGTTTCCTTTGCTGTGCAAAAGCTCATCAGTTTGATTAGGTCCCATTGGTTTATTTTTGATTTTATTTGTGTTGCTTTGGGAGACTGACCTGAGAAAACATTTGTAAGGTTGATGTCTGAGAATGTTTTGCCTATGTTCTCTTCCAGGAGTTCGATGGTGTCTTGTCTTATATTTAAGTCTTTAAGCCATTTTGAGTTTATTTTCGTGCATAGTGTGAGGGTGTGTTCTAGTTTCATTGATTTGCGTGTAGCTGTCCAGGTTTCGCAGCAATACTTGCTGAAAAGACTGTTTTTTTTTTTCCCATTTTATGTTCTTGCCTCCTTTGTCAAAGATTAAGTGACCATAGGTGTCTGGATTTATTTCTGGGTTCTCTCTTCTCTTCCATTGGTCTGTTGTCTATTTTGGTACCAATACCACACTGTCTTGATGACTGTGGCTTTGTAATATTGCCTGAAGTCTGGGAAAGTTATGCCTCCTGCTTGGTTTTTTGTTCTTCAGAATTGCTTTGGCGATTCTGGGTCTTTTGTGGTTCCATACAAATTTTTGGATTGTTTGTTCCAGTTCTGTGAAAAATGTCCTGGGTAATTTGATAGGGATTGCATTGAATCTGTAGATTGCTTTGGGTAGTATGGCCATTTTTACAATATTAATTTTTCCAACCCAGGAGCATGGAATACCTTTCCATTTCTTTACATCTTTAATTTCCTTGATTAACGTTTTATAGTTCTTGGCATATAAGTCCTTTCCTCCTTGGTCAGGTGTATTTCCAGGTATTTAATTTTTGGGGGTGCAATTTTAAAAGGTATTGTATTCCTTTCCTAATATTTCATTGTTAGTATACAGAGATGCGACTGATTTCTGAATGTTAATCTTGTATCGTGCTACTTTGCTGAATTTGTTGATCAGTTCAAGTAGTTTTAGGTTGAGTCCTTAGGGTTTTCTATATATAGCATCATGTCATCTGCATACAGTGACAGTTTTACCTCTTCTCTTCCTATTTGGATGCCTTTTATTTCTTTTGTTGGTCTGATTGCTGTGGCTAGGACTTCCAGTACTGTGTTGAATAACAGTGGTGAGAGTGGGCATCCTTATCTTGTTCCAGATTTTAGTGGAATGCTCAACATCCCTGATTATTACATAAATGCAAATCAAAACTACCATGAGATACCACCTCACACCAGTCAGAATGGCCATCGTTAATAAGTCTGCAAATAACAAATGCTGGAGGGGATGTGAAGAAAAGGGAACTCTCCTGCACTATTGGTGGGAATATAAGCTGGTACAACCACTATGGAGAACAGTATGGAGGTACTTTAGAAAACTATACATAGAACTACCATATAACCCAGCAATATCACTCTTGGGCATATATCCAGATAATACTCTGCTTGAAAAAGACACATGCACCCGCATGTTCATTGCAGCACTATTCACAATAGCCAAAACATGGAAACAACCTAAATGCCCATCGACAGCTGATTGGATTAAGAAGATGTGGTATATACACAAATGGAATACTACTCAACCATCAAAAGGAACAAAATAATGCCATTTGCAGCAACATGGATGGAACTAGAGACTGTCATCCTGAGTGAAGTAAGTCAGAAAGAGAAAGACAAACACCATATGATATCACTTATATCTGGAATCTAATATATGGCACAAATAAACCTTTCCACAGAAAAGAAAATTATGGACTTGGAGAATAGACTTGTGGTTGCCAAGAGGGAAGGGAAGGGAGTGGGGTGGATGGGGAGCTTGGGGTTAATAGGTGCAAACTATTGCTTTTAGAATGGATTAGCAGTAAGATCCTGCTGTGTAGCACTGAAAACTATGTCTAGTCAATTACTATAGAGCATGATAATAGGAGAAAAAAGAATGTATACGTGTATGTGTAACTGGGTCACCATGCTGTACAGTAGGAAAAAAAAAACTGTATTGGGAAAATAACAATTTTAAAATTTTTTTAAATAAAAATAAAAAAAATAAATTTTTAAAATGCAGTTCCTTAGTCACACTAGCCACATTTCAAGTGCCCAAGAACCACATGTGAGGAGTGGCTCGTATATTGAACAACAGAGATATAGAACATTTCCATCACTGCAGAAAGTTCTATTGGGCAAACTCTCCTACAGACAATGTGAACACGGTTAACAGGCTGGATAAAATTGACGTATGTAGAACATCCCACTAAGAAAAATCTCTTCCAGCCTTATGGAACATTTACCAAAAAATACCATATACCAGGGCTTAAAGCAAATGTCAACAAATCTGTTACATTAGAAATCAGTAACAGATAGATATTTTAAAACAAACAAGGAAACAAGAATATAGGCTTAAACATTTTTAAATACACTTCTGAGTAACCTATGGGTGAAAACAATCACAATGAAAATCAGGAAATACTTAGATTGAAAGATGATTTAAAAAAAGAAAAAACAGTGGTAATGATGCTAAAGTGGACTTATATGGAAATGTGCAGCCTTAAGTCAGCGGTTCCTAACTGACGGCAGTTTTGCCCCCCAGGGGACTCTTGGCAATGTCTGGAGACACCATCATTATCAACATCAGCATCCTCCTCCTCATCTTCATCCTCCTCATCATCCTCACCATAACCAGGGCGAGGCAACCCGCATCTAGTGAATCAAGGCCAAGGATGCTGCTGAATACTTTCCAATACATGGGACAGCTCCCAGCAACAAGAATTACCTATCCAAAATAGTGATAGTGCTGCCATTGACAAACCCTACTTTATCTCTTTTTTTTTTGTCTTTTTTGTTGTTGTTGTTGTTGCTATTTCTTGGGCCGCTCCCGTGGCATATGGAGGTTCCCAGGCTAGGGGTCGAATCGGAGCTGTAACCACCGGCCTACGCCAGAGCCACAGCAACGCGGGATCCGAGCCACATCTGCAACCTACACCACAGCTCATGGCAACATCGGATCCTTAACCCACTGAGCAAGGGCAGGGACCGAACCCTCAACCTCATGGTTCCTAGTCGGATTCGTTAACCACTGCGCCGCAACGGGAACTCTGACACACCCTACTTTAGAGGCTTAAGTTACAAGAGAAGAGAGGCTGAAAATTGAGTTGAACATTCACAACTTGAAATGTTGGGCAAGTAAATAAATAAATAAAGCCGAAGAGAGGCAACAGAAGAAAATACTGGATGTCTGACCAGAAACTAATGAAAAAGAATATAAAATAAAATACAAAGAATCAACAAATCAACTTCTGTTGACAATTTGAAGCATCTGATAAAATTGGCAAATACAGGCAAGACTGACAAAAAAAGATACAACTATTACTAGAAATACACAAAGGACATAACTATAGTTGTAGCAGGTATGAAAAAGATGAAAGTTTTGTGAGTAACTTTCTGGTAAAAATTTGAAAATTTGTATTAAAATGGACAGTGTTAGAAAAAGGAAATGTATCAAAACTAACTTCAAAAATTATCCAAGTGGACTTTTAATTGTTGAAGAAATTTTTTTAATTACTCAATGAATTTATTACATTTATAGTTGTACGATGATCATCACAATCCAATTTTATAGGATTTCCATCCCACCACCCCACCCCCCCAAACTGTCTCCTTTGGAAACCAAAAGTTTTTCAAAGTCTATGAGTCAGTATCTGTTCTGCAAAGAAGTTCCGTCTGTCCTTTTTTCAGATTCCACATGTCAGTGAAAGCATTTGATGTTGGTGTCTCATTGTCTGACTGACTTCACTTAGCATGACAATTTCTGAGTCCATCCATGTTGCTAAAAATGCTGGTATTTCATTCATTTTAATGGCTGAGTAATAGTCCATGGTGTATATGTGTCACATATTCTTGATCCACTCCTCTGTCAATGGACATTTAGGTTGTTTCCATGTCTTGGATATTAAAAATAGTGCTGCAATGAACATTGGAGTACATGTGTCTTTGCGAGTCGTGGTTTTCTCTGGATAGATGCCCAGGAGTGGGATTGCTGGATCAAATAGTAGTTCTCTGTTTAGTTTTCTGAGGAATCTCCATACTGTTTTCCACAGTGGTTGCACCAATTTACAATCCCACCAACAGTGTACTAGTGTTTCTTTTTCTCCACACCCTCTTCAGCATGTATTGTTTGTAGACTTTTGGATGATGGCCATTCTGGCTGGTGTAAGGTGGTACCTCATAGTGGTTTTGATTTGCATTTCTCTAATAATGAGTGATGTTGAACATCTTTTCATGTGTTTTTTGGCCATCTGTATGTCTTCTTTGGAGAACTGCCTGTTTAGATCTTGCACCTATTTTTTGATGGGATTGTTTGTTTTTTTGGTATTGAGCTACAGAAGGTATTTATAAATTTTGGAGATTAATCCCTTGTCAGTTGATTCATTTGCAAAGATTTTCTCCAATTCTGTGGGTTGTCTTTTTGTTTTGTTTAGGGTTTCCTTTGTTGTGGAGAAACTTTTAAGTTTAATTAGGTCCCATTCATTTATTTTTGTTTTTACTGTCATTTCTCTAAGAGGTGGATCTGAGAAGATGTTGCTGTCATTTATGTCAGAGTGTTTGACCTACATTTTCCTCTAAGAGTTTTATAGTGTCTGGTCTTATATCTAGGTCTTTAATCCATTTTGAGTTTATATCTATGTATGGTGTTAGGAAGTGTTCTAATTTCATCATTTTCCATGTGGCTGTCCAGTTTTCCCATCACCTCTTATTGAACAAGCTGTCTTTTCTCCATTGTATTGTTGAAGAAATTGAATAAATAATTTCAAGTCTTTCCGTAATAAAACACTAGTCCTGATAGGCAAAGGCAAGTTTCCCAAGCATTCAAGGTACAAATAATTCCAAATTTATACTAATTCTCTTTTTTTGTATTACTTATTTTTTATTGAAGTATGGTTGATGTACAATATTATGTTATAGGTGCATAATATAGTTTTACAATTTTAAATGTTATGCTCTATTTATAGTTATTATAAAATATTAGCCATATTCTCTGTACAATATACCCTTGTAAATTATTTTATACATAATAGTTTATACCTTTTGGGAGTTCCCATCATGGCTCAGTGGAAACTAATCTGACTAGTATTCATGAGGATGCAGGTTCAATCCCTGGCCTCACTCAGTGGGTTAAGGATCCAGAATTGCTGAGCTATAGTGTAGGTTGCAGATGTGGCTTGGATCTAGTGTTGCTGTGGCACAGGCCAGCGGCTACAGCTCCAATTAGACCTCTAGCCTGGGAACCTCCATATGCCGTGAGTGCGTCCCTAAAAAGACAAAAAAAAATAGTTTATACCTTTTAATCTCCTACCCCCATTTTGCCCCTCTCTCCTTCCTCTCTCATTGCTGGTAACCACTACTTTGTTCTCTCCATCTGTGAATCTTTCTTTTTTGTTATATTCACTAGTTTGTTGTATTTTTTAGATTCTACATATGTGATGTTATACAGTATTTGTCTTTCTCTGTGTAACTTATTTCACTTAGCATAATACCATCCAAGTCCATCCATGCCTTTGCAAACAAAAAATTTTCCTTCTTTTTTATGGCTGAGTAGTATTCTATTCTGGTGTGTGTGTGTGTGTGTGTGTGTGTGTGTGTGTGTGTGTGTGTACCACATCTTCTTTATCTGTTCATCTGTTTTGATGGACACTTGTTTGTCTGTTGATGGACACTTGGGTTGCTTCCATAGCTTGCTGATTATAAATAATGCTGCTATGAACACTGGAATGCATGTATCTTTTCAAATTAACGTTTTTATTTTTTGTATATGTACTCAGGAATGGAATTACTTGGTCATATGAAAGTTCTGTTTCTAGTGGGGTTTTTTGTTGCGTTTTTTGTTTGTTTTTGAGAAACCTCCATACGTTTTTCAACAGTGACTGAACCAATTTATGTTCCCACCAACTGCATATGAAGGTTCCCTTTTCTTCACATTCTTCCCAACATTTGAAATTTGTGTTCTTTTTGGTGATAACCATTCTTACAGGTGTGAGATGATATCTCATTGTGGTTATGATTTGCATTTCCCTGGTAATTAGTGATGTGGAGCATCTTTTCATGTGCCCATTGGACATCTGCATGTCCTCTTAAGGAAAAATGTCCATTTGAGTGTTCTGCCCATTTTTACATCAGGTTGTTTGAGAGGTTTTTTGATGTTGGGTTATATGAGCTGTTTATATATTTGGGATATTAACCCCTTAATAGTTATATCATTTGCAAATATTCTTCTCCAATTCAGTAGGTTGTCTTTTCATTTTGTCAAGGTTTCCTTTGCAAACTTACACAACTATTTTCAGAGAAAAATAAAAGAGAAAATATTATTCAGTATTATTTCATTTTATGAAACCAGTCTATCCAAAATCAATTAAACCAGGTCAGAGACGTAAATATTTCATGTCATTCTCACTCCTTAATTTAAAAATACAGGTGCAAAATATGCACCAAAAATTAGCAAACTGAATCCTGCAAAGGATAAAAAAATGGGATATCATGAACAAACTGGGCTTATTCCAGGAATGCAAGGCTGATTCAACTTAAGAAAATCTAATCATTGCATTTACTACATCACCGCATTAAAGAAGAAAAATTATATAGTCATTTCAGTATATTAAGGAAAAAACACTTAATAAAATTGAACAGTTGTTCATGGGAAAACTTCTCAACTCAGTCAAGGAGAACTTGAGAAAACAATAAAATGTTAAATTTGTTTCCTTTAAAATCAGAAACAAGACAGAGTTGCATTTCTATTCAACAATTTATTAAAAAACCTAGCCAGTATAGGAAAATACAAAAAAAAAATTGAAAGATACTAGATTTGGAAAGAAAGAAATGAAACCGCTATGTTATGATTATCTACATAGAAAACTGAAAATAATACACAAGCAGATTATTAGCAAAAAAAATTTAGTGAGGATGGATGGATGTGAGTTGCAAAAGCCAGGTGCATTTCTGTGTGGTAGCGACAAATAAAAGGCAAGTTTTTTTAATGTACTTAGAAATAAATCTAACAAAACACTGCAAAATCTCTACGTATAACATAGTTTTATTAAAAATCATTAAAGACCTAAATAAAAGGTGAGACATACTATGTTCTTTGATTTAAAAGACTTAGTTTGGGAGTTCCCGTTGTGGATCAGTAGAAAGGAACCCGACTAATATCCATGAGGACACAGGTTCGATCCCTGACCTTGCTCAGTGGGTTACGGATCTGGCATTGGCCACAAGCTGTGGTGTAGACTGCAGATGTGGCTTGGGTCTGGCATTGCTGTGGCTGTGGCATAGGCCAGCAGCTGTAGCTCCGACTCAACCCCTAGCCTGACACCTGCAACCCTAAAATAAATAAATAGACTCAATTTGTTAAAAATGTAATTTCTCTCCCAAATTATCTATAGCTTCAGTGCAATTCTAATCAAAATCCCAATAGATTGATTCTAAAATCTTTACGAAAGGGCAGTGAGACTAGCCCAGCCTTTCCAAACTAGGTTTTTATCTACTGGATATCACATTGTAAATCATCTATAATTTTAAAAATGTAAAAAAAAAAAAAGTATGACATTGGTACACAGATAAGCAAATGGACTAAAGAATAGAGCAAAGTCCAGAAGCAGACCCTTACATGTATGGAGACATAAGAGAGTTGAAATTGTAAAACAAAGGGGAAGGAATGACCTATTCAGTAAATGATCTAGGGGCAGTCCACTATCTATAGAGACAAAAAGCACAAATAGATCTCTAAATTCACACTACACAAAAAATTAATTCCATATGGGTTAAGGCTATAAATGAGACGATCAGGTTTTTAAATGTGAAGAAACCATAGGATGATGCCTTGATGATCTCTAAATAAGGAGGAGTTTCTCAAGCAGAATGCAAAAAGCCCCAAACCATAAAGAAACTATTCATAATCACTGCCTTAAATTTGAGAACTTTTTATTCATGAAAAAAACACCATAGAAAGAATTAAAAGACAAGTCACAAATTGAAAGACGCTTTTAGCATACATATTACCTTCAAATTATTAGAATGCATATTATATATAGTATGCCTTAGATGGAAAAAACATATAATTCATTTTTTTTTGTCTTCTGTCTTTTCTGGGGCCACACCTGCAGCATATGGAGGTTCCCAGACAAGGGGTCTAATCGGAGCTGTAGCCGCCAGCCTATGCCAGAGCCACAGCAACATGGGATCCGAGCCATGTCTGCGACCTACACCACAGCTCATAGCAACACTGGATCCCTAACCCACTGAGCGAGGCCAGGGGTCGAACCGGCAACCTCATGGTTCCTAGTCGGATTCGTTAACCACTGAACCACGATGAAAACTCCCTAATTCAATTTAAATGAGAGGAAATAAGCAGTTATTTCACAAAGGTGGAAATATGAATTTCCAGTGAAGATATAAAAAGATGCTCCTTCTATTAATAACCTCGAAAATGGAGTAAGACAAGAGCTAAACACCATTGCACACTCACCAGGTTAGATAATATTAAACACGACTACACCAAATGTTGGTGAAGGTGTGAAGGTTAGAAGCTGATTCATTGCTGATGGACATGTACACTGACACAGTAACTTTGAAAGGCAATGTATCATTGGCTGATAGTTGATCACGCATGTTCCCAAGGCTATGCCCAGTCTTCTAGTCTGTCTGGTTTTGTGTCATCTTCCCTCAGTTCTCCTTCTCTCCTCGGTACCCAGTTGGTCAGTACATCCTGCCAGTTTTTCCTCAGAAGTGTTTCTGGACTGATCCTTCCCTTCAGCTCCCAGCCATCCTCTTACTCAGCATCCCTCTCTGGAAGGTTAATAATGATTTCATCCTTTCTCACTCCACCGTATTCCTCGACTCTTGCTGTTTTGTTGTGAAATTACATCATGCATGAAGAATTGTATATGATACATAGACACAGTTTAAGAAGAATAATGAATTGAACATTCAAGTCTTTTTTTTTTTTTTGTCTTTTGTCTTTTGTCCTTTTAGGGCCGCACCCACAGCATAGGGAAGTTCCCAGGCTAGGGGTCTAATCAGAGCAGTAGCTGCCAGCCTACAACTCGGGATCCGAGCCTCATTTGTGACCTACACCACAGCTCATGGCAACGCTGATCCTTAACCCACTGAGCAAGGCCAGGAATTGAACCCTCAACCTCTTGGTTCCTAGTTGGGATTCTTTTCTGCTGCGCCACAATGGGAGCTCCAAACATTCATGTCTTATCACCCCCATTATAAAGATAACATTATTAGTAAATGTGAAGCCCCTCGTGAAAGAGAACAGCATGAGGTGGACCCCCAGCAAACCTGCTTATCCTTCGGGCTGACGCCCACAAGCTCCCCCAGGCCCAAGCTTTGCATAGCCCATCCATCCAGAATCTCCTCTCTGGCTGTGACGGACCAGCTCATTTATCTGACCAGGGGATCCAATTAGCCTCTGGGACTAGTGGGAGGGCTACACACCATCTCTCAAGTCTGAGCTTCCAGAAACAATTCCTCCCTTTGTAGTTGGCCTGCAAGGGACTCGAGTCTAAGCAGAGGGAGGCCTTTCCCTCTCTTTACATGTAGTAGAAGTGACCGCCAGGTTAAGGATCAGTATAACCTGCTGCTCTTTGCAGGTCAGTCTGGTCCAGTTTCCCGAGATATCTGTTACCCCACAAAGAAATGAATTGAGCTGTTTTTCATTTCAATTACGAGTGTTGTTAATTTTTTGTATGGCTTTTATATTATTATAGAAGAATTCTAGGTACCTTGTTATAGATTCATTCTTTTTAAGGCATCTTCCCAATGTCTCAGATTCAGTGCAGGGCATCAGGCTTTTAGATATTCAGTGTGAACTAAGCCAACTTCTAAAGAAATCAGTGGCAAGTTATCAATGCATATCTGAACCAGAGTTAGGATGATGTCTGCTTGGTTCATATAGTGATCTGATTTCTCTACATGTTCATACTAATTAAAAAATCCACCCAAAGCTAGCTACATCTGCTGAAGACCAGACATTTACATTAAAAAAAAAAAAAAAAAACTGTCCTGTTTTGAAAATATTTCTGGAGAGCTTTGAAGCTGATCGTAAGGATTTCACAGCCCACCTGTTCAGCAGCCTTTCTGAGAGCATGTAGCAGTGGAGACACCTTCTGGAGCTTTTGTAGAAGTGGTCCCATCTCACAGAAAGCCCTCTGGAGAGCTTCAAGGTAGATTCTGAGCACATCCCTCCATGATTCACTTTGCAGCAAAACTCTGTGTCGGAAGCCACTTCAGGGACAAGACGGCCTGTGTCTTGCTTTTCCTATCTAGGTATAGTCAGGATAGTATCCAAAGAAAGCTTCTAGACAATACATTGTATGTTCTAAATGTTGCAGATTCCAGTGATTTTTATTTTTTTAATGATTTTTATTTTTTCCATTATAGCTGATTCACAGTATTCTGTCAATTTTCTACTGTGTAGCAAAGTGACCTAGTCACACATACATATATACATTCTTTTTCTCATATTGTCCTCCATCGTGCTCCATCATCAGTGACTAGATATAGTTCCCTGTGCTATACAGCAGGATCTCATTGCTTTTCCATTCCAAAGGCAATAGTTGGCATCTATCAACCCCAGATTCCCAGTCCATACCACTCCCTCCCCTCCCCCTTGGCAACCACAAGAATATTCTCCAAGTCCATGAGTTTCTTTTCTGTGGAAAGGTTCATTCATGCTGTATGTTAGATTCCAGTTATAAGTGATATCATATGGTATTTGTCTTTGTCTTTCTGACTTACTGCACTCGGTATGAGTCTCAAGTTCCATCCATGTTGCTGCAAATGGCATTATTTTGTTCTTTGTTGTGGCTGAGTAGTATTACGTTGTGTATATACACCACATCCATTCATCTGTTGACAGACATTTAGGTTGTTTCCATGTCTTGGCTATTGTGAATAGTGCTGCAGAGAACATACAGGTGCATGTATCTTTTTCAAGGAAAGTTTTGTCCGGATATATGCCCAAGAGTGGGATTGCTGGGTTGTATGTATAGTTTTCTAAGGTACCTCCATACTGTTCTCCGTAATGGTTGTATCAATTCACATTCCCACCAACACTGCATGAGAGTTCCCTTTTTTCTACACCCTCTCCAGCATTTGTTATTTGTGGACTTATTATTATTATTATTATTATTATTTGTCTTTTTGCCATTCTGGAGCCACTCCTGCGGCATATGGAGGTTCCCAGGCTAGGGGTCAAATTGGAGCTGCAGCTGCCAGCCTACACCACAGCCACAGCAATGTGGGATCCGAGCCACATCTGTGACCTACACCACAGCTCATGGCAATGCCGGATCCTTAACCCACTGAGCAAGGCCAGGGATTGAACCTGCAACCTCATGGTTCCTAGTTGGATTCGTTAACCATTGAGCCACAACGGGAACTCCTGTGGACTTACTAATGATGGCCATTCTGACAGGTGTGAGGTGGTACCTCCTAGTAGTTTTGATTTGCATTTCTCTAATAATCAGTGATGTTGAGCATTTTTTCATGTGTTTGTTGACCATCTGTATGTCTTCTTTGGAGAAAGGTCTATTCAGGCCTTTTGCCCATTTTTCAGTTGGGTTATTGTCCAGTGACTTTTAAAATGAAAAAGCCTACTTTGTGAGTCACTGCCAAAGGCATGGCATGGCATGACGTGGCCACAGAGCAGCTCCTGTCTCTTGATCAAGTAGACTGTCCCGTAAAGTGGATAAAAGCATGAGTTTTGGAGCCAAGCCCGCTTAGTTCAGCCATTCACTTGCTCTCTGAGCCTCAGTTTTGTCATCTAAAGACAGGATCATCATAGAACTTACCTCATCAAGGTGTTTTGAAGATTTAACTAAGCAGTCCTGATTAAGTGCTTAATATAATATCTGATCGGGAGTAAGTGATAAATAAGTGTTGGCCGCAGTTACTTAATGAGGGCCACCCAGTCCGTTCAGACGGCTGTAACGAAACACCAGAGACTGGGTGGCTTATCCACCACAAACATTTATTTCCTAGCTTTGGAGGTTGGGAGGTCCAAGACACTGCACAGACAAGATTTGCTCTCAGGCGAGGACCCACTTTCTGGATCATAGATGGTATCTTTTCACTGTGTGTTCATGTGGTGAAAGAGACAAACCAGCTTGCTAGGATCTCTTTTATAAGGACACTAAGCCAATCACAGGGCTCAGCCCTCCTGTCCTGATCACCTCCCAAAGGCCCCACCTCCTAATGCCATAACCTTACAGGTTAGGGTCTCAACATATGAAATTTGGTGGGGGGACACAAACCATATTGGGCTCTTGTTTTATCACCATTCTTTGTGACTTTCTTGCCACCATCTTCTAAGTCAGTGATTCTCGTCCTTGAATGCACATTAGAATCAGGTTGGGAGCTTTGAGATATCCTGACTCCAAGTAAAACAGAATTCCTGCTGCTGGAATGCAACCACGGGTTGTTCTTAAAGTTCTGGAGGTGATCCCAGTGGACAGCTGCAGTGAGAGCCATTGTTCTAGAAGCTCCAACTGCAACTACTTCTGCGAACCTTTAGAAATAGTGTTCTCACCCACCATGGTCTGAGGAACTTGAGTCTCAGCTACTCTGTTGTGTCCTACCAACTTCCACCTTAGCACAGGTGGCCAGGAGGAAGCATTCTGGGACGTAATAAAGGGCTGAGGCAGGCGGCCTCCCATGTGAGGGAGTATGGAGGTGCCACATGGAAGCAGCTGATGACGATATGACAGTGACGATGATGATGAAGACTAGAGAAGCGTGAGTCAGGAGTCAGAGCTGGACAGCGGTGGAAGTAGGCATGGCAGGCGGGGGTATCCGCCACAAGGCCAGGAGAGGTGCTCATCCTCCTCCTGCCACTTGATTTTTACTGTTCTCACACACCTCTCCCTCCTGGCCTTGGACGGAGGAGGGTATCAAGCACAGACAGCACATGTAGGGGAACATAGGTGACCCAGTGTCCGTGGTGGCCCCTACTGTCTCCCCACTGTTCTAGACAGGCCCTCAGCCTTGCTCCTGGACAGCCAGGAGGCATCAGTGTGGGAAGGGCTCTCTGATGAGATCCTCACCCCAGGGCCATGGTCCTGCCAGGCCACCTCCTTAAATGCATGGGAACTTCCCACTTGTCCCCATCTCCACTTCAACCTCCTTTACCAAGGGAACTCTTAGCTTTTGCCTGGATTCCTAACACTGTTTAATTTGTGGGCTTCCTGATTATTATTTTTTTATATAAATGATATAAAAGCAGAAAGCATCCTGTTGGGTTATGTTTTCCATCACCGTTTGCAGCATGGCTCAGAGTTTTGGTCATTGCAGGGTTGTCCTCTTCTAACCCACCCTCCCTTTTCTGATCATTTCACTTCCCCCATTTAAAACCTTTTGGAAGACTCTCCATTTTCCTGAGGAAAAAGCAGACTTCGTAGTGAGGTTTACAAGGCCTTTCAGGGTCCCCTCCTCTCCATCCCCCACCCCTATTTTGATCTCAAAATGAGAGAATGACCCACAGTAGCCACTCTCATGCTCAATGCTGCTAGCATGGTTCAGAGGTCCAGTTTGAGTTTTCAACAACTCAAGGTTATGGGTGTGTATTATTCAGTATGACTGATTTCATTGAAATGTTTTCTGCTCTAGTTACATCTCATATATCTATTGCTTTTAATTTATAATTTGTGTGCCATATTAAGCAAGCCATGAATCTTTACTTGTTAAGTTTTTTTTTGTTTTTTTGGCTTTTTAGGGCCACACCTGTAGCATATGGAAGTTCCCAGGCTAGGGGTCAGAGCTACAGCTGCCAGCCTACGCTACAGCCACAGCAGCACCAGATGTGAGCTACATCTACAACCTATACCACGGCTCACAGCAATCCTGCATCCTTAACCCACTGAGCAAGGCCAGGGATCATACCCTCCTCCTCCTGGGTCCTAGTCGAGTTCGTTACTGCTGAGCCACAACGGGAACTCCTATTTGTTAAATCTGATCAGGTGACTTTTTACATTCCCATTCTTCCTCTGATTGCTGCTTCTCTCTTCTTAAACCCCTCTTACTCTCTCTCCCTCTTTCTCTTCCTCTCTCCCTTCCTTAGACTCTGCACATCCCAAGCCTGCTCCAGATTAATAGCTGCCCTCCGATTCCTGCATCTAAAGGAAGCAGATTATATGCATCATTTTAAATCTTACTAAAAGTAGGCAAATTCCTGAACCTCTCTGGGCACAAACAAAGACCCAGCCACGTTTCCATATTTATTGCTGGGTTTTGTGGTCTTACACTTGCCGATCCTCCCACATTGGGAAGCAAATGACAGACAAAACAGATGGGGCTGGCTCAGTGCCGTCCCCACCAGCACGTTCTAGCTCCGCCACGTGAGCAGGGGAAGCCAACTGCAGCCGTACACACATGGGAGGCAGGCTGCCTCAGTCCTTTATTCTGTCCCCGAAGCTTCCACCTGGCCCCCTGTGCTGAAGTGGAACTTGGTGGGACATAGCTGAGCAGCTGAGTCTCAAGTTACTCAGACCATGGTGGATGAGAACCTTAATCTCCCAGGCAGCTCAGGGTGGGTGAGGCAGCTCCCACTGAGCCAGGGCAGTGCTCCAGGGAAAGGTGCAGCCAGCACCCACAGCACCCAGGAGCTGGGTGCGTCATTCTAGTGAAGGGGATCTAGACAGTGCACTGACAGCATCTGCTACTGCCAGTAATTGCCAAAAAACATTAGGCAACATATGAGCCAAACCAAACACACTTGCAAGGCCTTTTTATCTAGCCAGTGGCTGTTTTTACCTTCTGCGTGGACACTTGCAGAATCCAGGTCCAATGAATCCTATGCATCAGCGAATTAAAAGTCATTAAGTCCTTTTATCTCCTACAAGGCTGGCCTCCTTGTCCCCCTCCCCTTTTTTTCAAGACCTCAGCTGCATTGCAGGGAGGGGTTGTACCATATACACCACCCTATCTCCAAACGTCTTCTGGACCACAGCACACAATGTTAACTGAAACACAAACCTGCTCTTTGGGGCTTTATTTTAATGCAGCACGGCTTCCAGTGAAGGAAGAATAGGAAATAGGAGGGTGGACTTCTTTGAATTTGCAACACAAAAAGTTGTATTGATCTCAACTTACCCAAGAATGTAAAGTGCAAAATGAAGAGGGAAAGTGCTGAGGCCAAACCAGTGTGTCTGATGGACAGGGTGTCTGACATTCGTGCAGTCCTGTCACCCCTGAAGGGAAGGTTTCTTTGCTGGCTTCTCCTGCAATTCTGATAGGGGTAACCCTGGAACTGGAGCAATATTGATTTTTCTTGTTGGCTACGCATTCTCTTTTAAAAATAACCGAATCGAATCCTGTTTGGGTCAGCATAACAGGAAAATAATCGTCTGTTCCTGAGAGTAATATGGAATCTGATCCAAAACACTCTCCCAACATTCTATTTCAATTCTTTGGAGCAGGTTTTCCATTTTAATGATAAGTTAAAGCCTTCGTTATGATAAAGGTTTTGCTGTCTGCCTTCCAGTTAGCAGCCAGCCTGCTTTGCTGATCTCCTTTGCTTGTTTTCAAAAGACCTCTCACTTCCCCGTTGTCCAGGTTTCATTGTCAGCTGAGGTGTTGTTTTTCTTCAGGTCTGCAGACACTGCAGTGTTGGGTTTTTCCCTTTCAGATATCCCCATAGGCTTTTTTTTTTTTTTTTTCTTCATTCAGCACAACATCCCAGGAGTGTGCAAGTGCTGGATGAGAGAGCTATTATGTGGGGCAGTGATCCGACAGTCCCCCCAGGGCCTCTGCTGACCTGGGGTGATTTAATAAGTGCTCCAAATCACCCTCTGCTGATTTCTACTGTCCCTAGCTGGTAAAGCTGAGCGGTGGCCCCGCATTAATTATCAGCTCCAGCCCTTAGCCATTGTGTTGCCTTTCTTAGCCACGGTGGGTCCTAAATTTGGCTGTATGTTAGAATTACCTGGAAGACTGTTAAAAACCTATTTCTGGGCCCTACCTGAGACCTGCTGAATCGGAATGTACCCAAGAATGAGGTTCAAGGATCTTTCTTATAATACGCTTCCCAGCACCCAGCCCTTCTTCCCCAAATGGTGTGATTTCAGCCTAAGATAGTATCAACCAGAGACATCCAAGCTGGAATAAACCAAATGGAAGTTTGTGGAAGACCATGAAAAGAGCTTTTCGGCTGTTCTCTGAGGCCATCCCAGGTAGGGTGGGTGGAAGTGGGGGTGCAGAATAGCCACATTACCTGACGTGCTGCTTACCTGTTCTCATCTAACTGTGCATCCTTCCACCTACCCGCTCAATCAGATGTATGTCAAGCTTGTGCTCTGTGTATGAGACCCTGGGCTCTGCGAGCTGAGAAGAGGGCATACCTTGTTCTTGGCTGGTGCTAGCCCAGGGTTTTCCCAGGGGAATTGATCGCTCTTCTTAAAAAGAGCAAGCAGGAGTCAGCTCAGAGTCTTCACCAGGCAAGAAAATAATCACATTAATTTTTCCCATCCTGTTACTTTTTCTAATTATGGCAGATAAAAGTGGTTTTTAATTTATACCAATGATACAAAAAATTTCCTTTAAAATAAGCCTATCGATTAGCACCCATTGTGCTATCACTACACCCTCATTTGAATAGCTGTTAATTAAAAAGGTTGAATATGAAGGGTGGATGAGGATGTGGACCAGTCAGCTCTCCCATCACTGTAGGTGGTGGGGTAAATAGTATAAAATCACTGCAGAAAACTGGGAGTTTCCTATGATGTTAAACGTGCTTATGCCATCCAAGCCAGCAGTTCCCTTCCCAGGAATTTACCTGAGAGAAATGAAAACATATGTCCACAGAAAGACTTGTACACACCTGTTCTTAGCAACTTTATTCATGGTTTTAAAAGCTGGGAAAAGCCAAGGTATCCACCAACAAGAAGATGGATAAACAAACTGGTCCTCCATACTATGCAGTACTGCTCAGTGATTTAAAAAGAACCGGCTACTTCTCCTTGCTCCAACATGGATGATTTGCAAAAACACTTTGCTGAGCAAAAGAAGTCAGACACAAAAGAGTCCATATTTATTATTCCATTTATATGAGACTGTAGGCATATCCTAATCTGTAAAGATATAAAGCAGAAGAGTGTTTGTCTGGGGCCAGGGGTAGGAGTCCAAGGAAGTTTTTTAAGATGGCAAAAGTTCTATGTATCATTATGGTAGTGATTACAGTGGTATGTATATATTTTGCAAAAACTCATCCATCTGCATGCTTAAATGAGTACATTGTGTATGTTTTTTGTTTTGTTTTATTTTTTGTCTTTTCAAGGTCGCACCCATGGCATATGGAGGTTCCCCGCCTAAGGGTCTAATCAGAGCTGTAGCCGCTGGCCTACACCACAGCCACAGCAACGCAGGATCCGAGCCATGTCTGTGACCTACACCATGGCTCACGGCAATGCCAGATCCTTAACCCACTGAGCGAGGCTAGGGATCGAACCCTCATGGTTCCTAGTCGGATTCATTTCCGTTGCACCATGATAGGAACTCCACATTGTGTATTTTAATTACACTTCAATAAAATAGATTAGGTGATACTCACCAGGGCAGCAATCCTGCAGTCAGTAGCTGAACAGCCAACATTTAGGGAATGGCACTCAGGTATGTGGTAGAGAGTGGCCACTGTCCTAAAAGATGCTCAGTTGAAATGCTGTGAAACCTCAGAGGGAGGAAAAATTTCTTCTACTAGGAAGATGGGACTATCTATGGTGGGAGCTTCCTATAACTGATAATATTTCTGCTGAGCCTCTGAGAAGAAGCAGAGAGCATGCGGGACCAGAATGAATATCTAAGTGAAATTGGGTTGAAATTAATATCAAGGGCCTGAGGTGGGGAAGGGGAGGAGTCCCTAAAAAAGCCACATGCACCCCGGGGAAGCAAGAAGAATCAGGGTGGCCCCATCACCTTGGCCTTTATGACGTCCATTCAGTGACACCTGGGCATATGAGCTTCAGTACCACCTAGCATCATCACCAATTTTCCCCTCGACACCCTGCTCTGAGAACTTGAGCAGCGGCAAAGCAAAGTGGCACGGCCAGGACCATGGTAGAGCAGTCAAGGAGCCCAGAACAGACATAAGGGGAGGCAGGGTCTCACCAAGGCTGAGCCTTCCTATAAGGACCCCGAGAGCGATTGCCTCACATGCGCATCCTGCTTCTGGTTATCTGGGGGCAGGAGCCCTGGTAGCTCACTGGCTCATGGCCGGGGCTGCTTGGCCACTGCAGGCCAGGCACGTGTTAGATGGCGTGTGAGATCCAGGTCTTTACCGAGCTTGCAGTCTAATAAGAAGGGGAAAAGCAAGTAGGGGCTCTAGGCTCTCAGGGGAAGGACCCAACTGGGAGGGGCTGGTCAGCAAACTTTTAGGAGAAACTGAAACCTCAGTTGTGATTTGAAGAAGGTCAGTCCAAGAGCACAAGAGAGGGTGGAGGGCAGTTCCTTCTTGACCTGTCTGGTCTAGGAGTTGGAGTTTGAGCTTAGAAACCAAGACCCCATCCAGGCGCTGACTTGCAACAGCTGATGTGACTGTGTCCCCCACCCCATGCCTTTGTAGCTTTGTGACGTGTCCAAGGAAGCCAGACAGTGCCCCCCTGTCCCAGGTGGAGTCCATCCCAATAACCTCTGCATCTGTCAGCTCTCCAGCAGTCCCAGCAGTCGAGTCCCCTGAGTTTGATCTAAGCGACTTTGTCAGGTAAGTGCAAATAGAAAACTAGAATGGATTTTTATTTTATTTATTTATTTTTTTTTGTCTCTTGTCTTTTTTGTTGTTGTTGTTGCTATTTCTTGGGCCGCTCCCGCGGCATATGGAGGTTCCCAGGCTAGGGGTCGAATCGGAGCTGTAGCCACCGGCCTACGCCAGAGCCACAGCAACGGGGGACCCAAGCCGCGTCTGCAACCTACACCACAGCTCACGGCAACGCCGGATCGTTAACCCACTGAGCAAGGGCAGGGACCGAACCCGCAACCTCATGGTTCCTAGTCGGATTCGTTAACCACTGCGCCACGACGGGAACTCCCAGAATGGATTTTTTATTTTTATTTTTTATTTTGACTTTTTAGGGCTGTACCTGTGGCATATGGAAATTCCCAGGCTAGGGGCTGAATCAGAGCTACAGCTGCCAGCCTACGCCACAGCCACACCAACAATGGATCCTTAACCTATGGAGTGAGGCCAGGGATCAAACCCACATCCTCATGGATCCTAGTCAGGTTTGTAACCCACTCAGCCACAAGGGGAGTTCCAGAATGGATTTTTTGAACTAGCATTCTTTTCTGTACATCGACCTACATTCTCAAACTCATCCTTCATTTATTTACCCAACTACTCACTGGCCAACAGTTTATTGAGTGCCTTCTCTCTGTTAGGCCTTGGACTAGGCATCTGGGATACTGAGCTGAAAGCATCTCTGCTCTCAGGAGGTCATTGCCTCCCAAGTGCTGGGGGAATGAGCTCTTCCTATCATTTGCCCTCTCCATCTGCCCAAGACCTACAGCCAGGGTCCAGTCAAGGGCAGCAAACAGAAAAGGAGATGACAGTTGGCCAAACATGATATTCTTACAGTAACATGTTCCAATAAATGACGAAGCTTAACATTGAGCACAGGTTACACAACCAAATTGTCTGAAGAATTGCCAGAGCTTCTAAGAACTTTCTGTAAGTCAGACATGGGCTTGATAGGCCCAGAAAGAAGGGTTGGGGCCTATGGAAAACTGACGGGTTTGATGCCCTGACCTGCATGTTTGGAGGCGGTGGGTAGCAGAGCACTGACCTGCTGACCCTTGAGAAAAGTGTCCTGCCAGTGAGAACCCTGCATATTCTGCAGGCACAGTAGAGGGGAGAGGAAGACAGCCGAAATACAGCTGCAGACTGGGGTGTGATGGTTGCCAAATAAGTGATTCTCCCCATTTCGTTAAAACTCCTCAGGACTGTCGTCGTGGATGAAGATGTTGGGTCTGAAGAAAGAGAAGACAAAAAAGCACAAGCGTCCCCTGTGGCCATCTCTGATGTACGGTTTCCTTTCCCTGGGGCGGGTGGGCTGCACATCTTTATCGGGGTCACTTCCCAACCAAACACCCACAGATCTGACACCTCTGTGAGGACCCAGACACCTCAGCAAACAGATTTTCTCTGCAGCAGAAAAACCAGTTACCGCTCATCTTGGCGATCTTGTGCTTATCTCAGCCTCTAGATAGATGCTGCAAAAGGAGAACTTCTTCCTCAGTAATTCTGTAGTAAAAACAAAGAGGAGATCACAAGAGTTTACAAAGTCATAGTCTTAAATTCTTCTAGGATGATGGCCTAAGGAAATCATCAGAAATACAAAGATGTAGGTACAAAATGTGTGTTACAACACTTTAGAAATAGCAAAAAATTAGGAATAGAAATTCCTGTATGTCCATAATCATATACACTTTTTTGTTCGCTTGTTTGTTTTGTTTTTTGGGGTTGCATCTACAGCACATGGAAGTTCCCAGGCTAGGGGTCCAATTGGAGCTGTAGCTGCCGGCCTACACCACAGCCACAGCAACGCAGTATCCAAGCCACATCTGCTACCTATACCACAGCTTGCGGCAATGCCAGACCCTTAACTCACTGGGCAAGGCCAGGGATTGAACCCGCGTCCTCATGGATACTAGTCGGATTTGTTACCACAGAGCCACCATGGGAACTCCATACTTTTTTAAAATAGAGTTTGTCTCAGTAGTGGCACAATGGAGGTGAGCACACATTTCCACATTTTATAGGTAGGGGTATGAATTGGTATAGCTTCTATGACGTGCAATTTGGCCAGTGTTACCAACATTTTAAATGCCCAGTTCCTCTGCCAGGATATTATTCTCGAGATACACCTTAATGTTTACATAAAGACATATCACCATCCTTGTACACTGCAGCTTTGTCGGTAAAAGCAAGAAAAATTGGAAACCACTTAATTCCCCCAGTAGGAGACTGGTTGAATAAACTCAATTACACAAAGCAATACAATTAAGTCCTTTTTAGGAAATGAGAAGGTGCTCTTTTTCTTGATTTGGAGTGATCTCTGATAATATTAAATAAAAAATACAACCCTGTTCTGGGCTTTTTTAAAAAGTATTTTAAATGATGCTTGTAGAGAATAGTCATACAGGAAGGTGACATTCATGCTATAATGTCAGCTGAAAAATCAGAATACAAATATATACATACATACACACACATACATAATATCTGCAGCATAATCGATTGATTTGTATTTCTCTCTTTGAAGCATTCTGTATTTTCCAATTTTTTTTAGGATAGAATAAGTGCATGTGTGTATATAAAACACTTGCCTTTTACATGTTAATTCTTTTCTTTTTATATATATTTTAAGATGGCATAGAAAGTTCAAAAATGTAGAAAAATGAAAGCACAGGTCCTCAAACTCCCACCATTCTTAGAAAAATGTTAGCACATAACCTCCCAGAGAGTTCTATTCGAGTGTGCAAATCTCTGGATGCATTCACACACACTCACACCTTCAGGTGAGATTTGTAGGGATGTGTAATTGTATATAATCAGAACTGCTTTTTCACTCAGTACTATGTGGTGCACAGGTCCTGGTCCATGAATATACATTGCATCATCCCCATGGATACAGGTACCATGCACCCTTCATTTAAAGTAATCCCCTCATGACCGTTTGCTTCCAGAGTTTTGCTGTTATACACAGCAGTAAACATCCTTGTACCTCTGGGACACCTGTCCAGTTATTTCCATAGGAGGAAAAACTGTACTCGTTGAAAAACATACACTATGTACATCATTTCTCTGTCAGTCATGGGGAGGAGCACGTTGATGATGAGTCATGAATGCTTGCAAGTTTTGTCCTCATACCTCTAATTCCTAGGGATTAAAAATGAACTCTGCTGAAACAGAAAGAATAGACCCAAGCCAGAGCCAAGCAGAGTCTCAGGAATCACCATGGATCTTTGAACAGGATGAAATGTTGTCCATTGGGATAGAAGAAGTAAGTAACACCTCGTGGGTCCTCCAGGCATCTGACACTAACTCTTCTTATCAAGCACCTGCCCCAAGGTAGACATTTAAATTTGCTCGGGCCCCATCACTGCCATTACCATGGTGTATTTTCAGGGTGCTGCACTAGTCCTTTCATGGAATCAAACAGGGTAAAGTCAGGAATCTGTACATTGGCTAAACTTTAACGTACCCTTTGCAGGTTCTCATAGAGAATGACTCTCTCTGCAGGTGTTTGATATTTTGCCCCTGTATGGAGTGCTGTGGCCACACAGTAGCCACCAGATATCTTTTACCTTCTATGGACACCCTGACATCGTCGCACAGGCTAAGGCTCTGTGCGAAGTGGAAGGAGGGCCCACCTATGAGATAATACTAAGGGGAGAGGCCTCCCTGGTCAACTACTCCTTTGACACCAAGGATATTAACTATGGATTGCAGGTATTGTCACCCATCGGGAGGAGCTTCTTCTGGGTTTGCCCTAAACTTTGGTCACAGTCGTGCTCTCATCTCTCCTGGAACCCATCACTATCGCCCCTATCCTTGAACCCTAATCTGCTCCCTAACCCTCATCATCCTCACACTGCCAACCGTTGGCCAGACATTGTCACCTGCTTTTCTCACCATCTCCTGCAATTCTGCATGTTAGACACTAGAATTTCCACCTTTCCTCTCAATCCAAAGCCTGTTCCAACCTCTCCCTTCCTTTCAGTAAAACTACTTCCTCTCCAAGGCATTTTCCACTGCACTCTCTTTGCCTCCCCCACATTCTTACAGCGTCCAGGCTTTTGCTGTCATCCAGCACAATCCCTCTGAGTTGGTTTTTCTTTCCCATCATCACTGTGGTTGTTACACTGTGGGATCTCATTATACCGTGCTTAAATTATTACAGCAGCTGTAACTCCAGTGTGTATACGAATCACCTGGGAATCTTGTTCAAATGCAGATTCTGATTCTGTAGGTCCAGGGTGCAGCATGAGAATCTGCATTTCTTTTTTTCTTTCTTTCTTTTTTTTTTTTTTTTGGCTTTTCAGGGCTGCATCTGTGGCATATGGAGGTTCCCAGGCTAGGGGTTAAATCAGAGCTGCAGCTGCCAACTTACACCACAGCTACAGCCATGCAGGATCCAAGCCACACCAGCAACCTACACCACAGCTCACAGCAACCGGATCCTTAGCCCACTGAGCAAGGCCAGGGATCAAACCTGTATCCTCATGGATACTACTCAGGTTTGTTACCGCTGAGCCACAATGGGAACTCCGAGAATCTGCATTTCTAACACACTCCCAGGTGACAGCGATTCTGTTGGTCCACAAACCCCATGGAAGCAAGGGATTACAATGCATTCATAGTTTCCATGCTAACCCCTCTAAAGAGCAGTGCCAGGTAGATGGGTTTTCCCAGAATTGCATTTTCAGCCCATCTATCCCTGAACGGTTAACCCCAGTGGCATGTGAGGAAGTAGCATAGAGAGAGGAGCTTGGTTTTATCGTCAGGAGAACCAGAATGTTATCCTCGCTTTACTTCCTGCTGACTGTAACAGTAGGTCCGCCCCTAACCACTCCACCCCTTGGTATCCCTCATCTGCAAAATGGGAATGAAGGTCACAATTCCGATTTCATCAGGAGGTACTGGTTACTTAAATGAAGTGTCTGGTCAGTACTGTGCCTGGGTCAGAGGAGACCATCAGTCACGGGTCACCTGATGGCTCAGAGCCAGGTTCCTCCACCTGGGCAAGGGTATCATACCTAAGTCCCTCTATTAACTGAGGCTCCTTACATATTAAACTTTGCTTCTCATAATTTCCCATCATAGACCACTCACTCATTTATGGCCAGGCTGGTTTACCCAGTGTCCCTAACACACCCCAGCCTCTCCTGCCTCCATCCTCCCTCCTACAGTACCCCGCTTGTCTCCCACTCTGCCAACCCCAAAACTACACATACTGTAAGCTACAGCTCACCTCCTTCCCTCTGTTGTCTTCCTCTTACCTTACAGTCTCTCAGCACTGACATATAGTCTTTGCCATAATATAAACGAACTTGGGTTTGAAATACTTGTCAGTTAATTCTGCATCTGTACATCTTCGCTTCCCAATTGGAATGTGTGTTATGTACTCAGATGCCATATCCCCTACCGAATTGTAATGGGAATTAGATCCCCATTATCCAGCCACTACATGTATAATTACTGAATTGCATGTGTACATGTATGTTTATAGGTTAAAAATCGTGCCTAAAATCAAATGCACCCAACCCCTATTGACACCTTGTGCATTTCGATGACCAAATAGAATTCTCTTTCGCTCCTCATCTCCAGCATCTTTGGGCAACTGGTTCTGGCTCAACGAAGAGTGCATCATTTGAAGCATCTCGTTCTTGCCCTAGCTTATCCTAAGAACCCAAAGTGGCTTTAGTTTATCATTATTGGACCTTCTGAATTATGTCAGTAAAAATCTTAGGAAAAAGAACATGTCTGGCCTATTACTCCCCTGTATCTATGGAAAAGTAGAAAAAAAATTCATTACAGGAAATTCTGAGCTCACCTCTTATCCAAAAAAGCAAATCTTAATGTGAAAAAGTTTACTTTAAGATCCTCTAACACAGAGTTCCCATTGTGGCACAGCAGAAATGAATCTGACTAATATCCATGAGGATGTGGGTTCAATCGCTGGCCTCGCTCAGTGAGTTGGGGATCCAGCTTTGCCATATGCTGTGTGATGTAGGTCGCAGATGCAGCTCAGATCCCACATTGCTGTGGCTGTGGTGTAGGCCAGCAGCTGTAGCTCTGATTCAGCCCCTCGCCTGGGAACTTCCATATGCCTCGGGCGCGGCCCTGAAAAGAAAAAAATCCTCTAATGTGAATTCTTGGTGGTGAAAAAATGGAGGTCCAGGGAGGTTAGACGCTCACCCCACCGCCATACTAAACCAAGTTGTTAGAAGAACTAAGGGCCACTTTCCAGGGTCTCGTGCTCCTTCCACCCAGTAGGCACAGGGATGTCGTACTGAACTGTGATTGGCCAGCACCTGCCTCATGAAAAACGAGGTCCATGTCCACGAGGCATGCTGGGCTATCTGCCTTTGTCAGGATGACAGCGGCATCCTGGAGGGCGGGTGACAGAGTCATCACTCCTGTCCTTCTTCTCCCCCCCAAGCTGTTTGACCACGTCACAGAGAAGGAAATCACCCTCAAGAACACTGGGAAAGTTGGCTTTGAGTTCAAGGTTCTGACGCACCACCAGTCTTCACCAGACAACCTTCTGCCCGGAGTGCCGCTCATCCTGCCTCTCTCAGTAAGGCGCCTCCCCACCCGTGGCGGCCGCGTGATCCTGGTAGGAGGGTTCCAAAGTCAACCCTACTGACCTAGAAGTTGTATCTTGTGACCTTTTTCATAGTTTTTTAAGGTTTTATTATATGATCTTTGATGTACACTGAAGACATCCATGTCACCGTGTTTGACTTCGCACAGTAATAAGATGAACACCATGACCCACCACTGGTCTCCAAACCAGAACGTTACTTATAGGTTTGAAGCCACTTGTATGTTGATGCACAAAATCTAACACCCTGTAACCCACCTGGGTTCCTCTTCTCTCTCATACCCCTGCTTGTTACCCTCAACTGGCAACCACTAGTCTGAATTTTGTGTTTATCATTCCCTCTTAAACATACAGTTCTAGTACATAAATATACATCCTTATACTGAGTACTTGTAGTTTATTAATTCTTTAAAACTCCTAAGCACCTGCTCTGACCAGGCATTTTTCTAGCACTAAGGATAGGATAGTAAACAAAACAGACAAATACGCTTGCCCTCCTGGAGATTTTGTTTTATGGGATTTTGCTTTATCTCGAGCAATGACTTCAATACATGTAAGCTTGTGCAATTTCTTTTTCCACCCACTGTTATGGTTTTGAGGCTCATCCCCATTGTTGCATGTAGCTATAGTTCATTTATTTTCATTAATGAATGATATTCCTTTTGTAACTACTATAAAGTAATTTTCCTTTTTCCTGTCAAAACACAGTCAGGGACGTTCCCCCTCCCCCAAGTTTTGCTATTAAATAATCCTGCTACAAATATCCTTATACCTGTCACCAGGCTCACAGGTGGAATTTTCCTAGGAGTGAAATCTCTGGGTCATGGGCTATGCATATGTTTAACTTTATAAGGAGGTGCTTTATAATGCAGTTTTCCCAGTGGCTTTTCCCATTGACATTCCCGCCTTCTGTATATAAGGGTTTCTTTTGATACACATTCTCACCGAAATGTGGTCAATTTTGCCAATCTTATAGTTAAATATTTTTTTGTATTTTTAAGGCCGCACCCACGGCATGTGGAGGTTCCCAGGCTAGGGGTCCAATCAGAGCTGTAGCTGCCAGCCTATGCCAGAGCCACAGCCACTTGGGATCCGAGCTGTATCTGTGACCTACACAGCAACTTCGGATCCTTAACCCACTGAGTGAAGCCAGGGATCAAACCCACATCCTCATGGATGCTAGTCAGGTTCACTAACCGCTGAGCCACGACAGGAACTCCTAAAAAATTTTTTCACTATGATCTTAGTTTGCATATCCCTGATTACTTCTGAGAATGCGTAGCTTTTACTGTATTTATCTGCCATTCATGTTTCGTCTTTTATGAAATGCCCACCCGCATGTGCTGCCTAATTTCTCTATTTGCGATTTTCTAATGGCTTCATGGGAATGGATCTCGGCGGGGAGAGTGCATGGACAGTAACCAGCGCAATAAGCCCTTGGGATCATCTAGTCCATCAAAATGCCAGAAGCAGGAGTCCATAATTTTTAAAGTTCTCTCTGGTCTTTCTGCTGGGTAGGGTTTTATCAGTTCACAAGAAGAGCAGGTGTTGAAGGTTTCCTATCTACCTGGAGTACCTGAGGTCTTTCAGAGGAGTTTCCAGATACAGATTGCCCACCTGGACCCAGAAAATATCACTCTGACTGGAGAAGGAATCTTTCCCCGAATCTGCCTTGATCTCCCCAGGAACCTCAAAGGTACTTCTACTGCTCTCCTGTTTCCCCACTGGATGACAAGATGCGCTTCAGCTGCTGATGATAACGTTGATGGCAACGTGCGTTATTTGTTTGGCATCGTCCCAAGTTCCTTTCTCTGTTATTCCTCAGTTGCATGAAACACCGAGTTGAAATTGACCTGGTGCCCTGAGAGGAGTGAGACAGGATGTGGTCCATGGTGGTCCCAAATTAGGACCCTGGGCCATCTTGCCATCATTAAATTACTTATCAAGGGATCAGGAAATTATACTTCTGAAAACCTTTTCCTCCACCGTGTTCCTTCCAGCTACAACCTCACCCTGAGCTGTCAGTCATAGATCGCCATTGAGAAGAAGAAGGCTGGTCTTACTGCAAGGAGTACAGATCTCAAAAATAAACTGTACAGATAGGTACCCAAGGTTCCCACCCTTATGCTGGCATTTCACAGTTTGGAGGCTAATTTAGACCATTAATAATTATCTACTCACATGCCTAGCCAAGGCTTTTCTGGGTAACACCCAGCTCCCAGAGCCATCCCTCTGTTCCAGAATATTTCTGCCTTGACAGATACTGAAGCTCAGTGCAGCAGCTCATTTAGCACAGACTGACTCGGGTCCTTTCGTTCTGACATAGGGCACAGGACAAAGAGTCAAGAGAAACTTGTCACTCTCCTTTGAGAATCCTTCTTCAGGCTCCTTGAAATCCACCTTCCCTAAGCAGCTTCAGACTAAGCCCTCACACCTCAGCCTTTTAAATCTCCCCTCCACTTGTCCACCCTCCCTGATTCAGGGGATTGTAGCGTATTTAGGTGTTGTTAAAGCAACTTAAACCAAGCATGTTCTTTTTGTTAATAGAGAATTAATAAACACAAAGACTAACCTACAGGGTGAACATCTGTCTGGGTTTGTCCAGCGTGGAGGGGTTTCCCAAGTGCTGCAGCCACTGGTGCTAGAACTGGGGAAGTAGCATGTAAGCTGGGATCCAGCTGGTCATCCTACGCGTGGCTTAAGGTGTTATTGCCATCTCGTTGTTGAGAACCAGCTGGTAGCTCCCTAAAGCATAACCTCATAAAATGCCGTGCGGTCTCTGATACAAATTCAACTCTCTCAGCCTGTACCCTCTGCAGCAGAGGAAACATGGCAGGCAAAGTATCACAAAGGTCCCATCCCTTCTCACATAACTGGTCCTCAGCTGATAGTTTGTGTCTTAGGCGTAATTTATATATTTCTAGCCATCCTGACTTCCTTCTCCTTCCAACCCCCACAGGAAATGAAAAGTATGAAATCTTTTTAAATCAGGCCAGAAAAAACCTAGAAAAAGAGTACAACAAATATGAAACATCTGATCACTTAGAGACACCTGAGGAAGTGTCCGAAGATGAATCTCTTGAGGTAAGGTGGGCTTCACTGTGCACAGGAAGTAGTTTCACAGGAAACTGAAAAAAAAAAAGAAAAAAAGTTTTTCCCCATGGTAGCATCTTACACAACTGTAGAACAGTATCAGAACTAGGAAAATGATATTGGTACAAGCCACAGAGCTTATATGTACTCGTGTGTCTGCATGCCTGGGTCTATGCATATCTGTCTGTGTGTGTGTGTGTGTGTGTGTGTATACACTTCTACCAGTTTTTTCACATGTGTAGTTTTATGTAATCACAACCACAATTAAGATATGGAATTCTTGGAGTTCCCATCGTGGCACAGTGGAAAAGAATCCGACTAGTATCCATGAGGATGAGGTTTGATCCCTGGCTTTGCTCAGTGGGTTGGGGATCTGGCATAATCTCATAAAACTCAGTGAGGTCCAAGTTTTATACTTGCCACGAGCTATGGTGTAGGCCACAGATGTGGCTCAGATCCCGCGTTGATGTGGCTGTGGCGTAGGCTGGCAGGTGTAGTTCTGATTCAGTCCCGATCCTGGGAACTTCCATATGCCGTGGGTGTGGCCCTAAAAAAAAAAAAAAAAAAAAAAGGAAAGCAAAGATACAGATATCCTCTTCTAACTCCATAAATATCCTTTATGCATGGTGGGAAATAGAATTACAAACAAAATCTCCTTCCAACACATAAAATCTCTCCACAAAGGTGGAAAAGAAAGAATACAATTTTATGATTGATAAGCTTTAAAAGCAAGACGGGTTCCTTTGTGTCACTGTCAGTCCACAAAGAGATGCAAAGACAGAAGGAAATCTCAGTCTTTTACAGAGCCAAGCAGATATAACCCATCATATACGTGTTCTCAAGGTAAACATGAACTAGTCCTTAAGGAGGAACTCTAACTAGTCCTCAAGTAAGAGGGCTTGACAGCACCATTTGTCACATGTAGTTCATGCTGAATTCACATGGTCATCGGGGTCCCTGTCTGTGTTAGCCAATTAACTTTAGCCAAAGGAGAAACAAACCTCTTGTGTTTTTATGACAGACTCCTACCCTCCCACAGAAACTGGGAGGTGGGGCTCTCTCTTTCTTGATGTCAGAGAGATGGTTCTCAGGTCCTTGAACAAGACACTTCTGGGTTGTAAAGCTGATAAAAGGCTTAGTTAGCCTATAAAAAGACTGATTTATATATTTCAGAGAGGCAGAGAAAGAACTTACAAGTTTTTTCAAGTAAAGGCTCTAAGAAAAAGAAGCTGGAAGTCTCTTCCCTTATTTTCAACAGGGAGAATTGAGCCTCTTATTTTTGATTTGTTTTTTCCCTTGCATGCTACTCCTTTGTGGCTATCCCCAGTCACCCCATGCCTTACCCTGGCAATCACTGTAGCTCTCTATCTCTGTACTCTTGTTATTTCTAGAATGTCGGGTAAATGGAATCATACAGTATGTAACCTTTTGAGACTGGCTTTTATTTACTTCAGCATAATGCCCTCGAGATCCATCAACATAAATAGTTCACTCCTTACTTCATTACTGAGTAATATTCCATAGCACAGATGTATCAATTTGTTTAGCTCACCCTATGTGCCCAAACAAAAACTTGACACCATACATATACTGTACATCTTTTTATATACTGTGACCCTTTGGTGGGCCACAGACCGCTGTAGTACCTAAGATTTTTTTGCCCACTCCCCTTCATGAAGCACTTTTTGCCCCCTTAGGGTAATATTGCCCTGTTGGGAATGCATGTTCTAAAAGAATCTGCTCGCTTGCTCTTCTCTCCTGCTCCAGTTAAATGCTCAGCTCCAAATTGAAGTAGAGCGACTTATAGTCCAAGGCTACGCCCTTGAACATCAGAAATCAATTGTCCCTGGTTCCGTGGACGACTTCTCCCATCAGAGTCGCCGCAAACTGATCAAGTGAGTGCCCTTCCTGATCATGCTCGTTTCGGGGCATGGGGCAGCAGGCAGTGCCCTCCCCAGAGCCCTCCCCAAATGAGCAGTTGGCCAAGTAGGAAGGACATCCACTCGCCTCATGTATCTGCCCTTTATCAGCCAGCCAACCGGGCAGGTGTCTACCTCTTAAAGTCAGAAACCTCTGCTTTGTCTAACAGACAGGCCCGGCTTCAGGTCCTCAGGGGCCAGCATGGGATAACTTTGGAACTGACAGCTGCAGCAGCAATGTGGACTTCTGGGGGGTGTCTTGTTCCTCCTCTCTGTTCTGGAGAGTGGTGGTTCTCCACTCCAGAGAGTAGAATAGTAAAAGAGGCAGAAGAGAGCCTCATGCTCTCTCATGCCTGAAAAGTCAGCGGTAAGGAGCATCATTAACTGTTTCAGAGTCCAACTTCCGGAGTATATCCTGGATTTCGGCTACATCGTCCTTGGTGACGTCCGAACCCACATCATCAAGATCACCAACACTAGTCACTTCCCAGTGTCCTTCCATGCAGAAAAACGTGTCCTTCACGACACAGGTAACCAGGCTTCCTATTGAAATGTCCTTTCAACAAGGTGGCCCTCTGTACTGTCCTGGAGTAGCTTTTGTGCCTCTTCTGGGATCATGTGAATGAGTGTTTAGGCCTTTAATTGATACTTTGAGTGGTCATCCTGCCTCCCATGGGCTCTGTCTAGAGCAGCTCTTGATTTTTTTTTTTTTTCTTTCTTGCCCACAAAGAAATTTTGTTTGCTTTGGTCCAGGCTTCAGTATTGAGTTAGATCGTGTCAAGAATCTGCCTTACTGTGAAACAGAAACATTCGAAGTGAGATTTGACACACAAGGGGGCAATGTTTCTGTTGGAAACAAAGAGGTCATTCTGCCCATCAAGGTAAGATGCTCCACTGGGCCCAGCTGGTCCTCCAACTTCGAGCTCTGCTTGCCAATCACCCTTGTGATGCTCCAGTTCTGATTGTAGAGCCGGGCTTTCTTCCTCCAATGCTAGGCCACATGACAACAGCGATTTTATGCCCGTTCTAGGTGATTGGAGGGCCAGCAGTTCACATCTGTCTCCAAGCAAAGGTGACCATTCCCAGTATGACACTGTCTTGTGGAAAAGTGGAGTTTGCCACCATTCAGTGTGGCCAGTGCCTCGTGGAAACTATTCAGCTTTCCAATCATCTCCAAGTCCCTTGTGAATGGTTCATCCACCGACAAAAGCAAGCTAGCAAGGTAAAGGAGGTGTGGCCCATTGTCCCCTTTTCTCTTCCATCTCCATTTCAACCCGGGTTGTAATTCCAGTCCTTCACTCTCTTCATTTCACCCTCCTGCTCCAAGAATCGCAGTGACAGCCGCTGCCTCCTGAATAAAATCTAGGCCCTCAGCCCAGCACTCAAGGACCTGGAGGTCATGCCATCTGGCAAATGTCTGTTTTATCTCTGTCCTTGGTTTCCCTACATCCCCTGACACCTGGGAGGCAATCAGTAAACGCAGGTTGAATGAAGGGAGGGTCGACTAAGTCTATTTTGCACAGAAAATGATCTAATTGTCTAACATTCATTAACCAGCTGGAGAAACACATTCCAAAGTACTTAAGACGGAAACTGTGTGCTGAATTCAAGCCAAAGACACGGATCTTTGAGATTCAGCCGACCTCTGGGGTCTTGGACCCAGGCGAGAGGTCCAATGTGCAAGTGAAGTTCATGCCCAAAGAAGAGGTAAGCTTTGAAGAGATGCAGTCTCACGCAGACTCTCGGGGTCACTTTGAGGGACTCGTCCCTCGCCATCTGCAGTGTGACATCCAGCCCTCTGGTCTACTCGGGAGCTGTGTCCTGGTGCTTGGGAGCATTGGCTCTGGAATCAGCAGGTCTGTCTGACACTTCGACTGTTAGCAGCAGACCTGGCTTAGTGACCTTCTGCCTCTGCTCTTAGAGGCTGCATGGCTTTGGACAAATTACTCAGCCTCACTAAACCTCAGTTTGCTCCTAGGTAAAATGAAAAATAATATCACAGGTCCAAAATCCCTCATTGCACTTCCAAAATCCAATAAGTTCTAAAACCTAGCAAAGAAAATTTCATAAGTTTCAGTCCCAAACTCACTTGGCAAAAAAAAACCTAATCTGAACTGTCATGAGACTGCTTAACCTTTATTTATGCCCCTTGGTTTGCAGACTCACACACTGCAACTGCAGAAATAGTCATGAGTTTTGATTACAGGGGACCTGCTCCAGGCCCCGCTGAGGATACTCTGTAGCAGAGGATATGTGCACTGTGTTTACCTTTTTAAAAATCTGAATGTGAAAGCATCTGGCCCCTGGATTTCAGATAACACATTATCACCTGCAATTGCTATCTCCTAGGGTGATTTGGAAGATTAAATGAATTAATGTGGATAAAATGCATAGCTTACTGCTCTATATGTAGTGACTCAAGATCTCCTTACTATTATCATCAGTTGTTGTGATACTGAGTACTTCCTGGTAGACATACTCCCTGGGCCACACAAGTGTTTTACTATCAGCACAGAGCTACTCCTGGAACCAGAGAGGATCTCAAGAGGTTATGCTGTAAAGACTTTTGCTCAAAGCCTAAGGCACTTGGGAAATGTTTTTCTCTATTCTTTTAAAAGAAGAAATCGATGTGAGCTTTATAAAATACCTGTGGTTAACTCCCGTTTTCCTGGTAATGGTTTTGAGAATAATGCTACGGATCTACAGTGAGAAGGAAGAAAAGTGAATGACTTCATATCTGATTCTAAAATAGAGTCTCTGTTTCTGTCATTACCAAAATCTCCCAACCCTTTTAAAAGAAAAGAAAATTCCTGTGTGTGTCATTCTTGAAGTGTCTTAAGACTGCCAGAGTGTTTATTCAAGATTTTGGATGTTTTATGGAATGAGGTTAATTACCAATAAATATAGTAAAAAAAAAAATTAGATTTGTTTGAGCAGTTCCATAAATGTTGAATTGAAATTGGTCAAAGTAATAAAATGTCTCCACCAAATGGGAGGGAAATTTTAAGTGTCAGTTTTTAAAAATTGAAGTATAGTTCATTTACAATGTTGGGTTCAATGTTGGGTCCAAGAAAGTGAGAGTTAGATACACACACACACACACACACACACACACACACACACACACATTCTTTTTCAGATTTTTTTCTGTTATAGGTTATTGCAAGATATTGAGTATATTTCCCTGTGGCATACAGTAGGTCCTTATTGTTTACCTATTTTATATGTAGTGGTGTGTATATGTTAATCCTCAGCTCGTAATGCATCTCTCTACCTCCCCGCTATCCCCTTTGGTAATCATCGGTTTGTTTTCTATGTCGATGAGTTTATTTCTGTTCTGTAAAGTCATTTGTATCATTATTTTAGATTCCGCAGTGATATCATATATTTGTCTTTGTCTGCATCCGTGTTGCTGCAAATGGCATTATTTCATTCTCTCCTGTGACTAATAGTCCATTGTATATATGTACCACATCTCCTTCATCCAGTCCTCTGTCGATGGACATTTAGGTTGCTTCCATGTCTTGGCTATTGTAAATAGTGCTGCTATGAACATTGGGGGTGCATGTTTTAAATTAGAGCTGGGAGAGGAATTTATTCGGTGTTTACAAGGAACTGGTTAGCCTGGCAACCCACACGATCCACATCTACTTCTCCGCCAGCATTAGCAGCACAGAGACCACTGATGTCCCTACTAACAACGCCTAGACTTTAGGACATGTGTTCAGAATACCCTGAGTTAGAAAGCAAGGAGATGAATGAAATGTTTTAGAAATAGTTCCATAAAAAGCAGTTAAGATGTGGACGTTTGGATCACAGAAACTGCTAAGCCTATGCCTATATAAAAAGCCTTCTTAGCCAATAATTCATTCTCTTACTGCCTCCAGCAATAGGTATTTTTCTGAACTTGTATTATGTCCTTACACATTCTGGCCATCTGATTTCCCCCCTTTAGCCAAGGTAGTTTAGTGCTCTCCAAATCATGTACCAATCATGCCTTCTAAGCCTAAGCTGTGAGCCCAACTCTATCAGAACAACCTGAGCATCTGCTTCAAGTAAAGGATTCCCAGCCTTACTGTGCCCCTACCAAGTCAGGGGCCTATGAATATGCATTTTAATAGGGCCCTCCGTGAAACCAGATTAGGGTAATTGGTATCACTATCAACTGGTATTTGGATTGTAATGGTTTCCGATAAACTGAAGGCCCTAGCTGATCACCTCTGACCAGCTGTTTAACCATGTCTTCAAATAATAGAAATATGATCATTCAGATTCTTCAAGAAACAGACCTGGAGACAAGGATTTGAGTGCAAGCAGATTACTGAAGAAGTGTAGGGAGTGGGGGGGGAGGGGAGTTTAGGGAATACTGATGGAGAAGTAGAAGATGATAAGGAAAAGGAAAGCAGCCAATAAGGTGTATGAATGAGACAGCTGCCTTGGAGACTGGAGCTTAATCCCACTGCAGCTCTACAGAAATATGCAAAATGCACATTTCAGAATTATGCCTTCCCAGGAGTGAAGGAGCTAGGGTCTTTATACAGTAACTCCCAAGAATCATTGGTCGAGGATTACTCCCAGAAGGTGATACTTGCCTAGCACTTCTGCCCTCCACTGCCCTGCCCTACCCATGGGCAGCAGGGCCCATGAAGTAAGAGCCCAGACGTACAGACGCAGAAGTGCAGATAGTGGCAGTGCAACATCTGAGCACACTGGAGGATCTGAGGGATATGAGAACGGCATTCAGAGGGGCCGTGACAAAGCGCTAGGTACAGGGCCTGGCATGCTAGATACCCAATGTCAAAAATCTAATATAAATTGTTCTCATGCCATTTTATAAGAAAAGTTTTCTCTCTTAATCTAGATGATCAATTTTGCTGCCCCCCAACCCCCAAGTGTTTATCAATTTTACATGGCACATGACAGAAAAAATCCAGGTGTTTGTTTTGTTTTTATGTTCTCCAGAAATTCTACAGCCAAACCCTGATGTTCCAGATTGCCCAGAGTGCTCAAAAGCTTACTCTGCTGGCAGAGGGGCAAGGTTTAGAGCCACGCTTGGAATTTAGTCCGTCGGTTCTGGAGCTGGGGCCACTGCTGCCTTATGCACCTGGAGACGAGGCCGAGGTGGTGGTGAAGAACCCCTGCAACTTTCCCATTGAATTTTACTCCTTAGAATTTGACCAGCAATATCATGTAGAAGAGAAGGTGAGCAGAGACCAAAATCAAACTCCATTTTCCTACACATGCTGGGCCCTGCCAGGTACTCTTCTCTCTGCCTGGACAGCTTCCTACTGACCTTTGCCCCTTCTTCCCCTGAACTCTTCCCTGTCAATTTAACAATCACTTAGCAGCCTTTCCTGACCTACTTCCCTGGCCCTGAGCAGAATTCTTTGCTTCTTTGTGGTCTCATTATGCATTTTAAACAACTAATACATGCTTACAGAAAAGAACATATGCCACAGTCATTGTATTTGAAGTGAGTTTCTTGTAAACAGCATATGTTTGGGTCTTTTTTAATACGCTCTGCTGGTCTCTGTCTTTAATGGATGTATTTAGACCATTTACATTTAATATAATCATATTAGGGCTTAAATCTGCTTTTTTTTTTTCTTTTTCCTGTGTGTCTGGGCTGCACATTTTACAATTGCTCCTCCTTGTCCATTTTTTTAACTGTTTTTAGAGCAGTTTTAAATTCACAGCCCAATGTGCCAGGATTTCCCATACACCTCCTGCCCTTACATATGCCTCGCCTCCCCCATTATCAGCATCCCTCACTAGAATTTCATAATCGCCCAAAGTCCATAGTTTACATCACAGTTCATCCCTGGTAATTCTATGGGTTTAGATAAATGTATAACGTGTATCCATCATCATAGTGTCAAAGGAAGTATATTAATTGCCCTAAATGCTCCACCTATTCATTCTTCCCTCTCCCAACCCCTGGCAACCACACAGATCTTTTTACTGTCTCCATAGTTTTGCCTTTTTCAGAATGCCATAAAGTTGAACTTATACAGTATGTAGAGATTAAGATTGGCTTCTTTCACTTAGTAATATGCACTTAAGTTTCCTGCATATCTTTTCCTGGCTTAATAGCTCGTTTCTTTTTAGTGCTGAGTAACATTCCATTGTCTGGTAATGCCACAGTTTATTTATCCATTCACCTACTGAAAGCTTTTAGTTCCAGGCTTTGGCAATTATGAATAAGTCTGCTGTAAACATCTGTGTGCAGGTTTTGATATGAACATAAGTTTTTGGCTCCTTTAGGTAAATGCTAAGGAGTATGATTGCTGGTCATATGGTGAGAGTATGTTTAGTTTGTTGTAAGGCACTGACAAACTGTCTTCCAAAGTGGTTGTACCATTTTGCATTTCTCCTAGCAGTAAATGAGAGTTCCTGTCGCTGTTCTTCCTCACTAGTTTTTGATGTTGTCAGGGTTTTGGATTTTGTCTGTTCTAATAGGTGTATAGTGGTGTCTCATTGTTTTAATTTGCATTTCTCTGAAGACATATATGATGTGAAACAGATATTAATATGCGCTTGCCATCTGTGTATCTTTTTTAGTGAGTTGTCTATTAAGGTTTTTGGCCCAGTTTTTAATTGGGTTGTTTGTTTTCTTATGATTGACTTAGACCACTTCTTTATATATTTTGACTAACAGTCCTTTATCAGATGTATCTTTCGAAAGTATTTTCTCCCAGTCTGTGCCTTGTCTTTTCGTTCTCTTGACATTGTCTTTTCAGAGCAGAAACTTTTTGTTTTAGTGAAGTCCAGCTTATCAATTATTTTTTCCTTTGATCTTGTATTGGAAAAATCATCATCCTACTCTAGGTCATCCAGATTTTCTGTTATGCTACCTTCTAGAAATTTTACAGTTTCACATTTCTCATTTGGGTCTGTAATCCACTTGAGTTCATTTTTGTGAAGAGCTAAGATCCATTCAGATTGGTCTTTTGGCTGTGTCTGTCCAATTACAACACCATTTGTAAAAAAAAAAAAAAAAAAAAAGGACAACTATATTTTCTCCATTATACTGCATTTGCTCCTTTGTCAAAGACCAGTTGACTATATTTATTTGAGTCTATTTCTGGGATCTCTATTCTGTTCCATTCATCTATCCAGGTTCATTATGACTATCTCTACCCTGCTCTCCTACCTCGAGGCTAATATGTATAAACTATACCTATATCTTATGTTCTTAGTATCCCACTTTTTGGAAACTGCCTCTTACTTCCCTACTATGAGCAATAATGAAATTAGCTAGTAATCTCTTTTTCCCTGTCCTCACCACTCCCCAATTTAAAATGGTATTTCTTTTCATTATACAACTACAGATGTGATAAATTTTTTAAAATGGTATTTTTTTTTTTTTTACTTCCAGTTAGTGCCTAGTGGGTAGTCATCTCATTTTACTTCCTGTATTAAACCTATGGTGTCAGAACTTACAGTGTTAAGATGTCACAATCGAATTTCCATTGTATAGTCTTAATTGTACACTTGAATATATTCAATGCTCAGCATTAGTCTTTGTGATGAAGCGTCTCCAATCACTACTAGATTTTCAGCTAACTCTCTAGTGGATTCCTCAAGAAGGAACCATGGGAACAGTATTCTCTGAATACTCACATGTTCATAATTTTTTTTTCTGTAGCTTTTGTGCTTAAGGATCAGTTTGATTGGATCGGGTATCCTTGGCTCACATTTTCTGTACTTGAATATCTTAAATGCATTCCTCCATTGTTTTCTCCTGTTTGCTGTGGGTCAGAAATTTGGGGATGACTTAGCTAAGGTGGTTCTGCTTCCTCTGGACCCTCCCCCAACTCAGGCTTTGAATCTCTATCTTCTTTACATCCAGTGTTTATGCTCTGCCCAATTTGGATTCTGCATCTAGGTATTTTTCTCAGAATGGGACTCTGTCCCTTTAGAAACAAGTCTTTACATTAGGTATTTATTAAATGCTCCATAGCTGATGTTGGCACAACATTCTGTGTTGTGGGTAAGGGTCAGTAGAAAACAGAATCTAAGGCTGAGATCTGCATGCAGAAGGTTCATCAGAGAGAACTCACAGGGACAACCCCTGTAAAGAACAAGGGGCATGGGACTGGGTGGACCGAGAAGGTGAACTGTGATGAGATTGGACAGACTTCAGCTGATCCCACAGGAAGCTCTGGAGCTGGGCTGCCTCTTTAGGCTTACCCCAGTTGAAGCACGTTGGCCAGGCCTTTGTGTCTCAGCAACAACCAGTCTTTGGAATGGTTCTATCTTTCCCCGCTGGTCTGCTGTGCCACCTCTGTTCTGTGTCCACTTTCCACATACACATGACTTTATCCTGAGCTCTCTCTTCTGTTTTGTTGGTCAATTTGTCTGTCTATCCCAGCATCAACACCATCTTGTCTAGGAGTTCCCCCTGTGGCACAGTGAGATCAGTGGCATCTCTGGAGCACTGGGACACAGGTTCAATCCCTGGCCCAGCACAGTGGGTTAAGGATCTGGCACTGCCACAGCTGCAGCATAGGTTGCAACTGCAGCTCGGATCTGATCCCTAGCGTGGAACTCCATGTAGGACAGCCAAAAAGGAAAAAAAAAGATACCACCCTGTCTCTTGCTCCAATTTTATAAATCCTGATGTCTGGTAGGGCGATTCTTTCTTATTTTTCTTCATTAGTGTTTTAACTATTCTAAGCCTCCATCTAGATTTTAGAATAAGCTCATTAACATTTGTTTTCAAACAACTAAAACTGGTGATTTCAAAGTGTTACCTAACAAAACTGATTTTTCACACCAGTGAATTAGGTCATATAGTTCCATAATTGCTTACCGTCTTTTATAAATATACGTACACTAGGGTTTTGGATTTAGTAGAAAGAAAAACAGGTTGCCCCCATTAAATTTGTATCCATATAAACAACGTGGGACAGATTTATACTTTAAAAATTATTCATTGCTTATCTGAAATTTAAATTTAACTATGCATCCTGTACTTCATCTCTCAACCCCAACATACATCTCTCTCTCTCTCTCTCTCTCACACACACACACACATACACACACACAAATATACACACATGTACTTAATAACATTTTACCTGTTTTTCTCTGAATTCTTTATTTATGAGACAACCCCTTTACCTAGTATACTATTGCTAACCACAATGCTTATCAATAGCATGTCACTCAAAATGGATAGTTGAGTTCTGAACTTTTGTCAGTGGGGAAAAAATAAACAAAAGAAAAACAGTAAATGTTATTTTTAAAACAAGAAGAGAATTCTTTTCCACGTGGGAAACGCCCAGGCTCAAATGGGACAAAATAAAAAAATCCTATATCCCCAAGATTCAGGGCTCATCCTTATACTTTAGACTTCTGCAAAGGACCCTGCCGTTAGAAATCCAGAAAGTATCTGTGCACACCCCAGGCTCAGGCAGGAGCAGGGCTTTTGCAAGGTGAGTGGCAGGAGCCACCTGGGGCCATGGAGAGGAAGCTTCCAGTGGGACCAACCACAGTTCCCGTTTTCCTTGAGCAGATCTTGCGAATGCTGAAGGGCTACGACTCCTACAACTCTCTGCTGCTGCCTCCCCGCCTTCCAGGGGAGAAGCTGCCCCCAGAGGTGATTGAGTACTTCAAGGAGATGAAGCGGTCAAAAGAGGAGCAGATGAAGGCAAAATATCTGGAGAGTCTGGCACAGGAGAATGGTGAGAACTCAGCCCCCAGTCCAGCCACTGGCCTGGCTTCTTTGGATTTTCTCTACTGGGGAATCAACCAGTTACTGAGCACCTGCCAGGTGCCAAGCAGGCACTGAGCACCTTATATGTTCCATTTCTAACCCTTATAAAGTGGTCCTGTCTTGCCCCCTGCATGGATGCAGAGGTCGGGGGGGGGGGGGGGGCAGGGTGGCACATTCTGCTCTCACCGGACTCTGGGGGAAGTTAAGACTTAGAAACAGCTACTGTTGGTGTAGAAGAACACTTATTAGACAGCAGGCTCAGTGCTAAGGGCTTCACACAGGCAAGATGAAAGATGAGGCACTGAGAGGCCAGGTCCGTGGTCCTAAGTGGCAGAATCAGGGCTCGAGCCCATGTCTCTGACTCCATGACGGTTACCACTCTACTCCACGGCCTCCATGTGTGCACCTAGGCCATGCATGGTGATCTGTCACGCATGGTAGATATTGGTGCCCTGTGAGAGGTGGGGGGGAGGGGTCACACGAGGAAGAACCCCTTCCATGGCACTCAAGGCCGAACAGCAATTGCAAAGCTGAACCGTGCCCTTTCTGGCCCAGCACCCCCAAGTTACCCATAATCTTGCCCTTTCTGGCCTAGCACCCCCAAGTTACCCATCATCACCCCTTTGTGTGCACCTGAGCATCAAGGTTCCAGGGTGACCTGTAGGATCATGCAGCTTGTCAGGGCATTTGCTTTTCCTCCCTGCTTCCCTGTGCCCTCCCTGGTCTTACTTGCTCTTTTCTTCTGCATGACATTCATCACGTGTATTTTCTTTCACCCATCTCCCCACTAGACAGGAAGCCCCCAGAAAGGCTGTGATCATGTATTGCCAATGCAAACCTGGTGCATAAATCAGCACCTGATACATCCAGTACCCAGTGAATGCGTGCTGTAAGAGTGGATTGATGAATGAATGAGGGAATGAATGAAGTCCTGCCCTTGGACCTGCCTTGCTGTCTCTCAGGGAGATAGAGCACTTGTTTGCCTTAAAAGCTGATGAGAGAAGAAGGCTGCTCTCCACCCGGTCTCCTGGTCATATCCACTGAGCCTATTGACTCACTAGAACTGGCTTTTCAAATACCACAGACTGGCGGGCTTAACCAAAGGAAACTTATTCTCTCCTAATTCTAGAGACTTGACATCCACCATCAAGGTGCTGGTGAAATTGTTTTCTTCTGAACCTCCCGCCTTGGCTTATAGATAGCTATCATTTCCCTGTGTGTCCACAAGGACTTCACCCTGTGTGTATCAGTGTCCTAATCTCTTCTTATAACAACATCAATCATGTTGGATTATGGATGGATTAGTACACTCATATAACCTTATTTTAACTTAATTACCTCTTTAAAGGCCCTGGCTTCAAGTAGTCTATGCTCTTGAATATTGGGGGTCATGGGTTAGGACTTCAGCAAATGAATTTTATGGAAGCCAGTTAAGCCCATGACAAGCACCACTATGTTCCAAGCACTGAGCTGAAGTGCTGGAAGAAAGATCCGCAAGACCAGCCCCAGCTCACAGTCAGAAAGAGGTCGGGGGGTAGACACTTCAACTTAGGACTGCCCGGCAGCTTGAGGCAGAAAGCCACAAGGGGCTACAGGAGAGGACTTAGCAAGGGCCAGGAAGGGTCCTGTCACTCTCTTCCTCATCCTACACACCTTGGTTGTGGGTTTGTTTTTCCCTTTGGCACTTGGAAAAGCGGTCTCAAGCCAGGACCTGAGGGTCAGTAAGAGCCCAGAGAGGTACTCATTCTGCTTCCCACCAGCACCTCTCCGAGTATTGGTTTGCTCTGCTCTCACAGAGCACATGTCCTTTTCTGCTTCTAGACCATGTCCAGGGAAAGTCGGCAGCTCCAGGTCACATCCCTGCCATTCCCAAGAGAGTCAAAACCTCTCTGACTCAAATCCAAATTGAAACAAAGAGGATGTCTTGCCCCCCTCCGGGGGGTGGGAGGGGGATCACCTTGTACAATGACAGCCCAATGCATCCCCTGAAACTCAGGGGGATGGGGCAGCGAGGAGGGTTCGAGACAGACACAGTGGTAGATGTGCTTGCCAGTGACATGGAGAAAAGTTCATGATGAATTAAGGGGGAAAGAAGGTTACAAATTGACACATACAGTACGATCCCCACTTCAGTTTTGAAAAATTAAAATTAAAAATCTAAGAGGTTGCAGCCCTCCTGTACTGGTCTCATAAAATTAAGCTGCAGTTCTTCTGCAAACATTTCTTTGTCCATGTATATCTCTTTCTCCAGTTAAACTTTATTAGTTTTTGTTCTTTTAAATTTCCTAAATTTTCTGGAGCAAATGTTTAATTTTGGTATTTTTTCAATGTTAAAACATAGACTATTTGTAAAATAAATAATCAGTACGGATCTATTTTATAGCACCAGGAGCTATACTCAATATTTTGTAATCACCTATGAGGGAAAAGAATCTGAAAAAATAAATATATGTATAAGTGAATCACTTTGCTGTACACCTGAAGCTAACACACTACTCCAGTTTAATTATTTTTTCTGTGAAAAATGTAGAAACACTGTGGGCAGAGAAACTTATCAGCAGACTGCCCGCAGTTCTTACTTATTTGGGTTGGATTGATTATCCAGGGTGATGGTATGCAGTTCAATGATTCTCCTCTCTGTGTTTCTTCCCTTTTCTGCCCCATCTCCCTTGTCCTCCTCCCAACTCTTTCTGCCTGTGTTTCCATCCTTTGCCCCCGGCAGAAGAAGATGATGGGCCCTTGTCAGAACAGGGAACCTCTGCCAGCACAAAGAGGACCTCGCTGAGCCGAGGGATCTCTGTCACATCCAACCTGGAAGAGCGGCACGTCCCAATGGTTGAGTCCAGGACCTACCCAGAAGAAGAGGAGGATGAGGAAAGCCTGGAGAAAATCATGTTTCAAAGTAACCATGTGTTTTAACATTTCAGTACCAGGTCTCTCTAAGCAGAAGTGGGCAGGCTATTCAGTGCCTTTCCTTCTCCCCATAAAATGCATCTTCCCAACACTATTACGTATTAATTCTGTAACATGAATATGCCATCAGTTCTTCATTTGCCCTACTGGTGAAAGTTCAGCTGATTTTCAGTATTCTCAGTAGGAGACATTCCCCCATATGGGATTAAGAGTCAATGAATATCTGTGTTTTCAATTCTAGCAGCCATGGACAAATTATTAGCCAGAAAGGGCACTTTCACATGCTGAAGGGGGAGTGAGGACTGCAGCAGCATCTGCAGCAGATCCTGTCTGTCATTTTGAAATAAAATTTAATAAGAAAAAGTCATTCCATGTGCATCACACACCATGCACACACACACACACACATGTATTTTTAATTTGCAGCTGACAAGATTCAGAGCATTGACAGCCACTCCGCAGAGGAGGTTGGAGAAGTAGAGAGCAACCCAGTGAGCAAAGCCATCGCTCGCCACCTGGGCGTTGACGTTTCTGCAGAAGGCCGCATGGCCAGGAACCGGAAGGGCGTCGCCATCATCATCCACGGGACGCCCCTGTCAGGTGTGCACAGCCCTGAGGGGCAGCCCCCTTTTAGGTTTATGGTGAAGTTGGCACGTGTAATTTTTGAGGCAATAAAAGAGTCTTTTCTTTGAAATTTATATACCGAAGGATCATCCCCAAAGGTGTTAAACTGTCACCTTCAGAAATACGGAGTAAGAGAAGGAGCAAAGACACCTCATTTTTAATTAACACATCTCTGAATTGTTGGAGCTTTTAGTCTTTCAATAATTTAATAACATTAAAATATTAAAGACAAATCCAAAACATTAAGTTACTTAAAAAGAGAGAGGGAAGATAAGGCCAAACTCTTTGACGTTTATCTTAGGAAAATAGTCATGTGGACAAAGATTAACTGCATGAGTGTTCCCTGCAACACTGTTGACCATACTAAAAATGTGGAAGCAACTGAAGCATTTATTTAGATGATCATTTGACTAGTTAGTAAGCCATAGTACTTTCATGTAGTGAATTCTATCACCAGTGTCTTGTATACCCACATTCATAGCAGCATCGTTCGCAATTGCCAAAAGGTAGAAACAGCCTCACTGTCACTGACAGATGAATAGATAAACTAAGTATGGTACAATGGGATACTATTTGCTCATAAAGATGAAGGAAGTTCTCACCCATGCTGCAACGTAGATGAACCCTGAAGCATTATGCCCAGTGAAATAAGTGAAACGCAAAAGAACAACTCCTGTATGATTCCATTTATACGGGGCATGTAGACTAGTCATATTCATAGAGACAGAAAGTAGAATGGTGGTTTTCAGGGACTGAGGAAAGGGAGGAACGAAAGGGTGTTGTTTACTGGGCACAGAGTTTCCATTTGGGAAGATGAACCAGTGCTAAAGACAGAGGGCAGTGACGGCTGCACAGCAACATGCATATACTTAGCAACTGAACTGTCCACTTAAAAACAGGTAAAATGGTAAAATTTTTATGTATACAATCACAGTAAAAAAAAAAAAGTGCCATAAAAGTGTATTGAACGAATAATGTACATGATACATGATTTTAGGTGAGCAAAAAATGCCGTGCTTACAATCTGTAGTCTGTATTAATTTCCTATTGCTACTATAACAAATAACCACATTCAGTGGCTTACGAAATGAAAATTTCCTTTCTCAGAGTTCTAGACGTCAAAAGTCTAAGATGGGTCAACATTCTTTCTGGAAGCTTTAAGGGAGAATCCATTTCCTTGCCTTTTCTAGCTTC